>NC_092222.1:0-747935 GCF_042764415.1 Remersonia thermophila
TAACCCTAACCCTAACCCTAACCCTAACCCTAACCCTAACCCTAACCCTAACCCTAACCCTAACCCTAACCCTAACCCTAACCCTAACCCTAACCCTAACCCTAACCCTAACTTTTATTATCCTTGTAAGGACTTCTAGAGTATAGCCTAACCGTGAAGCAGGAACTATGCTCGGAATAGGCTCCGGGTTAGATGGGCTACAGGGGCTCAGAAGTCTAGCAGCCTAGGCTGGCAAAGCTACTCTGTTGCCCTTTCTTTCATAGTACATAAGTTCTTAGGATACCTTGAAGGGGAGAGTATATGTTGTTAAACCGGCCTAGGGTTACGGATTTTCTAGACACCAGCTGTAGAAGAATTGGCGTGCCTTGAATAACAGCAACGGTACAGCCGTGTAGTAATGATACTCATCATTACCTGTGGTTGTATAGTAAACGGATTACATAGTGATACAGATGCCTCTTTGACAACTCAATCCCTTTCCAAGCTCTGGACGGTGCTGAGCCGGCTGATACTCCCGTCGAGTCCTCCTCGGGTCCCCGTTTCCGCTGCTAAGCCTGAAGTCAAGCTAACGGATGACCGTGGACCTTCCGCGCAGCCGAAGAATCTGGAATATATACAGGAAGTGTAGTAAGGTCTATATCAGACGTCATATCAAAGAGACAAAAGTCACAAAGAGAGGTTTGGCAGCTACAGGTGGCCTCTCCGCTCTCAGACTTCCTTTTTCTCGCATCAGGAAGACTATTTCATAATAGTGCTCCTGGTGCGGTATCACGCATCCTAAGTATAGCTTTAGTATGGAGATCCGTCCGAAGTTTCATGTTAACGATGGTGCGTATCTTCTCCATCGCGATGTAATACGGCGAGTAGAGGTGACACGTCAAGGACGGCTTGTCGCGGTCTGGACTTAAGATAATGCATCTACGGGGCGACCTTGCGAGCCTTTCAATCGGAGCCCGAAACGTTAGGACATCAGACGCCTCGGTATTACCGGCGTCGGGTTTTACCCTTCTGCTGTATAGAGAACAGTATGTTTCTTATACCTCGTTTAGGTAGGCTTTATAGGCCTCATTAACCGAGTTGTTCGAGATAGCCAGGCTTTGGGCTAGTTGTGAAGGTGAAAACACAGTTCTGCCGAAACTAGTCGCCAGGGGAACCTAGCAGGGGCCAGTCCACTCCAAACATCATTGCTTCGTTGTCGATGTTAAAACGAAGAGTTGTTACGAGTTTTGATGGAACAGGCTACGGAAGAAAGATTTCTGGCGGAAGAGAGAGAGAAGGAAATACATTGAAGGGGAGGAAGTTCAACCGGAAGGTTGTAAGTATATAGTCGAAAAACGCAGGTTCTTTTGTGTAACGCACTACAAATTGAAAGGCTTTTAGGTTCTGTATCGATTTCCTTTCTAAGTCTTAACCGCCTACCTAATTGTTACAGAGATATCTTCCAGAATCTCCATAGGTCGTGTGCAGTGACCAAGCAAGTCAAAGGCAGTACAATAGGTTTAAATGTGTCTGGGACTCGCTGGTTTACTGTCCAGAGCCCAGTGTATAAGAGAGGGCGTGCATTATACCGGTGAGTAGAACTGGCACGCACAGGCTATAGGTATAAGGAGAGTTAAAATGGGGTGAGGTAGGATATAATGGAGCGATGCTCCCCATCAAATACTCCTACGAAACATTTTATGGCTAGCAGGCATTATGCTTTTATTTCTATCTGATTCAGCACCGCCTATCATAATGGGAACCACCGATAATATCTCCCGGAACTGTATATGTTATGCAAGCTGCGGGGTGGTGCTGTTCGGTAAGTATCCCGTTGAGAGCATCTCGGGGGTAGCAATAGCGATCATCTCCGTATAACCGGTCTCTATCTCCGACGTATACGCCGGGAGACCCAATCTGGAATCTTGGAAATTGAGAACGCGTCTGGGCTCTTAATCATTATCTCGGCGATGAAAGTGAGCTGGTGATTGAGACAGACGTCTTGGCCCTCGACCCTTATCGAGGCGACGGTTATGTCGTGGAGGGTGGGAAACTGGAGATCGAGAAAAGCATCTTGGCTCTCGATTGCCATGTTAAACGTTAGTGACGGTTGTGTCCTGGGGAGTCGCGGGGAGACCAAGAACGGCGACTTGGACCTTGAGGAGGCGAGCGGGCTTGTTGCCACTGGCTGTGATCGGCGTTCGGAGGGCGATGCCTCTCCGACGGGAACCGAGCCGAACTGATGGGCTTGTTGCTCGAGGCTGAGCCTTTCTCTGGCCGCTGTCAGTTGTTTTTGTCCCTAGACCAATCTTTGTCGGTGGTCAGGGAGTGGGGCTTGAATACGCTTAGCAGGACCCTGGACCGTCTATTATGGGTTGGGACCGTTCTCGGGCGGACGGGGCACGTCTAGGTTGGTCGCCGTGGCCACCACAATAAGGAGGTCACCGGCTCAGACCAATCCGGACGAAAACGGATACTTCTTGGAGCTGCTCAATGCGAACTCCTTACAAAAGAGAGGACGAAGGGCTTCGAGGTATTAACGTATGTACACATTCTCTCTAGCCTTGGTGGACAGCCGTTTTAGCGAGTTTGAGAATTCGCGGTGACTACCTACGTTTACTGCGTTGGAGTCCGGCCATCCACGAATCGTTTGTCTAATGCTAGCACTCTGAGCACACGTTCGCCGCGATCTCTGCCTCGATGCTAACCTGAAGGCCTTCCAACCGGGCAGTATGGTGTACCGGTGCGTCGCCATCATCACAAACTGCGGGATAGATTCATCTCCCCGATAAGACGGTGCGCCACTTTCTTGCACACGGGGCTCCCATCTCGCCCGCCAACGCCGAATACCCACTCTGCGACAGCTTTAAGATTCATGACCCGGTTTCAGGACTGCAACCATCCTACGCATGGGGGTCTCAAACGAAGGGAACCGGGTGCCGTGCGTGCGTTCCATCGCATCGTAAATGCCCTTGACAGCCGCTGGCTTGGTGTTCAAAGCCAGCTCGAGGATCTAGTTGGACCCAGGCGGGGGGGGGGGGGGGGGGGGGGAGGGCGTGCTTGAGAAGTTGGACAAAATACTTGAGGTTTTGTGAAGAGCTCAGATATTGAATCAAAGGAACACCGCCGACACATACACAGCGCGCAAGCATGCCTTTTTCTTTGCTTTCTCCCTTCTCCCCTCATCTGCCGTTTCTCTTCTCCTTCATCCAATGTGAACGCAACCAACAAGATGCCGCCTACACCGTTTGGAATGCCCCGGTCGGTATCATATCCCGACGCCAGGCTACTACTCCCGGGCACACAGCCCGCGGTTGAGAACTCAAGTTTCAGCGCCGTTGAGAGCCGTTTCGCCGCATTTTTCAGACACGAAGGGCTTGATCCCCGAGCCGTCGCGTCACTCCCGGCCGTCATCACGCCGCAGGATACGTGCGACATCGACATGTCGCTCATCAAGGCGCTCATCATCCCTCCTGGCGTGCGAACCAGGGCCGATCAAGGAGATCCTTGACATCCGGACAGGCATGAGCATCCGGTACAGTTGGCAAGGCTGCCGGGGCAAAGGTCTCACTGTCAGCGCCCCTGATGGCGTCGGTGTGCATGTCGGCCTCTCGCGAACCGGGGACAGGATTTATACCAACTGGCTACTCCTCGTCAGCCAGGGGTCGCTGGAGGCGGCCACGTCGTCCTTGTTCCCAGGCGTGCCCATTTAAGACTGGAAGAGGCGTCTCAGCGGAAGGTTATCCGCCGTTTGCTCAGGCGTTTGCTGAGGTAGCAAAACAAGGCGTATCGCCGTCGTAAGAATGCCTTGACTGGCCGATATCAACTCAATGCCGTCCGCCGGCCTTGCAACAAGACTTCTCCCCTGACGTGAACCTCGTCACTGGCGTTGTTTAAGCAAGCCCAAAGACCTGGAACTCTCAATCTCTCCCGTCAGACCCCGTTGATTCAGTCGCAAACCTTCCTCAGGTCATCGGGAAGGATGACATTGTGGGCGCCCAATTCCCAGGCCATGTTGACGTATTATGGACTACATCTTGGCGCCAAGCCCTTCGGTCGTCGAAGACGGGACTGGGCCTGGTAGCTACAGATTTCGGTCAATCATGCATGCTTGTGTTCCATGGATAACTACGCAGTAATGAAAACACCACTACCAAGTTGCGCCACACTGCCTACGCCACACTTCACAATCCCGAGCCCGGGAGTTGCGTGGTCGAGCTACCCCGTCCGCACGGTCGCTGACCCGGAGTGGGCCCAGCTTCCATCTTGGGCTTGTCCCGTCATGAACCGTCGGTGCTGAAACCCCGATGCGTTCCCTCAAGACGGATGGCAAAACCCAGCCCCTTCAGGTCCAACTCCAAGCGAGGCGTCGTCGACGAAGATGTCCGAGTTGTAAAAAGATCTTGGACGCAAGGCTGAACGTTCGTTTGCGCCTCTGGCCACCAACCAGAAGAAGAAGACCTTGTCGCTCCGGCTAAATTTCCAAGGCTTAATGTCACCTTCCTTGCCGTCTTGATTCTGTAAACGTGAACTAGTAGTAGAGGCCGAGGCAACAAAAGCTTGGCATTGCGCCTCCAAGAGAAGGTCGGTGCTGAGAAGGCAGTTTTGGCGGCCTCTCCAACACCCTTCCAACCTTCAGCCAACCTCTCTTGCCCTGCACGAAATCCACGATCCAAGAATGCTCATCGACATTCCGAGCCCTCTTAGCTCCGGATTGCTGGCTGCGTCCGTCGGCAATGCCGTCTTGTATCTCGCCGTCGTCCGCTCGCCTCCTAGCCGCGCGCGCATGGCCGTCAAGACCATGTCGACGGCCCTGCTCTCGGCGTTTGCCGCTGCGCAAGGCGGCCCGGCTCTCCTGGCCGCCGCCCTGGCGTTGGGCTCCCTAGGAGATGCGTTTCTTGCCTGGGACGACGAAGCTTCCTTTCTGCGCGGCCTGGCGTCCTTTTTGGCGGCGCATGTTCTCTACGCGTGGCTCTTTATCGCCAGCCCGCGCGAGCAGCCCGGGCTCCACGCCGTCATCGCAGGGTGGCGGGCTCCGGTGGCCGGGGGCCTGGCGCTGCTTGTCCCTGTCATGATAGCGCTCTTGATGCCTCGCATCAGCAGCGGGCTTCGGCCGCCGGTCGTGCTGTATTCCGTCGCCATCTTGGTCATGGCCATGACGGCCTTGACGTCGGACGACGGGCGCGTCATCTTGGGAGCTGTCATGTTTTGCAGTTCCGACTCGATCCTCGCGGCGGAGCGGTTTCTCGTGCCCCGGGCCTCGGCGTTCCGGCCCTGGATGCAGTACGCCGTCTGGATTCTGTACTACGTCGGGCAGCTGTACATCGCCCTGGGCGTCCTCGGTGGAAAGCCGAGCAAGGCGGTCCCAAGGCTCTGAGACGCTTGGATGCAGAGTCGCTCGTTGGAGGTGGTGGATTGGGAAGCCGTAATTCCACGGCGGTGGCGCCATTCGAGAGCCCGAAGAACAAATTGGTTAATTAGCTGAGCGGCGGCGGGCTTCGGGAGCGCGCGTTCAACGCAGTCGCGCCGTCGCCGGGTGGTCAGCGCTATGGGAAAGTGTCAAAACACAACACGGATGCCAAGGTTGTGTGATCTTCTCTTCGAGGTTTCAGGGGTACAAAAAGGTTGCGGGACAAGCCTCGCCCGTTGGGTAGCGGACGGCCGCCTTGGCGCATGTCAAACACGATTGACCTTTGTCGGAGTTTTGCGCAGCGATCATCCGTCCGGATCGCAGACGCTCCGAACGAGCGTGCTGGCTTGGGCGTTCATTCTTAAAGACGCTTGGTTCCCCGATTACAGCAATGGACATCCCCTAGGCAGAGCCTTGGAGCACCTCATCGTTGCGTCCTTCTTTTCGTCTTCGCTTCTTGTTCCTCTCGACTTTGGGTGCTGGCCGCCCGGTGTTTATCGTGTTGTTTTCCTCCTAGCTTTTATTATTAATCCCGACGCATCACGATGAGACAGCGCTCCCTCCTCTGGCTCCCGGCCGTCTTCTTGGGCGTGCTGGCTGACGACCATGCGGCCAGCAGCGTGAGCACCCTCGAGTTCAAGAACCGGTTTGTCGAATCGGGCATCGTGCCCGAGGTGATCGCCGCGTTGGATCCGTCGGTGTCGTTTTACGCCAGCTACAAGGCCGGCGACGATGGGCACGACGAGCTCCTGGTTCCCGGCTCAACGCTCACGGTAGCCGAGGCGGCGATGCCCTTTGAGTTTAGCGTCGAGAACCTCAACAACGCCACCAACGTCACGGCCCAAACCCGGTTCCTCATCTATCTGGTACGTACGAACCCTTCCCTGGCTCTGCGCGGACCGATCTAACAAAGCTTTCCTCTTTCAGCTCGACGCCGATGCTCCCGACCGGAACAGCCCGACGGCCCGAAACCAAAGGCATTTCCTCGCGGGCAACTACACCCTGTCTGGCGTCAACTCGACCGTCCTGCCTTCGGCTCAGGTTCTCGCGGTGCCGGACGGACAGCTTCGGCCCTTCACGCCGTTCATCCCGCCGAACCCAGCGCCCAACACGGGAGTCCATCGGTACATCTACGCTCTGTACATACAGCCGGCCAGGTTCAACACGGCGGGGTTCGAAACCAGCGGCATGGAAGCCGACATACAAAACTGGAATGTGAGTGCCAGAGAGGCTTCCTGTGGTGTCATGGGCAAAGAGCTAACGAAGCTCAGCTCTCGCGGTGGCGCACGCAGCTTGGGCTGGGGCCGGCCATCGGAGCCACGTTTTTCACCATTGACACGAACACGAACTCGTCTGGCAATGCGACAACCAGTGTTGGGAACGGGACTTCGACGGGAGCGACGATTCTTCCTGGCCAGGCAAGCTGGGTTACGATGGCGGCCTTGTTCGCTTCGCTGTTGGCCCTCCTGTAATTCAACGTCGCGGGCATGACGGGGTGCAAAGCCAATGACCGGGTTGGGGGCGGGGGCTTGATCTAGGAAATGATAAGACGATGTAATCCCATTGACTACCTCAAATAACTGCAAAAAGCAAACCTCTCACATCACGGGCTATCCTCGATGTCCAACCGGACCAACAGTGCGCAACCCGTCTCGTGGCCCTTGAGATTCAGCATCCTTACAAACCTCCAGCCGGGCTGGACGTACAGCAGCCGGACGGCGGCGACGGCCAGGATGGGATTGGTCTGGAAGCTCTCTTCGCTCTTGATGAGCATCCGGAGGAACACGAGCTCGTCGTCCTCAAACTCCCACTCGAGGGTTTCGTCCCAGAGGGGGTCCGTCGGGGGAGGCCTCTCGTTGCCGACGCCGAGGAGGCTGGTCAGGTGGGACAGGGTTTTTCGCGCGTGGTAGGCGCCCGTCTTGCGCTTGACCTTGGCAAGCTCGCCGTCGGACGTCATATGCAGCAGGGTGCAGGTCAGGTACGGCTTCAGCTCGTCCAGGTCTCCCTTGTAGGGTACGTTGGTGGCACCCGCGACCCGGAGCCTCAGCGTCTTGCGCGAGCGCGAAGGCACGGCGTCGGCGCGCAGGGAGGCGGGCTTGAGGACGTATCCTGCCGTGCCGGCGAACATGGCATCGTTGATCTGCATGCTCCCTCCGAACGTCTGCCAGTTGAGGGCGCAGATCTGGGCGCCGACGGCCCAGAACGGGACGGGCGAGAGGTTCTTGGAGGAGATGCGGGTGCCCTTGGGATACACGCGCATGAGGTGGCGGGCGTTGTGGCGCGCGATGGCGGACCGGTGCTCGGCCAAGTGCGAGGCCAGGCCCGTCTCGGAGACGTTGATAAGGTGGTTTTCCTCGGGGCCGTTCTTGACCTTGCCCTCGGTGTACCAGGATGCGTCGCGCGGCTTCACCGACTGCGCGTACACGCCGAGCTCGGCCAGCTCGGGGATGATGATGGACGGCGGCGCGACCTTTTTCTTGGCCTTGTACTCGCGCCGGGCCTTCTTTTCCTCTTCCTCCGAGTCGCTCGACGAGTCGGACGTGCTCGAGTCGTCGGCCTCGTCAGGCAGGTGGTACTCGACGATGACGGCGATCTTGGAGCCGAGGTCCGCCAGCCGGACGGGGCTTCCTCCCTCCTGCTCCTCGTGGCCCCGCCGGCGGACGGGCTCGCTGACGAGGCGGTCGCCCCAGACCTCCTTCATAATGTGCACCAGCCGGAGCTGGCCCTCCTGGTCGCAGTGGTTTTCGAGGGAGACGAGAACCGGGCCCGGCACGTATCCGTGCGCCAAAGCCTCGGCCGCCTCGCGGTCCACGGCGTCGCGGACCGTCTCGCACACGGCCCGGAAGGGAATGTTGGACACGAGCGTGTACCCATGGGTGACTGTCGCTGTCAGCGCGCCATCCGGACCGCTTGGAGCGTGGTGCTGGGCCTACCTTTGGGCTCGCTTCGGTCGTCGGGGTTGTCCCTGGTGCGCGCATCAGCCGCGCAGCTTCGCTTCCGGGGAACGGCGGACGTACCAGGCATCGATCTCGATGCAGCGGGCCCCCGCCTTGAGCGTCGTCTCGTACGCAGCGGCCGAGGAGGCGCCGTACAGCTGATGCGCCAGCAGGTAGGTGTTGTGGCTCGAGCTGATGAAGTACTCGGCCAGGGGGTGCGACCTATCGGTGACGTGGGCCGGCGGCACCGCGACCGGGGCGTCGAGCAGCCTCGCCAGCCCTTCGGGATCGCCCTGCTTCACGACCCCTTCGCGGGAAAGAAAGGCCTGCAGGGCCTCGCTAACGCGCACAGGGTGTCGCGCAATATCGGCCGGCAGAGCGGCGTGGCCGCCGCCAGCCACGGTGTCGATGTCGATGGCCTCTCCATGATCATCTTCGTCCTCGTCTCCTCGCTTGGACCTGGATTTGAAGGGATTGAGCTTGCCCATCCGCGAGGAGAGCCGAGAAGGTATCGACTCGGACATGATGGGGATGTCAAAAAGAAAAACGCGCAAGAGTTGAACGGCTCGATGAATGACAACGGTGCCCACGCCTCCCGTTGGGTTCCCTTCGTTATGAGGCCTTCAGGACCGGCGTGGGGTCGGGTATGACGAAGTCCAAGAACCAAGCCCCGCTCCGTAAACACGTCTGGCGTTCCTTGGCGACCTAGGATGACTGACCTCCATTGGTCCAAGGGCGGTTTGCGCAACCTGGAACCGCCCCGTCCCTTTGGTGGGTTCATCTCGCCCGCTGCGGGTTGCGTTCCCGGGTTGCTCCCTCGCCCCGACTGCAATGAAGACACAGCACCCCCAGAATCCTCTTGCTCTCTTCCTTGGCAGAGGGGACGAACTTCCGATTGCGGCGTTGTGTTTATGAGAGGTGGCTGAAGCGCTGCGAGTTCCTCACGCCCAAAGAGTACCTTCAAGGTACTTCTCAGTTCTTGTTGATCCAGTCCGTTGGGATCGTGGGATTCCATGTTTGATGTTGCTTCCTCGCCAGGCTTCTCTTCAAGAGGATTTTACCAGACACTGCTGGACGAGTCAGCCCCCTCTTCTTGCCTCGAGGTGCCAAAAATCCCGAGTGAGCCATGCCAGTTCCAGGCCGTGTCTGACAGGTCTGAAATCCAATGCAGAAAGAAATGCGGGGCATGTGTGCGCCAGACCAAGGTACCTTACCCTGGGTGCAAGAGGCAGCCTGAGCTTAGAGATGCAAATCGGGGGCTGGACACCGACGGTATGCTGCAAAAGATGACTGAGCCATCCTCTGCAGCTGTCGTAAATCGTGGTGTGGAAGCAGCGCCAAAGTATGGACCTACTATAGGTTGTCGAGGTCCCCAGCCGCTCTCTTTCCCCGCTGAGGTGTGGCGCCTTCAGCAGAGCAAGATCGTCCTTTGCTGCGCTGCATAAACCAGCGAATCCCCTATCTCGTCGATGGATACGGCAAGCTAAGTGTATGCTACGTTTATTTAGCTTAGCTGCTGCACCAATGGTCTGCAGAGGACCAGCGAGATGCTCGATGCGCCTTTCTGTCTGCGCTCTTATAGGCGTTGAGGCTGTGAATGGCTTCATTCCCAAGCGATGAGCAAGGACCTGACGAGAAGCTGGGGAATCAGCAGCCATCTAAAAATGCTGCTGCGAGTCTGCGCTTCGTGGTACGCTTCAGTCCCGTTTCCTGGTGTTCCGTTCAACAAGCGCCGTCTCGGTTCTTCACTTACCGGGCAGCAAATGGAAGTCATTCTTTCTTCCAGGTTCCTCAAGCCGCCGGCCCTCGCCACCGCTCTCAACACAAAGCAAACCGTGCTGCCGGCCTACAGCGCTCCATGGAGGATATCAACATCCTTGGGGATCCCGTTGAGGAAACGGTCCCGTTGCCATCCGCGGCCGTATGGAATCCCTTGTATTGTCTGCCAGGCCTAAAGCGATTAATCCCATGGTTCCCGTCAGGATCAAGCTCGCCAACAACACCGTGCTTTGGGTAGGCCGCGCCCGGGTCCAGGCGGGGTCGGAGGGATGCATAGCTATATCAGCACGTAGACTGCAGGGCGATGAAGGCGGCAAGGGCTGTTTTCTTTTTTCTTTTTTTTTTTCTTTTTCTTTTTCCTTCTTTCTTTCTTCCCTTCTCCCTCTTTTTCAAACTCAACACCGCCCACAGTGCTCATGACAGAAGCCGCTGTGTCTCTGAAAAGAACCCTGTGAACTCGTAATCTGTCGTCTATTCATTATTCGATATACATGCATAACTCTCTATCTGCTGAGATCAAGTCAAGGCGATTATATGCTCTGCCAAGGTCGCTCGTGGGGTCCTGGATGAATGCCACCTGACAGAGGAAAAAGTCCATAAATCATCTTCGAATACGTAGCCCCCTCACAGCGAATTATAGGAGTACACTCCTGTATCCTCAAACGGCTGACACCCGAGTGCCTTCCAGGCCTTCTCGCACATCGGAGACATGTTCTTCTCCAAGAGCAGTTCCGTACGTCCGTCCCAGACCCCCGTGATGCTTTGCCCCTGGGCGTCTGTTAGCTGCCTTTCAACAAGTGCCATGGTCTGAGGAAACTCACCACGCCCAGGCTCAGGCTAATGATCTCGTCCTGCCACGCCGGCTCGTACGTGTGCTTGGGCTCCTTGCCCCGTACCAGCTGGATGATGTTGTCGGCAGCCACCTCGGCTTGCCGAGAGGATGTCTTCGCGTTGGGGTTGGAGACGTTGATGTCGGCAACGTCACCGCAAGCAAACACTGTCGGCAATGAGTCGTCGTCGATCTGGAGGGTGGGCTTGACCCGGATGCGGCCGGAGGGCGTGAGGATTTGAGGGGCGATCTCGGCCACCAAGCTCGAGGAGGGGATTTGCCCCGTGCAGTAGATCTGCTCCATGTTAACGGCATGCTCGGCAGCAGGGCCAACGACGCAATCGTACCAAACAATCGCACTCGAGCTGCCTTCCTGAGCTGAGCGTGATGAGCTTTCCGTCGGCGCTCTCGGCCTGCACCTTCTCTCCAAGGACGACGTCAACGCCGAGTTTCTGCAGGGCTTCCAAGGCGCGCTTTTGAAGCCCGGGCCCGAACCGGTGCATGAGGGCTTGCCGGCTGTGAACCAGCGTTACCGACTTGTCGGGATGGTGGCTTTTGGCGTCCGCGGCCAGCTCCACGCCGGCAGCGCCGCCGCCGGCGACGACAAGCCTTGTGGCCTCCCGGATGCGCGCTTGCGTCGACCTTAGCCGTTCGATGCCATTTGCCTTGTCCGCGCTAACCCGAACGGACAGGTCGTGGGCCATGGCGGACCCGGTGGTGATGAGGAGATACTCAAAGGGGATCTCTTGGCCGCTTTTCAGGACCACGGCGTCCCTCGTGACCCTTGCGGCCCGGTCGCGGACCCAGCGGACCATGCCTTTGGGGCACTGCGAAAAGAAGGCTGGGGTGTACGGAATGAAGGCCTTGTGTTCTTCGCCCTCCATGACGCAGTAACGAGGCATCACCCATGTGAGGTTGAAGTGGCTGTTGGGCTCGATCACGATGAGGCGGTATCGACCATCCTTGGGCAGCGTCCTCGCCAGGATGCCGGCGGCGAAGTAGCCCGCAAACGAAGCTCCGACAACGACGACATTTTTGACCTCGGAGGGGGGGATTGGCCCGTTGGGCCTGCCCGCCGTCAACGAAAACCACCGCGTTGACCAGGTGCGCCGCAGGGACGAACAGACCACGCGCAAAACATGGGCGAGGACGCGGGCGAGTAGAGATGCCTTCCCGGCGATCTCGAGAACCATGCTGTGATGCAGATGTTGCAAGAGAGGGAAATGAAATGTAGTATTGTCAGTCGCAGCAAGCTCGGGGTTTCATTCAACGTTACGGAAGAAGGCGAGCGTGTTTGAAATGCTTATAAAAAGCTAGAAGTAGGTTGAAGTGAAATTGCATTGCTCGCCGAGCTCACGTTACGCTGCGTTGCAGAAGTGTCCGCTGACTGAGCGGAACGTTTAATGATGACCCCTGCCCTTGCAAGGCACCTCTGTTCAGCCTGCCAGTGTTCTTCCACCTGAGAGATTATCTCAGCATCTGATAAAGGGTGGCAGGTCGAGAGGCGCAGCCCGGAATGCAAATGGCCAATGAGTAAGACAAAATCTGACGCGGCGTCTCCACCTTTTTGAGACAGGCGACGTGCACCGTAATGCTGCTACTGCGGTAGCTACCTACTAGTAGGTACCTGAACCCTAGCCCTGAGACCATTCACCGCGTCTATAAGGGCTAGTCACCCCTTACCACGTTCAGCTGTTTTAAGCTAAATACATATATCCTTCAAGTCCGTGGTCATGCTGCAGCCGCTGCTAGTCGCTTGCGGAGGAGCAATCAGCACAGGTTGCACACTCACCCTGTTCGTCGGCCCTTGATGAAACGAGAAATGACTCAGACAACGACGAACCTCCCCGCCGCCGCCTCCGTCATCACCCGTATTGTTGCAAATAGTAGTCAGTCAGGTGTATTGCATTTTTCGAGCGATTCAGTCGCTTCGAAGTTGATCAAGACTGTCATGTTGATGACCTCATCGTCTCAGTCATCGTGGAAGGCTCGAGGTTATTAGAGAGAGTCAACGTCCCGTGCGAGAGGGGCGATGGTTAATACAGGCCAACAACCGGAGTGTTCTTCTTTCTTTTTTTCTTGTTCTTCCTTTTTTTTGCCAAGTGTTCTGCGGGATCAATCACCTGTCTCCAATTGAAGGTGTGTCTCTCTACGCTCTACGAGATGCAATCCGAGCCGCCTAGCTAAGGCCCCTTATTATGCCTTGGCGTTCATAACCTTCGGTCGCTCCTTTGCGGAAGGCACCCAAGCATGCAAGAGCCGATGTGTTCCACACCAAATGCTAAAGTCTTCCCCCTGGGAGTTGAAGAACAGAAAAACGCCTCTGTATGCCGGCCTTGAATCGTAGTTACGGTAGTACCTGCGCATCATGGACCCTGGAGATATCTTGCCGTGTAACCTCTAGGTTTTTATTTGTCTATACCATCTTTCTGTTTTCTTGTTCTCACACAGTTCCCATCCCTGGGACTACCCCTGGGGGAACATTCCGCGATACACAGCCAGCTTCCCCACGGAGAACCTCCAAAGGCCCTTGAAGCATTTCGTACATCTCCTTGTGCGTTTGTACGTGATACACTCAGCGTTCTGCTTTCCAGGCTCGCCGGGGAAGAATCACGCCGGCCTTCCATTGCGTTTGCTAGGGCAGGTCCAATCTTGGCCGAATGATTAGGGTTAATTATTCGGTCCTCCCCCGCGTTTTGGGCTCTCCCACCTAGCCGCAATTGGATCCCTGTAATTGCGAGCTTGATCAAGGCAGCGAGAATGCAACTCTCTGGGAATGTCCTGCAGGTGACACCCTACGGGACGGGCCGTATCGTTGAGGGTGCCATGATCTTCGATGAGGAGAGAATTGTCACCAAGACAGCGTCCACTTGTTGCGCTCATGTGCCTATGATCAGGTACTTTGGGGAGGGGAGGGGGGGGGGGGGGGGGGGGGGAGGGGTGTGGTGTGGCGTTGCGTTGCGGTTTCTGCAGAGGGTGTAACTCTCTCTCGGCACTTTGTTTTAGGCTGCACGAGAAAGAAGCCAGTCCCACCCCTTAGAATGATGCTTTCGAGATTTTCCGGGGTAAGGACATTCCTTTCGTGCGGCCTGCTCATATTGGCATGGCTGGGCAAAGGGCTTGGAAGAGGGGGTCTTGAATGCGATGTGCCATCTGCGGAGAACCGCAGAGACGATGCCTGAAGATATACAAATGGCCCCGGGTTCCTTTGGAGGATCCATCCTCGTTGGTGTTGTCGAGATTACGCCCTCTGGACGGCAGGCTTCGCAATCAAACTTCATGCTCTGTTTCTCTGCTTTCCGGCCTTGTTTCATGCCGTCTGCCTTTCTCCAGTGGCAGAAACGCGGCAGCGCGGGAAAGGGGAGATCGAGCTGTCGACCTACGAGGATGCGTGCAGCATGGGATATTGTTCCGTTATGGGCCCGTCCGCCATTCATCATCTTCAGCCGTTGTGTTTTCTTTGGACTGACTGTGTCGTTTAAGGGAATCGGAGGCTGGTGAGGAAAGCTACACAGATGCTTTGACGTTGGATGGCTTCGCCGGCATGGCGTCGAGTACTGGTCTCAGCATGGTGATGATGGACAGGGCGTTATCGAGTCAGGTGTTGTGGTCCAAGGGGATCTGGAAGAGCCGTCATCGGGCTCCCTGGCAGCGGTACGTAGACATGCTTTCGGGATCCTAGGCGGCTGCTGACTTGTGCTCTTCGATCTCAGTGCTTACCGGCGTCCGGCCGCATCTACATCCGAGCGGAAACACAAGTCTGCGCCACGAAAAAGTCTTTGCATGGTCTCAAGCACAGGGCATGCCATCACCATCGAAGGCTTCAGAAGCTTTTCTGACTGTGAATTTTCGGTGGTTGTCAACAAAACGAAGGCTTTGTCTTGGGGGCTGATCGGCGCGACGCAGGGGGGGCGATGAACGATGACCGCAACTTGCCTTGGTAAACATCAGCAGGCCGTCGGGGTGGGCGATTCGGAGGCCGACGCAGAGAACCGAAAGTTTCATGCGGCGTTGTTCGCGAGGGACGATCTCTGCAGCGGCAGCCCCTGGATATCCTTCGGCTTCGGGTCCAGGCATACACCCAATCCCTCCTTCGAGACCGTCACGGATGGCGTCGATGCCAAAGCTGGAGTCGATCTGGCCGTCGGATCGGCAGTCTTGGAGTATGATGAGCGAGCCGTGTTCAGCGAGGGCAGCAGCGAGCCCGGCTTTGCTGCGCCTGGAGAAACGCACCGGCGGGCTGTCTGGCTGCTGGTCGCATCTTGCGTCGATACGCCTGGCACACGTTGGAGGCCGCCTGCGTTCCGGCGTCTGTGGTTCAGCAAGCTGTTGGGCGAGCCGTCCTGGCCATGGAGGTCGGGGCTCTCACGGTTCATGGAAAAACGACAGAAGCCAAGCTCCCATCGCCACCGCGCCCTCGCGCCCGTCGAACAAGTCACTTGGCAGCACAGCATGGATCTCATCCGTGATCTGAAGCCGACATCGCCGGCAAGTGAGGTGGGGCGTGCGGAATACGACGGCCCTGCAGTCTCTATGCGCTGGCATCTCTGCCGCCGAGCCCGCATCTTCAACTTGGAATCATGACCCGAAATTCCGTGTCTCCCCCTGGCATGGCAGAATTTCCCCGCGGGTTTCACGGCGCAGGACGGAACTTGCTGAACGAGGCGGGACGGTATGGGAAAGCGTACGAGCGTCGCAGCGTCCCTTCGCCCCAAGTTGCCAGCTCCCAGCTCCCAGCTCGCAAAGGGGGACGCCGGCCTCATGATGGCTGACGGCGTGGATGCTCAGCACCAAGAGGGAACCTCAAACGCGGCGTGCGTAATCACCCAGCCACGCTGCTACCTTGCCCCAGAGAGAGAGCGCCGCCGCTAGGCTCGACTCGTCCGCAGCAGGACGCCTTCCCTCGCTACCCGCGTCAGGTTTTCCTGCCAAGTCATATCGGCGGTCCGTTCTCGCGGCGGAACCGGTAGTCTCCTTCCCAGAACGGACTCCAAGCAAGGCCCAAGACTTCCTTTCCCAGACGCTGGATCATGGCCAGCGCCTTCGTCTTCCTTGTTGTCGAGACGATTTGGGCCACCTCAAGGTAAGGGGGGGTCCACGAATCGGAGGTGGCAGCTCCGTTTCTCTCAATCTCCAGGGTAAATTCATCGGCGCTTCAACGTTGACGGTTTGGCCCAGGTGTGCTCACGGTCAGGCGGCACGGAGGGCCCAACGTACGTCACAAGCGCGGAGGAGGGTCTTGGGGGAGTTCCGGTAAAGGCATCCGGGACGTAATTAAGAGCCTCGTGCCCTGGCCCTCCGCATCGAACCCCTGGCTGCCAAGGCCGCCACCGGGTCAACTGCCGGGCGTGGCTCGGCAAAGACGTCGGAGCCGGCCAATGGGGTGAGCCGGGTCGTGGCCGGCAAATACGGGGGTTCGCCGGGAACGCGTTTTGGCTCGGTGAGGGCGCTATGAAATTGATTAACCCATATTAAACACTACATCAACCTCTCAAAGACAGTGCCTTTTAATGAGGATGCAGAGCCTAGTGTGGGCTATCCTGCAACGCCGGGGGCCTAGTCTCCGATTCTCTGCCTCTGGGCGTCGCTGGGCGCGTACGCCAGGTGCCGCCGACCCGGAAGAATGCCAGCTCGGCGCCGCGGACGACGGACGACTGGCAGGCGGCTGGCCGCTTCCCGTTGCCGGGGGGGGACGACGGACGGTTTCTCGATGCGCCCGCCCAGGTGTCATCCGCGACGAAATCTCCGGGGGATCCACCGGGCGCATACCCCAGATTCCCAAGGGGGCGGGGAACCTAGCTCGACCTTGGGTCCCGTCTCGGCTCAGCGGGGCCAAGACGCCTCGCGCGCTTGTCCCCAATCAAGCAGGATTAACCGTTGGCTGATCAATTAGCTCACGACGGGCCTGCGTGTATGGAACGTCGGCTCAGTCTTCCATCTTCCACCGCGAGGACGTTGCACGGATCCGGGGCCTCCCGCTCCGCGACCGCCGAGGTGGTTGATCCCGCCTGGGGAATGGGAATGGGGACGGGCGGAAAGGGGGTCGACAATGGTATAAAGAGGCCGCGGACAGCCCTCGGAGCTGACACGAGAAGTCTTGCTCTCGCCACCCGCACACGGTTGTCTTTGGTCTGAGCAGCAGTTGACTTCTCTGATCTTTCGCAAGCCCGTCACGATGCAGATCAAGCAGTACATCCAGTACCTCGCTGCGGCTCTGCCGCTCCTGGGCGTCGCCACCGCCCAGCAGGCCGGCAACCAGGTGTCCGAGACGCACCCCAGGCTCACCTGGAAGAGGTGCTCGGGCCCCAACAACTGCCAGACCGTCAACGGCGAGGTCGTCATCGACTCCAACTGGCGCTGGGTGCACAACAACGGCCGCAACTGCTATGAAGGCAACAGGTGGACCAGCGCCTGCAGCGGCGCCCAGGACTGCGCTCAGAGGTGCGCGCTCGAGGGTGCCAACTACCAGCAGACCTATGGTGCCTCGACCAGCGGCGACGCCCTGACCCTCAAGTTCGTCACCCGCCACGAGTACGGCACCAACATCGGCTCCCGTCTCTACCTCATGAACGGCTCGTCCAAGTACCAGATGTTCACCCTCATGAACAACGAGTTCGCCTTCGATGTCGACCTCTCGACCGTCGAGTGCGGTCTCAACAGCGCCCTGTACTTCGTCGCCATGGAGGAGGACGGTGGCATGTCCAGCTACCCGACCAACCGCGCTGGTGCCAAGTACGGCACGGGCGTAAGTCTTTTCTGCCCCTGCTTCTAGGCCGGCCAACCACTAATAACTCGGAATACAGTACTGCGATGCCCAGTGCGCTCGCGACCTCAAGTTCATCGGCGGCAAGGCCAACGTTGAGGGCTGGCGCCCGTCGACCAACGATGCCAACGCCGGTGTTGGCCCCATGGGTGCCTGCTGCGCCGAGATCGACGTCTGGTAAGTTCCGATCCCCGCCGCTCCGCTCGCGCCCTCGCACGCGCTGCTTACACCGGGGCCTC
The DNA here is from genome assembly GCF_042764415.1 of Remersonia thermophila. Taxonomy (NCBI): domain Eukaryota; kingdom Fungi; phylum Ascomycota; class Sordariomycetes; order Sordariales; family Chaetomiaceae; genus Remersonia; species Remersonia thermophila. The sequence goes on from NC_092222.1 coordinate 17,936, forward strand.
CAGGGAGTCCAACGCCTACGCCTATGCCTTCACCCCCCACGCTTGCGGCGCCAAGAACCGCTACCACGTCTGCGAGACCTCCAACTGCGGTGGTACCTACTCGGACGACCGCTTCGCCGGTGAATGCGATGCCAACGGCTGCGACTACAACCCGTACCGCATGGGCAACCGGGACTTCTACGGCAAGGGCCTGCAGGTCGACACCAGCCGCAAGTTCACGTAAGTCTCCTCTCCTTGACGCGCTTCGGGGCCGTTGGCCCCTTTGTCGAGCGAGACCCCCCCGATGCTGATGCTCCTGCGCAACATAGCGTCGTCACCCGCTTCGAGCGCAACAAGCTCTCTCAGTTCTTCGTCCAGGACGGCCGCAAGATCGTGCCCCCTGCCCCGACCTGGGACGGCATCCCCAAGAGCTCCGACCTCACCCCCGAGTTCTGCGACGCTCAGTTCAGCGTCTTCGACGACCGCAACCGCTTCGCCGAGACCGGCGGCTTCGACGCCCTCAACGACGCTCTGTCCATTCCCATGGTCCTCGTCATGTCCATCTGGGATGACGTAAGTCCCTTCCACGCTCTCCGCCGGCCGTGCGGCGCGCATCTTGACGACGCTGACTTTGGCTGCCTTAGCACTACTCCAACATGCTCTGGCTCGACTCGAGCTACCCGCCCGAGAAGGCCGGCACCCCCGGTGGCGACCGTGGCCCGTGCTCGCCCGACTCTGGTGTCCCTGCCGAGGTCGAGGCCCAGTTCCCCAACGCGTACGTTCAGCCTCTTCCGGCATTGCGTTTGCAAGATCGAGGTGCTAACCATACCCCACAGCCGCGTCGTCTGGTCCAACATCCGCTTCGGCCCCATCGGCTCGACCGTCAACGTTTAAGTCGCTCAGGTGTAAGGCTGGCGACCGCTCCACCCGCTGCGTGCAGCGCGTCGTCCGTCGTGGGATTCAGGGCATTTCTTTGTTCATACATTCTTCTCTTCGACCTGCTACATATTGAGATTGTGTATCGTATGGCCACAGTACAAGTAGAATCCACGATCGAGTCCGGTCTCATTGCATCACTCTTCCGCTGGGGATCCGCCACGTCCAAGTTGTGTCTTGTCCTGTCCGCAACGTCGCATGCAAGGAGCCGTGCTAGGGTGCGCCCGGCCTCCGTTTTGCCGCAAAGGTGCCTGATGTCTGAACAGAACCTCGCAAAAGTAGCACGACAAGAAGACGTATCCTTGGGGCCCGTGGCCCTATGGCTGCAAATGAAACGGGTGAAAACAATGAACCACAAGCCTTTTTATTCCTCGATAAGATTCTAGGGCAGATGATGGTTGCATCTCGGAGAACCAAAGCGTGTCGTATTAAGTAATCCATCATTACTGGGTAGTTATCCTCAGGAGTCCTCCTTTGGATGGTCACAATGCAAGGGCGCTATGTGAACGTTGCTCGGTTGATCTGCAGTGTGTTAATTACACAGTCCTACCCTACTCTATCTGCTTGGATAACCCCTGGATGGTTTTTGTTTCCTCTTTTTCTTTCTTGTTCTCCCTTTCCTTTTTGATTTCTTTCCTTTTTTTTTTAGTTTCCTTTGGTATTTGGTTTCTTTCATTTTTCATTTTTTTTTCAGTTCTTTTCATCTTTGTGTCATTTTGTGTTTGTCTTTCATTTTCATTTTCGTTTTCATTTTCGTTTTGCTTTCTTTTTTTTTTTTCACTTTCCATTTTTTCGGGTTTGTTGTTGTTGTTGTTGTGTGGGCAAATTGGGGGTCTCTTTTCAAAAACACCAGAGCAATCCCGGCGCAATAATACATCTCTACGAAGCACAGTCTTCACTCATGACTAGAATGCATTGTCTCCATCTTCTGGTTCATGGTCGGCCAGCTTTATACAAGGTAGTTATTTCAACCCCTGAGACATCTGGACAGACCCATGGAATGCTCCCAAGAACCACGCCAAAACGCCGTTGCTAAAACCCAATTCTTCCACCCACGTCATCCAAGAAAACGAAACCCGGGGTAAGGGTTTCTACCAGTTGAGAATGTTGTAAATGGTTTTCCGTGGGACTCCTTCAATGTCGGAGAGTGCCCGTTGCTTCTGGCTGTTGGGCTTCGCAAACATGCGGTTCATGGCGTCCGACTCGTACCGGAGCTGGCTCCGGACGTAGGCCACGACTCCAGACACTATTAGCGACAGCCAGCCTTGGTCAGCACCAGAAAGGTGGAAAGAAACGAGCGTTGAAGAAAACTGACCTGCACCAACCACCACCAACCCCGGAATCACCTTGTTCTGGGCGCCGCCGGCCCTGGTTGCGTGTTAGCGGCTGCGGTTCCATCATGACCAAATCGGCACTTCCGTAATTACCTTGTGACGGCCGTCTTCGCGACGCCAGGGGCAACAGCAGCGGCAAGTCTTGAGGTGGCGCGGAACATGGTGAAAAACCCAAAAGGGGGTGTGACACGGGATCTGAGCACCCAAAGTATGTGTGGCTGATGAGCTAGCTTTGTGAGCTGAGGACGAGGCTGCACACTGGCTGAATACTGATCGATGACTTGATGTTGAAAGCCTTGTTGTCAGGTGGTTGTCTGGTGAGAAGGTCACTTTCATTTATAGGCCTAGATTCTATATTGAGGCTAAGGATACGCGTATCGTCCCAGCTTCCCGGGTCCTCCCACATGTCGTTGTTATTTTTCGCATGCGCTGACGGTTGGGCGATGCCCAGAGCGAAATCGAGCGACAGTTGAGCCACGGCAAGCGGGGATCGTGCCATGGTGGTGTGACGGCGCCCGCCGGGCTGCCAATGTCGACCACGCTGAGCTCTCCGAACCAATCCACGCACACTTTTGTGGGTTTGACAAGAAGAAAATCTCGGAGTCAGAACCCGAAAATTACTGTTGGAAACATTTTTGATGTCTGATTCATCCACGGTGTTGAGGGGATATGGATGGAACCTGGAAGTGGGCGATGGAACAACAAAGAAAAGGGGGGACCTTGCGCTTGGCAACATCTGCAGCCGATGCGTCGATAAGACCTGGCACCGGTAGTTACCTACTGCGTAGTTAGTGGAGAGGCTGCGATAATCAACCCTAACCCTCCTTCTCTCCATCACATGTTCTGGGCCAGCATCAAAAAACGAGGGAGGGGTCGAAGGCAAGCAGATGGGTGTTGAAGCAACTATGGTATCTGGAGCTGGGCGCACTAGATTGATATGTCTTTGCTAGCGGACAACTATTGATTTAGTTGTATGCAGCTTAAACTAGGCATCTTGATAAACCGAAGCTCATTCCATCCAAAGGCTGGTTCAGGTTGGACGCTGCGGGGTTGGCCGGGTGTTGGAACACGTCTTGGGAGGAAGCGATCGGGGGCAAGAGAGGGGGGCGAGAGAGGGGTCAAAAAAGACGTAAACAATGCCAACAACATTCTTGCAAGCAACCAAGGGCAACCCGAGCTTCGCGTCGAGTCGACTTGGGTGCCCGTACACCGCCTTGGGGTACCTATAGTACCTGAGCTTCAAAAGGAAGGTTCCCGTCCCCAAGCCTGAAATTGAAATGCCGTCTTGGGGTCAAGAAGAAGGGTTCCCACCCAGGTAGGACCCAGGTACCTAAGGTACCGAGGGTGGGAAGTGCTCCCAAGATTCGATGACGTCGAGTCAAAGAGAAACGATGCGATGCGCCCGGCTGTCATTCAAGCCGATCCGTCCCGATCCCCACCCGCCCGCGGACCTGCCCCGCCTCCTCGACGTAGGTACGGAGTAAAGTATGTACGCATTGTACCTGCAAGCACACAGCAGACCGGGAGGTACACAGTAAAGTTGCAAGGAAGTGGGCTGACCACCCGGCTGGGACCCCCACATGAAACTAAAACCTTTAGTGCGCTCTCCCTTGCTCAAGGGTTAGGGTTATCCATGGTGTCTTGGGCTCTGATAGGGCAAGAAAGCGTTTCTCCGCAAACATCCGGGCGTTGGTCGGGTGGGATGCAAAGCCCCAGGAGGCTTGGCATGCTCGCTTCGTTGGGGATTCGGTGGGCAGCTGAAGCCTTAGCGCTCTGTAGTACCGTGGGGTTGGTCGTCGGTTTCGCCTAAGCAGTCCGGTCCGAACTCGAGCCATCTGTTGTGGGCCAGTGACGTAGAGGACCTGACATCCCTGGCGAAAGCGCATGGATGCGACTTTCCAGTTTTTTCCCACGTGCTTCCCGGAAGGGTTGCTTCCCATGGAGGCTCAAGTCACCGATCGAAGGGTTCTCGCTCAGGTACGGTTGGTCCTGGGCACCTTGAGCACCTCAGGTACCTAGGTATGTAGGTAGGTAGGTACCTAGGTAGCTCGGGTGTAATCGATGCTCCATCGACTTTGGCGACGTACCTTACAGGTATATCTCAGGTAGTAGGTACGAGGTATGGAGCATCGATGGTACTCAGGCCACCCACGGGTTGACAACGGGGATGGCGCCCTGCTCCTTTCCAGCGTGTTCACCCCGCATCCCGACCGCTGGTTACGGTAGGTCTTCTTCCACCTTCTCTCGCGCCGGCCAACCTCCCCGAGGACCGCCCGGGATGTTGGGTCCAGCGGGGCCCACTGCCGTCTACCATCGTGTCTTGACGAGCAGGCCTGCGGCTCCATTGATACCCCTGCCCGGGTCTCGCAGGATTTCCCCAATGGCCTATCAGCATGGGCCGGAGGAGCTTGGGGGTGAGCTTTTCATTACCTCGGAGCATTTTTCTGCATGGCCGGGGGACGATCCCAACTTTACCAAAACAAAAATCTAAAACCCCAGGTTGAGGCTCTCGTCCAAAGCTCCAGGCCCAGCAATAGAAAAAGGCTCCGTCCGCCCGGGCCGTCGCCGCCGCCAACCTCACGACCTTGGACCAGAGACCCTCTCTTCCCAAACCCGCATCTCTCCATCCGCCGCAACCCCCTTTCCGCCCCTCCTCGTCGTCGGTGCAACGACTTTCGCCTGCCGAGCCCATCGTCATGAGCGCGCCTGCAAAGACGGCCCCGCCCGACCCCGTCGACGCGTCGGCGTCGACGACCCAGCTGGGCAACGAGTCGGACGATGGCGACGTGCTGCTCGCCGCCATGGGCTACAAGGCCGAGCTGGTGCGCACGCGCTCGACCTGGCACGTCGCCTTCATGTCGTTCGTGCTCGCCTCCATCCCGTACGGCCTCGCCACGACGCTGTACTATCCGCTGCAGGGCGGCGGGCCCGCCGTCGTCGTCTGGGGCTGGCTGCTCGTCAGCCTCATCGTCCTCTGCGTGGCCGCCTCCCTGGGCGAGATCACGTCCGTCTACCCCACCGCCGGCGGCGTCTACTACCAGACCTTTATGCTCGCCCCGGCTCGCTTCCGGAGGGCCGCCGCCTACATCTGCGGCTGGGCCTACGTCGTTGGCAACATCACCATCACCCTCGCCGTCCAGTTCGGCACCACCCTCTTCTTCGTCGCCTGCGTCAACGTGTTCGAAAAGGAGCCCGGCGTGGGCATCTGGGACGCTTCCACCTACCAGGTGTTCCTGACCTTCCTCGGCATCACGCTGCTCTGCAACGCCATCTCCATCTTTGGCAACCGCTGGCTGCACCTTCTTGATGTGAGTTTTTTTTTTTTTTTTTTTTTCTTATTTCTTCTATTTCGCGGTTGGAGACAAGTAGAAGAGAGAGAAAAAAAATCGAAATGCTGACGTGGGCGGCAGACGTTTGCCATCTTCTGGACGTTTGCGGGCCTGATCGCCATTATCGTCACCGTCCTGGCGGTGGCCAAGGAGGGCAGGAGGAGCGCCGAATTCGCCTTGGGCGGGTTCGAGCCCACGTCGGGGTGGCCTGCCGGTTGGTCGTTCTGCGTCGGCCTGCTCCACGCCGGGTACGCCACGTCGTCCACCGGCATGGTCATCTCCATGTGCGAAGAGGTCCAGCGCCCCGCCCACCAGGTGCCCAAGGCCATGGTCATCACCGTCATCATCAATACCGTCGGCGGCCTGCTCTTCCTGGTGCCCCTCATGTTCGTCCTGCCCGACCTCGCCATGCTGGTGGCCCTCCCTTCGGGCCAGCCCGTCCCGACCATCCTCAAGTCCGCCGTGGGCTCCTCGGGCGGCGCCATCGCCCTGCTCCTCCCCATCATGGTCCTGGCCATCCTCTGCGGCACGGCCTGCACGACGGCCGCCTCGCGCTGCACCTGGGCGTTTGCCCGCGACGGCGGCATCCCCGGCTCCAAGTGGTGGTCCCGCGTGCATCCCAAGCTGGACCTGCCCCTCAACGCCATGATGCTCTCCATGGCCATCCAGATCGTGCTGGGCCTCATCTACTTCGGCTCCAGCACCGCCTTCAACGCCTTCTCGGGCGTTGGCGTCATCTGCCTGACCGTGTCGTATGCCGTCCCGATCGCCGTTTCCATGCTGGGAGGCCGTTCGCAGGTCAAGGGAGCCAAGTTCTCTCTCGGAAAGACGGGCTGGGTCTTGAACAGCATCGCCACAGGTATGTTTTGAGCCCACCCCAAGGAAGCGTCACGTTTGCTAACCCCGCCGCAGCCTGGTCCATCTTCGCCGTGCCCCTGTTCTGCATGCCTGCCTACATCCCCGTGACTGCCTCCACCGTGAACTATGCGCCGGCGGTGTTTGTGGGCTTTGTCGTCATTGCCTCGATCTGGTACGCCGCCTGGGGCCGCAAGAACTATCGTGGTCCCCCGACCGAAACCCTGGACGAGGTTCCTGCGGCGCCGGCGCACACGGCCAGTCCCAAGCAGGACTAGAGCAGCACGGGGGGGGGGGGGGGGTGGGATCAGGGCAGCGTGCCCATAATGTCTAATTTGACACTGCCGGGCAGGTGAGATTTTTTTTCAACGTGGGAAAGTGACGAGGCGTTCAGGGCGTCACAGGCCAAATGGGTCATTTCAACAACCTCATGTCCCTTCAGATACCCGGGTTTTTATCCGACCCAACCACTTGATCTCTCTCTATATCTACACAGTTTGGGTAAACATAGCAAAATGAACCAATGCCTCAACGTTTGCCGAGTCAAGACGGTTCTTCGCCGGGCTCGTAGTTGCGAACCGCGCGCGACGATGAGATCGAATGCATATTAGTAAGTGAATGCAACGGCCTTTCCGCCCTTGCATGCGACGAGGCGGGGATGATAGAAAGGCAATTTCATGGCATGGTGCGTGCTTGAATGACAAAGTCCTATGCGTATATATATACATGAAGCGAAAGGTGAAAATGGAGACCCCCAGGCGCATTCCATTGCCGAACCATCAAGAAAAAGGCTCCTCCCGGCAGGACAATCCTTAGTCCCGATCATGAAATGAACCCCAACGAACCAAAAGCCCAAGAATGCTTCAGTAACCAACCACTTGGGCAGGCTGGAACGTTACGTCGATCGGCTGGCACTTGATCGCCCGGTGGCTATAGATCAGGCCGGGCTTCCAGTCCTCCGTCACCGTCGTCGCGTCGGTGCACTGGAGGTCGACCGTGGTGGACCCGGTCACGCGGAACGTCGCTCTGCGATGCAGCGCGGTCAGTTTCGGCTTCCGAGGCAGAGGGGTGCGCGGAGGAAGAGAAGCATCCAAATGGGAGGGGGGGCTTACGCCTTGCCGCTCTCGGTGCAAAGGAGCGACTCCTCGATATCCAGCTGGTTGCTGATGCGGTTGTACCGGAACTTGACCGAGGCTCCAGAAGGAGCCTCGGCGGGGAGGGCGCAGGCGTAGTCGACGGTGCCGTAGAAAAAGTCGGACAGGGTGTTGCTCGATGCGCTGCAGACGGCCGCGTACGGGACGACGTTGTTGGTCAGGATGAAGTCGACGTAGCCCCACGAGTTCTGGTGCGCCGGCGTGGTGAAGATGTACGAGGCGCGGTAGCTAAAGGGGCTGGCCGTCCACTTGAGGCTCGCGATGTCGGTCCAGCACTGGCCGTCCACGGGCAGCCGGGGGGTGGCCGGCAGGGTCGTTGTTGGGGGCGTCGGCTCGAGGGTCCATGTCGATGGGCGAGGTCGACACGACGGCCGCGAGCAGAAGGACAGTCAAGATCCGCAGACGGTCGGCCATGGTGGTTTGCGTTGCGTTGCGTTGCGGTGCGTTGCGTTGAGCCTTCAGGTCAGGAGGCGATGGCAAGGATCAGACATACACACACACACACGTATAGTACACACACAAAGCGAGACAGAAACTGAAAGCACGCAAGGGAGGCTGAATGTGTTTTTCTATCCAAAAAGCATCCATGCATCCACTCGCCTTCGGATGCCTACTTACCCCGTTCGCGCGCATGACCAGCCTCCCAAGGGCTGGAGCTGGATCACTGAACGTTGGCTGAGGTGGTGGTGCAAAGGGAGGTTGGGGTGTGCCCATTATTCAAGCATGGAGGGGCCCGCACGCCCATTGCGGCACGCCAGCGCAATGCGCCTGGGCTCCACGTAGTTATCCGGGAGTGCCGTGGTCGCCGTTCCGCGCTGCTCCGCCGGTCTCCAGCAGAAAAGAAAAAAAAAATGTCTGAACCAAACAAAATCGCTCCCAGCCCGCCGTCCCGCCGCGACCCTACTCGTCGTACAGCGACATGTCTTGCTGCGCCGTGCTCTTGCTGGCGTGGGGGCTCGTGACCCGGATGGCGTTCTCGAGCCTCGAGAGCGTCAGCGCATACCGCTTGTGGTCGCACCAGATGCGCGCCATCTTGACCGCCGTCTTGATCTCGCGTCCGTTCAGCTGCCACGCGGCAAGCTCCCCGATGTCCTCTTCGGTGAGGGCCCCGTCGCCGCCGTCGTCCGTCCCGGCAGCCGCTGCGTCTCGGGCGCCCCCCTCGGCAGCGGCGGCTTCTTCCAGCGGAGCCTCCTCGGGCAGCGCGGGGCGGCCTTGCTGCGTTTGCGCCGCCGCCGCCGAGGGAGACGCCGGCAGGCGGTCCAGGAACTTGCGCCAGATGAGCTTCCTCGCCTCGTCGGTCAGGGCGCTGAAGAGGAGATGCAAGCTCACGCGGCTCCGGAAGGCCGAGTCGATGGTGCTGAACAGGTTGGTGGTCAGGAAGATGGTGCCGCGGAAGTACTCGAGCTCGCGCAAAAAGATGGACACGAGCTCGTTGCGCGCAATGTCCTGGGGGTGGCGTTCGGCCATGAACACGTCGGCCTCGTCGAGCAGGATCACGGCGTCCCAGTCGGTGGCCATCTCAAAGATCTTTTTGATGTTGGCGCCCAGAACGGCCGCGTTGATGCCCAGGTCCTCGGCGTGCAGGTAAAAGAGCGGGCGCCGCGTGCGGTCGGCCACGGCCTCGGCCATCAGCGTCTTGCCTGTCCCCGGCGGGCCGCTCAGCAAGATGACCAGCCCCTCGCCTGCGTTAGAAAAGAGAGAGTCAGCGAGTGCCATGGGCAAACCGAACGGGACCAAAATACCTTTTCCGGCGATGACATCCTCGACGACCTGGGGCCGCTTCTTCCTCGTGCTGCAGTGGCTCTCGACGAACGACAGGACCAGGTCCTTCTGCTGCTCGTTGTAGACGAGGTGGTCGTAGGCCTCGTCGTTCCAGCTCATCGGGCTGATGTCCTCGACGTAAAACACCACCCACAGCTTGTTCTTCAAGGCGTAGCCCTCGATCGTCGGGAGCAGATACATGAGGTGCGGGGCCTCGGCCTCGAGGGCGAGCATGGCGTGCTTGTTGCGCTCCTGGGCGGCCGGGGCGAGCCGCTTCACCACCCTGGCCGTGGTCGTCGTTGTGGTCGTCGTCGCCGTCTGCGCTGGGGGCTTGGAACACTCGTAGGTGCTGCCCGACACGGAGCTCGAGTCGGCGAGGTTCTCCTCGTCCTCCTCGTCCTCGTCCGCCACCACCAGCTGCTTCTTCTTGGCCTGCGGATCGGCGCCCCCGCGAGACCCCTGGGCCAGGTGGTGCTTGTTGTAGCCGATGACGTCGAGGAGGACGCGCCCCTCGACGTTGTGCCTCTCGTGGCCCTGGCCGGTTATGTGGAGGGCGACGCCGTTGTAGTTGACGTACGTCAGGCCCTGGTAGTCGAGCACCTTCCTCCCGCGGGCTGTCAGCCTGGCGCGGACGTCGTCGGGGGATTCGTGGAACGCGAGGGGGTACGCGGTCATCTCAGCGATGGGCCGGTTGCCGGCAAAGGGCCTGATGTTGACCGTGTAGTCCTCCCACAGGAACGCCCTGCCGTCGAAGCGGAGCACCTTGCCCTTGATTAGGAAGGCCCTCGGCGGCTGCTCGACGTAGAGCGTTTCGGTGACCTTGAACAGCAGCTCGCAATTGTCGCCCCACGAGACGACGGTGGTGTCGCGGGGAAACAGGGTCCAGAGCAGATTGTAGCTGATGAGCTTCTCGGCGCGAAGCGCGCTCGACTTGATGCGCGTCTCGGCAAATATGTCGTCCAGGAGCCTGAGGAAGAGCAGCAAGAAGGGCCGCAAGGGGTTGCTGGGGTCCTTGTCGAGGAGGTCTTGATGCTTGGCCGCCATGTCATCGTAGCCAAAGTAGAGGTCCTGGAAAGGGTGCTGGAAAACGGCGTTCTCACGCACGTCGATGTGGACGTCTTGCTTCTTCAGGATCTCGGCCACGGCCGCGACGAGCTGGGGGTTCTGGATCTCGACCTGGTGGTAGCAGAGCGAGTAGCGGCCCGAGATGACGGGCTTCTCACGGTCCTTGATCTTGAACACCTTGATGGCAACGCGGTCCTGGGCCTTGGCCACGCTCTTGCTCATCTGGCGCGGCGGGTAGTCGACCCACAGATAGTTCCCCGGGCGGCTGTGAGGCCCTTCGTACAGCTCCTTGACCGACACGCTGCCGCCGAGCTCGACATTCTTGCTGCTGACGCCCGGCGCCAGGGGCTTCGAGGAAATCTTGGTGCCCGTCTTCCTGTCCTTCTTGGAATCGGTCGACGAGAAGTCGGACAGCGTCTTTTCTCCGTTGTCCCGGAGATGGCGCACCTTATACCACCATCTCCACAGCGTCTCGGCGGCATCCACGGGCATGTTGTTGTTTCCAAGACGAGACTCGGCGGTTCATGAAGCGCCTGAGGAGGGCAATGGCGAATCAACTGGGAGACGTGTCTGGCGTCCCAGGTGGTCTATTTCTGTTTTCTTTTTTTTTTTATTCGCAACGCTTGGCCACCCGAGCGTTCAAGGGAGAGCAAGGTGTTGTGTTGTTGGTTGGGGTGACGAAAGAATGACCACGGACGAGAGACGGCCAAGGAGCCGTCGGCAACAGAAGAAGACGGGGGGGACATGTTGAACATGATCAATAAATACTATGATACATCATCAAGCGGCTCGCTGCGCAAGGCAGCCTGCGAGGGCATGGTCGCTGGATGTGCGTCAGGTTCAGGTGGTGTGCCTTGGTGGCGTCGTCGGGTTCAGGGGTTCGGAGCTCAGGACCAAGGGGGGGGGGGGGCACTGCTATGTACTATAAGTGCATGTATGTATAGTACGCAGTACTTCCCAGGACTCTGCAGGCATGGACAGGACGCCTGGACCGCCAACAAACGCCATCCCAAGACCAGGCATGGACAGGTTCTTCGTGTGTCATTCGGGGGGTTTCAACCAGTAGGGAAAGACGAGAAGCGATTGTAAAAAGGATTGGTCTTCTGTTGGATTCCCAGCTCCAAGCTGCGGTTGCAGCGACTGTCTGCGTCCAGCCTGCCCAAGGAAATTACAAACAATTACGGTCAACAGGCAGAACGGACATCAACGGTCTTGTGGCAGTGGTTGATTGGCAGGCCCATGCCCTTCAGGGAATGCTGAAGCCCTGCAGGACATCAATGTGCGGCTGGGACCCTGGAGCTCGCCCTGTGCGCAGCCAATTTAAAGCCCCTGTCGGAATCCGGGGGAATCCCCTGCAAGGCCCGGTAACTCCCGTCTGGCTTTCGCATCTTGAGGCGACATGAGGCTCCTGCAATCTGGAACCCAAACAAGGGCGCAGACCGGCTGCCTCTCTCGTGCGATGAGGACGGGTGGAAACAGCCTCGAGAGCGTCGAGTCACACGGCGGCGAAGCAGGCCAAAGAGCGACGACACGTCAAACCCCAACCCACTCGTCATTGACTGGCCCATGCGAAAGATACACACCGTGATTCCGTTGATGGAGGAAAACTCCCTACAAGGCATTCTTGCCATGCAAAAACCCAATGAACAAGCCACCCTTGGCCAGCCACCGGCTGCCATTCAAGAGACATGGAAGAGACAAAGCCTCGACGCAGCGCGCCACGTCTCCCCCAAGTCGCACCGGCGTGCGTGACCCAACCCAACGACATTCCGCCCCGCCTCGGTAAGAAAAAAAGAACAAGGAAAGAAAAGATAACATCCGTCCAAGCCATGGCACGATGAGCCGCGGTAAGGACGGCAAGCAAACCCAACGAAACACACCCGCCGATTGTGCTCAGTCTGCCTCCCAAAGAGTCGCCTCCCTCACCCGGGGTATCTCATTCGTAGCGTCATTCGCCATCATGCAGGCTTTCCCATGAGCCGCCGGAGCCGTCCCGCCCACCATTTCCCAGTCATGTACACACACACACTCTGTCTCCCTCACGCACACACACAACATGCCACCCTAGCGCGTTCTTGACCTTGTCGAAGCCTAGTAAGGAGCGCCGATGTGGCCCAGGCCGTGCACGGCGCCGTGGCGCATCTGCACGCTCTCGGCGATGCGGGTCGCCACCTGGCTCATGCTCGAGAGCTTCTTGATGGCACCGTCGTGCGGCGCGATGCGGCTGATGTCGATCAAGAGCTGCTCGATGCGCGTCTTCAACAGGTTCATGATCTTGGGGGTAACCTCGCGAACTTGGTCATCCTGCAGCGAGACGTTAGCCAACAGGAACGGCGGCGGCGGGCGTGTTGCGTCCTGGGAGAGGAGGAGGAGGGGGGGGGGGGGGGGGGAGGACAAAAAATAACCACGTACCAAGGACTGAAGGTTCTGGTTAAAGGCGTAGATGACCACCTCGAGCAAGTCGACCTTGTTCATGATCTTGGGCGAGGTGCGGCTCAGGTCGACCGAGACGGTGGCGCCGACCGACAGCAGCAAGAGCGGCTGCAGCTCCTGGACGAAGATGGGGTTGTACTTGGAGAGCACCTGCTGGAAAATCTCCTCGGCGTGATCGCCCGACTGCAGCCAGCGCAGCATGGCCTCGTCGTACTTGGCCGAGCGCATGAGCCCGTCGATCGTCTCGATAAGGCCGTCGAGCTCCATCTTCTGGCGGTCGTCGCGGCCCATGGGCGCGTACACCTGGTGTTCGGCCTGGCTGGCGTAGGGGCCTTGGTGGACGGCGTACGGAGGCTGCACCGAGTGAGGTAGCGAAACGGTCGCCGGGGACTGGTGGTGCTGGTGCGGCTGGTGCGAGGCGTGCTGCTGGACAGGGTAGGCGACCAGGTCGCGGGAGCCGCTGCTGCTGCCGCCGCCGCCGCCGGGCAGGCCGTGCGAGCCGGCGGCGCTGTGCGAGTGGCCGTGGCCGCGCGGGTGATCCTCGGGGATGGAAGCCCGGTCGCGGTCCTGCGAGTGCATCTGCTGCCGGAGGGCGGCGATCTCTTGCAGCATCTGGGTCTGCGACGCCGCCAGCGACGAGATGGCGTTGGACAGGTCGCGCGTCTGGGCGATGAGGCGGTCGAGCTTGGCATCCTCCTCGCGGCGGCGCTCCTCGAGCTGGTCAAAGGCGGCGCCGATGCGGCCGTTGACGTCGTCGACAATGCGCTGATGCACCGTCTTGGCCGTCGTGTTGGCGATGACCGGGGCGAGGGCGTTGAGCGTCTTTGCGATCTGCGCCTCGACCAGGCCGGCGACGGCCTGCGCGAGCTTGTCCGACACGGGCTTGGTAAAGTCGGGCTTCTGCAGGGCCTGGCCGACGGCGCCGGGCAGCAGGCGCTGGATCTCCTTCTGAAGGGCGCCCACCTGAGCGCTCGACTTGGCGCTCATCTGGTCGGCCACCGTCCGGTCGATGGCGCTGCGGATCGAGGGGATGACGTTGTCGCTGATCTGTGAGATGACGAGGTTCTTGAGCACGGCCTCGGTGTTGCTGTTGAGCACGTCGGCGACCATCTGCAAAAGGCGCGACTGGTTGTTGGAGAAGGCCGAGTCGCGGTTGTCCTGGAAGGTTTGCATCTGCTTCAGCATCTCGTGGAAGACGGCGTCGAAGCGGTCCTGCAGATTGCTGACGATGCGCGACTCCATCTTTGCCACCACGGCGTCGAGCTGTTCTTGCGAGATGGAGCTGGATGCGACGGCAGAAAAGTCGGCGGTGGCGGAAGCCTTGTTGTTGTTGTTGTTTTGCGCGGCGTCGGTGGAATTGTCGGCGTTGCGAGAAAGGCGATTGTTGCTGTTATTGTTGGCCTTGCCCTGCGACGAAAACCCGCCATTGGAGGGCGCCTGGTCGCCGGCTGCCGCCGCGGCGGCCGCGGCGGCTGCGGCGGCGCCCTTCTTCTTGCGGCCTTTCTTTTCGTTCTTTTCGGGCGCGGGCGCGGGGGCTTCCGTCTCGTCTTTGCGCTCAAACTTGGACGGGGCCGACGGCTCGGCGCCCTTTTTGTCGTCGCCCTGCGGGGACGCGCCCTTGAGCACGGCGGCGTCCTTGCTGCCGCGCGTCGCGATGCGGATTTGCGGGGCGGCGGGGGCGGCGTCGCCGGCCGGCGCGGGGTGCTGCGGCTCGGCGGGCGGGGGCGGAGGCGGGGCGATCAGCTTGGAGATCTTGGCAAGGCCGGCCTCGACGGCGTCGGCCGGGTTCATCACCTTGTTGTCCTTGTTCCAGCCGAGCTCGGGCTGCTTGATGCACAGGCACGTGACGCCCTTGGAGTGCATGGCGTAGAGCTCAAAGAGGGTGGGCTCGTCGCTGTCGCCCGAGGCCTGGGGGTTCTCGAGGAGGTTGAGGCTGCGCAGCACGCCCTTGTTGGCAAACGAGTACTCGCGGATGCCGCTGATGACGGCCGTCGACTCGGGCTGCGGGATGGAGGGGTCCTGGGCGACGAGGCGCTGGATGTACTCGACCTGCGACAGGTTCTTGAGCATGTACTTGGGGGCCGAGAGGTGCAGGAAGTAGATCGAGTTGCGCGTCGGGTGGCCCACGACGATCATGCTCGAGGGCGCGTGGTACATGACGCTGCACACGGCGTCCGACTCCTTGTTGTGGGGGAAGTTGAACTCCTGGACGGGCTTGCCCAGGGCCAGGTCCCAGAGCTGGAGGGTGTGGTTCTGCTTCATGCCCACGATCATGTAGCGGAGGGCGGTCCGCTTCTGGTACGGCCGGAACTTATCAAGCAGCAGCACTGACGTGGGCCACGCCTTCTCGCCCTCCGGGGTGGTGGTCAGGGTCATGAGCGGCTCCTTGATCTCGAGCGACGTGCGCGCCGGCAGGGGCTGCAGGGGGTCGGAGCCGTCGCGGGCCGCCGTCAGCTCGCGGACGTCCCAGAACTTGACGCGGCCCGACTTGTCGAGGGAGACGACGAGGGTGTCGTCCTGGCTGAAGGTGAAGTCCTTGCCGGCCTTGCCCGTGTTGATCTTGAGGGAGCACTGCTTGAGCAGCCGGTCCGTGTCGACGACGCGGTCGTGGCCGTTCTTGAACAGCTGGTGCTCGAAGATGAAGGAGGGCCAGATGATGTTGATCGACTTGCCGCGGCCGACGGCAAAGAACTCGGGGTGCATGGCCGACGGGCGGGCGCGCGTCTTGAGCACGCCGCCGGGCGCGTCGCCGCCTTCCTGGGCCGAGATGGGGGGCAGGGCGAACCCGTACTGCTCGGGGTGGGCGTCCTCGAGGTGGTCGCGGTCGCCGTTCTTGAGCTGGACCCAGTACACGGTGCCGCTGACGCCGGTGCCGATGATGGCCTCCTTGGGGTGGGCGTGGGCCGGCGAGGCCGAGATGGCCACGTTGAAGATGCGGTCCTTGGTGTCGGTGAAGAGCTTGGCGTCCTTGCCGTCGTCCTGCCGGATCACGCGGAACCCGCCCGCCTTGGACATGCCGTAGGCCATGTAGGTTTCCGAGGCCGAGACCAGGTTGCGGTCGATCTGGTCAAAGTCCTTCTTGAGGCGGGCGATGTCGAGGATGGCCTCCTCGCGGAAGACGGGCCGCGCCTCGTCGATCTCCTGCAGGCTGATGCTGATCCACGGCTTCATGGGGAAGTTGTAGACCTTGACGGGCGCCGCTGCCTCCTCGGCCGCGGCGACCTCCTCGGCCTCGGCGCTTTCCCAGCTCTCCGCCACGGCCCCTTGGATGGCCTGCCCGGCGGCGTCGTCTCCGCTGTCCCTGGCGCCCAAGGCGTACTCTCCCGGGAAAGCGGGCTCGAGGAGGGCCCTACCCTCGTCCTCGGGCGGCTGCTCCTTCTTGGAGGGCAACCCAGCGGTCGCCTCGCCCGGCGGCGGGCCAAAGCTCTGGTTGCCGGCGTAGGTCTCGTACTCGCGGTCGAGGGCGGCGTCGGCGGCCGAGCCCAGCTGCTCCTGCTCGGCGCGGGCCAGCGCCTCGGTGGCCTCCCGGTCCGCCTGCTCGGCAAGGCCGCTGACGGCCTCCGAGACGCTCTCCTTGCTCTGCTCGGCGGCGGCGGCAGCGGCGTCGAAGGACGCGTTGGCAACGCCAGCGTCGGGCGCGATCGGGGACGCATCGGCCGCGGGGGTGCGGGCGCGGGCGCGGGCGCCGCCGAGGAGGAAAGCGGGGAGGCGACGTGGGAGCCGTGGCGGCGGGGGTCGGGAGAGCCGATGGGGCCGTGGTCCCGGGGCGCGAAGGCCGGGTCGAAGCCGGGTTGGACGTGGTCCGACGACTTCTTGAGGATCTGGGTGGGGACGGGTGGCTGCTGGACGGCGCTGGTGATGGAGCCCGAAGCCCCCGGGGTGGTGGAGGATTTCGGGGTGCGGTGGATCGGGGACGAGGCCGAGAAGCTGTCAAAGTGGTCCGGGTAGCCGAGAACGCCGGGCCGGGAGCTCGATTGCTGCGAGTGCTGCGAGTGAGGCGTCGAGTCGAACTTGGGAGGCGGGGACTCGATGTTCTTGGGCTCAAAGTCAAACTCGGAGCGCGACGCGAGGGTGCCGACGAGGGTGGGCTCGGCGGAGCGGCCGCCGTGGGAGCTCTCGGTGTCCTTGGCATCGTCACCCGCGGGGAGGGCGGTGACCAGGGCTGGCTCGTCCGGCCCGGAGGCGTCGTTCTGGCTGGGTTTGGGGCGGTTCAGGAGGTTGAGGAGGTACTGCTGGGTGCCGGTGGGCGGCGACGACGCCTGGTTCCACGTCGTCTGGACGGGCTCGGGCTCGCGCTCGGGCTCGGGCGAAGGCTCGGGCTTGACAGGGTCGGCCGGCAGGTTGCCCTTCATAAGGGCAGCGAGCAGGCCGGTCGGGTCGGCGGCGGCGGGAGCGGGGGCGTGGATGATGGGCGGGGCGATCGGGGCCGGGGCGTAGGGCACGGGCGGCTCGCCGGCCGACGACCGATGCGGGGCGTTGGCGGGGCCGCTCTGGCCGCTGAACTTGAGGAGGTTGAGCAGGTGGGCGGTCCGGTCGTCGGCCTGGGCGGCGCCGCCGGCGCGGGCCGCCGTCATCTGGCTCATCAGGCCAGGGGGGTACTGCGAGTGGGAAAAGGCCACGGGGGGCGTGGGCGCCTCGGGCAAGAAGGCGGGCGAGTCTGCAGCATGCGGGGCGTGGCCGGGGAGGCCGGGAGAGTCGGCCGAGGCGTGGTGGTGGCCGCCGTAGAAGGGGGGGTTATAGGCGTTGTACTGGCCGTGGTAGTCCTGGCCGGCACCGGCGCCCGAGCCGGACCCGGGGCTCGGCGACGACTGGAGGCGGAGCTGGGCGAGCAGGGACTCGAACTTGGGGTTCCTCTCGGCGTCGCCTGGACCGCCGCCGCCGCCGCCGCCGCCAGGCAAGTTGTAGCCGGACATGGCAGCCTGGGAGAAACGCGCTGTTCGGGTCGCAATCGCAGCTTCGCGGCAGAATTTGTGTGGGCTTCAGCCCAGTCACGAGCTTCTGGCGGTCGTGCTCAGGAGAGGTGGGGAGGGAGGGAGGGTTATTGCGCTGCAGCTCGCAGCGGCTGGGCTCTCTTGTCACCACAGACCGGCGATGCCGTTGATGGGGTTCAGGTTGGTCCGGTTCAGAAAAATGAATGGCAGAAGCTGTCGAACCCGACCCGGCGTTCGGAGATGGGTCCAGAGTCGGTTTCCAAGGGACCCCACACCGACCTGAAGGTGGAACTGGGGACGATGATGTGATGGGGCAAGCCAAGTTGCCAACCGCAGCTGGAGCAAGCAGATGGAGCAACACCGGCAACGACAACAACAACAGCAACCACAACAACAACGACAACGACAACAACAACCACAACAGCGGCGAAGATGGATATGGAACGGGAGCTTCACCGTGTTGGGATCAAAAGAAGCAATCGCAAAAAAAAAAAAAATTGCGTTTGCTTGAACTTGACGGCTGCCTGAAACGTTCCTTCTGAGGGAAACCCTTGCAAGGGACAAAAAAAAACGAGGGCTGGCAACCGCGAGACGGGAAGGCGGCTGGCGACTGGAATGGAAAGCGTCGCATGGTCCGTGCGTCCCAGGCTTAGCGTGCAACACGTGTCGCTCGCTGTGGCGCGCTGGCGGAATGTTGGGTCGAGCATTCAAGTGCTTGCCCAATGAGAAGAGCTGGAAACAGCCTGATGCTGCGTCTGATGCTGCACCTCGCCCTCCTGACGCTGTTGCAGCAGGAGCCGGGGGAGGGGAGGCGAGAGGCGAGGTGATGACATCTCGCCGCCAGGGACATGATGTACCGAATCCATACGTCGTACAGCTCTGGGGTTCTTCAGCCTTTTTGCTTCTATGGACCTTGGTATCCATGCCACGGTGCCGTGAGGTGGGGTGCCGCGGGGGTGGGTGTGGTCCCCGTCGAGACTCCGGCCAGGTCTCGTGTTGTTGAAGATGGCCCCCGTCGCTTCCAGGTTCCTTCCAGGTTCCCCAGGAACCTGCCAATTCCAGTGTTTTGGCAGCCCTGAGCCCGGAGCCCGGAGCCCGGAGCCATGAGCATCGACGTGTGGATTAAAGTCCATTAGGTCCCCTAACACCAAGCCCTGCAGGACCCGATACCTCCACTAGTACCTAGGTACCTCATGGGAGACCAAACGTAGAAACCCCGGGATGGAATTCTGTACCTCCATCTCCAGGAAGGATAGGTAACTAGGTAGGTGGCGCGCGAGATACCGACGGGCGGATGATGGATGCAGACCGTAAACCCCTGGCGTGCCGGGCGGGTGAAAGACTCAAACACCCACCTCAACCACCTGCAACCTGGAAATCCATCGCCAGCCCCTCAACACCACCTATATGCACCGTAAAGGTCACTTCAGAGTACGTAGGAATACTTGTACGTACCGCTCGCGGACCTAGGTCCAATGTGTCAAATTGGAGCCCAACCCCGAGGCCTGTGCATGAGCTCCACGAGGCCCAACTGGGGCCCTGGAATGGCCCGGGGTGAAGTGGTGACTGGGAGGATCGGACCCACCAAACCTCCAAGGCCGGGAGATAAGCGTTATCGGCACTGGACCGCAACCGGGCAGCGCTTTGGCCCAGGGCCCGCTCAGGGCTCCATCCCGTCTCCCGACGGCAGCCGGAAACCGAACTGCGGTGACGCTTCTGCATGACTGCACAGCCCGGCCGTGGCATGGACGGTGGTAGACGACAACAACAGCAACAACAACAACGACGACGACGACGACGACGACGACGAGACGACGAGACGACAAAGAACTCTATTCCTACCTTGCTTACGTAAGTAGGTACATAGACACCGTATGCACACCGCATGCACACCGCATAGAACGGCCCGACAGCATTCTTTCCGCTTGGATCCCACCACCCACGGTTCGGTTCAGCTTCCAGCGGGCTTTCGATCCGTCGACCGCGAACCCGCGCAAAGCTTCTATTCCTGGACCTGTCAATCGAAACAGCAAATGGGAACCGCCTGCTATCGATCTTGCTGCAGGCGCTAAGCGGTCACGATACGGTGCGCGGTCTGCCGATCCAACCTACCAACCTAGATCCCACCTCGGACCTGGCGCTGCACCGCCGACTGGGGACCTGCCGACGTCGACCCGACGGTAGTCGTTTGGGCGCAACCAGCGCGCGCGCGCTCTCCCCAAGACGCCCAAGGCACCAACAACACCGCAGCCATGTTCTGCCTTCGCAGGTGAGTTCTAGGCTTCCGCCCTTTTCGGAGCTCCACGACGGCGGGCGCGGCAGACGCTAATCCGACCCCCCCGCCTCCCAACCCAGCTGGCTTCCGCTGCTCTTCATCCCGACCAACGCGTCGCCGAGCTTCATCCTCCTCTTCTTCCTCTGCACCTACTTCCTCAACCGGCCGTGCTTCTACTGCTCGTTCCTCCTCCTCATCCTCTTCCTGACGTCGTGCAACTGGTCCGACCGTTGCTTCCTCGACCTCAGCGGCCCCTGGTTCGAGTCGAGCCCGTCGCACCCGGCGGGCAAGCAGGGCGGTCACAACGATGCCCCGGGAGCCACGGAGAATAATCTCAACGCCACGGCTTCGGCTGTGGCCATCGAGATGCTGAACACGACGGCCGGGGCCCTGGCGACGGCGGCCAAGCGCCATCTCGCACAAACAACCAGCGAGTGGACAGGGCTGGGGCTGGAGTGGCTTCGGAGCCTTTTGGGGCGGAGAGAGTGGCGTATCGACTGCTTGGATGTCAACATCCGGCTCTGATTCTGGATCCTGAGGGGGGAGGTGTCGGGTCCGAGTTCGATCCTCTTAGGTTCTCTTTGCGTACTGCGTAATACTAGGGCGAAACGGAGTTGGGGGTGGGGGAGGGGGGGAGGGGCGGAAGAAGGGCCTTTTGGGTGTTTTTGTTTTTCTTTTTTTTCACTACCAGGTTGCAGCCATAGAAAAAGCGTCATGGGCATTCTCATCGGAACGGGAAGAGCGCCTTTCCTGATTCACTATTACACTAGTACACTACACTTCCTACTACTATACTGCGTAGAGCCTGAACAGCGTGCGGGTCCGTCCCTCAGGCGTCAAATCGTTCGGCAGGACACCTGGCCATGTTCATCCATGTCCCATCATCATCCAAAAGTTAGCAGACTACTCCGTAGATGGCAGAATGAACATTGCAAGCGACCCATCATGATGAAACATGGCGATTCGCTGGCTCCTTGGGCGGACTTCTACTGTGTAACGAGTGTATGTACTGTGTACTATACTACAGCGTGCCTATACGCAGTAGGGAGATACTCGGAAGTCTCGGTTGCCTGCCCCGAGACCCGTGACCGGCGCCTGCAGGTGGTGAGGTCATTGTGGGGTACATGGGTCGAATCGTCGAGCCTGGACCGTGTTTGTCAAGCCTCACTCACCTGTTTCCCGTCCCAGCGAGACAGCAAACGACCTGACGGGAAGGCGACCAGCCCCCCCCCCCCCCCCCCTGACCGGCGCCGGCCCTGACCTACCTTACCACTTACCCACCCGCCCGTCCGCCTCGCATGCAGCACGCGCGCGTGCTGTATGTTTGCATGTACTATTATACACTGTGCTCCGTACCTACCGACCGACCTTACCTGTACCTACCTTGTTATGGAATCCTGTCCTTTCCCTTCCCGTTCCTTCCCCCCCCCCCCCCCCCCGCCCCCAACCACCATTTCAAACTTCCATTCAGGTTCTTGGGTCCGCCCAACACCAAACAACAACACGACTTGGAACATTTTTGTGGCCAGTTGGGGCCCAGATGGTACCCGTGGACTCCGCCGTGCACCACAAGGTAGTCCGTTCATCACATGATCTTCCCTTCCATGAGCATCTCATCATTGCCACCGTCGAGCGTTCTGGATCGAAAAGCCAACATCCCAGTCGGGCTGGAACCTGGAACTTTCGGGAGAGTGCGCTGAAGAACAGGCAGACGCGGACCCCCTCCCGGGAAACAACCTGACCTAAGGTAGGTAGCCTGGAGCACCCGACCGACGTCATTTTTTGGATTCCCCGTCCTTAGCCACCACGGTTTCGGAGGCTTCTTGTGAGGGTCAAACGCATCAGCCCCACTACCGAGAAAGAGCCCGGCTGTTTCGAGGGTACAGTGCTTTTGAGGCCCGTTCCTCAACCTCCATCATCATCATCATCATTATATCATCATCATCCTCCTCCTCCTCCTCCTCCTTCTCATCATCTGCAAGGGGTTCTTCGTATGCCATTCATGTCTCTAAGTGAGATACACCTCATCCTTGTGACGCGTCAAGCTCAAGGCCGGATCGCCTGAAACCAAAAAGACTCGCTCGCTCTTGTCCACCAAAGACAAACCGGTTCGCACGCACACCCTTGACGACCGCCGGCGACGACTCCGCAGCCGCCAAAGAGACTCCGTTTCCAACGGCGCTGACGACGACAACGACGAAAACAACAATAACGACAACGACTCATCCTCGTCAAAAAAAAAAAAAAAAAAAAAAAATTACCCCCGGCGCTTGGCCGCTGCGCAACCAGGCTGCAGTGTAAATAGATCCCCTCACCCCAACCCGCACAGATACGTCTTTCCAACCACCTAGGCAGCACGGCAAACATGGCGGATTCCTGATGTCCGAGGAGGCTGCACACGCATCGACTTTCCCGTCGCCCTTGACACCCTCAAGCGCAAGTCGAACCGGGCCGTGTACGGACGCCTCGCCACCACATTGTTTTTCCCTCGCACCTTGGACAGCCGCCCACCATGTCGCCAGAGCCGCGGGCGATTGATCGGCCGTCGTATTACACCATGAAAACCCCTGCGCTGGTCGCAGCCCCAAGCCCCCAGGGTCTCGCCCACTCCGGCGCCAGCCCTCCGTGCTACTTTAGCGTCAAGCAACGAACCTCGCCCGTCCCGTCGCCGCGGTCGTCGCCCTCACTCGGCCAACCTCGTCCGCCCAAGCCCTCTACGCGCGGTCCTCGCGGCCGCGCGCCGAGCCCCCGGCCCGCCAGCCCCAACTACTTCGGCCTGACCGTCGACCCGGCCCTGGAAGCCCGGGACTCGTGCTTGGTGCCGCGAGACAACTGGAGCTCGCAATCGTCTTCGGCCATCATCCAGCCCTTCGCCGCCGTGATCCCGCCCCAGGTGTCGCTCGATGCCAACCCGGAGTTCGAGGCGTTCCGAAGGCACATCGACGCCAGCCGAGGGAGGAAGGGGTTCAACCTTTCCCTCTCGTCTGCCACCCTCGCCTTGGGAAGCCCCCGAGGCACGCCGGGCGCCTCGACGCCGTCCGCGCTCCCCTCGCAGCCGCCGCCGCCGCCGCCACCACCACCTGCATGCCGCGGCCCGGGGGAGACGCCCAAGGCCCGGCCCATGCGTCCCGTCCCAGGGCCCCTGGGCCTCGGAAGGGACGGCGCCGACAGGCTGCCGGCAGACGCCGTGGTTGAAAACGCTCAAGGCCCCGTCTCCGTGTCTGCCGGAGGCAAGGCCGTCTCGACCCTCTCGCTGAGCCTCCCCGTCCCTCCTCCGCCGCCCAAGCTCCCGTCCTCGGACGGCGCGGGCTCTCTCCCGGCGGCGGCCGATGCCCGGCCGTCGTCGCCAACGATGGTCGGCGCCCCGCCGAGCCGCGCCGGGCCTTCGGCAGGGCCCCAGCCCCAACCCCAGCCCCAGCTCCGGCCCCCAGGAGGGAGCGACGTCCCGGCCATGATCATGCCCGACGAGCTCCGGGATCTTCTGGAGGGTGATCAGGCAGGCAACATCCTTCTGCTGGACCTCAGGATATCCCCCCAGTTTGCGCAGGCGAGGGTGCGGGGCGCGCTGAACCTGTGCATCCCCACGACCTTGCTGAAGCGAGCCACCTTCAACCTGCAGAAGCTGCAGCAGACGTTCCAGCGGGACGAGGATGAGCAGCGCTTCTCCAACTGGCGCGACGCGAGCCACCTGGTCGTCTACGATTCCTCGTCGTCCGAGAGGCGCGACGCCGTCTCGGCCATGAACATGATCAAAAAGTTTACCAGCGAGGGATACACGGGCTCCGCTTGCATTTTGCGCGGCGGCTTCAACTCGTTCGCCTTGGCGCACCCGAACCTGATCGACCGCTCCGGCAACGCCCCGGGCCCGGGCCTGTCGCTCTGCTCCGGCGCCGCGTCCGGCGGTCCTCGGGTGAACTTGCCCCCTGTCATCGGCGGCGTCGTGCTGCCCAACGCCGGCGTCGGCCCCGCCCCCTTCTTCGCCAACATTCGGCAGAACCAAGACCTCATCGACGGCGTCGGCCAGATGGACGTCGGAATGCCCGCGGGGCTCTCCCCGAGCAGCTTGCCGCGGTGGCTCCAGGAGGCCGCCGACGCCGGGGACCACGGCAAACGCGTCTCGGACAAGTTCCTCCACATCGAGCGCGCCGAGCAGTCGCGCATGCGCGACGCCTATTCGCTGACCGGGTCGGACCACGACCGCAGCAGGTCCGGCGTCGACGGGGCCACCCCGAGGGTGCAGCTGTCAGGCCTGGAAATGGGGGCCAAGAATAGGTACAAGGACATCCTGCCGTTTGAACACGCACGCGTGAAGCTTCTTGGGCGTCCGGAAGGCGCCTGCGACTACGTGAATGCCAGCCATCTCCGAGCCAAGCGCACCCACAAGCGCTACATCGCCAGCCAGGGACCTCTCCCTACCACGTTCGAGGTAAGCAAACGGGCAGTCTTGGTGACCCCCCCCCCCCCCCCCCACCACCACCACCACCACCAAGCTCGTGCTTCTCTCGCCAATGCCATGCCTCCCCCCTCTCTCCCAGGGCCGTGCTGACCCGACCTGCAGGATTTCTGGACCATGGTTTGGGACAACGACGTGCGCGTCATTGTCATGCTGACGGCCGAGTGCGAGGGCGGGCAGACGAAATGCCATGCGTACTGGGAAGGCAGCGATTTCGGCCCCATCCGGCTTCGCCTCGTTTCCGAAAAGAAGGTCCTGCTGGATGCCACCGACAAGAGGCGACCGGCACGCCAAGCCTCGACCTCCCACGACGCGCCGGCGGCCGACGTGGGCCGGCGACGCGCCAACACCATGGCAACCCCCGAACCCTCGGGGCCTCCGGCGCGCCAGCTCCAGGCCGGCTCGCAGGCAGCGGCCGCGTCCGCCGAGACGTCGTTTGTCGTGGTCCGCAAGTTCGCCGTGAGCCACGTGGCGTATCCTTTCCTGCCCATGCGCGAGGTGACGCAGCTTCACTACCAGTCTTGGCCCGACTTCGGCACCCCCGCGCAGCCTAGCCACCTCCTCGCGCTCGTCGAGCTGGCCAACGTCATGCAGCGCACCGCCCGCCCCGTCGACGCGACCGGGCGCGCTGCCGCCTCGTCGTCGGCGGCCTCCTCGCGGGCCGGCAGCCACGACGCCGCGGCCCATCCGCTCTCTTGCCACGCGGCCGGCGGTCGAAACGGCGCTGCCGGCGCGCGACCCCGGGACGATGGTGTCGGTGTGCCGCTACTGAGCTGGCAGGAGCCCGTCACCCCGGAGCATGACAGGCCGATGCTGGTGCACTGCTCCGCCGGGTGCGGCCGGACGGGGGCGTTCTGCACCGTGGACAGCGTCATCGACATGCTCAAGAGGCAGCGGCAGCACATGCATCGCCAGAGATTCAGGGGCGGGAGAACCCAGGCCCAGGACGACGCTCAGCCGCCCCGCCCCGATGCGGAAGGTGATGTCTTCATGGCGGACGAGGAGGAGGGGGAGGACAAGGCTGGAGAAGAAGGCGGCGAGCGGGGATCGGGCTCTCGGCCGGGTACCGAGGGCGATTTCTCCATCGATACGAGCTGGCTGGAGGACGACTCGATCGACCTCATCGCGCAGACGGTCGAAGACTTTCGCGGCCAGAGGCTGAGCATGGTGCAGAGCCTGCGGCAGTTTGTGCTCTGCTACGAGACGATCCTCGAGTGGATGCGGCGGCTCCAACAAGACTTGGGGGGCGGGGAGCACGAGGCCAACGGACGGGCGAGGAGCGGGAGCGTGAGGTTTTGAGCGCAAGGGGCCGGTATGTCGCATCGCCGGTTCGACGGGACATGGCTACTTTCCTTGTCGTCTTTGCATGTGTCACGGGAGGAGAGCAGAGAGGCTTTTGCGGTTGGTCAGCACGCATGGGCCAGGCAGGGCAAGTTGGACGTGTTTCCTACGGGGCTCCGAGTTTCGCGTTATGCTTTCGCAGAATCCTAGAGGTTTTTTTTTTTTTTTTTCTGTTCTGACGAGACCAGAGATCATGTAGAGTCACGGCAGCTGTAGACAAGACGACGATAGATGGCAGTTTGACATTCGCTTGCGTAATGTATCGAACTTTGCATGGCTGCCCGGTTGGCTTGTGGTTTATGAGACGAGAGATGCTCGGGCCACGCACACCCTGTTTGGGTCGCCCATGGGGCTCTCAAAATGTATTACTGTGTATGGAATCGGAATCAACCTACCCTCTGGGACCCATGAAAAACAAAAAAAGAAAAAGAAAAAGAAAAAGAAAAAAAGAAAGGCCCAGAGCAAGAGAGCCCTCGTGTTGAGGTGAAATCTAGAGTAGGTAGGGGAGGCGCCCAGGGGTGGTTTAGGGGCCTGGGAGGAGGAGGAGGAGAGACGGGCGAGATGGGAGAGACGGGAGTCGGTGTGGTAACAGGTCAATGCAATGTCATGATGGGTCATGGCTCCCACCGGATTTCCTAGCTCCTCATGACCGCGACCAAGGCTGGTTCGCAAACAAACGGAAAATGTTGGCAAGCCGGCGCTCGGCTTTGCGCATGAGGGCGGGGTGGATTATGTTTTTCTCTTTTGGTATTCTACACAGCACACGGCAGGACTCGCCCGGGCAGCACACGACACGTCCTACGCCCAGCACCCAGCCTTGGTTCAAGGTCCCCCCCCCCCCCCCCCCTCTTCCCCTCTCTCTTCCGTTTAGCGCCAGAGCTTGGCCAGCGACACCTCCTTGTCGTCGTGCTTGTTCAGGATCTTTGCGGTGGCGAGCTCAAAGTCCTCCTGGGTGACGTGGACGCGCCTCTCGCGCAGGGCGTACATGCCGGCCTCGGTGCACACGCCCTTGAGCTCGGCGCCGGAGCAGCCGTGCATCTTCTCGGCGATCTTTTTGAGGTCGATGCCGCGCGTCAGGTTCATCTTGCGGCTGTGGATGCGGAGGATGTCGGCGCGGGCCTCGACGCTCGGCGGCGGGAACTCGATCTTGCGGTCGATGCGGCCGGGCCGCAGGAGGGCGGGGTCGAGGATGTCGAGGCGGTTGGTGGCCATGATGACCTTGATGTTCTTTGTCGGCTCGAAGCCGTCGAGCTGGTTGAGGAGCTCGAGCATGGTGCGCTGGACCTCGGAGTCGCCGCCCGAGGAGCCCTCGACGCGCGACGAGCCGATCGAGTCGATCTCGTCCATGAAGATGATGCTGGGCGCGTGCTCGCGGGCCATGACGAACAGCTCGCGCACCATGCGGCTGCCCTCGCCAATGTACTTTTGCACCAGCTCCGAGCCCGACACGCGGATGAACTTGCAGTCGGTGTGGTGGGCGACGGCGCGGGCCAGCAGCGTCTTGCCGGTGCCGGGAGGGCCGTACAGCAGCACGCCCTTGGGCTGGGCGATGCCGAGGGACTCGAAGAGCTCGGGGTGCTTGAGGCCGAGCTCGATCACCTCCTTGATCTCCTTGATCTGCTGGTCCAGGCCGCCGATCATGTCGTAGGTGCTGTCCGGCACCTTCTCCACCATCATGAGGGACACGAGCGGGTCGACGGACGAGGGGAGGATCTTTTCGAGCTTGTACGAGTCTGATAGGAGGGTGACGCGCTTGCCGACTGTGAGCTTGGTTACGTCGACGGAATCGGCGACATCGACGACTGCGTAGGCGGCCCGGGGGCGTCAGCACAAGAGGGGTTCCCAAGCCGGGCGCTGCTTTCCACCCCCTCGGCACGGAGAGGCGCCGCAAAGGAAGACGTGACGTACCGTATTTCCCTTCGGGATGTACCTTGACCAGGACCTTCTTGGTGCTCATGACCTTGACCACCTCACCCACGTAGGAGCCGGGCTGCTGCAGCAGGCCCAGCTCTTCCCGGAGGAGACGAACGCGCGAGTTGTAGTCGTTGCGCTGCGCCTCGAGACGCCGAAGGACGGCCTGGCCCTTCAGGATCTCGAGTTGCATCGCCTCGATCTTGTTGTGGTAGTAGCTGTCGAGCGCCATGGTTGCGGCGTCGAGGGGACGAGGCAGGGCGAGGGGTGGGCGGCGGCGGCGTCGGCGGCAGCAAAGCTGGTTGGTGGGAGCGTGGGCGGAGACGAGAAACGATGGGAGGGAGTTGACGTCGGTGGTTGGGTCGACTGAAGAGGAATGACCCCGGGATCGGTTGTGGTGGTTCCGGGTTCTGCGGGTTGGTCAATGGTGGGATGTGTGTCGAGGTTGAATGCCAAAAGTGCTGGCAGGTGTGAGGTTCAAGATGGCCATGCACTGTATGTCAGTCAACAGGCAGCCCGAGCACACGCACGCCCAGCCCAGGGCCTGGCCTGGCGTCCATCCATCGGGTCCCCATACTGTGCCGGCGGGCCCATCCACCAACCAGACGCTGCGCTGCCAAGCCAGAGCGGCGTGGTCACGTGATCCGGCACTGGACATTCATTGTATCGAAGGCGTTCAGGCGGGCTGCGATAAGCAACGAAGCGGGTGGACTTAGGTAAGCAGAGAACCCGGTGGAAAGCCAGGCCCACACGAGGGAACCCCCAGCTTGAGGTGATGTCACCAAGTGGAGACGTGACTTGGACGGACCTGAGGACCTACTGCGTACGCAGTAAGCTAAGGTACTTACCATGGTAGGATGTTGATGTGATCCAGCAGGTCACTAGGTTGTCCGCCAATCAACAGCACCCCAACACAGCTGGCGACCGAACCATGGGACAGATTCTCTTGAGTCTCGACCACTAAACTGCCCGGATGCTACACTTTGGCAACTGGAAAGGCCTTTTTGATTCCCTACCCTGCCACATACCAAGCGCCTCTGGCCAACAACCCACGAGACGGGACTGCAGGCGGCGAGAAGAAATGGCAACATTTCATCCACAGTCGGCGTATGACGCCTCTCGGATGACCCTTGTTAGGAGATGCATCCAGCCACCAACAACAGGTGCTCATCAGAGAACCAACCACCGCCGCCAGACACTGGACCTGACACAGCCGGCCCGGAGCTGTCTCGCTCCCTGCGATGGTGCGAGGACGCCACAGTCTGGGGGAGTTGAATGTTCCAACGCCTGAGGTGGGAGGGCCTGAGAGAAACGTGGGGGGCCAGGGTTGCGTTGGCACGCCCGCATTTCGACGTACCTAACCGGCAGCGCATGTCCATGGATGGGAACCGCCTCACCTAGGTAGTTGATGGCAAGGTTGGTACGCTGAAGAAGAAGTAATTAAACCGAACGAGCTTTTCCACGGAAAAGGCTGCTGCTTCTCTGTCTGCTACCGGGACCTTTTGCAATTTCCAATGACTTCCATGGGTTGGGAGTAACGAGTTAGTTACCGATGAAAAGAAAATAAAAAAAGGGACGGTGTTGTTGGTACGATAGTTACCCAAGGTAACGGTGCTGGGCCTGAGGCGTCGAGCAGTCGAGCGGATGGGGAATGGATGGATGGAGTCGAGTTTCATGTGCCTGTTTGCTCTGGGGGCCCTCTCCCCCTCTGCAGGCGCGTTTCTTCCTGGAGCGGCGCGGCGCTGCATGCAACCTCGACTCGATCAGGCGCAAGCGATTGGGTTCGCCGTTGCATTGGCTGCCGACCGTGACGGCGGTGGAGAAATCCTGGGGCATGGCACAGTGGAGATGGGTCGAATCCCCAGCCCCGAGCCCCCAGGGAGGGGGATCCATGTCGTGCTGGGGTTGGTGCAAAGATTGGTTATCTGAGGTGGTTACATTCCAGCTTCTTCCCACGTCCGTCGCCTCGAGGTGAGGTGCCCTGGTTCAACTCACCTCAGGTTCTAGGCTGCGTCTCACAGCGGCGCATGCTTCTTCTTCCCAGGTTTCCCAAAACGAAACAAAGGCACCGGCACCCAGCAAATCAAAAAAGATATGATAAGAAAAATGACATATCTTTTCACCGTCCATCCTGCTTCTCGGTGTCGTATCCGTCCTCTGCCTTTTTTTTCTGGCCCAGCTGGGAACTCTCTCTCTCTTTTTTTTTTTTTTTTTTTGTTTTGTTTGTTTATTTCCTCGGTGATGAATGTCTACACGCCCAGTGTAAGCTCAGCTCTTAATTGTCCCAAATCGGACGACTAAGTCAGTTGGTTACTTGGTGGAGCCTGCATCCTCCTCGATCCTGATCCGATTCTCCTCCACCAAGAGATAACACATCCGTCCACCTGAGCACCATCCAAGACGCGGGGCTCTGGACTGCCCCCCCCCCCCCCCGTGATATACCGTCCTCCCTTCCCCCTCCCTCCCTCTTTCGACGGCCATGCCAGCGTAGACGCGTCGTCCTCCGCCCGCCTCGACGCTTGATCGGCTCCATCTCGCCTGCTGACGGTCCAGATAAGGGCCAGGCACACGCCAACCGTCTACGGTGTTGGTTGTTTGTGATTGATTCCGCCTCATCCTTCCATCGTCATGGACGTGCCTCCGGCGCATCCCCCCGATCCGGCCGCCGGCCCCGCCGCACCAGCGGCCGCCGACGCGCAAGCCGCTGCGCAAGCCGCTGCGCAACCATCCTCCGCTTTGCCTTCGAGCGCTGCCGCCGTTGCTCCTCGGCAGCAGGCGGATGAGCGCGCTGTTGACCCCCAGTGGTCAGAGGCCGCTTGGAGGCGCCCCGAGGGTAAGAAGGTGCCGATCGTTGCCTGGGCCGCCTCTCCGTTGCGTCGCGTCGAGGACACCACCAACCCTGCTAACGTCCATTTTTACGCCATAGGTTCCGGGCACACCTCTCTCCCAAGCACCCCATTCTACCCAGAGGGCGGCCCGTCGCCGGCCCCCGACCTCCTGAACCTCCCGCGAGCGGGTCCCGGACCAGCCCGCTCGCCCGTGCCGGCATCCGACCGCAGCCGGACGCGCCCGCGAAAACCCGCCATGACGCGCCGCGTATCCGCCACCGCCCAGATCCCTCACCGCCGCAGCGTGTTTTCCACCGAAGACGGCATCGCAGAGGTCGAGGCCGACGCCGCCGAGCGCCAGCTTGCCCAGAGCGCGACGCTACGGAAGCGGTCGGCCGTGGCCCCCGTCCTGGCGAGGATACGCTCGCATCCCGAGCATGATGGCGTCGACGACGATGACGACGACGACGACTCGGGCGAGATCCCCGACGCCCTGGCGGGCGCCATGCCGCAGGGCGACGTCGGCCTGGCCGCCGAGCCCGGCGTGGACGGCGCGGGCGATGCCCAGCGTGACGGCGGGCTTCCCGCCGCCGCCGACGACGACAACGACGACGGCGGCGACGTCAGCGACGCCGAGAGCTTCACCCTCAAGGACCGCCAGCAGGCCATCAACCAGACCCACCCCTTCGGCATCCGGCTTTGGAAGCCCGCGCTGTACAAGAAGAGCCGCTCGGTCCAGAAGACGGCCGAGGGCGACATCCACTCGACCCCGGGCGGCCACGTTAGCAACTGGCTGCTCTTCTTCAACCTCCTCTGGACCCTCGTCTTTGGCTGGTGGATGGCCCTCATCGCCGCCGCGGGAGCGGTCGTCTGCTTCCTCTTCTCGGCGGCCCCCGGCGGCCTCGCCTACGGCCGCGTGCTGTGGGGCCTGGCCGGCTATCTCTTCTATCCCTTTGGCAAGTTCGTCCGCCTGGAGCAGCAGGAGCCCTACCTGGACGAGGACCAGGGCGAGGGCCGGAGCATCAGCGAGTACGAGCAGTGGCAGAGCGGCGACCTCGAGTACGGCCGCCTCTTCTTCGGGCCCGACCGGAACCGCTCCATC
The DNA here is from genome assembly GCF_042764415.1 of Remersonia thermophila. NCBI lineage: Eukaryota > Fungi > Ascomycota > Sordariomycetes > Sordariales > Chaetomiaceae > Remersonia > Remersonia thermophila. Next base: position 49,623 of record NC_092222.1, read on the forward strand.
ATCGGCCGCTCCCGGAGGAGCATCGACTCGGACGCCGACGACGAGACCGAGAGCCTTCTCGGCCGGGCCCGCCGGGAGGCCCTCGACGTCCATCCCGGACCCGTGCCGCGCTCGAAGCGGCGCCTCTTCGGCCGCGGCGAGTGGAACGTCGGCCGCGTCGTCTTCTTCGCCTTCTTCTACTTCCTCATCACCCCGTCCCTGTTCCTCGTGTCGGGCATCTGCTGGCTGCTCGTCTTCTCCATCCCCATGGGCAAGGTCACCATGCTCCTCTTCCACCACCTCCGGCGCCACCCCCTGGCCCTCTCGTTCGAGTCGGGCATCGCCTCGGCCCGCGCCCCCGCCGCGCCCCATTCTTCCATCCTGGTCTGCACCTATCGGGCTGTCGGCCTCATGTACTGGAAGTACACCGTCGACGGCACCAACATCTTCTTCATCAACCTCATGGCCATCGTCTTCTTCATCATTGTCGACTGGATCGTCCTCGACGGCCTGCTGCACGTCGACAACCTCCTGACCTCCCCCGCCTTCCTCTTCGTCGGCGGCCTCTTTTCCATCATCCCCCTGGCCTACTTCATCGGCCAGGCCGTCGCCTCCATCTCGGCCCAGTCGTCCATGGGCCTCGGCGCCGCCGTCAACGCCTTCTTCTCCACCATCGTCGAGGTCTTTCTCTACTGCATCGCGCTGCGCGAGGGCAAGGCCCAGCTCGTCGAAGGCAGCATCATCGGCAGCATCTTCGCCGGCGTTCTCTTCCTCCCGGGCCTGTCCATGTGCTTCGGCGCCATCAAGCGCAAGACGCAGCGCTTCAACGCCAAGTCGGCCGGCGTCACGTCCACCATGCTCCTCTTCGCCGTCATCGGCGCCTTCAGCCCGACCCTCTTCTACCAGATCTACGGCACCCACGAGCTGACCTGCCAGGACTGCATCAACTACGATCGGCCCGGCGACGGCGGCGGCGGCGGCGGCGGCGGCGGCGGCGGCACCCTCCGGGACTGCCGGCGCTGCTACTTCTCGCAGACGCCCGCCGTCAACGACCGCTTCTATCTCGAGGCGGTGCGCCCGTACTGCTACCTGGCCGCCACCATGCTCTTCATGTCGTACATCATCGGCCTCTGGTTCACGCTCCGCACGCACGCCGCCGTCATCTGGAACACCGAGGTGGAGGAAAAGAAGCACGAGGACCCCGTCGCGTCGTACGCCGCGCCGCGTCCCCTGGGCGTCGCCGCCGCCGCCGCCGCCGCCGCCACCGCCACCGCCACGTCTTCGGGCGACACCAGCGCCGTCGATCTTCGCCATTCGCACCTGTACAAGCGGATCCTCGGCCAGTCTCTCCGCCACGTCGGCGAGCACCCGCGGCCGGAAGACGAGACGCGGCAGAGCACGCCCTTGCTCGGCCCCAAGCGACAGGGAACCCCCCACCTCGTCCCGCCCAAGCCTTCGAACTACGGCGCCACCGAGACCTCGGGCCATGCCATCCACATCCCCGGCTTCACCGAGACCGAAGACAGCAACCTCGTCCACCAGGTCGCCGAGATCGCCGCGACCGCCGCCGCCGTGGCCGCCAAGGATGCGCAGGGCTCCCTCAAGCGGGGGCCTCGCGGTTCGGGCTCGGGAACCACGCATCCCACACCCGTCCCCGGCGCCCGGCCCGGCCCGGCGGAGCCGGCCTCGGGGGCCCACGGCGGCCACGACGCCCCGAACTGGAGCCGTCTCAAGAGCTCCATCATCCTCATGGGCGCCACCGTGCTTTACGCCGTCATCGCCGAGATCCTGGTCGACACGGTGGACGTGGTGCTCGAGAGCATCGACATTGACGAAAAGTTCCTCGGCATCACGCTGTTCGCCCTGGTGCCCAACACGACCGAATTCCTCAACGCCATCTCGTTCGCCATGAACGGCAACATCGCCCTTTCGATGGAGATCGGCTCCGCCTACGCGCTGCAGGTCTGCCTCCTGCAGATCCCCGCCCTGGTGCTCTTCTCGGCCCTGGACCCGCTCGGCGTTCCCGCCGAGGACGTGACCCGCTACGCCTTCACCCTGCTCTTCCCGCAGTGGGACATGGTGACGGTTATCCTGTGCGTCTTCCTCCTGAGCTACATGTACGGCGAGGGCAAGAGCAACTACTTCAAGGGCAGCATCCTGCTGCTCAGCTACCTCGTCGTCGTCGTCGGCTTTTACTTTAGCAGCTTCGGCACCGCCCTCGAGAACCCCGAAAAAGGCATGAGCCGCTTCGACACCATGGGCGCCGACGGTGGGTGGATGAGCTACAGGTACAAGACCGTCGGCAGGAGCACCTCGGGGGTTGCTTACTGAGGAGACAGGAAGGCTGCGCGTCGCCCCCAAGCACCGTCCCCAGGGATTTTTTTTCTTGTTCTTTTTTTCTCCTCTTGTCTTTTCGGCGTGGCATGGTGTTTTGTTTTTAGAACGGGTACGAGATGGACGGGATGTCTACCCATTGGGATGGGCGGTACGGGAAGGTCTGGTCTTTTCTACGTTGAAGAATTCGGACTGTCGATTTCCTGATGAAGCGGCATGGCCAAGTTGATCATGTATTAATTATTAGCCCCTGAATGCGAATCGGAATCTCTGGCTTTGTGTCCTGATCCCTCTCTTGTAATTATCGGTTTTCTCGCCTTGTACGTCCACACATCCGTCCGTCCATGTCGACGGAACTTCATTGGTGGATAATTATCCAGGGCAAAGCTCTTTCAGGGAAAAGAAGAAGCACATGCTCTCTTCGATCAACGCTTGCGATCCTTTTTCGGGGGGGTGGGCGGAAAACGTATTTAGGCAGAATATTGTGGGCTTCGTTGTTTTGGAGATCCATCACGGCGTGCCTGTGACCGCCCCAGCAGGTCGGTGATGTGCATTTCCCGCTCTACCTTGATAATACCTCGCATCACTACCTCATCGGTGCCCCATACGAACATGGGAGGGGGGGTCTGTGAGCAGCACCCGAACTGCAGGCATGTCTGCGGCTCCCGAGAGGGCGGTTCACGGATCCTTGAGGCGTCGAGGCTGGCGGGCCTTCCTGAGTTGCAGCTGCACATCCACGTTTCCGGGACCTTGATGATGATTATTATGGCCTTGTTGTTGTTGTTGTTCAAACTCGCTGGTTGCCTGGTTGCGCAATCAAGGCAGGAGGATATTAGTTATTAGTTATCATGTTCCTTGCACCGTCCAAGACATCATTATGATGTTTCGAAACAGTGACCATCCCAACAACATCAAATGCTACGTCACAAACCCGGAACGGCCTAACGATCTCTGGCCGGAGGGGCCACGGACAAAGCCGAAGGAAAGGGTGAGGTGCGAAAGATGAATCACGTTCAATACTAGCACGCGAATGGGGCTTGTTTCCAAGTGAAAGCGTGTGGTTGTACATGATCAAGAGAGGAGGTAATAGTAGCCGATCAGTCATTCTGAAACAGCTCCCTATTGATAGAATAGTTATGCTCTTGGTTTCTGAACCAAACTCAACACAACGGGGAGCAACGGGCACCGGGAGGGTGAAGAGACGTTTGGGCAAGCTGATCACAAATGCAGTCCGCATTCTGACCCCAAAGCGGGTTTGGTCCGGTTGATTATGGAGGACGAGGAGGAGGAGGAGGAGGATGTTGATGGCGACGCTGATGGCAAAGAGGAAACAGATTCTGATGCTAAGGCCCATCAAACGAACAAACAGCGTGTGGATGAACTTAGGTACAATGCGGTGGAAAACACAACGGACGCCAGCTGGCGGAGCGGTTTGCCATTGGATCCACGACAAGGAGAAGAGGGTCCCCGCGAAGGGGGGCTGCGGAAAGGGGGGGGCCGAGACGACGAGGGAAGCCAGCGATCTATCTCCTTCACAACCTCCAGGGGCTGGTCCCGGACGCTGGGGTATTAAGCCCGGATCGCCATCTCGCCCATGGGCATGGCCTGGAGCCCTGTGTGGTGAAGCCGTCAGCATCGCGCGCGACGTTCGCTCGAGCGGCCCGGACGCGGGGTTGGGCGCAAGGGCGGGTCTCGTCCCGAGAAACTTACAGCCGTCGACGGGCTCGGGCGCCTGCTGCTTGATGGTGCAAGCGTTGTACTTCTCGGGCGGCTGCGTGGTGAGGCCGGCCCGAGGGCAGTCGTGGTTGAGGTTGCAGCCCTGGTCCATGGCGCGCTGGAGGACGTCGCCCTCCCAGCCGAAGACGTAGTCGCCGTGGGCAGCCGAGCCGCTGGCGGCGAGAGGAATCCACGTGGTTAGCAGCCACCTGGAAGGACGGATCGGGGAAGGAAGACGTACCCAAGGTTCATGCTGTAGACGAAGGCCGGTCCGGATTCGGGCCACCAGCTCCTGTCGGTGAAGGTGGTGACGTTCCACATGAGCTCGTACATGACCTGGGGCAGGCGAACGGGGTGGCTCGACGGGCAAGCGCCGCCGCCGTTGGCGCCGGTGCCCTGGCCGTAGGCGACGTGGGACTTGTGGTCGGGGGTGTCGAGGTTCTTGCCGTCCCAGCAGCTACGATCCGTTGCGTCAGCACCCTTCCCGCCCGGGCACGCAGATGGACGGGGAGATGACGCGGAGCCGACGAGAGGAAGGGGGGGGGTGAAGCTCACTGAGGGAAGATGATGGTCTGGCGGATCATCTTGCAGCTGGGGTTCTGAGGGATGGCAACGGTATCGCTGCCGGTGCAAGGAGCACCGCCGATGAACTGATCCTCGTTGGGCGACGTCCAGCAGCGGTGGCAGATGTTGCCCCGGGAGACCTTGCTGTCGTCCGTCTCGGCGGCGTTGCCGGCAAGCATGCGGAAGCCCTAAGACGCCAAGTCAGACGGAGCATGGACGAAGAATCAAAAGGCGGGTACGAAGAGCTCCCACGTACGGGCCTGAAGGCGGTGGTCCGGCCGCTGGGGATGTAGTAGACGTCGAGGCCGCCGTTGTTGATGAGCCTGCCCTGAGGGCCGCCGTTGCCGACCTGGGGCACGCGGTGGTAGGAGCCGTTCCTGTGCTTGAAGAACATGACGGCGGTCCAGTAGTTGGACTTGTCCTGGACGAAGCTGCACGACGTGCACGTCGAGCGCGCGGCGAGGTCGAAGGTGACGGGCTCCATGGTCAGGTTGAAGCTGTTACCGCCCACGATCTGGTGAAGGTGAGGGGTGTAGCGCATGCCGGGGTTGACCAAGGGGTCGACGCGGTCGACGACCAGCTGGGAGCAGGCGAAACGCAGCATGTTGAACTGGGCAACGGCGCCGTTGGCCAGCAGCGCCGCCGCCGCGGCAAGGGAAGCCAGGTGGTGCATCTTGACCGGGTGTCTGTCTCTTGCTTCCTATCTCTCGGGCTGGGATGGCGGTTTTCGTTTCGCGCGCTTCTTGGAGAGAGGCGAGAACGGGTTAGCGGCTCTCTGGGGAGCGACGACGAGGACGCAAGGGGGAGGAAAAGGCTCTGGGAGGACGACGAGAACCAGGAATCGCAGGGCAGTCAAGGTGGTTAATACCGGCGCACTTATACATGTTGGCGCCGCCCCATCGGCGTGCAGCTCGCACGGGAGGCGTGCTTCCATCCTCCATTTCTTTTCTTTCCCTAGGTCTCTCTCTCTCTCTATCTCTCACCCGTATCCGTACGTCCCCCTTGCCACGACAATTCCATGCTCGCCGGTGACCCGGTCGTGCTATGGATGGACCATTCAGGCGGCCCAGAACCCCGCAACTGCCGATGCTACCGAACAAGCTCAAGGTTCTGTTCGGTCATTTGGGTATAATATCGACGATTGGTGTTGAGGGCCTCGTGGTGGTTTATTGGGCGCCTGGCTTCGCATCTACAGACAATTGCCGGAGCTCCGGATGCAGCGCCTTGGCTGGCGACGTACAAATAAGGTGCTCACTCTCCACCAGGCTGAGCCCTCCGGATAAAAGCAGCTCCATGCCACCCCCCCAGAGGCCCAATATCTACAAATATTGTCCCTACGGTCACGCTCCTTCGCTACTCGCCTGCCTCGTCCCGCAGGCAGCTCCATGGGCGGATTATTGGACGCCGCCGCGAGGCCCTGTCAACGGACGTGCCGGCATCCGCCGAGACGCCCGCTTTGGAACTTCTGGAAGGCTTCAAAAAAGCGGCCCATGCGCTTGGCACGGCAACGGTTTGGGAAATTCTAGGGTCGTCTGGAGCGCCCGAAAAGCGCGGGCCGTCCGGCGCCGTGCCGTTCGGGGGCCGCCGGCGTTCACAAATATGTCCCGACGGTCATCTATTAGAGTGCCTCCTGGTGTTGGCCAAGCTCCTCTCCCTTTTCGGGCCTTTCCCGAGTCCACCAATCAATCCGGAATGTTTCATGGGCCGACAGAGTGGCAATGAAAGACGCATGGTTGACAGGGAATCCAACCAAGTCGCCAGTCGGCCGAGATCCGAGAGAGACCGTTGAACCAACGCCGCAAACCAGGAAGTGCGTCTTGCCGCCGGGCACGCAACGGACGGGCACGCCGAGATGCGGCTCAAATTAAGTGACATCCCACCGAGAGCGATCATCTGTTTGTCTCGATTCATTCTCCCACCATGGCCAGGTTGGGCGCCAAAGGGTCGCTTGAGGACCCGGTCAGGCGGTCCATGGAGGTGAGAATGGGGGTCCAGGACGGGGGCCTCCTTGGGCCAGAAGGAGAACCGGAGGCGCGTTTGGCAGTTGGGCCGTCGATACGGACCTTCTCAGCAGCGGGGTCGCTGTTGGCATGCAGACGCTTGACTCTCCTGTGTCTTTGGTTATTAGATTGCATGGCGGCGGGCTGCCGGCGGTTGCCGAGGGACGGCGTTGCCGTGTCACGTCACTCAGCCACGGACTACGACGACGATGATGGCGGTGATGATGGTGATCATGATAATGATGATGACAGGAGGGCCACCTAATGCTGTCACGAATTGAGTACCAAGACAGACAGGGGTCTAAAAACACAACAGAGGGTCTATCCGAGTGACACGTAGAAAGTTCTCGTCCTAGGAGAATACATCTGCCGCCATGCTGACAGCAGGAGGAAGCTCTGCGTCCAATAACTATTATAGCGCCTCAAGGTCAAGAACGGAGGAGACGGTAGTTGTGTCCCCGGAGGATATGGCTGCAAAAAAGAGCGGTTATTGTGGCATGCTGGCGAGAGATTCACCACGAAGTCAACAACATAGTGTTTGAGATTGCGTGGGTCTCTGGTGAGCCATGTTCACGCTGCCCCCTTGTCCCCCCTTCCCGGCCTGAGAATGAAGGAAGGGGAGGTGAAAGTCTCAAGACAGACATGTGCGAGCCATAATTACGGCCTCTATATTTCGGGCCGATTTTCCTGATGGCTCTGGAGATGATGTACAGATCCAAGACGTCGTGGCGGCGCCCCTGTTTTCATGAAGCTCAGCATCTTTACAATCTACCAGGCCCAAACCACGTTTCTCGTCAAGGCCAAAACGTCGTCGCTGTGCTCTTCTGGTCCACAATTCCAACATCTATTTTCATAAAGGGCTACAGCCATCATGCCTTGATGGGCTGTGATATCATGAAGGGTATTAACCCACTCCTACGTCACCCACCCCTTTCCAACAACGCCATTGGCGATCCAGGGTATCTGGAGGCATCCCTTCATGGAATTAGGCATTGGGCTCTAGGCACCATTAATCCCTCAGGATCACGAAGCTGTTTTCTTCTTTCTCTTTTCATTGGGGTTATTAATGACGCTAGCAAGAGTGCGCCTCCTGCCCGTTCAAGTTTGGATGGGTAGGCACCTAGATAGGTGCCGTAATTAGCACCGCGTCTTGGCTGTCATTCATCTGATGAAACCACCGAGACCTCATGCAACGACAACGAAATGGCTCTCTCGTCATCGTCGAACAGGAGGACGGGACGGCAGAATGCATCCGGAACAGACCTGCTCGGGACTCCGGATGGACGATCTTCTTCCAGAAGCCTTGCGGATCTGTCGGTTCCCGAAAACGCGGGATGCAGCATGTATGCACTGGTGGCGGTCGTCATGTCAGTCAGGTCGGCATGCCCAGCTAGCAAGAGGCACAGCAATGGTACGACGTTGGTGAGTATGGGCAGCCGATCCCATCACAAACAAATTGATTCTTTGTCATTCGAGGCCCCCCGCCGCGTGCTGCGGGGGCTCGGTGTCCAACTTAGAAAAACAGAAATGGTGGCTGATGTCCCCATCCACAAGGGGGAGCGTTTGCCCCGGGGCCGCATCGAGCTCAGTGCATAAGCAGGATAGAAAACCAAAGCCAGCGGCTTGCGGGAATGGTGCGGGAGCGCTGGACAGAAAGCAAGAAGAGCCCAGCCCGCAGAAAACGCCCTCCTCAAGAGGAAACTGGATTCTCTGGTCGCTTTTCTTTTTCCAGCTCTCTTCTTACCGTGTCTACTACGTGCCTATCGACGTCGGTGAGTCTTTGAGGCTACCTTCAGCCGGAAACCGAAGCCACACATTGTTCATGCTTTGCTCCGCAGTTTGTCGAGCCCTTGCGCCATCCAGATCGACTCGGCAGAAGACGTGGCTGGGCTCTGTTCAGCCAGGAGCCAAACGTCTACGATGCTGCCGATGATTGCTGTATTCGGAGTTTCTGCATCGGTAGATTATGTTGAGCTCTGTTCAGCTCAGAGCCATTGCTGCCAACCTTGTTGATATCACGCTGCATTCGGTGATGGGCTGCTTGACGGGTGTACCCCAGCGAAGGCTTGGCCGCCACCGCGTCCTGGAGTCCCCGTGATGCTACAAGACGTATCCACGGTAGGCGGTACTTTCGGGGGAAGAGATATGTTTGTCTGCTGGAGGCTCGGGTGAAGTGCCATGGGCAATGCAACGCGGTTGGCGCGTGGTTCCGTTGGCATGAAGTAGCCTGCACGAAGCTGTATTACAGCGGGCTTGACGACAAGGGTTATCTTTGGGAAACCTCCTTTTTGATGCCAACCGGGGCGTTAAGACAGCAGAGATGCGTCGAAGGCGCTGGCCGGCTTCAATATCATATGCTCCCAATTCGCCGTCGTCCGCCTTAAGTCCGAGCTTGGGCTCTCGAGCCAGGTGCGCGTTTGTCAGTCCGACGAGCATCCCTGGACGTTTAACACCAACGTCGACTTGCGTCTGGCCCGGCTTCCTGGTTTGCACTTCGCCAACCTCCTCTAAGACGTCCAGGATGCCATCAAGAACGCCGGAGCCAACAGCTTCTCCATCCACCAGCTCCTGTTTGGCCTCGCCATCGTGGCCGTGCGCAATACGGCGCCCGAGTCGACGCTCGCGCTCACCGACCTCAACTCCGCCGTGACGAATTTCATCGACCCGGCCTCCAAACGCCCCGTCGAGAAGCTCACCAAGACCCAGGCGACGCTCAAACACGCTCGACTACCTTTTTCCGTGACCAACAACCGCTCCCACCCGAACCCGACGCGCTTCGGCTGGAAGCTCACCCCTTGCGGTCGCTCGGCTCAAGGTGGTTCCCCTCGAGGGGCCTCGGAGCTTGGCCAAGGAAGGGAGCTGTCGTCGGTGGGTTTTCAGGGAGCCGGAGGGGGGTTCATAAGCATTTGAGCCGTCGTGGTTGTAGTGAGAGCTAATCAGAATTTGGGCTAGGTACCTAGGCATTAGCTCTATTACCTATTAGTAGGCGGCGGGCTGCTGAATGAATGCCCTTCTTGCTCAAAGGTGATCAATGGGTTCCTGGTGACATGATACTACTTAGTAGCGAGTACAATGTAACCCCGCTGCCTTGTATTCCCCGGCGGGCCCCCAGATCCACCATCCACACCATGGTGCCCAGCAGAACGGGATCCTCCGCGCACCCGATCCGATTGCACACACACTCGGGCACCCTAGGTATTCACTATTGTTATTAGCCGGGAAACCCTCGTCGCCCTGCACCGAGAACCCATTTCTTTCACAGCCACCCCTTCCGCCACGCTCCGGGCCAGGTCACTCTCGGGGGGTGTGAGCAGCCTTATCGTCCTTCGCCGCTGTTACCTCAAGCCTCCTCCGGCGTCGGACCCGGACTCCCATCTCCGCTTGGAGCCGTCATCACACGCTAATTAATAGTCACCAAAACCACCATGGACAGCCCGTACCGCCGGGAGCTCGAAGTGGCCATCGCGGCCGCCCAGACAGCCTCCCGCATCAGCCGCGAAGTGCTTTTGGCCTTTGGTCGTCCCGGGAACGGCGACGCTGCTGCTGCTGCTGCTGCTGCTGCTGCCGCTGCTGCCGCGTCGGCCGGCCCGCTCGACGTGGTCAAGGACGACCTGAGCCCCGTCACCGTCGCCGACTTTGCCATCCAGGCCTTCCTCGTGCGCACCCTCGGCCGAGCGTTCCCCGAGGACGGCTTCGTCGGCGAGGAGTCGTCGGGCGAGCTGAGGAGCCACGCGGGCCTCGCGGCGCGCGTGCTCGAGGTCCTCGCGCGGTGCGCCGGCGAGGCCCTCTTTCGCGACGCGCAAGACGTCTGCGACGCCATCGACCTGTGCGTCGCCCGGCGCGAGCCCGGGGCCGCGGGCGGGCGGGTCTGGGTCTTTGACCCCATCGACGGCACCAAGACGTTCCTCCGCGGCGAGCAGTACGCCGTCAACGTGGCCCTTCTCCAAGGCGGGCGCCAGGTCCTGAGCGTCGTCGCCTGCCCGCTGCTCTCTCCCGACGCCTCCGCCGCGACGCCGGTGAGGGACGGCGACGTCGACCCGACGGGGAGGGGTTGCCTCTTGTACGCGGTGCGCGGGCACGGCGCCTTCGTCCGGCCGCTCGTCGGGAGCCCCGACGAGGCGCAGGCCCGGAGGCTTCCGCGCCACGCCGACAGCGTGGCATCCCCCGCCGACCTCCGCGCCGTGACCTGCTGGACCCGGCTCGACTCGGGCGTCGACGTGGTGCACAAGGCCGTTGCGGAGCAGCTCCAGGTGCCGTTTCCGGGGTCCGACCTTCTCGGCTGGGTCCTGAGATGGGTCGTCTTGGCCATGGGGGTCGCCAACATGACCGTCTGGGTGTACAAGAGGAGAGATCGGTACGCCAAGGTGTGGGACCATGCCGGCGCCATGCTGCTGTTTGAGGAGGTGGGCGGCAAGATCACCGATGTCCACGGCAAAGACATCGATTTGACGGCAGGACGGACCCTCAAGGACAACTTTGGGTTTGTGGCCGCCCCTCCGAGTCTCCATCGTGTCGTGCTCGACGCGTTGCACAGCGAGCTCAAGGCCCAGGGCAAGCACGAGCTTCTCCGCTAAGCACCCGGGACGACGCGACAAGGACAGGAGGGCCGGGGCTTTGCGTGCCATCCGCGAGCTGGACGGGCGTGGGTTGAGCACTTAGCTCCATGCGACATAGACAGCTTCGTCGGTGGGTAAGCGAGCTCTGTCACCCGTCATGGAAGACATGAGAAAACCCAACCCGAGCAGCTGCGCCGGGGTACGTGGTTACGCAGGCGAAGAAGCAGTTCAGAGTGCACTAGTTATCGGCAATTTCCATGGGCCCTTGGGCGTGTGTTCTAACGAGAAAAGAGAGAAGGCTTGGAAACAGCAGATACATTAAACGTTGACGAACCGCTCCAACGTGTCGGCGGATACCTTCCAAGTCCGCAACACGGCACCCTCCTATCCAATCCAAGATAGAAACTTTTTCTTCTCATCTCTCGCCAAACATTACCTCGTCCACCGCCAGCCCACAGTCAAGGAAAAGGGGTAAAACAAAGCATGGCACAAAAAAAAAAAAACAACTCTGAACAAAACCGACAACCCATCTCTTTGAGGAACAAACGAAAGGATGAGAATGGCGAGGCGGCAGGGCGGTGGTATTAAAGCGGAGTCGGGCTTCGTTTCCCGCTGCGTCTTTTTCCCTCTATCGCAGCAGGGCAAACATATGGAATGCCAGCCAAGGGCAAGTTTGTCGTAGCTCTCTCTAAGACGTGACATCGTAGCACCGTAACGTTCATAAAACCTGGCGTGTTGCCGACGAGATCTGTGTGCGCTGGACGCTGAGCCAAGCGGGTCGTGGTGGGAGGGCAGACGAGGCCCCATGGTCGGGGCTTGGATTGGAACGGACGTTGGCGATATCCCGTCATCGGCCTCGCGGCCCCGATCGCTGGTCAGGACGTTTTTGCCGAACTTCGTCCAAGTCGTCGGGTAGATGGTTGCCCATGAAATGTTGTAAAAAAAAAAAAATCTCATCTTTCCCCAACCACTCTCTCTCCTCCTTGCGTGCCTTGTCTCCCGGAAGCCCGTCATGTGTCATCAACGTGAGTGAGGGTGAAACCAGAGAGGAAAAATACCGGACCATCATCATCGTGCCCCAAAGCAGGGGTGGCGGTTGAGAGGGTCCGGAGTCCCAAGACGCAGAGATTCGAGGGCTTGGCTCAAGGGACAAACATGAACTCGTGGCGGGAGGTTGAGGTCCAAAAAAAAAGTGTTCAGGAACAACAAAAATATTACAAGGCCTTTATTATGTCTTTGGGGTTTTCTTTTTTTGAATGAGACAGGCGAACGAGCAGGCGGCTGAAGCGATCAATTGGCATGGATCGGGACTGCATGGCATCGGGTCCGAATGGTTGGGTCCACGACTCGACCAGCGGAAAGTGCCCCGAGCCCAAGGGAAAGGTGGACGCAATCCGTCCGCCGGTGGTCGTCGGGCCCCGTTGAGGACGGATGCATGAGCGCGGTAATTGTGTGCGAGCAAGGCGACGAGGGCGAGTGACGGCTTGGAATTGGCGGAACAACCCTGGGTTTCTTCTTTCGAATCGATCGGATCGAAAGCTGCGGTGATGATGATGGTGGTGGTGGTGGTGGCGGCGGAGGTGGTGATGGTGGTGGTAGCCGCAGCAATGAATGGGGTTGTGTGTCGTGTACGCCCGTTAAAACCTCGATGCCGACGAAGAAGTTGTCCGCACTCCGTTGTCAGAAGAGTCTAAACGAAAACACGGGGGTATGTCAGTAAGCTGCTGCTCTTTGCGTCTTGGGGTGGCGCGATCAAGTCCTACCGCTGCTCCGCTGGATGTGGCCATTGGACCGATTGCGTGCCGCAAAGCCCATATTGTCACCCCAATCGCCGTTGGGGCCGTGAGGCTGGCGTTCGGGGCCGTTGCGAGTGCTGGAACCGTTCAGACCGGGTCGCTGGCTGCCGATGGCACCGGGGGTCTCGCGAGGGCGAAGGCGGTTGTTGTTAAAGGACTCCCCCAGGCTGAGGGACCCGAGATCGTTGATCAGCAAGGACGGGTCGTTCGGGGAGGACGTTGCCGGCGTCGTGGGGGTCGTCAGGGCGCTCGGCTGCCCGAGGCTCGCGCTATACTCGCCGAACTGGGCCACGTTTGGGGCGTGAATGCTGGTTCCCTGGGGGTATCCCGACGCCGTGGAAAGCGACGGGCTCGGCGTGTACGACCGCAGGTCGGCGAACGACTTGACGCCGCGCAGGGCGTTCAAACCGCCGTCGGGGCTGTCGGGGAGCTCCAGCGTAGGGCCGTGACGCTGCCTGCCCAGGGCGCTGTACTGGTTGGGGGCGCCAGCCCTGGTCTCGGCGAAATCGATGGTGGCAGCGCGGCTCAAGCCGCGGCGGTGGGCATCCGCCGACACCCCCGGAGGCATGTGAATGGCGGGCGCGGCCGCCGTGTCCTTGAGGACGTGGATCTGCCGGTGCTGGCCCTCGCCGACGGACCGATGCTCGAGGCCCATGTTGTGAGCCAAGATGTGGACGGTGCGTCGCTGCTGCGGGGTGATGGTGCTGGGGAACACGATAATCTCGCGGTTGGGGTCGTTCTTGAAGAGCATGAGCTCGGTGTAGAAGCTCAGGGTTTCGGGGTTGTTGAGATCCACATCCCCTGCAGAATCCGCGGCTATCAGCAGGCGCGTTTCGGACAAGTCACTAGAGGCTGTTGAACAGGACACGACTTACGCAACGGCGAGTTCCGAGACCGCGACGTCTGGGCAGCGTTCAGGGAGTGCATCGAAGACTGGTGGTGCAGGGGCAGGGGCTGGTGTTGCTCCTCGAGCTGGCCTCGCTTTTCGCGCTTTTCGCGCTCGATGCGCTCGCGTTCGTGCTCGGGCAGCATCTTCTTGTACTCGACCCTCAGCTTCCTCCCCTGCACCTCGTACCCGTTCAGCTGCTCGATCACGGTCTGGGTGTCGAGGGGGCTCTGGAAGTTGGCAAAGGCGAGGCCGCGGAAGATGCCATTGTCGAAGTGGTAGTTGAAGGCGTAGGGTTGGGGGAGTCCCAGCTCCGACATGATGGAGGTGAGCATCTCCTTGCGCACGTTGAACGGGATGTTCTTGATGACGATGGCCGTCGGGATCAGATCGTTGCCCAGCGGCTTGGGCTCGTGTCGAGGCTCGTACATGGGGGTCGGGTATCCGTGGCGGTCATTCTGGAAAGCGGACGGGCCGTCCGTGTTGATGAGGTTCATGGCCGGGCTGAAGTTGGCCAGCGGCTGGTACTGGCCCTGAGGAACGGGAGGGATGGGTTGGCTGCCGAGCCCGGCCTGCTCCGGCATGGTCCATTCCTGCAGCGACGCTCGAGTCAGCGGGGAGCAGCTCTAGGGGTGGGAGGGGAGAGAAGGAGGGACCAACCTGAGGGATCGCCCGGCGAGCGCCCGGACGAAGTCTCCCCTCGCCCAGCGCTCCGCTCACGGTGTTTGCGCTGCCAGCGTTGTAGGCCCAGGCCTGAGAGTTGCCGAGGAAGCCGTCGGCCGCGAAGGGTGGCGTCGGCTGCATGCGGTTGTGACGAAACGCGCTCCCGTCGTAGGTTCCGAAGCGGTCGTCGGTCGGAAACAGCGCGGGCGCAGATGCCTGTCCGATAGGATCCATCTGGCGCTGATCGAGTCGGCCGAGGCCGGAATGCGCCGTCGTGGTGTTGTAGCCCGGTCTCGACGAGCGGGGGGAGCGGTTTGCAGAGTTCATGGCGTACGGAGGAAAGTAAAGGTCGGGCTGCTGGTTCATTTCTGCGGCCGACCGACGCGTCCAGGGGGGGGGAGGGGGGCAAGCCGCCTCGAGGCCAGCAAGCAACCGCGACAAGACGCGGGGTGGGGAAGGTGGAGGAGCGGACTCGTTCGACCTGGCCGTTGGAGGCGAGGGGCACCTCAACAACACTCGGGGTCGGTCGGGTCCAAGCTTCGGTTCAAGTTGCGTTGATCAGGACAGACGGGAACAGCGGGCCGGACAGCTTCGGACTCGGCCGTCGTTCTCCAGCCCTAGTCGTCTCTCGCTCTTTTTGTCGCAGCGTGGAGCTTTGAAAAGAGAGCTCTTTTCGGCAGAAACGGGCGCGTCTCTTTTTTTTCCGCTGTTTGTCAAAAGGGGATGCGAAGAGCGTCAAAAGGGGGGGAGAGACAGGAGGAAAAAAAAAGAAAGAAATGATTATCAAAAAACTCTCCACAGTACATACAACGTCTCCAGGGGGGGGGGGGGGGTGAAGCGAGGGAGAGAGACGAGGAAATGAAATCGGAAACGGGTTCGTATCGAAAAGATCTCTCTAAGTCATCACGTCGTCTGCAGCGTCATGGAGCGTCGTGAAAGCGGTGCACGCGCAGGGCGTCGAAGTTTTGGAGATGGCCCGGGGGGGGGGAGGGGAGGAAGATGGGGATGGGAGCAAAGTCTCGTTCGGTTTGTCGGGGAAGATGGAAAGGCGTCTGGGGCCCAAGGCCCGGGCAATGCAATGCGGCGCCCGAGAAATTGGATGGACACGGCGGGCTCCAGGTCTACACCCTGGCCTGCTCACAGCTGAACCTGGAAGCAAGGAAGGGGGGGGGAAGGCGGTCTGGTGCTGCCAGTGGGGCCCTTGGTTGCTGTCGGTCCATCCACTCGCACGCATGGAAGTCTTTTTTTGTGTGCGGGAGAGATGGGGGATCCACACTCCTCTCCCCTTCGCCAATCCGTCTTTCCTCCCCGTCCGGGGCAATGGCAACCTGGAAACTCTGTTGTTTTTTTTTTTCTTGCTTGGGATCCAATGGTGTCGCTCAAGCAACAAAACAACAAACCACCTCGGCTCCTGACGCGCTACTGCATACATACACAGTACATGGACCACCTACCTACATTAGGTACCTTACCTAAGGTACCTGAAAGTACCTACCTACATAGGTAGCCAGGTAGTGAACTATACGGCTTTGGCGCAGCAGTACGCAGTATACGTACGGTGGTAGTCTTGGACCCTTCGTCGTTGCATCCGGGTTGCTATACTGCGTACAATTGAGGCACCTTATCCATTCGAGCTCGCTTCTTATGGCAAGGCACCTTATTTACCTACCACCTGGTAGGTACCGTGCCTGCTTAGGTGCAGGTCAGATCCAATAGTTACCTTCCCGCCGCCGACTCCCCTACCTACCTACCTAGGTACATAGCTACCTGGTACCGACCTCACCTTGGCCGGCCGTAGGTAGTGAACGTTATGTGCTGTGTGCAAGTACACCTACACCGTAAGTACAAGTAGGCTCCGGCCGCCCCTCTCTCCCTCTCTCTCGGCCTTCCGCTGCCCTGTCTCCCTGTCCGTCTCCTTTCCGCGCAGCCCAGAAATTTCCAAGACAACCCTGAAAGGGGGGAGCCTATCGCCTGCGGTAACTGGAGCCGCCGTTCAGTTGGGTCCCACCGCGAGGCGGAGACCAAGCGGCCAAGAGCGGGGCGATCCGCCTGTTCGGTGGGCGTCTCTTGGATGGACCAGCATCAAGCGACCCCTGGACCTCGAGCGAACCCTCTCCGAGTTTGGACATTGGCCCGAGAAGGATGGCTCCCTCCGAACTGGCGGGTACGCAGCAACAATGCCTTCGGCATAGCCCCCTCGTCATAACTCAAGGACCTACCTACACAGTACATAGCCGGCACGCGTACTTAGTAGTACTGCGTATGTATACGTCCCTCCCTAAGCCTGCTGCCGTCCGGGCATGTGTGATGTTCCGTCCCGGGGTCAGGCAGCCCGGGGGGGCCAAGATGAACGGCACCGAGGCACCCGGCACCTAGTTATTGCACAATTCCAAGGCCCCTCGATCCCTAGTTAACGTTATTGCTCCCCCCCATCGATTCCCGGTTTCTCATCTCTGCAAGGCAAAGCACGTGGACGGCCGTTGGGCATGGCCTATGTATTACAAGTAAGGCGGCAGGGGTTCGGAAGATTGACCTGACATCAATGAAAGATGACATGTTGAATGGCCCCAAACTAGGTACCGTAGCTTCCAGGGTTTCCATCTTGCGCGGTGGGTTGCATCTCGCTTGAGCGAACACAAGAGGACCACACAGGGGCTTGTTTAGTGTGTGTATACGTAATAGTACACAGTACACAGCAAGGCCGGACAATCAACCCCCACCCCAATAGAGCAGCTTGGGAACCTGATGGGAATTCCGAAAAGCGTCGTGGCCGTTGAGCAGCTTGAGGTCCTTGGCCCATAGCTACTCTATTTGTCCTGTGTTCTTTTCGAAGCCCCAGCAGCTGAGATGCCATACCTAGGCTCCCCCTCTTCATGCTTTCCGTCCTTCCCTGAACATGAACGTACTATGTAGATGCCAAAATCAGGTACCGAACCAGGGTCAGACGGCTGTGATGATGGCTGTTGATGTCATCGTGACGTCTCCCTTGGGCAATCGGCCTCACCCCCCCTCCCTCCCTTTTTTTTTTCTTATTATTTTTTGACAGCACCAGCATCCTCACAAGGGGTTTGACAACATCCAAGTTCCTTGGCCGCTTCCTGACGCCGCCGACCGCTCTCTAACCAACACTCAAATATTGGGATATTGCTCTGATTCTGCCAACCAGGATAGCCGCCAGTGTACATCCAACGTCTCAAAGATCCCGCCGTCGTCCTGCCCGGGGGTTCCATCCATAAGAACCCCAAGGGTAGGGGGAAAAAAACACACAACTAGTGACAGAAATGTACAGTAGATGAATGAACCGAGAACCCCCCCTTGGCATAAGAAGGCGCGAGAACCCGGGCCCATCAACTGTCACCCACCCTTCTCCCCTTGTCGCACCCCCATCATCATCATCGTCATCATCTGACTCCCCGCGTGATCCATATGGTCTCGGCTACTCTCGCGTCTGCCCGTAGGCGCCGCGAGCGCCCCTTCATCGCACACGGCCAGTTCCGGGTGCCTATCTGAATCTGAGCTCAGTCCCCCGACGGTCACGAGAGAAAGAAAAAAAAATTAAGCGCCAAGCGGGAGCGGGGCCTGTGAGCTGTCGCAACAAGCAAGCGTGAACCAAGACAGTCCCGCCAGCATCGCACCCATGAGAAAAATCCTCCTTCAATCTTCCAAATGCCCAACAGCACCGGCTTTGACAGCTTACGCCTCAGCAGACTTGGCCTTCTTCTTCTGTTCCACCTTGAGCAGAAGGGCGCGGTTGATGTGCGGAAGGACACCGCCGAAGGCGATGGTGGCGCGAATCAAAGTGTCCAGTTCTTCGTCGCCGCGAATGGCAAGCTGAAGGTGGCGAGGGGTGATACGCTTGACCTTGAGGTCCTTGGCCGCATTCTGAATGGCGAAAAGCGTCAGCAAGCGTCCACGAAAAGGTTCGGAAACGGCGGGATCCAGATGCAAGGTGACCTACCCCAGCCAGTTCGAGCACTTCGGCGGTGAGGTACTCAAGGACTGCCGTCACGTAGACGGCCGCCTTGGCACCAACGCGCATCTTGTTCTGGGTATTTTGCTTGAGGAAGCGCTTGACACGGCCGCAAGGGAACTGAAAGAGAAGTGATTAGCGAAAGCCGAGCGACGGGAAACAAAAAAAAAAAGCAGGACGGAAACGCGTGTGCGGAGATGGGACGTCGGCAAGCGCGGGGTTGCCTTCTCCCCCCCCCCCCCCTCCCTCCCTCTCCAAAAAAAAAAAGAAAAAATCATGGCCATGACGGGCGAGCAGGTTTGTAAAGGGTTATAGGATCGGGGGTTGTGCGCAAACATCCACGAGGCGGCGGCGCGCAGTTTGGCGACGCCGACATGAGTGAAGTAGGTAGGTAGGAGGTGAGGTGAGCGAGAGCGAGGGATGTGTTGAGGAGGCGCGTCGCGGCGGGGGGGGTGGCCATGGATGCGACGACTCGGTCCCGGAGGACAACGATGCGATCCGACACGGCGGCAGGGCGCAAGGACAAGAGATAAAACATGGGCGACGTACCTGCAGACCGGCGCGGGCCGAGTGGCTCTGCTGCTTCTTGGGACCCTCGACACCCGAAGTCTTGCCGCCGGAGCTCTTCCCGCCCGACGACTTGCCCTTTCCGCCGGCCATGGTGGATTGGTGGATATGCAGACGGAATCAAATGCGCGGGGCGTGCGGTTTGGAGGCGTTGAGGGGAAAAGAAAGCGGCAAGCAAGAAATGACGGCAGGCGGCGCGTGATCTTGATGCGAACAGGACGCGACAGCGTTGTGGGGTTGTTGGGCGGGTTTGGTGTTTGGGTTGCAGTCGCGGCGGCTGGCAATGTTGACGAGGCGAAAAATAAATTCGGGAGGCCGAACGGGTGGTTGCGCTGATGTTGCTGGTTCCAGTCCCCCAATAACTCGGTAGGTCCCCAAGCCAAACAAGAAAGCTTCCAGGTTCCATGGCCTCCTCCTCCTCTGGCCCTCCCTCCGGACCTCCAGGCACCCTGCCCGTCGGCTTGGCGCCCCACCTCTCAGGGCGGGCAGCCTCCTCGGTGCTGGGCCTTCACGGTCCCCGTCCCTCCAGAGGTGCTGGCTGCGGGCGGCCTTTGGGAGTGGTGAGCGACCAAGGTGGACGCGACAGCCTCGGCCTCGCTCGCCATCGGCGGGAATGGAAGCACCGGCGAGGTCTCAGACGGATCGCCTGGCCGCTGCAGAGGCGGAATGAGCTGGCATGGATGGCTCCAGGTGGCGGGGGTCCTGTTTGGTAGGTTCAGGCGGCCGAGCCGTTCTGCGGCGGCGGCGGGATCGAAGGGATGACAAACGGGTAGCTGCAGGCCCTCGCTGCGGTCGGCGGAGGAGGCGACCGGGAGCTATGGGGGGAAGCCCGTCAACAGGGACATGGCATGGGTAGCGTGACGAGGCATTGTCGTCAGTCGTGTTTCCCCGTGGCGGCGGCATCAAGTACGGTCAGCCATGGGGATCTGAGCCGTGGATTTTTGGATCATCCATGTTGCACGTGCACGGACCATCCTGTCCTGCCGTCCCGCCAGCCACCCGATCAAGCCATGCATCAGCCACAATTTCTCCCAAGGCTGGCCAAGTTCATGTACTGCGTATAGTAACTACTGTGTAAGTTCATGTGGCTGGCTTCCTCCCTCTCGAAAGTGGGAATATGGGTTGGGCGACAGCAAGGAGCAAAGACGCCCATGCAGCATGAGAACAATCTCCCACTTTTTTGAGCCCCGGATCCTCAGACGGTCGGTTCTGTCGGTGAACTTGGTGTGTCTGCGGGTTGCTTGAAATTGGTTTCGCTGGTGCACTACACCAGGTCGTCCAAGACAGACCCGGGCTGATAAGGACCGGCGTCCTGGCTCTTCCTCCTCTGGCGGATGGGAGAAACGCTGGACGCATCCATCAAAGGGACAACCCTACCCTACCTTACTATAGGTACCTAGCCACGGAGGAGGTGCGGGTGTTGTTGTTGGTTTCAACCGGCTCGCTGCGCACAATCAACACAAGTCAGCCGTGGCGAGCGCCGGCAGGATTTCGCCATGGTCAACAGCGCGTTGGATCGAGCCAATCATGGCCTCGTCCTCGCACGGTTGGTTCGACATAGCCATCGCCTTTGCAGGGCTTACATCGCAGCCGAGCCGCATATCGCAGAGCTGCCGTCCAACCAATCGCGGGCCACCAACCCCCCGAGCATGGCCGGCGGCAAAGCAGCCCGAGACCCGGCCTGGACGAGCTGGGAGCCTCGAGGAACAACAGGCCATAGGCAAGGTGAGGGGCTCCACGGCGCTTCACAGCAGGTCCTAGATAACTATCGGGGCCAATCTTCGTGCGTCCTTTGTGCAAGCGCGCATTGCCCGGACGCACGAAGCAGATTCACGGCCAAGTTGCGTTCTGTGTAACTCCAGCCTGACCTCTCCCCGCCCTGCCAAGATAGATCTCTACGACGTACACACGCATGCCGGTGAAGCCTTGCTGCGCAGCCGCTCATTCAGCAGTCGAGCCAACACACACCATCGGCTTTCTCGGCCGCGCGCATGGAGCACCCGTCGGCAGGAATGCCGGGCCCGGCCCGGCCCGCCCAGAAAGATGACGGCGATAGCGGCGTGGTCGAGACGCCTCGCCCGGCCGGCCTCCCGCCGGTGACGACCGGGGAAGGCGAGCTGATGATCCATAAAGAAACGGGCATGGGTGGTCTCCACCTTGGAAGACGAGACACCGACGAGAGCGGCATCTCCAGCTATACATATTACCGAACCAACACCACCTTTTCCGTTCTGTCCGCTGCCGAGTCCACGGTGACCGATTTCACCGAACTCAACAGCCCGGACGTTTCCGGGTTCCCTGGCGAGGCCGAACCCGACGTCGAGGCCGCAGCCTTGGCGTCATCTCCTCGCCGCGGCGGCTTGTTGGCGCTCGCCCTGCCGCTTCAAAAGAAACGTCTCTCGGTTCGCGGGCCGCTTGTGTCCTGGGACGACGCAGAGAAGCCCCGAAACTCCCCTTCCAGCCCTACGCCCGATACGCCAGCTTCCCATTGGCGTCGGCTCCTGGAACCAACTTCCCCGCGACCCTCAGGCCTCAGCAGATCCTTGGACCCCGGGAACGCCTCGGCACCGGAGCCGGGTCACGACGCCCGTACGGAGCCAGGCCCGTCGAAAGCTGTGGGCTCTGGAGAACCACGGGGTGTTTCATCTTCCGAGGACCATGAGGAGGCGGGAGAGGGCCACCGCCACAAGCACGATGCCGCAACCGGCGAGACCCGGTCTCCCAGCCCATCCTTTGAGCCATCTCCGCAAGGGCAAGAGGCTACCGCGGTGCAAGGCCGGAGAACAGATGATCTCCCCCGACCCAGCAGCCCTCGCTCGCCATCTCCTGGACGAGAGCTGGAAAAGCCGGCGGTTGCGGCACGAAGCCTGCGAGAGGACGACCTCGCACGAATCGGCGACGACGGCATCGTCCACGACACGTGCAAGTACGTCCTCAAGGAGGCATTTGGCGTCCGGCTCGACGAGGTGGCTCTCGCGGGAGCTGCCTCGGCGGTCCATGAGAGCGTCAGCTATTGCTTGGACGAGCTTGCCCACATCCTTCGTGCCGTCGGCCTGGGCGACGTGTCAAGCTGGAGCCGAGAGGCATCCCATACCTTTTCAGGGTGGCTGGCTCCCGCCGGAAGAGACGGGAATGGGCCCGGCTCCCACGAGGATGCGGGAGACAACAGCCTAAAGCGAGTCGGCGGCGGTGACGGCGGCGGTGACGGCGGCGACGAGAACGCCGATTCTGCCGGTGGCTCTGGAGACGGCAATGGCGGATCCAAACGGCGGAAAGCCTCGTCGGCCCAGGCCCAGCCGCCCGGTATCCGCTACAGCTGCCCGTTTCGCAAGAGAAACCCCCTGAGGTTCAACGTCCGGGACTTCCAAATCTGCGCCGTCCAGGATTTCTCAGACCTCTCTCTGGTGAAGTAGGTGTTCCTCACCCCCCCCCCCCCCCCCCCTCGTCTCACGCCCTGCTTGTCCCCGTCTTCTGACCCGTAGCAGACGTCACGTCAAGACCTTCCACAGGCAGAGCACCCTGCCCTTTACCTGCCCGCGCTGTCGGCGGTCAATGGGGTCCCCGGAGGCCCTCGACGAGCATCTCTCCGTGGATCCCGATCAGATGTGTGCTGTCCGAAAGGTTCCCGCCCCTCCGGACCCCGAGGATGGCATCACGGCCAGGATCGAGAGGGAGCTCAACGAACGCAAATCAAACAAGAAGATCGGTTCGTGGGAGGCCATGTGGAAGCTGCTCTTCCCCCGCGACGATGACCATGACATCCCTGAGCCTGGTGGGTGGCTCGACGCTTCTGTCCGAGGCGCTGGGGATTCGAAGCTGATGGCCTGTTCTTCTTTCAGATTTTATACCTCCTACAGAGCTGGAAGAGGTGTATGCTCAATTCCACGCCAAAAACCACACGGACCAGCTCCGACGGCATGTCTGGGAGGCCTTGTTGTCGACAAGCGATGCAGACAACATTCTCTCCGTGGTGGAAAGCCATATCGAGGCGGTATTTGAGGCCTCTCGAGAGGCGACGAGAAAGGCGGGTTCTAGGCGGCGCCAGCTTCGGCTTCAAACAGGATCGTTGCTTGTCCACCCCAAGCATCCGTCCTCCATGGAGCCGAGCTCCCTGCCGTTGGAAAGCAGCACGTCTCCCATCGCCGCCCCCGGCTATGCGAGTGTCAGGAGCTCCGGTCTTCCCCGCCTCAAGCATCCGGTCCCAGGGAAGCAGGGCTCGCTGCGATCAGAGAGCAGCATTTCTTCGCCCATCCTGCCCCCCGGCTGGACCCCGACCCTTGACGCCAATCGCGAGCGGCCCTCCGAGACAGGCTGGTCCACGCCAACCATGCATTCGCCGTCGGCCGTTGGCGTCTTTGGCATGGATCATGGCAGCAGTCCCCGGGGGTGCCTGGCGCCCTTCGCCAACATCCGCCGGGACGCCAGCCAGGGGAACGCAGCCGCCTCGGCCCAGGCGGCGGCCAACGCGTACGCCACCGCGCTCGGCCTTCTGGGAGAAAGCTATGCCATCCCATTCCCTGGGCAGCCGCCAGGCCAGCAGGAGATGGGAGGGGCACCCGTGATGCTGAACACGGACCTTGGAGCTTCGCAGGCACCAGCCGCCGTCCCTCCCGTGATGGGGCCTTTCGACACGCCGAGCAGCAGCCAGGCGCTGGGCGCTGGGCCGCAGATTCCGGGCCTCTTTTTGCAGCCATCCTGTCCTTGGATGCTGGGCGAGCCGAGCATGGTAGATGGGCCTGTTCATTCGCCGGCCGGCCAGAACGCGGCGTCCGCTGGCTTCTTTCAGCGCGACTCCTTGCCCTTGGACAATGGAGATTACGAGTTCGTCGGCCGAACGCCCGGCGTGTGAAGCTGGAAGCCGGCGGGCGGTGTTTGCCCTGTGGCAGGGCGAGGGGTGAAGAGATGGCAGTATTAATCATTCAAACAAAAGATGCCCGACGATCCGCTTGTTTTGCGTTTGGTGCTCATGTGGTTGTACGGTTTCAAAATCCCTCCATGGTGAATTACAAGCACGCTCCGGCCCATCACGTAAGATGTGGTATCCATGTTGCCGCCCCGATCTACAGGTGAATACCTGTACCTAGGTACGTCCCTCAGCGGAAGGCGATATGAATCAGCCCGGCCCACGTTGACCAACTGCATGGAAACGGTGCCAGATGTACGCAGTACAGCGGGTGCTTGTCAAGCATGACGTGATAGGCATTCGTTAACTCCCATCCCTGCAGGCTGCTGCTGGTCTCCGACGGAAAATATGAATAAGAGAGCACCCCGCATCGCCGCCGCCGCCGCCGCCGCTGTAAGCCCAGGCGCCCCTGTAACGTTTCATCCTTGAGGGACATAACCTGAAGGTTCGTCAAAGCTCTTGACCGCTTGGACACCCCATCATCGAAAAACACACAGTCAGGCCAGGCCTTTGCTAGGTCCTTGTCCCGGCCAGCCCAGTCCGTGGGCCCCGCAGGACCCAGCCAGAAAGCCAGTGCGGTGGCGACAAGGCCCTGTCAGCCGCAACAACCGACGCCAGGCTCCCCGCGTTCCGTCGGGCCCCTGTGTGCCTGAACATTTCCTTCCACCGATAAAACGTACCCCGGGGTTCAAATTGAGGGAGTCGGATGTGAGCAGAAACGCATCGCCTGCATACCTCTCCGTCCTCGGGACGAAAGACGGTCCCCCCCCTTTATCCGAGCCCCCCCTTGGGAGGCTTGCATCGTCTCGACCTCTTTTCCCCACCCGGAGCTTCCCCGACCACGTCCCGTCCGTCTTGGCTACGGTCGGAGCTCCAATTCTAGCCATGGCGCCTGCGTTGGTGGAGCGCTCCGCAACGCCGACGATCCCCCATCTCGCCAGCCCGGGAGCCGTCCCCGTCCCCGTCCCCGTCCCCGGCTCGGGCCCGACGACACCGGAGCTCACGGCCCAGGGAGCCAACTTTATTCACGGTCTCATCGGCCTGTCTCCCGGGGGCTTCTCTGAGACGGTCCGCCACTCCATCTCCTCTCGCGCCAAGAAAGACCATGATGCACCCTCGGCGGGCACGGCGATCTCACCGCAGCCGCCCGGGGCGGACGCCCAGTCCGGGCTCGCCGGGGTCGACAAGCCCCCGGACCCGCCGCCGCCGCCGCCGGGCCCGCGGCCGCGACATCTCCTCTCCCTCCCGCCCGAGATCTTCCTGATGATTCTCCGGCATCTCGACTTTGCCGACATTGTTCGCCTGCGCTGGACGTGCAAGCAGCTCCGCGCCCTGGCCAGCCCCAAGCAGGTCCAATCCCTCTTCGGGGCCGACCGCCTGCGCATGCAGCTCTTGTCCCACTGCAGGGTCTGCCTCCGCTACGACCCCTGCCGGTCATCGCTGCTGTCGACGAACCTGATGGACCTGGGGTACCCGCTGTCCAGCCGCTGCGTGGATTGCGCCATCGAGGCCCGCGATCCTCGCATCCGCGTCGGCAAGAAGATCGTCCTGGCCAACGCCGACTCGGTTTGGGTCTGCCGCTGGTGCGGGTTCCCCATCACCGAGGGCGCCGCGTATGGCTGTGAGCAAATGCATCGCGAGTGTTACAAGCATTACAACGACGTCCTCTTTGCCTTCTTCGTCCTCGGCTGGATCCAGCTATCCCTGGGAATCGTGGCTTCCGCCCTCGCCTGGAGATATTACCGCCACGACGTCTTGGTATTTGCGCCCACGGTGGTGAGTTGTTCCGAACCCTGGCTCCTCTCCGCCGAGGGAATGAGGTGGGCCGGAGGGGGAAGATGCTCGTCCGAGGCTGATCCCCTGTTTTCCTCTTGCAGACCAACTTTCTTCTCTTGTGGATATGTCTATCGTTTCTCGTCTTTCGCGGCCATTGGCACAGGACGTATCACTACACCCTGATCCTCGAGTCCCTCATCTTGGGGCTCTGGATCCCTCCCGTGTATCACATCGCCCGTGAAATTGCAGGTAATACGGGTCCAGGTTCCATCCCCGCAAGCGCAAAGGCGACGTTGGCCATGTTCGTCTTAAACATGTACGTTAATTTACCTACCGAGTGTCCGATCCTCTCTTTCGAGGGCCTGGCTCTTGGCTAACCGCGCGTCCCAGGCTCTTCCGATTGCTCAACCTTCTGGGTAACGTGCTCCTCGTCTCTGGCTTTGTCACCACGAAGTGGAAGCGGTCGACCATTCCCCGATGGTTGCGTCCTTTCCACGCCTTAGCAGCCGGCTTGGTGATGTGGACATACCCCCAGTCCTTGGAGCAAAAGTCGCTTGCAGACTATGAATAATAATATACCTTTCACGGCCTTGATCCTAACTGCCATGGGTCTCTTGCATTGCCACCTCAGGCCTGCTGGTGCCGGCCCAGGTCGGAGTCCGAGCTTCGTGGCTCGGTTGTATCGTAGTACCGCGGGCGTGTCGTTCGGTCTGGTGGTGCCAGCGGATGGCGTTCCCTGCCTCGATGCTTGACACCTCCGCGGCAATAATGCCACTTGTCACACGGCGGCCTCGTTCTGCAACTTCTACCACCTCGCCTGAGCATCAATACGAGATGAAAGGATGGCCCGTGGGAGGGTTGTAAACGCCAGGGTCTGTGTTGCTCGAGCTCCCCTGAGCAAACCTCGAGCCTGGCCAGTTCCCCCCGCCCGCCATCGCTGGTTGGTCAGCCAGGCGATGGTGGCCTTGGAGGTCTGCGAGGGCGCTGAATACGAGGTCTGGGGGCTTGGCCAACCACGCCCTTTTACTATATGCCGTGGCCAAAGAGGCGACAGGTCGGAGACGGCAGAACTTTGGGCCGCGTCAGCTCAGCAACTCTGTTGGCGTCGGGGTTTTCATATAACAGGCCTCGATAGTTATTAGAGTTGTTCTCATGAAAGCGGGAGCGTCTCACCGTCTTCATCCCGATTTTCTTCCATTGATCAAGAGACCAGCCTAGAGATACAAGAACAGGCGGAGAAGCAAATCGAGGCAATGAAAGCTCTCGTTCGGCTCAACATCGCCACGGCTGTGGCCATCCTGTGAGCGGCCGCCCCCAAGCGCCCTGATCTTCGTGCTTCGGCCAGGCCTGACCAACCCTTTCGCGGCAGGACGCCGTACGTCGTGGCTCAGTCATTCAACGATCACCATGGACACACCGCCACGACCATCACCGTCACCAACCTACCGACCGAAACAAGCGCTCAAACCGGCTGCCCGACCGTGACGGCAACCCGCGAGCTCTGCACGACCTGCCCTGTTCCGATGTGCCTCGGCCTGGCCACCGTCACGCAGTCATGCGGCTGCCCAACCCCAATCCCCACCGTCTATCTCGACTTCCCCTGCGCCTCGGGTTGCGCAGGCGTGCATTGCTCGACGAGCTACTCGATCGTGACGGTTACCGGCTGCGCCGAGGATGGCACGGGCTCCGGAACTACTTCTCCGCCGACCGAGTCAACGGCGACCTCGCAGCCCAGCGCAACAACGTCCACCAGGTCCGTTGTCGAGGTCAATGCCGCGGGAAGGGCAAGGGTGCCGTTCAGGCTGTGGTAGGGTTTGTTCCTCGTTTCCGCTCGGCACAAAGCTGTCTTGGTCTTTGGTAACTAGTCTTGTTTCGAGGTGGCTGTTTTTTCTTTTTCTTTTTTTTTTTTTTTTTTTGCTGCTCCTGGTTGATCTACAAGGTGAAGCTGGTGCTTGCTTGCTATGGCGCTTTTTCACCTTGTTGGCCACAGATCCTAGCAATAACAACATGGATGGCTTTCCGAGCAGCCATACCCAGAAGCCATCCGTCCATTCGTTACCCACAACTCGGTGATAATTAGCATGGCTTCTCGCCTGCTGGTTGAAATACCCACCCGAAGATCAACACAAGCCAGCCCAGCTCATTGCCTAGTTCCACTGGTCCTGATAACTAACTTGGATGCCGAACATGGGCTTCATCTTCCTTTGGCGTTCTGTATTCAGGACCTCCCATCGGCTGTACTTGGTGCCCGCTCCTCTCCTCAACAGCCTTCTTTGGACGATAAACACCCAAGTCCATCGCCCCGGGTTCTCCGGCAGGTTTAAAGGTTGACCAGGCGGTAATATGGGTCCCCTTCATCGTCAGAGGTTGCTTGCCAGGATCCCTGGCTGGAAGCTGGGGGAACGCATGTCAAGGAATCCACCAGTTGTCGGCTCCAGGCCCATGTCAATGTCGAGTCACGGCCCGAGGGACGGTTCTCGTGCATCCTGCATCCCCCACAGCCCCCGCAGCGATCCCACCGCGGCACGCTCTGGCTGAATGGAAATACCGGTCCTGGGGAAACACCTTAATTACCTACATAGACCGTCCCAACAAGGGACGCGGACAGGAGCAGGCTTGCCCCTCTGGGCGTGCATTATTGGATTAGTGTGGCATTGGTGGAATAATACCCCGCATCTATCATCGCACCTAGCGGTCCCCTGGAGCCCATAATACTGGTACTTTACATGATCCGACTGCCTCCCTTGCTTCAAGCTCCTGTCACGGTCTCTGCAGGAGGCCAGCTCTGTCCTTCTCGGTTGACCTGACTCTGTTCAAACCCATACCCAGCGCAGCACCCCTGTTTCACCACCACCCCCGATTCCTCCTCATCCTCAACATGCCGCCCTTCCGCGCCGAGCACATGGGCTCGCTCCTGCGGCCTCAGCGGCTGCTGGATGTCCGCGAGGCCATTCGCGAAAAAGGAATCAGCCCAGAAGAAGCCGGGTTGCCCGCCGTCGAGGAGGAGGCCGTCGGAAACGTGGTCAAGCTGCAGCAGGAGCTCGGCTACAAGGCGGTGACCAGCGGGGAGTTCAATCGCACCCGCTTCTGGGGCCTCATGTGGGACGAGTTTGAGGGCACCATCCGCCTCCAGGACGCCGAGGCCTCGCTGTTCCGGCTCTACCACCCTGACGTTGTCAGCTTGATCGAGGAGAAACGCCAGGTGATGCCTGGAGACTCCGTCATCGCCGGATCGAAGCTGCGCCACGACCCAGCCAAGTCGCAGTCGAACCTGCATGAGCTGCGCCTGGTGCAGAAGTTTGTTCCCCGGGAAGAATGGGGCAACATCAAGCTCACCATGATCACGCCGGCTTGGTTCCACATGCGGTACAGGCAAGGCCGTGCCTATACCAAGGAGGCGTACGCCAACGACGCCGACTACTTCAAGGACGTTGCCAAGGTCTATCAAGCCGAGCTGGACCAGCTCTACAAGGCCGGCCTGAGGAACGTCCAGTTTGATGACCCTGGACTGGCCTGTGAGTCTTGGCCGTGCGATGGCCTGCCCGGCGGAAACACAAGCTTACCGTCTCTCTAGATTTCTGCTCGGACAAGTTCCGCCAGGGGTGGGCTGAGGACACTGGGAATATCGGGACCGTCGACGATCTCCTTGACGCCTACATCGATCTGTACAACGACTGCATCAGCAAGCTGCCCGCAGACTTCCATACCGGCGTCCACCTCTGCCGTGGAAACTTCATCGGCGGGAGATTCTTCAGCGAGGGCGGCTACGACGTCATCGCGCAGAAGCTCTTCGCCAAGCTCAATGTGAACACGTTCTATCTCGAATACGATACCGAACGCGCCGGCGGGTTCGAGCCCCTGAAGTTCCTGCCCACCAACAAGTACGTGGTCATCGGCGCGATATCCACCAAGCTGCGTCAGCTGGAGGACAAGGAGGAGGTGAAGCGGCGCATCTACCAGGCTGCCGACTTCGTGGCCGAAGGGAGCGGTCAAACCCGCCAAGAGGCCCTGAAGCGCATTGCCATCAGCCCCCAGTGCGGGTTCAGCACCCACGAAAGCGGCTACCCGTTGACCGAGGAGGATCAGAGGAAGAAGCTGGCGCTGATCCGCCAAATCGCCGATGAGATCTGGGGCGAGCCTTGAAGCTGCGGCCCAATGAGCCACGAGCCTCGTTGGGTCTGACGGGTCGGGTCGGCAGCCACGAGGAAAAAAAAAGGGGGGGGAAAGGCTCTCTGGAATGTGTGGCGCGTGTAGTCAGCAGCAGCACCTTCAACACATGCTGAGCCACATCTATGTTGGATGTTCCAGAGATAGCCGGTTGTTCTCGGATCCCAGGCGTCGGATATCAACTTCCTGATATGCCTCTGGGGAAGCGAGATACATCGATAATCAACGGCAGAAAGAAGATGATCGGGCCTGGCATGACGCGGCCGCCTTGTGATGACCAGGAAAACTGCTGAGCATGCCTTGAGGAGCCCTTCCGAGTTCCCTTGGCAAATTACTCATGTTGTTGACGATCAACAAGGGTCATCTGGACTCCGCTTGACGATGTCAACCACGTTGGAACGCGGAAAAATGCTTTGCCCGTCCGAATGTAACAGCCGGCAGAAGAGCCGGGATCCACCGGATCTCCCCTCCGACGTCACCAACCCCAGATGTTCCCCGACTGCCGGCAGCCCTGCGGATTGGACCTGTGAAACACTGCTTCTCCTCCACTCCTTGTCTGCCCCCCAAGGAGGATTTAATTAGCGCAGCCCTCTCCAACGCCTAGACAGGACCAAAGCAAGCGTCCAAGACCCAAAGGTAGCCCAGCCTCAATCCCCCTACCTCTTCTTCCCAGCTCTCAGCCATGGCGGGAGACGGACCCGGCATGCTGTACGTCACCATGGAGCCCCGCGAGGGGCTCTCGCTGGACCAGTTCCACGAATGGTACAACAACGAGCATGGCCCGACACGGCTCCGGCTGCCGCACATCTTTACCAATGGCCTCAGATACCGCGCGACCGACGGCCAGAAACCGCACTTCCTGGCCATCTACGACGTGACGTCCATGTCGCACCTCCTTACGCCCACCTACACCGAGCTGCGCGCTAACCGGTCGCCGCGCGAGGCGGCCACCATCGGCCAGGTCGACGTTGATCGCAAATTCCTGGATCTGGTGGCCACGCAGCAGAGCCCGCTCTTCGCCCCCATCGAGCAGCTGACCGATGCCGAAGCGGAGGGCATCGTCCTGGTGTCTGTCGAGGTGTCTCTCAAGGCCGGCGTTGAGGGCGCCGAAAAGGCCGTGACGGACTGGTACCGTGAGGAACATCTCCCGATGCTGTCCAAGATTCCCGGGTGGCTCCGCAGCCGCATCTTCCGCACGCCGTCGGCTGTCGAGGGCGGGGGCGAAATCCGGGTGGTCACCCTGCACGAGTACGCCAAGGAGAACGGCCTGGGGGGTCCTGAGCACAAGGCAGCCATGTCCACGCCGTGGCGGGACGAGGTGTTTGCCAAGTACATTGCCAACAAGGGGCGCCGGACGTACGAGCTGTTCTACATCTTCGGGCCGGGCCCGCGGGAGCTGGGTGCGCTGTCAAGGTTGCCGCCGGCGGCGGCGTTCTCGACGACCGACGGGAAGATCTCGACCACGCCCGGCGAGAAGGACGCGGCCATCAACGCCTTCGCTACCACGAGCGACGGTCTCAACATTCCCTACCGCCTAGAGGGCAACCCTTCGCCCACCGCCCCGACCGTGGCCTTTTCCAACTCGCTCCTCACGTCGATGCACATGTGGGATCCCCTCATCGCCATCATCAAGACGAAGCGTCCTGATCTTCGCATTCTCCGGTACGACACGCGGGGTCGCCACGATGTGCCATCCCCCCCCGTCCCGGCCAATCTCGACATGTTGAGCGACGACCTGGCGACGCTCCTGTCGGCGCTGCGGATCCCCAAGCTTTACGCCCTCGTGGGCGTCTCGATGGGAGGAGCCACGACCCTCAAGTTTGCTCTCAAGTATCCCGACCTGCTGGAAAAGTTCATCGCCTGCGACTTCAACGTGGCATCCAGCGACGCCAACACCGCCGCGTGGAAGGACCGCATCACCGTGGCCGAGGGCCCCGACGGCGGCATCCGAAAGCTTGCCGTCGCCACGGTCGAGAGGTGGTTCCACCCGTACACCATGACCGAGAAGAAGGACGTTGCAAGCTGGATGACGGACATGGTGGCCGCCAACAGCGTTCAGGGGTTCCGGTATTCCTGCCAGGCCCTGTGGAACTACGACATGCGCGAGGCCATGAAGGGCAACAAGCTTCCGGGCCTGTTTGTCGTGGGTGACGGCGACGGAAAGGGCGCGCTTGTCAAGGCAATGGAGGGCTTTAAGGGGTTGCTTGGGCCAGGCGGCGCCGAGCTCAAGATCGTGCCCCAGGCCGGGCATCTCCCCATGGCTGAGTCACCAGAGGACTTCTGGAAGGCCATCGCAGATTTTCTCTAACACTCCCCCCCCCCCAATCAAGCACGAAAGGACGGGGCTACTTTATGAAAAAAAAAAAAAATATCGGTGTAAATACTTGCTCTGTAACAAAAAAAAAGCATCAATAATAATCCTTCATTTTGTTCGATATCCCCCCGCGCTCTGGTCCGACAGCTCCCCGTCAAACAAGGCTTGCTTATCCTCGTCCTGGACCGGGAGCGCGACAGCGATCTCTCCTCGCATAATCTCAATCACGGAAATGACTGGAAGCACCAGCATCAGGAGCGACAAGAGCTGCCCGAAACTCCACTGCTTTTCGCCTTCGTCGCCGAGCTTCACATCAGGCGCGCCGAATGCCTGGGAAAGCAGATAAGCTCGGGCCGTGGCGCCTAGAAGCCAGTATAGGAGGCTCGTCAGCAAGCTCCGAGAGAGAGAAAACCATGCAAAAAGAGACGGCTAATCATAGCAGGCGGTCCACTTACCGATGGCAATCCCCAGCATCAGGATCAGACCGACAACCTGGACGGCCTTGTACCATCGCTGACGGCGGCTCTGAAGGTACCACGTCGCCAACCCAAAGACCACGCAGTTTCCAGCAATGGTGACAATGGTTCCGACGTAGTCAAGGCCGCCGACGTTCGACTCGCTCGAGCTCAGCTCCCAGACGCAGCCGATGGGCAGGGTGTTGGGAAGGCCCCGGATCTTGCTCTGCAGGACGTAGATGCCGTATACGCATGACAGCACCAGGTTCACAAACATCAGGAACTGCCGCATCCACCTCAAGACCCAGTCCCGCTTGAAGTCTTGCACCAGAGCCAAGAGTGCTGCGTTGTGTGTGGCGGTGGAGAGGAGCGCCAGCATCCAGATGAGGAAGAAGTGATAGGGGACTAGCGAGCTGGATTTGACAAGGCCAACGCTCTGCAGCCCAATGCCAACCATGATCTGCTGATCGGAGTACCCGTTGAGAAGCTTCCGTCGAATCACGGATGGATTCCCGGAGGTAGGACGAGAAGACCGCCACAAATCTTGCAGCACTAGGCTGGCCGATATGCCCAACGCAAGCCCGGCGGTGATGGTAGAAGCAAGAAGGACCTGATTGCCGGCGTTTTCAGGTCAGGAACGAAACCGCGTATTGGAGAATGGGGTTTGGGGGGCTGCAAGTCCTGCGATACTTACCCCGGCGCCGGCAATACCAGCATCGCTTGGTACCGAATCGGGGGCAACGGTGCAACTTGGCTGGGCTAGCATTCCGTCTTGCCGTGACCGTGGATCGAGGTTTGGGTGACTGTGTTGGCGGAACGGCTGGGTACCCAAGGAAGACGGTGGTGAATTGAGAAGGGGCTGCAAGTATCAAAGCGCCTTGTTCTCTAGCAAAACGCACAGATGTCGCCAAACACCTGTACCCAAATAGGTATTATTATCCAGAGAATATCAGGATTCAAGACGTCGGAGAGATGTACTCCGTATGCCCCGGCATCTATCTTTTATGCGCTGGTCTGGCATGTTGGGACGTCGCGTCCTGAAACAAGGGCCATTGTCCGTCCAGGGGGCGTTCTTTGGGGCGAGTGGCTGAGATTGGACCACGCTTTGCCCACAACCGCTGGCCAAGCGGCAAAGACAAACGAATCAAAGAATGCCATTGACAAAGTTGCCATCTCCAAACATTAAGAGACACCAATGTGCCAAGAATCAGATACCTCCAGCACTTGCTCCCATGTCACTGAAGATTCGAGGTCCAAAGCGTCATTGAGAAGAGAAGAGTCCATGTTTGCCAACCTCGGAAATTTCAAGTCAAACACCAACGATGCATCCAGCGTGGTGTAATTACTTAAACTCCACGGCGTCACAGCCGAAAGGGCGATTGATCACTCTGTACTCCCCAGCATTTTGGCCATCCCTCAAGGCAGGGAGTGGTGTGTCTGACCGTGATCGCAGTCACGGCCAGGAGGACCCGGGGCAGGAGTAACGAAATCGACACACGACTCGTAGGTCTGTCCGCTACCGAACCAATACCACTGGATGACCTGTTTTTTTCGAGGCCGTTAGCACGTTTGCTGAAGTGCCTTGGGTGTGTGTTATTGAAAGAAAGGGCGAGACAGAGGAACGGGAAAAGATGTGATTCTTTGGAAGGAGGGGAATACAAGACAAAGAGCGGCTTGAGGTCATTGTCATCTAACAAAGCACTTACACAATCACCAGCCTGAATGCATTGGTTGCCCAGCTCAGGAATCGCGACGCTAAAGTTCGTCTGATCAGCCGGCGGGGGTAAGCTTGCGGCATAGTCGCTGGGCCAGGAAATCAGGGGCCCGGCGATGATGGTGTTGGTCCTGGTGTCAACGACCGACACATTGGCGTAGCCTCTATGTGCGATCCGAATAGAGACCTCAAAGTTGACCACCTGGCCGGGTGTGTAAGTCTGCACATTGTTGGCGCTTTCCTCAAACTGGTAGCCCTTGCAGAGCCAGAGGTTGCACTTCTCTGGGTCGTAGGGAGCCTTCAAGCCTCCGGGGTTGCTCCTGAGCAATGCTTCGGGGTACGAAGTTGGGTCTTTTTGGTAAAAGTCCACCAAGGTTTGGCCGCACACGGCTGCGGTGGCATCCCCAGGCGACCGAGTTGCTGGAGCCGTGACTCTGCCGTGTCCTGATGCAAGGCTGGCAAGGCTGGCAAGACCAGACAGCAAGACTAGGTTGACGCGCATGATGATGACTTTGAGCTGGACAGGAAAATACCAGGCGACGCGTGGAAGTATGGGCCCAAGTCTTCCTGTGTGGATGCAATCCGCCCCACAGGAGCGTTGTTGCTCTTTAAGTAAAGCCTCTGTTTTGATGCTGATGGAGGAACGGCGCAATAGCTGCAGGACACCGCGTCTCTTTTGCCTAATACTCCAGGTCCTGGTGGCCAATGATCGCACGAGGAATATAGATGGGCTGCTAGAGGTAATTTCTGTAAAGTGCCGGCCTCGGCAGTATGCCGTGCTATAGGATTCGCTAATAAATGCTTTGGTTGATGGTAGTTAGCAACAGTTGCGAAAAGGGGGGCTCTTTATAGGCGTTTCTTTAGGGGGGTGTCTACGACGATCGAAAGCTCCCCGGGCCAAGATCTTAGTATCCAAGACTCCCGGGTTGACCGGAAGTATGACTCGGAGCACTGAGACCTGCGTCTTGGAGTAATCGTGGGGATGCCTCTGGGCTGCCTTATTTGAATAATTCTGGCTATGATTGGGTCTCATAGGCCTACGGGACGTCCACGCCTGCCTAGAAGCTCACGGCACCTTGAACAAAAGCCGTCCCATCCGAGCAGAAGTCCTGGGACCCCTAATTATGCCGCTAGATTGGAGTTCGGAACTTGGAAGACCCGAGTGATCCAAGCGTCTCTTGCAGAGCTCAAGGTGACGGCCTATTATCTGAATGATATGTAACATCAAGTTCTGACTGGGATTATATGGTCTGAGACTGTGGAGGGAAGCTGTTTCCAGTTGTGATGCCCAGAGCGTGCACAAGCGGTCGACAACAAAAGACACACGACGCTAGGTTCTTGACAACCCCCAGAGACGCCAGTGAGATGTCACATCGAATGCCACTGGTTGAAGTAGCGCTCAGCTAACAGTATCCGGCGGACAGCGAACAGACATGATATAGAAGCTGCGACGCTCTTGCTCCGACAACCGCTGGCCCTCCATCCCATTGCCTCTTCCAACCTGTCGTTCAAACAGCTGCCTAGGCAGGGGTAAGGGCCTTCGCAACGAGCTCGGCGAAATCGGCAACCTGAGCACTCTTGAGATCGAGCATGAAGGTGTTTCTAGACGTGTGGATGTTGAAGCGGCTGGCGTTGTTGGCAGGTTGGAAGGGAGGCTGGGGAGCCTGGGCGTAGGCAAGCCTCACCGTGCTCGATGGGTCAAGCCTGGTGCTGCCCCATGAGCTAACACCCTTGGCAAGGACGCTGAGTGTCCAGTGGGTGTTGTTTGCGGTCGTGCCAGGGAGCACGGTGTAAGTTGCGCCAGCATAGGGACCAGGGTATGAGCGGGAACTAGATCCAGCAAACGAACGATTAGCACGGGGTCTACAAGACCGATTGCAACCACTATTAGCATCCCTCCCAGGGCAAGCATCACCGACCTTGCGCTCCGGCTCGATACCACCGCGGTGTTCCCGTTCGCCCAGCCCAGCGTCAGGGGGTTGTTCACCATGACACCACCCCAGGCAAGGCCGGCCCAGCCCACCGACCTGGGGGCGCTGATCTGGAGGAGAACAGAAAAGTTGCCCGGCGTGGCCGTGTCCGGAATGGCAAACCGAAATGCAATCCTCTCCGGGCTGGTCCATTCGGCATAGCATATCGTGGTGGCGGCATCACAAAACTTGGCAGGAGACACAGAACCTCCCTGGGGAACGGGGTTGGTAAGACCAACGCCCCCAAGAGCCAGGGCGCTAGCAAAGAGATGGAGAAGACCCATTGTATCGGAGGACTGAGAAGGCGCGGCGATGATGAGATGCGATGCGGTCAACGGGACGAGACAGGCATGAAGAGGAGCTGCGCTCGAGACATGCTCGTGGAGAAACCATGAGATATATCAAGTCTTGGGGCTCATCTCATCACGGTGTTTACCCGGATGCAAGATCGAGACCGCTTGCGCGTGCAATAATTATTCGGTGGCTCACCGAGTGGTAGATTTGAAGGCCGATACCTGCATGGCTACATCTCACAATACATCGGATTGATTGCTTGATTGCGGGGATGGGTGCTCGCTGCCGAATCGCTTCTCCTCAACATCATCCAGAATACAGGATAACAGGGCTCTGGTAATGAAAGACGTCCATGTTGCCTCCCCTGAATGTCGATTGTAGGGCCCATTCTTTATAACGCCGGCAGTGTTGAGAAGGTCGTCGAAACCCTGCTAGGGAGCCGATGTCATTGGAAGAGATCCAAGCCAAGAGCCCGTTTGGGAAGCGGGTGGACGGGATTACTACGCGAGCATACTTCCTGTTGATTACAAGCTCACATTTCCCCATTTCCGTCCAGTCTGGCAACAGGTTGGCCATACCCCCTTGCATGTTGCCGCTCTAGATGGGATGTTCTCTAGGCTAAAAGCCACCGGCGTCTTGCTTCCGAGGTAGCAGCCGGGCTGTGATCTGGAATTGACCAGCCATGAAGCAGTCTGGACTTGGACCAGCCAGGCAGCCAATGCGCCGGTCTTTAAAGGCTGAAGCTAGATGGCATACTATGGCACATGTGACTGCAGACTTGGTGGCCATGTTGGATGCCGGTGCGTGATTCGAGGTATAGCTTAACATCCAAACAGTCACAAGGTTCTTGGAATCTTCAAGCATGCCTCTGGGACGCTACCTAGCATCACCTGCTTGACATGGTTTGCACCCGGTGGCACTGGTGCATCGGGCTTCATCGGCATGCTGCATTTTTATGATGATGCCAAACCAGGCGGCCCTGGATAAACAGGGAGGCGTAGCAGCTCAACTTCTCACCCAATTATTTTTTTTGTTTTACAACCACTGTTGTAGTACTGGTGAACTTCTTGACAAAATGGGGAATAGAATAGACACAGCAACAAAGTTCGAATGCAGTTTCACCCTGGTATGTCAAGTCCATCACTTCAGTATTATCAGGTGCCCAAGATCGTAAATTATGGCCCGAAGCAGTGGCCCAACGGACAAACGAAATGCCGCTTTCCGATGTGTCGTTTCGGTCTGCCAATCACCTACCGTATATACCATTGACACATGTCGCCCATGGTGATCCACTGGAAATGCTCGTGTGTTGGTCATTGCGAGGAACTCGAGAAGCCCTCGTGTTGGGAAAGACTGTTCGGGTTATCTCATCTCCGACTTTCCGATTTGCTGCATTCAACCTCTGCGTGAGCAAGGCGAGTGTGGAGGGGTACGTCCAGGACGCTAGCATCTGTGGCGGGCCTCATTGCATCCTCCCAATGCCAGATCGTGGGGGTTGATAGGAACGAGAGAGCAAGAGGGGTTGCGATTATCTTCCTGCAAGGCGGGGTAGGTGGACATTGTCTGCAGCATGGGCGCAGCCTGTCCAATCCCAACGCGGATCCTCCGGGCTCCTCGGCAGCATGCATGGATCGCCCGTGTATTCCAACAACGACAGAAGGCTGGAGATGGATGATGAAAACTAAGAATGTATGTATATGGCGGCGCAGTTTTAAAACTGTTCGCCAACGGCAGAGTTTCGCGATCATTTGTCGGTCTCCGGACTACCTATCCAGGAGGGGGTCTCATGATCCAAAACCCTCCCTCGAGCAAGTCGAGACGAATCGCGAATCGGTCTGGAATTCACAGCAATCATTAATACCTACTATAGGCTTGGTTGTACACAACCAAGGTCCGCCTTTGGTCATCGCTGAGATGGAGGTGTTCTTGAGAAACCTCCCTCGCCACATTATGGACGAGGCTCTGCAGAAGCAGCTCCAGCCATATATGAACAAGCTTTCCATTGTGGACTACCAAGCCGAAAAGCAGCGCAACAAGGACTTCGGCGTTGTTACCTTTCTTCATGAAAAGGATGGCAAGGCATTTCTTCGGCATCACGGAGAGGTCCCTTTGCCCGCGACTCGGGGGCAATTGACGCTCCCTGGGCAGTCCAACCGCAAAAGATCCTCTCAGTCCACACAGGCCCGTCTCACTCTGATGGGGAGGCCCATTTACTGCAGAAAAAGTGACCGAAAACCGAATCAATACGCCTTGAAGGTTATCAAGCAAACTGCCGAGCAGCGGCACCAGGCGAATCACGAGACACCAGCCGAGGCAACGAAGGTTCTCAACGCAGTTGAGCTAAGCTGTGGCCATTATACCTTCGAAAACGGTCGCCTTATTTTCACTGCCGAGTGGACGACAGCAGAAGAGTGCCGGGTTCGGTTTACAAAGCGAAGTTTGCGCATCACAATGACAAACAAGGGGGTGGAGTTGCGCATTCCCTTCCAGGGCATTGTTGAGCTTGTGTGTAAGTCAACGTTACCTTTTTGTTTTGGACTTGAACGCCCTTCACTAACACTGCAGGTGGTTGGAGGGTGGGAGGACGGCACTGCTGCGGTGACTCTGTTCTGGGGCCCAACAATCCTAACCTCTCCACCAGGCGGTCAAGACCTTCTCGTCTCGACGTTTCAGAGGCTTGGGCTTGGTGGCTCCCCAAGTCCATTCTCGAATGGCCAGAGCAAGCGACTCCAGGCCATCGATTCACAACACGGCCGTATCTCTCCCTACTGTTTTGTCTATCATTTCAGGGTCCCCAACCCTGTTGTAAGGCATGCCGCCAGTGACTTCGAGAGCGAGATGCACCGGGCCGGTCGGAATCAGTTCTTCACCGTCACGCGCTACAACCTGGGCTTCCGTTACGCAGACGGCGTAAGCTTTGACCTCGCCCGGAAGTCGCTGTGGGACACTCTCAGCGTTTATAACACCAGAGCTGCCCTCCCATTCGGCCACCTCTTTCTGCTCCAGGCTTTGGTCACCAACGGATATCTTCACCCCACGACCGTCAGTGGCCTGGCCGCGGAATTGGTCCGACGTTTTGAGCTGGCGAAGAAAGCTGGACAGGCCGAGCTCCCCGTGTCCGTCGAGGCCTTCAAGAAACTATTCGACTGGATCGTCTGGCCAGCACCTGATGGTGACCCAAGCATGTTCGAGGTCGAGGGGATTGTCGAACGGCTGGAGGAGTTTGAACGGCAGATCAGGGAGGGGATCAACTGGGACTCTGGCCTCTCAGACAGCACGCAGGGTCGAACCCAGATCTTTAAGGCGGTGGTGACGCCCACGGCGATCACGCTGCATGGTCCAGACATTGAACCCATGAACCGCGTGCTCCGCAAATATTCCGACCACTCGTACTTCATCAAGGCACAGTTCTGCGACGAGAACGGTCAGGATCTCCACTTCAGCTCCAAGGTATCTCTCGACGTAATCTATGACCGGTTCAAGTCCATCTTGTCGAATGGCATACAAGTCGCTGGCAGGGTCTACCAATTGCTGGGTTTTTCTCACTCCTCGCTCCGGGCCCATGCAGCCTGGCTGACCGCTCCGTTTGTCTATCAAGGCGAGCTCCTTTGGCGTGACCGAATCATCAGCAACCTTGGCGACTTCAACGGCATACAGTCCCCTGCCCGACGCGCCGCCCGCATCGGACAAGCATTCTCTGAGACTCCCTACGCGGTTGACCTCGATCAGGCCAGGATCAACGTTGTGAAGATTTGTGACGTCGAGCGAAACGGCCGTGTTTTCAGCGATGGCGTCGGGACGATCTCGCCTACCGCAGCCAGTGCCATACACAAGGTCATCCCTCGTCGCAAGGGCCTGCCGACATGCTTCCAGATACGATGGGGGGGAGCAAAGGGCATGCTGAGTCTCGACCAACGTCTCGAGGGGAACAAGATATGCATCCGGCCCTCCATGACCAAGTTCCAAAGCAACGATCTCCGATATCTCGAGATTTGCGATATGGCTTCGGAGCCAGCGCCCATGGTGTTGAACCGACAGCTGATCAAGATTTTTGAGGACATGGGGGCTCCTGGAACATGGTTTCTCAACCGACAGCGCGAAGAACTCGAGCGCCTTCGCGGAATCACGGCCACGGTGTACAACACGGCGTGCTTCTTGAGGTCGCAAAAGATTGGTGAAAGCATTCAGCTATACAAGCTTCTTCGCAACATCGAGGCTATGGACTTGGACTACAGGAGAGATCGCTTTCTCCGTGGCGTCGTTGAAGTCGTGTTGCTCAAGGAGCTCCGTCTCTTGAAACACAAGGCCAGGATTCCCGTCCACCGGGGCATGACTCTCTTTGGCGTCATGGATGAGACAGGCTACCTCGACGAGGGCGAAGTTTACGTGACATACGATGCAGACGGCTGCCACTGCGAGCCTCCCAATGCAGGCCCTTGCATCATATCACGCTCGCCAGCCCTCCACCCCGGAGATGTGCAGATCGCGCACAACTTGATACCTCCCGAAGACCATCCCCTATCGCGCCTCCGGAACTGCATCGTCTTCAGCCAGAGGGGTTATCGGGACCTTCCGAGCCAGCTCTCTGGAGGCGACCTCGACGGGGACGTCTTCCATGTGATATGGGAGCCAGAGCTGGTGCGCACTGTGAGGACCTTTCAGCCTGCCGAGTACGCCCGCATCGCACCCCTCGAGCTCAGCAGGCCTGTAGAGTTGGGAGACATCGCCGCCTTCTTTGTCGACTTTATGAAGACTGACCACCTTGGGGTCATAGCCACCAGGCACATGATCTTGGCCGACCAGAAGGACAATGGCACACTTGACCCGGATTGCATCAAGCTCGCCGAGTTCCATTCGGCCGCTGTTGACTTCTCAAAGACTGGGAGGGCTGTTGAGCTGTCTCAGCTGCCCCGAGGCCTGAAATGGAGACCTGACTTTCTAGCGGGTGGTCGGCCGATAACGATACACGACAAATCCGTGGTCGACATGGAGGAGAAGTTAAAATCCCTTGGCATCGAGGACGATGAGGACGAGGGAGATGGACCTCGTCATAAGTATTACGCCTCGGACAGGATTCTCGGGCTGCTCTATCGCGCCGTGGACGAGGACCGGATTTGGGCCGATGACATCAAGACAGCGGTCCCAGAAACGGGCTCTGGCTTCTGGGAACACTTCACCAGGACTGCCGAAACCTGGGCAAGTACTTTTGGTCCGGTGGATTGGCGCCGCCGTGCGGACGAAGCTCGGCAGATCCGTTACACGTAAGTTATATCTCTCCGCGTCGTGATGCCCTTGACTGACCGCCTCCGTGACCATCCATAGATACCAAGATGCCATGAGGAGTTTGATGACAAATTTTGCCGAGCACCCAAATCAACCGCTCAGGGAACTCGAGGTGTTTGTTGGTTTCATCGTGAACAGAACCGGCGTGCAGACCCACCGCCAGCGGGATCGATCTGTCAAGCTCAAGGATGAGTTTGAGCTCCTCGCAGCATGGATTACTCGAGAATTGCGGAAACCCGCTCCCCTCGGCGGACAAGAGACCAGGCTTGATGGGCTGGAGCTCTGCCTCGCCTGTCTCTATGCAGATGCGGAAAGCGAAGTCAAACCAACCCATCCAGGTCGGTCCAGCTTGGGGCAAAATGTTGAAAGCTTCCGGGTTGTTGCAGCATCAGCGTTGGTGTGTGAGCTGAACGCTCTCGAGGGTGGTTATTTCCCCAAAGGACTACGACAAAGGGTGCGCTGAGGTGGAAGACGGGATACCGAGGGCGTTTTGGTAGGTATTCCTATAGAAATTAATAGGCCCATGACAAAATTTGGCTCATTCGGTGTAATAACTTATCTCCCGGCCCGTGGGCTTAGCAGACCGGGATGCACGCAGGTGTTAATTCGTACGAAAGCATCGTAAACTCTGTTCCTTGTAACTACTTGGGTCACTCTCCTCTTTTCCTTCTTACTTCCCATAAGCCCGGGAGCCAAGGTAAGTGGCATATTAGAGGCATTCCAGGGGACTGCTTACCGTTCCGTTGTATTTTCCATTCACACCCAACCAGGGGGTATAGCGAGTTGAGTGTTTGTCTTTGGTCAAGAAAGAGGCTTGTATTCTCCGGCAGCTCACTATAAAATTACTTAATCTAGCTCAACGCTCTGCCTCTGCTTTTGCATGGCCTCAAGACCCTCACGGCTCCGTTCCCGTTACGGCCGCTATATTCTGCACCAGACGCTTCCCGACGGCGTTCAATATAAGGGGCCAACATAATAGCACCAAAACGCTTGCACGATAAGCCCTACCGGCTGCAGCTGTCTGACCACGATCGCAGAGGCGGATATGTGATTGGTGTCAGAGTCTGGTGCCATGAAACACAGCTCTGCCATGTAGGTTTCTGAAAACAGTATCATAACAAGCCCGAAAAGCACAGGGATGTCCAATCACCCGAACCCATTACAACAATTGGCTGATAACATGCAGTGGTGTCGCCATGTTTGGCTAGGCGTCGATGTCGGCCGCACGACGGGGGGAGAGCAAGAAAACGGTCACAGAATCGATTTTCAAGTTTAGATTAAAGATCAACCCGGCCAGAATAAAACGTCTGGAATAACCTGGAAAGCTCCGTGTGGAGGCAATGTCTTCTACCAGCCTGGTGTTCCCTACACCTGAATATCAGCCGATGAAAGGTGTAGCTTCGTTCAGAGCCTCCTACGATTATTTTCATCTGTCCAGCCTCATGGCTAAGCCTAACAGTCTTATTTACTGTGCGTTCTCAATCTGTTTAAGCATTCGTTCTACAACGGCACACTGCCGAGTAGTTAAGTGGAAAAAGTTTGGATTGCCCATCTCAGCTAAGATCTCGGATATCTAAACCCTTTAACTATGCACCGTGCCCGGTATTATGTATAGTACACTACTTGCAACCCCTTCGCAAACACAAGTAGACCGAGACCCTCCAAAAACTTCCTGGTGGAATCAGCATAGCGCAGTAGCAATCAGAGCTGTTCGGATTTCTCTCACCATTTCCCCGTATAAATGTTTTTTCTGTCCGCTAATCGACATTTAGTCTGCCGATTTTGTCGCAACTGTACGGCAATACCTAATATAACTGGGATACGCGCCAAGAATATATGTATCTGTACATATATAATTCAGGGTGCGGGAGAAAAGAGCAACTTACATGCTGTATCGAATGCTTCGGATATTGTAGGAATAATGTGGGAAGTGAAAACGAATGTTACCTGACATGCTTAGGCGCAGTTATCCAGCAAGCTAGGTAGAGCGCTGTGTATATATCCCAGGCTCCCTGATAGCTACTCGGGCTTCTTATTCTCGATAGAATTAAGGATCCATTTCAACACTCAGCAAGACATAGATAGTTAATAAATACATAGTAATAAGCCTACCCACGTAAGGAAACCGCTCTAGGAATTTGTTGCGTACATGTGATAAACAAGGAAACCTAAAGCTAAAGATAAAAGTTCTCTAGAAGCAGAGGCCTAGCTAGGGAGGATGCTTAGGCTTACCTCTTGCTTCTTGTTCCACGGCCATTAACATTTGTGTACGGTATCTTTAATCGTATACAAAGCCGATAGTACTCTCTTGTAAAGGGAAGTCTAGAAAGAGTATAAATGGTTTAAGGAAAGCTCGGAGCCTCTAACAATGTTATTTGAAGTATATAACTCTATTCTAGACTAAGGGTATAGCAGAGAACTTTAAGATACTAGAATTATACGAGGAAAGAAATGGAAGAATTAACGATACATTACGCGACAAAGTAGTAAAAGCTAAAACACAGAAGATAAAAAGATAGTAGGATAAGGATACTACCTAGAAATTATATTA
Source organism: Remersonia thermophila (assembly GCF_042764415.1). Classification (NCBI taxonomy): domain Eukaryota; kingdom Fungi; phylum Ascomycota; class Sordariomycetes; order Sordariales; family Chaetomiaceae; genus Remersonia; species Remersonia thermophila. Next base: position 94,081 of record NC_092222.1, read on the forward strand.
CAATTGGGCGTTGTCTTTATAAATAGATTTTTTAAACTTTACCAAAGCTTAAATCGTATTTGTAATGTAAGCGCAGCCTTAAAGCGTATTTACTTAAACTATATAATCCTAAGACATCTATATAGACTAGATTTATAAGGAAAATTATAAGATTATTTGCAAACTATTAGCGTAAGAAATGTATAAAGACTTAATCTAAGCGCTATGTAAGGTAAAGGCTAGGCGTAGAAACGTATAAATAATAAAGCTAATAAGTTAGATATTAGCTAGCTTAAGAGTATAAGCAAGTTAAGTGTAGGGCTGTAGGAAGAAGCCTTAGAAGCGCTGTAGTATACAACCTTGACTATACTTATTTAGCAAAATTAATACGTAGGAATTCGAAAGGGCTTAAAGCCTAGGTATAGCTTTTGATAAGCTTGTAGGTATAGTATTCTAGACAAATTCAGTGTCAGGAACTGGGCCTTGCCTAGAGGTGGGTCCCGAGGGCTCCGGTCCTGAGAATATCGACGCGGACAACAGACCGGTGCCGGCCCGGCGAAGCCCCGGGAAAGTCCCGGTAAAGTGCCGGAGTCGGGCAGGATTGGGCATCAACAGGAACATCAAAAGGCAGGCCGCCGCCCTGTAGATAGGATACCTTCTTTCTTCTTCCCCCAAGGAAGTTCAATACTATTCAGTGCGCACGTCTGCAGCCGCCACGAGGCCAGCACTCAACAATTTGATAGAGAACTATATATCAACTACTAAGCTCAATCTATATATACCCTTTACTTAATAACGCTTCCCTCTTTAAAGATACAAGAGGGAATAGTAAAAATTATTACACTAAATATTTCATACACTTAGAGGAAAGCTTCGATCTATTATTAAGAGGTATATATATTATACTTACACCAATAAAACGAAATAACATCTACTATCGTTAATTAATATATATATCTTCTACCGGAGATACTTTAGTTACAGTACAATTAAAAAGGTATACTACAGTTTAACTAAAGTGTAACTAGTTTATGTAGGATATAATAATTTTTATATCCTAGATATAATAGCTTACCCAAGATTTTCTATGGTTAACTGCTAACAGTCCCGAAATAGCCTTTGTTTAAAAAGATTATAGCGCTCAACTTTAATTAAAAGTAAGATAAGAGATCTCGGAGCTTACTTTATAAAGTCTTTCAATTCAGTATAGTTATAGTACTTAGAAAGAAGGACCAGTGTAGTAGTATTAACGGAAAAAGTTAGCATAACTATAGTATATCTATATTCTTGTTCTTTTCGGCCATTTAATAATTAAAGAATATACAAAGGTAAGGAATGCAAAAACAATGCAAAAGAAAATTGCCCACAGCCAGAATCGAACTGACGACCTTGTCATTACTAGTGACACGCTCTACCACTGAGCCATGCGGGCTCGCTTCCGTTTTCGAGATTGGCTTACGTGAGCCTTTATGCACTTAGCAGAGATATTGCTTACGGAAATAAAACTATATTAATAGCTGTTGATTATACCTGCAGAGAAAGCGCAGTGCTAAGTTTTAAACTTTACCTACGAAAATAAGTAATACTTATTGTTATTTAAGATATATACTTGGCCAACCAAAATTCATTATGAGCCGTTTTCGAATTCCTACCGGAAAAGCCTATTTTAACAAGGAAAACAGCAAATAAGAAAACTAATAGTCGGTAGCATTTGGAAGATAAGACCAGCGGTTAAACGCCTACTATAATATAAGTATAAGAAAACATAAACAGATGATATAGTGCTAAGGAGCTTAGCAGCTCTACACTTTAGCATATATACAAGTCTAATAATAAGGACTCTATATTTAAAACTATCGCTTCCCCGGATATATAAATATATATACTTATAGATACCGATGCTTAAGATGTTTGCATTAACTTTTCCTAAAGTATATCTGTAAAGGAGTATTTTAAGTAGTAATGTTGTACTTTGGGATTTTAGCATAAAGGCTTTTAATGTATAGAGTATAACTGGACTTAAAGTAAGAATAAATTAAGTTAATAGCTTACATTTAAAGGCGGCAAAGTTCCGTTAGATAGAGTAAGTATATATATAGCGTATAACTATATAAGCCAAGTAGGAAGACTACTAGCTGGGTATACTAGAGGTTATAGTAGATATATCTTACAACACGTTGTTTCTAGGCTACTAACTTCTTAATTTACTATCTCTTTCTTTTAAAAAGCATTTATTTCCGGGTCCTACCAATATAAAATAACTTCTACCAAGTTAAAGCAGCTAGATATAGATTTCGGATCACAAACGCGTTGTTAGGCAACATCCTATTAGTTTGCTACCTAAGCTTAGTATACGTATTCCATAGGAATACAAAGGGATCCATATACCCAGATAAATCTTATACCGTTTCTAACGTACTATACCCGATTTACTTCTCACGCAATTACAAAGTGTATAGAGCTTCAATCACTTAAACCTTTGGTTTAGTTGTTTCCGTTTCTAAAATACCTTCGAGTTTGTCTGCCCTTTGTATCCATCGCAAGGGAATGGCAATGGAATTTTTAAATACAATATGAAATATTGTAGTTAGACAACTGTATGATTTGGAATGTAGCGATTCATACATAGTAGATAGATATAGTATTGATTAAAAATAGCTTGATTTATACTTTAATATATTCATCATTATAAACTATATATGCCTTTAATACAGAGATAAAGAATATATCGTTTGACTCGCAGGAACACTACGAATACAGTATTTACTATGTGAAAAGAGCCCGAGTCGTCTTCAGCCCTCTGGCCCATCCTTCCCTTTAGATCCCTCTATATTATACTGCTTTACCCGCTAGAATATAGTAGGTGAATATCGGCTTCGGCTATATCGTCGTTTCGGCGGCTCAGGTACATTCGAAATGTTGATAATTAATTGTATTTGCCGAGTTGTAGCTAGTTGACATCGATGTCGAAGTGTGTTGAAGGATACTGTTGGGGAGAAAACAAGGAACTGTTCCTGTTGTTAGGGAAGATGTTGATTTGGTAAGTGCTCAGGGCTAATCTAAGGCTATCCTGCGCTGGTTTAGTTGGGTGGTTAAGAACATTGGCTGGCTAAAATCCCTGTCAGAGACATTATACTCTAAGAAACAAAAGGCTATGTATTGGTTCATTAATATTTTCAGCATATTAGTATTCAGTATATTGCCTGTTGCTTCCCTTTCGACCAACGTACGTTGTGTAGCCAGGGGGGTATTAAATACACCAGCTGATATTCTCAGTTTACAGTATTATGCTCCAAAGCAGAACGTCTACCCACCGAAGGTTTACTTCGTTTCTACCCAGCGTACAAGACTTAGGGAAGCTAGGTTTTGGTATCTTATTTAGAGAAATATTCGTCGCTTTTTGTGCTCTAAACCCTCGATGAAAACAATTATCTAAGTTGTTAACCTTTACGCATTCGCAATTATTCTGTCCTGTACCTTATGGATATAAGTTCGGACTGTTCACCAGATCCTAGAAGATCTCTATGATGTTGACTCTTAATGTATTGTATCTCCATTAAGTTGTGTACAGGCTTAACCTTGGAGGGTATTGCTGTCAATGCTAAGCTTTCTTTTATAACTTCCTAATGCGTTCAGTGTTATTTATGTTAGGATGCAATTGCATCCGAGGTAATGTTGTCGCGATTACCTTAATTGCTCAGGTTAGCTAAATTGTGGTTATATAGGTACGGTTATTACAATGATGTAATCTTATTTAAACCCGTTTACAGATAACAGTTCGCGATTATTTTATCCTATATTGGATATATCTGCTTAGACTTTGCGCTCTATATATCCCTTTAAACTGTATAGAAGATTGTTCAATGATAATTCAAATCTAAGTTGTGTACTGTAATACTATAGGTCTTTTATCAGATATTTGTTTTGGTTGTAATATCGCAGGTAATTGTCTCAATAAAGGTGCGCGATACAAATGGACGGTGGCAGATAGGTTGTATTGTTGTTGTCCGGTCATTGGAGCTACGCTTATTATTAATAACGCTCTCCTAGATCAATAGGTAGAAATCAAGTCCACTAATATATCCAAAACTTAAAGTACGTTTTATCATAGTCTGGAACTCCACGTTTTGACCGTGTGTATCTATTATTGCTGGTAGGAGGGAACTGTGGATTTTGTATTTAAATCACCGATGGCCTTGTAGATCAGATCGACAAGTAGGTACCTCGTTACTCTGCAAAGCAGCATCAGCGGCAAAGTTTAAAAACTAAGCTGCCACTACTTCACGCTAATTCAATGGCTCGCAATGTCGAGAGTCACATATCAAGGCAACGCTTTTACGGGTTTTGGATGCATCCGAAGCTTCAAATGTATAACAACCCTGCAGCAAGACCTTGATATATCGAATATAGTTAAGCCTTCACAAAAACACCGAATCTTCTAATCTTTAAAGTCGCGTATATCTTTATAGTCTTCAATTTACTTTGCACGATGCTAGAGTGTTACTATATTGGATTATCCGATGATTTGACTACGTTTGGTGCATACTCTATTGTGGAATAAACGGGTCGACAAACCATTTACTAAGGTAATGGGTAGGGTTAGCATACAAGCATTGTCATTATTTCAGAAATTCTCTAGCAAGAGTAAAGCAAAGGATAACAACATAGCTATTACGCTATCCAAGTACTTGCTGAAGAAGACGTAAGTTCTTTCGGAGGGATTAGTATAAAAACTTAGTTGTGCTGTTGATTTCAAGTGATGGAGAATTAGTACCATAGTCCAAACTTGGAAGCATACTTCTGACTACGATACTGTAAGCTATAAGCTTAATCATGTCTGTACTTACCTGGAGGTATACAATCAGTCAACCTACCCACTTGAGGAACGACCTACTTTGGGAACACCTCGCAACGTCTGCTGACCTCTACACTACTGCGACAACTATTACCTGCTTACACCCTCCTCGAATCAACTACTATAGAGGAGGCAGTGGAATAAGTACTTTCTCTATCACTCTTTTCAATAGGGCTCTCTTCGACTTGGCTAGCCTCCTCTTAAGCTATAAAGATTTGCTTAATATTTGTAAAAACCTCGTCAAGATCTAAACGTACCTTCCTTCTTCTAATTGCCTCCGAAAGCCTGAATACGAGTCTTTTAGTACCTTGTTCTCCTTTTCAAAGTAAGCTAACTGGAAGTTCTTTTGTTAAGGGCCTTCTGGGTTTTACAGAATAAAAGCCTACATATAGGTAACCCGTTAATGTCGCCCCGTATTTTAACTAGACTCTTCTGCATCTTGAATCTTTTATATAATATTGAAATAATTATTAAAGAACCTGAACGAGTAGATAAAATACGTTACTAGGTTACCGAAGTATCTTTTAGGTATAGAGTTTATATATTGTACGCTAGATTATTTAGGATTTCCGATTGTAAATGGTTTATTAGAATTTTAGAAGTATAGAATAGCTATAAGCTTAATATTTACTACCTAGATTTAATATTCCGGCTCGTCAACGCCTCTGTATATATAGATATGAAGTACCAAAGTGTCATCCGTTTACTAATAATAAATAAATCGGTTTAAAATACTTAACAGTTAAACCCTTTACAATAATCCTTTTTATAAGGACAAAACATTGTTACGTTAAAAGGCTGGAGTATATAATAGGTGTACGGCGGGAGGCAAATAAGGGGGATGGTATTAATAAAGTATTATTAGATTAAGATTGCTTTGATCTGTAAGCATTATATATAGGATAAAGACCTCATTAAGCTAGTGGAGAATAATAATTTGCCCTGCCTTTCTTAATTGTACTAAAGACCCAGTCCTTGAAATCGCTGTTTTCTACCGGAAACTATTATTGTGAGAGGTGGTTACCTCTAGAGATTATAGTACGAGGAAGACATACTTTTGCTCCCGAGATATATTTAAAAATGAGGTTCAAGTCCTGATATTACGCTGCTTTCGCTAAGTAATATAGATTTTAATATTGCCGACTACTAGATTATTAGTATTAATGCCCTTTAATAAAGCTGTCTTCGTCTATATTCTAATAGTTAGCTAGTTGTATCCGGTCGATAGTTGGAAGGTTGAAGTAACGGAACTACAGCCGGATAACCTCTGCTTTAGCCCCCATAATACGAGCTGAGTTGATTATTCGAGGCCTCTGGGTTTTAAAAGCAGGACATTTGTATAAGAAGCGTTTTATCCAGCTAACGCCTACAGAATCGTTAGATCCTCCGATACGTAGTAGTCAGGTAGCACACTCCCGGAGTTGTATATAAGTCGGAGGGTAGCTAAGGGCTTATTGGCTTAGAGCTCAATATACAAGACATTTTTATTAGATCGGACTAAGGGCCTGCAACATCTGGAAGGCTTTGTGTTTCGCGAGGTACGGAGGTTGTGGTGCCGATTGTAGAGGGTTGATACTGGTATACCAAAGTCGCGGGCGATCTTACGTAAACCAGACTTTCCAGGCCGCAAAGCCTCGAGAGCTAATTGCAAATCGATTTCTGAGTAGGCTATCCGTATATCTATCCACTGTTAGATTTTTGAAGTCAAAAAGTAGTTATATTACTTGCCTTTTGGAAGTTGGAAGTGGTATAGTGAAAGTTAAGGTGTAGGCGTTGCGAGGCGTTCCCAAAGTAGGTCGTTCCCTAAGTAGGTAGGTTGACTTATACGTAACAAAGAAGTAAATAATACTGACAGGGATGGCTGAACAAAGGAATAGAGACACACTAACCGACTATTTTAATGCTGTATAGGGATGTATATCATAGCTGGTTTAACCACACAACTTTCACTGTAACTTTAATCTCGAATATATCTTCGGCGGCGAGTAGCTCTTGCAGTTTTTATTAATGCGCTGGCGGAGTTCGGTATACACTAGTATCACGTATAAATCAGTTTCAATTTATACGCGTAGTATTAGCACTCTTAAATCATATAAGGAGATTGAAAGGGGTAACTATAGAGATATCTCTATGCTTTAATACTTTCATTTCGGTACGAACTCCGTTACTAATGCCGCGTACATACACTTAATAGCCCTATACTAAATTGTATATAGTATTACTACTATTAATCGGTTGTTTTCAGTAACAATTTAAGATTAATTGAGGGTTTCCCTGTTCTTAATTGAAGGGTTATAATCTAACAGAGGCTAGTGGTTATATTATTAATGATTCAAAACACCTAGATCCTTCCGAATTTAGGAGAATTAACAACAAAGTGTACAAAGATACGTTGCTTATCGGGATCACTGCTCACTCCTTCGGTTTATATACGTAAGTTAAAACAAGAGCCAGGAGCCCTACCTCCGTTATATAGCTTACTAATAGATATATGTTGTTGGTATAAAAGAAAAAAGGACAGGTAAAGTCTTAGTATACCGTACCTATTACTATATCCAACTACTTTAAACCACTTTAACGTAGTTAAAACATAGTGAAAGAAGAGAAAATAACTACTTTAAAGCTCTAAATGTAGCCTTTAATATTTAATAGTTATGCCTGGCCTTCGCAGCCCGGACTGCCTGTAAGCGGCTAGGCGTTGAGTCTGTAAGGTTATTAACCTGGATCTATAGCATATTATCCCGAATACTGAGCAATGTGACCTTAAAATTCCGGCTATTGCCCCGGTTCTAGGCAATTGATAGAGGTTGGGGAAGTCCCAACGCAGTAAATCCTTTATAATAGCCTATATATATACAATCGGGTTGAGATAGGGGCTGTGCTTTTGGCAGTCTTAGATCTAGATACTATAAGTCGATAGCCCCCCTATATGGAACAACCTTCTTTTGAAACAGCCTAGAAGCGTACTCCAGAACACCTAACCACCCGCTTTTTGAGGATAAAAAGTACGTTTTCCATAACTCTTTTACTACAAAACTAAACCTATTAACAACCTTGCTAAAAACCTACAGAGGAGCTAATTGAAAAGCCGTAGTGTCTAGATTAAGGCCTAAATATAAAGATACCGTATGGTAGCTGCCTAGTTCAGAATTTCTCCAACTATTCTCTTTAACGACGTTAAGAACCGCTACCAAACGTAGATTAAGGCCTTTGAGCTATTCCAATCCCTCTCAGCAGTATAAAAAGAACCATCTTCCTAACTAAGGTTTAACCTAGTAAATCCTTAGCTTTCAAGCAACTTATATTTATAGTTAACTACATTATCTTATGGTAGCGGGCATCGGGTCTATAGCTAATATAAATATCAAAGCCTAGATTCAGCAGTTTATAATCAAAAACTCTAATAACGTAGATAATATAGGTTAGCTAAACACTCCCTGTATACAATAGGCACTCTTAATACTATCTGGGCTACTACTGGGCATTTAAAGGTTATTATTCTAAACGCTATCTACGGTAGTAGCCCGAGGAAGTGGCTAGTCATAAGAAATATAAAGAAGGGTTTAGATAAACCAGTCTCCAAAAAAGCCTGCCCTACAGCTAAAATCAAAGCTTTAGGAGCGTAGTTGGAAGCTATTAACTCTACTTTGAGAAAGAAGGTAGCTACGAAGACGAACGAGCTCTTCGCCAGCATTAAATACGTAAAACTTTCTGGGGAGCAGTTAACAGGGTTAAAGAAAGCTCTGATTAAAAGAGCGAGGTTCAGCCTGCAGAACTAGGAACTAAATTTATTATAGTTATATTAGCCTGTTAAGCAGTAGTATTACAAACCATAGGGGTTACACCTTTAGTGTTGGTCGTTTAGAGCATTTCACAAGAGGGTGATTGTATAAGGTAGGATGTCGACTTACTCTATATGTAGCCTTATATATATATATCGCTAACCAATTATTATAATGTCTGGTATAGTGTAATACTACACGTTTGTTACTTTATAGTTAATGTTGTATATAAATCACCAAGATCATACATAGCTAACATTATGTATTACATACTGCTAATATACGAAACGCTAAAGCCGTACTCTGTGTATAGCCTAAGGGAGTTTGCGTACAGCGACCATTGATGGCCATTGAATATACTTGTAGCCTAGTCTAATATAAATAACAGAGAAAGTGACAGCGCCGGTAGACCGCTGTCCATATAAACCGTACATTTGACAATACCGACAATACCCTACATGACAAATCATGTAAGCACTATAGAAACACCAACTGCATTACCCAGTGTTAAAAGTTGCAGATACCAGCTTTCCTAAAACGACCAAAGTTTCCTCGTCATCGGAAGCATTTGGAATACAGTACCTTGTCTGAGCATTATCCTCTGAAACAGGGCTTAAATAAAGCTAACGTAACCCGCATAGAGTTCGGCCGACCAGGAAGTTCGGCCGCCCACTATCTCGCTTGTCAGAGGGGGGAGGGCCGAGACACTACACTAAAAATAATCTATCACGATAAGCAACGGCAATAACAAATGGATGTAAATTTATTTATGCCTTAATAATACACTAAAAAGAAGAAAGTACTAATGGTTAGAGAGATCATTTAAACACATCGGGTTTCATTCGGAAACCCTACTGCTAAACGATCTTAACGAATCTGACTAGGGCAGCTACCTCTATAAAATGTTCGTTTGCTTCACGTTCCTTAGTCTCCTTAATCTCTTATTCACATATCTATTGAAAACTCAGGAGTTCTTAACGGTTAGCACGCAAGCCCCGTTGATCCCTTTCGACTTACCCCTCTTCCTAGCGTTTTTCTATTTATCGACAAGCTTTTTATTTAGATAGCTAAGATTTAGGTCATCAACGCAGAGGCTTTTAACAATTAACTTAGTAACTAGAGTATATAGCCTTACTAGGCTACTCTATATTTTATTTAAATTACAGAAAGTAAAATCGATCTTGGTAGCAGCCAATAGCTTAGTAACTATAACCTCCCTAGACTTATTTTTCGAGTCGTCGGTCGGAGCTATAGACCAAAGGGTCGGTAAGGGCAACGAGGCTAGAATCTTATTAGGGTTGCAGAGTATAAGCCCTACGCTACGCCAACCGTTCGCAATATTTTTACGTTATTATTTTCCTCGCCTAGAAATAGTATTAAAGAACTAGGTATTAGTAACCTCTTTACACCCACAAAAGCCTCCTAGTTAACAAGGGACCGGTATAAAGTCGCTGGCGGGACGTAAATTCTAATATCAAAAGACTAGGAGATATAGGGAGCATTCGAAAGGAGGTAAAGAGCTCTAGTATTGTAATAAATACAGTATTGGACGAATCTAGAGGAAATATACACACTATAGCAGTCGAAGATTTAAAACCCGGTATTTCGATAGCTTCCCGAGTATAGTATAACGGTCGAGGTATTTCAGCTACTCGATAGTAATTTTACTATCGGTCCAGCCGTTTAAAGAAGTTTGAATCACTGTTTAAAAGGTCGATAGATATATTGTTAAGGATCCAGCTTCGTTATACTGTCTTACTTTAGAAGATAATAAATAGTAGAAGAAGGAATTTGCCGTCGGAAATACACTTAATAATGAAAACATAGTCCCGATTCCCCGGTTAAGTAACATATACCTTTAAATTACAGCGGGGAATAATAACCTTTTATGCTATCCTAACGCCCTGTATATACATATCCCTTCTTATCTATATTATAGATGTCTTCGCTCGGATTATTATAAGCAAGCTGTACAATTAAAAATAAATAGAACTACTCTTTTACTGTCTTATAGCTAAGAGTATCCTTCTAGGCTTAATTTATTATACGTATATAAAGAATCGCTAAAAGGCTTAAAGTTGTTTTTTATATAAATTAGGTTTTAAATAGCTTTAATAGCGATAGGCTAGCCCTAAGTATTTCGCTAATAATAGGTTTTAACTATTGCCTCTTCTTCGGCTAGTGGAAAGCGTTGCTTATAGTTAGAAGCGTTTCTACGACTCATATGCTTACCGTTAATATAATCTTATAATATACTCCGGGGAATATTATACAGACCGGCTACCTTTTCTATAGAGAGATTTCTGTCGCTAATTACGTTAAATACGTACTATATTTAGTTCTTTAGGGTCGGTATCGTCAGCTATCTTTCAAGATCCTCGATACATTATAAAAAGGGAAACCCTACCTGTTAAAGCGAGTTATTGGTATTGATATTGTTCGAGTTGATCGAAACAATATAGCTTAGAAGAAGCAAGTTAATGCAATTCACACTTAACCGAACTCCCTTGTCGGCCGAACTCAATGCAAGTCACAATATCCTGTATTTCTACTAAAGCAAGATAGCAAATTTACTGGTGGTCCTGCTAGTAACACACGTTATTCGATTATGTGTTCTTCTATGTTGCGCGATATAGTTTCCGTTGTTGCCCTTGTTATCACTCTTATCAACTTGTTTTCCATTTAAACTGTAATTTTTAACGTTGATTGTAGGATTTATATAGCCCCGCTTGCTCCGTTAACGTCGTGTACCTATCTGTCTATACTGCAACAACCCTTACATGTGGAATTATGCTCTATAGCCAACGTATAATACACTTTAATGCCAGATCTGGATCTCCATGGAAGATAGCACTCAATGTAGTGTAATGCTGTTAGACTTTCTGCTTTCCAAACCTGTGACTAGGATATCCTGCAGTCAACTCACGAATACAACAATAGATACTAGTTTGATAATAACGGGTAAACCTGCGATAAGAAATACCTGCGTTGCAATCACCCTACTATTGCCTATCTCTGGATGTCTTCTGTATACCAACCGTAAAGTGTGTAGCAAGCTAAAATTCTCCGTTGTTTAATAGGGTGTATTTGATTCTGGATAGCAGTGAATAATATATAACTCTCGGCAGTATCTTAGCACTTTGCCAGGACAAAATCATTATAGCCAGCTGCTGTGTAATACAAGGTATCAAAATGTCATGCAGAAGTAGAGTATTCTGTTTGAGATTAATATTCCCTCTCTAGAAACTCGGTTTAACCCGATCTATTCTTTCTGGGTAGCATATAGGAACTACCATCATGCCAACTTTCTAAAGCACTACCCCTACTCACGCGTCCCACTTACCCGACGCAACGCGTTTATATCTCCTATCCATTCTCAGTAATGTATTTAAACGTCGTTCACTCGAAACTAAACGCGTAAATCTAAAGGTAATTGCTGCCCAACATCTAACTTTTCGTAGAAATCACAGAGTTGAATTTCTTTGATTAAAGGGCAGCTATTGTAGCAGATTAAAGAGCTAGTACTTTCTATATGTGTTAAATTCTAGCTTCGAAGCGACTGCAGACGAGCGCACTAAATAATATTATACTTCCTTAGGGGAAGAGAAAAGAGAGTACCTTATCTACAGGGCAGCAACGTACCTTAATATTCCTATTAGTACCTAATCTTACTCCACTCCCGGCACTTCGCCGGTACTTTTTCGGGGCTTTACCAGGCCAGTACCGGTCCGGGCCCGCGTTACAACTCTCAGGGCAAAGGCCCTCAAAGCCTACTTTTAAACAGAGCCTGGTTCCTAACATTAGGTCCTCATAAAAGAGCTCAATAGCTCTGTTACAACCATCTCCAGTATAGCAATACAAAAGTTATTAGCTTCTTAATTCCGGTATAAATGGAATTCAGAACTAAAGGATAGGACAGCGGGTATATCTAACTCCTCAGCAAACGCAACTCAAATATCACGATTGGTACCCTAATACCTGACAGTACCGGTTAGCAGTACATCTTTCTTTAAACCCGTTTCCCGCAATTACTAGTATTATAACTAATACTCATCTACTCCTCGACGGAGGCTTTAGCAGTTAAGCCGGTTCGGCTTCCATACCGAGATCTATCTCTGCAGCTTGTTAAGGTATAAGTAGTACAAAGTGCAATAATACATAGTTAAGTTGCCTAAGGCCTTTTTATCGGTAGAGTCAACTAATCCTTCTATCTAGCTAGTCTATATAATAAAAGTCGTACCCTTTTAAGGTAGATGACGGTTAGAGTCCAAGAATCCCACCTATACTTCGATAGAGAATCTAAACACTACTTTGAACGACAGAGAAATATGTCTAAAATCCCTTTAGAAAGTGCCCGTAGGTTAATGGTTATCATACCCGAAATTTACTTACGTTGATGTTTATCATCTCAACCATATAGGGGCTTATAACATTAGCTTTATTAAGATGTTGACTAACGTTCCCTAGGGTTTACATGTCCGTTAATTCAATTTCTAATACAACACCGATAATTAGAACAATAGTAATTAATCCCTTATTACATTATAACTGTACTTAGTATAATCGCCCAATTGGTGCTAAATCAACCTATCTACTTAAGGAACGACCTACTTTGGAGACACCTCGCAACGTCTATACCGCAACTTCACCGTACCACTTCCAACTTTCGAAAAGTAAATAAAACAATGACTTTCTGGCTATCTAACAATAGATATATCTACGGATAGCCTAATTGGAAATCGATTTGTAATGATCTGTCAAAGCTTTACAGGCTGGAAAGTCCAGGTTACATAAGATCGCCCGCGACTTTGGTATACCAGTATCAACCCTCTACAATCGGCACTATAACGTCCTTACCTCGCGAAATAAAGCCTTCTAGACATTGCAGGCCCTTTGTCCGGTTTAAAAAAACCTTTTGGATACTAGGTTCTAAACCAATCAGCCCTCGGCTACCCTCCGACTTGAATATAATTCCGGGAGTTTGCTAGCCGACTACTCTATATCGGAGCATCTAATGATTCCGTAGGCGTTAGCTGGATAAAACGCTTTTTACGTAGGTATCCTGCTCTTAAGACCCAGATGCCTAGGAAAATCGACTCGGCCTGTATCGGGGGGGCTATAGTATAGGTAATCCGGCCGAAGTTCCGATACTTTAACCTTCCAGCTATCGACCGGATACAACTGAGTAACCAATAGAATATAAATAAATACGGCTTTATAAAGGGTATTAGTATTAATAGTCTAGTAGTCGGCAATGTTAAAATCCGTACCATTTAACGAAAACAGCTTGGTACCAGGATCTGGATTTTAATCATCGAATATATCTCGGCAATAGGGGTATAACGTCTTCGGCATAGTCTTTACTAAGACAAGGAGTTCGCTAGCATTTTAGGAATAGCAATCAATACTAATTTAACTAAACAAGCTATTTTATTTCTACTAACTGAACAGCTTTCAACACTAAAATACGTCTCTTAAGGTACGTTTTTCTTCCTTTCCAATACATCAACAGCTTTAGAAATAGCTGACGACCTTGCAACGAAGAAGCTGCGTATACAGCATACAATTAAAGCGATGCGTACCAACCTATCTCTCTCCATCTCGAGTGCCGCCAAGCTCTTCAAGGTTCCTCGGACTACTCTACGCAACCGCTTTAAGAACAAGTACCAACCGGTAAAAATCGCTTATTCCTATAAGCAACGCCTTTCGCCTGCCGAAGAAGAAACGGTAGTTAAAGCCTGATACTAGCTAGATGCCTAGGGCTAGCCTATAACTATCGTTATTATTCGGAACCTCGTTATATAGCTGCTCCTCTCTAAAGGAGATACAAAGCCTTTAGGTAAACGTTAGTATAGGAACTTCCTTTCTCGCTACCCAGATTTATAGATATAAAGAGTCCGTACTATAGACTAGAACCGTAAAGACGCTTTTTAACTATAATATAGCGAACTATTAGTTTAACCTGTTCTAGACTACCCGTCTTCTTTATAACGTACCCGACAGCGATATCTATAATATAGATAAGAAGGGCTTTATAAAGGGTATTAGGATAAGCTAGAAGGTTATTATCCCTCGATCTAATATAGAAGCGTCTATTACTTAACCTAGTAACCGGGACTGGGTCTCTATTATCGAATATATCTCTATTAGCGGGTATCTTCTTCTACTATTTATTATCTTTAAAAGGAAGAAACTCTAGTAAAATTAGATACCTAATAATAGTTTTAACGACCTAGAAGCAGTTATCTATACTTTTCCGAACGGCTGGACCGATAATAAAATTGTTATCGAGTAGCTTAAGTATTTCGATCTTTATACTACGCTCCGACGATTATTTAAATACCGCCTTCTTCTCTTCGACAGCTATACTAGCTACGTCTCGACCGAGTTTATTAAGTTCTACGTTACCTACGATATTATAGCTTTTACCTTCCTTCCTACGCTACTTATAAGCTCCAGCCTCTCGATATAGGCTGTGTTAATCCTTTAGCGACTAAATATCAGCGTTTAGTTAACAAAGGCGCCTTCCTGGGTACTAAGAGGATTATTAACGCCTAGTTTATTAAATACGATAGTAAGGCTAGGCGTAAAGTAATAAGGAAAAATATCCCTAGCATTTAGCGCAGCGTAGGGCTATTGCTCTACAACCCTGACAAGATCCTCGCCACGATACTACGCCCGGCATCTCGCAGTCAGTTACGCCCAGCATCTCGCAGTCAGTTACGCCCACAAAGTCGGCACGCTAACTTCCTGATTCCTACGCTATCGCTAAAGAACCGGATTAACGACGTACTCTAAGACTTGATCTTCGATTATAGCAGCCTTGTCAAGTCCAACGTCGCTTAGATCAAGCAAAACTGCGAGAGTCTTTACGCCGATAACGTTATTATATACAAGCTGAATTCTAAGCTCGTCCTTAAACGCTTAGTAGCTAAGAAACAGAAGACTAGAAAGCACTTTAACAATACGCGACTACTCTCCTTAAAGGATACCAACGAAAAGAAGAATCAAGACTAGGCTAAGGAGGAAGCAGTACGCATTGCAAAGGAACATTGGGAGGCCTAGCGTAGCCGGGTACGTTTTACTAGAGAGGTCCTTTATCAGGAGATACCGATGCGTTTTGGGCTATTTAATTGATTCTGCTGCCTCAATACTACGTTTTCTTTTATTTATATGTATTACTAGCTTGTGAATAGCCTTAAATCTTGTGTTTGTTATTGTTGTTGTTGATGTGATGGTCCTGGTAATGGTGGTGATTCGACCCCTGTAAGCGAGATTGTGGTGGCTTGGCAAACTCTGTGCCTTGGTAAACTCTGTGTCGGAGACGTTAGTTCCCTCCTGCTGTATCCGTTAAGGGCGAGTACCTTTAAAAATAATGGTTTCCGGTAGAAAAGAGCGATTTTAAGGACTAGTCTTTACTATAACTGAGAAAGGCTGGACTAATACAACTGGTACCCTTTATTACAGTCCCAATCAGAAAAAAGGACTGGTACAGGCTTGGCACACCGCACCCATCATTACACCTGACTACTTCAAGTCACCACAACGCAGTTAAACAAAGTGAAAAAATACGATAAAATAATTAATTTAAAGCTCTGGATCTAGCCTTCAATATGTGGTGTACCACCCCTTTGCAGCCCGGACTGCCTTCAGGCGACGAGGCATCGAGTCGATAAGGTTATCAACTTCAGCCTGTAGGATACCATCCTACATACTCCGCAATGTTATCTCAACCTTTCGGATATTTTCTTCAGTCCTGGGCAATTTGTAAAGGTTAGGGAAGTCCCTTCGCAGTGTATCCTTTATAATCGCCTGTATGTATTCGATCGGGTTCAGATCAGGGCTATAAGGCGGATGGTTTTAGACCCAGATACTATATTGCTTAAGCCAGTCCTTTACAACCTGCATTATATAGATCCGAGTGTTATCCGATATAGAAAAGGTTCCAGACCTGTAATAAGGTGTAAGACCTTTCTCTAGAGCCTAGATATACGACTATACCGAATAGCCTTAACGCGGGGAGGTATCGTCACGGGTTATAACCATAAAGGGGACCTCCCCCCTCCAGATATATCCCTATACTATAATTGTAATCGTTGCTTTGCTATAGCTACGGATATTAATAACGGACCGATCGTATTTATACTCTAGAGTACGTAAAACCAAGCCGGTTCGGTCGTTCGGTATTAGAGCAACGAAAATATTTATTAGAGTAAGTAACTATTAGTAATAACGTTGACGGGGCAGATCTAATACTTTATTTTTAGAGAGATATACCTTAGTTACCTTGTCGAGTCTTTCGATTAAATCGTACGAATAGGTAAGTCTGTATCGGGCATCGTCTTTGTTAAGCCGAACTATATTATAGGCCTTCTATTTACGCTTGACAGATACCCTTAAGCTGCTCTCCTTGATTAGGGCTTTCTACTAAACATAGCTGTTGCGTTTAACTAAAATCGTTACGTACTAGGCATCTCGATTAGTAAAGGCCTCTTCTCTACTGTGGCCGGGCTTCGATTCGCAAGTCTCGTTTTCCTTCAAACGTTTTATTATAGCGGTAATGGTTTCAGGATAGTATTGGAACTTGTATGCTAATTGCTTACGGGGTACCCCGGCTATTTGTAGCGTCAAGATCTGCGCCCTCTCAGATGCAGTTAACTGCTTGCGGTAGCTATTAGGAGTAACAATATTGGGCAATAATTCGAGGCCGAATTTGCGTATTTTGTTGTTGCTTTCAGAAAGTTTTGGTGGTTGGAAAAAAAGTGGTGGGATTTTGGGTGTGAGCGCGAGACGCGAAACGCGGTGTAGGGTCTGCGCGGTGCTAGTCCTTTTTTTCTGACTATAGCTATAGCTTAAGGAGGTCTTTATCCTACATATAGTATTTACAGATCCAAACGAACTTCGTCTGTTAATACTGTACGGCTACGACAGCTATACGGATTACGATTTTGTAGAGTAGTGCTTTATTAATAAAATTTACCTTTTGTACCTCCCGTTGTATACCTTTTATATACTGTAGCCTTTTAACTTATTGATATATAGTTCTTTTAAAGAGGCTTATAATAAAGGGATTAACTATAAGGTATCTTAGACCTATTTAGCTAGTATTAGTAAACAGATAATGCTTCGGTACTTTATATTAGTATATAAAGAAGCGGTAACGAGCCGGAATGTTAAGTCTAAATCGCGAGTAATAGGTTTGTAGCTAGTCTGTACTTCTAAGCCTCTGATAATCCGTTTATTATTAGAAACCTCGAACGATTTAGTAAAGAATATATAGACTATATAGCTACGAAATAATTTTATAACCGAGCAACGTATTCTATCTATTTGTCTGGGTTCTGTAATAGTTGTTTTTATACTATGTGGGAGAATCGAAATACAGAAGAGCCTAGCTAAGATAAAGCGCGATTTTAACGGGTTACCTATACGTAGGCTTTTATTCCGTAAAATCTAGAAGGCTTTTAACGAAAAGACTTCTGGTTAGCTTACTTGGAACAGGAGAATTAGGTACTGAAGACTTGTATCGAGGCTATAGAGTCGACTACAAGAAAAAGGGTACTTCTGGATCCTAAGGAAGTCTTTGTAAATATTGAGTAAATTTATATGGCTTAGGAGGAGGCTGGCCGAATTTAGGAGAGCTTTGTTGAAAAGAGCGATGGAGAAAGTACTTATTCTACAGCTTCCTGTATTGTAGTTGATTCGATGAGGGTGTAGGCAGGTAATGGAGTCGTAGTGGTGTGTAGGTCGGCAGACGTTGCGAGGTGTCTCTAAAGTGGGTCGTTCCTTAAGTCGATCGGTTGACTTATAGAGAGCACTCCTCGAGGTACTAGGATACGAAAATAATATAACGCTGAGAGCGGTTCGGGGTTAGGGGTTTGTATGGATTGTAACATCTAGCCCATCATTGTACATTGTATCCATTCCATTTTATTACGTATTTAGGCGATTCAGCCTCTGTATGGTTAGTTAAGACTGTTATAATCATGGTGGTAATGGCTTTATACACGCAGTCGACAAAGTTCGAGGTGCAAGGGCCAGGGTTAGCGTAAGAACATAGTGTACAGGGACCAGCGATATAGTAGTGCTAAGAGACCTTCTCTAATAATAAGCCTGTACCGCGCCAACTGCTAGTAATATTCTTTTTGTTCATTTTTATCTGGGTATAATATGTAATGAACTACACATTCAAAACTTTTATAAGGTCTCGGCTAGTGCCTTCATTGACCGGGGTTCTATACTTGGTTGTAAGAGGGCTGAATATATTGACATTACGAGGCTGAAGCGTCTAGATAATAGTAGGAGAATGATAAGTATCTATAATATTATAGATAGTATAGTATTTAAATAACCTGCAGCAATATATATCTGCAGCAGCTATACAGGATAAAAGGCATTGTTTTATTAGCTTCCGCAGCGTATTAAAGCAGTTAAAATATTAAATATACTCTAAGGCGATCTTGCTATTAGTCCAACTACATAGCAAAATGTAATACCCCCTAGGGGTAAGTTTCTCATCCTAAACATATTACTTTTTGACCTACTACGGTTGACAGGGGCTACAGGCCAATAAAACCAGACCTCCCATTTCACTAGTTTCCTCCATTTTACTATATAAGTTTCAGTAGAGGATATACATCCCATCCACAGCGATTACAGCCCAGCAACGCTCTAGCATCGAAGCCAGCAAGTCCTTCCAATACTCATTAGGCAACTCCTCCCAAAGCTCTTTAACCCAGCCGCGTAGAGTATTATAAGAAGGCTTCTTATCTATACTATGCTTATCTTTAATATAATCATTCACCCAGTTCCAACAATTCTCGATTAAATGAAAATATAGGGAAAAAGGCGGTTATTCAACAACCCAGATCCCTCGCTTTTACAACTCAACCTTTATTGTCGTTGCTGTATAGCTAGGAACGTTATTCTACATCAGAATAAGATTAACGCTTTACTCTCTTTAGGAGAGCTAAACCTAACTACTAATAATAGGAATAATACGTTATTAGTATAATTCTATATAAATAGTTCTCTAATCCTTCTCCCAGAAGATTCTAGGGCCCTTCCTATAGCTAGAGAACGAACCCCAGAACATTTTCCTTTAAGACGTTAATACTTTTCAACGATACAGGTAGGATCGAATTCCTTATGTAACTGCTGAATAATATATTATTTATAATACAGTTTACTATTAACCTAGGGTATATCGGTCTAAAGGATATATATCTGTTATTTAATTGATTAATTATATATAAATATTCAGTTTAGCTGTATTTACTATATTGTTTCTGTAATCGGAGGTTTCTTCCGTACAACTCTTTATTAGAAGCCTAGTCGCCAGAGCGTTCGTTTAATTGCCTAGACTCTAAAGACTCCAGTAAAAAGAACAGATCCCAACTTAAGATAGGTTATTCTTCGATACTTAGCTAACTAGCAGACGAACTCTTTAAATTTCTTATATTACTCGTCGGAAAGAAGTTATCGCCGACCGGATGAGGGCTTAACATCAGAAGTACCATCGCGGATAGTGTATCGTACTTAGTGTTTCGAGAACCCAGTGATTCGTATATTTTCGGCTTGGCTTAGACGGCTATCATTAAGCAAAGTCAAAGTCCGTACACGATCGTTACAGGAATAGCGTTTACGGCCAGCCATTGTTGTTATTATCATTGTTATTGCTGGAAGGATGCTTACAGCTAGCCATTCTTACTGTCAATGTCCGAGTGTTAACTAAAAGACGAAGCAGCGGTGTATTTTCCAGCCGTAAATAGCTGTAAGTTACACATGTGGCTTATATGGTGGGTCCTGACAGTAACCTAACCGGGTACGCAAACTTATGTACTGCACTACATTAGATAACCGTCTTCGAGTTGACGGATATATTGTAAAGCATCTACTTTAGTTCGACTACTTTACTTTAGAAAAGGTAGCTGTTAGGAGAAATACATGTAAAAAAAACCTATTCCCGGTTACCTCGTTATATAACAAGGGCCTTATATTGCAGTAAGGCATAATAAGCTTTTGGTTTATTCTAATACGTTTTATATACCCCTTTTTTATTTATATCTTAATTATCTTTGGTGGTAATAGGCCTCTGGGGCTTTCCTTTCAGGGCTATTGTCTCTGGGGTTAATACCCTTCTCTACGTATACGGGGAGAGTTTGGAAACAGTAGAGTATTTGCTGGTTTAGTGCTAGTACCTCCGAAGGCCTAGACCCTGGAACCACCGGGTAATTCGGACCTGCCCGGACCTCTGCTACGTACTTAGTAGTGGAGGGGCCCGGGCCCGGAGGCTTGTAAAGGGGGTGATCAACTAGCTCCTACAGTCGGGGAGGCTTCCAGAGTTTAGGCTAGCCGTGCTACAGAGGCCTACAGAGCCACTGGGCTAGGGTACCCCAGAGACTCTATACTTTCTTTTATAATATAAGGATTCTCCGCATAGTTCTAAAAAAGGGAAGGTATCGGTCTTTTAACCAGGCTAAGGGTACAGTATTCCTATAAGTCGACCCTCCCTTCCCCCGGCCTACCTCATCGAACACCCCGTTTTCCAAACGCTCTATACAGCCTACATCAGAAGCCACCTAACCACCCGCTTCTCCACTACAAAAGGCAATATTATGCTTTAATCTTTTATAACGACATGAAACCTGCTAATAGCTTTACTAATAGCCTATACACAGGAAGATCTAAGGGCTGCCGTAGCACAGACTAAAGCCTAAAGGTACAGGTACCATAAGGCAGCTGCCTAGTTCGGGACCATTCCAACTACCCTCTTTAGCCACGTCAACAGGCGCGATAAAACGCGGAAGAATGTCTTTAAGCCATTTCAAGCCCTCTCAGGAGTGCAAAAGAAACGTCTTACCGACTAGATTTTAACCCAGTAAGCTCTCGGCCTTCCACCAAGTAGGTTATATAAGTCCAGAAGGCTGCTAGCTGTATCGCAAGGACGACTAGAACTGTTTACTATATAGTTCGACGCTAGCTAAATAGGTTTATTACTTATAACCAAGCCTTTAAGATCTAGAGGCCTAGGAAAATAGATAATAGCGTTATAACCGAGGTAATACAGCTTTCACTTAAATACTTTAACCTCCCAGCCGTTACCCGTATCCTACCTAAAAATAAATAGAATATAGATAAGTTAAGCCTTATAAAAGGCCAGGGTACTAACGGTATAGTTATCGGAAGCGTTAACACTAATAAAACATAGGAGCAATATCCTAGTACTTGTATATAGACCTCTTCGATAAAGTATACATCAGTAACTAGCTAATCTCTACCTCCTATCGTTATTATTAAGAGCAGCGTCGTACAATAATTATAGTTTCCAATAGAACTCTCCTCATTTATAGATTAGAAGTTAATAGCAACTGAGAAAGGCTAGATAAATAGCTATATTTCATGAACAAGATTAACTTACCGTTTTCTACCGCTACATACCTCCTATATATACTCCAGCTGTTCAACTTGTTATATTCGGCCCTCTAAAATTAGTCTACCGTTTAAAACTTAATATTTATGCCTCTTGGTCCCATTTTACTATTATTGGTAAACGGAATTTACTCATCTACTTCCTGTCTACTAGAGAAGAAGTAGTTGTCGCTAAGACTTTTATTACAGGGTAGCAGGCATCGGCTTTGTAGCTGGTATATATATCGAAGCGTCTGATAAGTAATTTATTACTAAAGAACTTTAATGACGGAAATACTGGAAATCAATTGAATATCCACCTATATATAGTAGTAACCCTTGAACGTAACTAGGCTACTACTGGGCCCTCGGAAGTATCTATTTGAATGCTATTGAACGATTAAATATCTGGGTAAGCCTAGCTCTTTTAGGAGTTACCTATCACGGTAGGTTAAGGACGCGGCTAATTCTTGAGAAAATAAAGGAGGCTTTAAATAAAATAGCCTTTAAAAAGGCTCGTCTTAAGACTGAAAACAGAGCTTTAAGGGCCCAGTTGCTCTTTATCATATTCGGAGGAAGAAGGTAGCTACAGATCCGAAGAAGCTTTCCCGCCAATATTATAATTATAAAACTTGCTTAGGAAGCAGCTGGCAGCGTTAAAGAAAGCGCTAATAAGAAGAGCGAACCCTATCCTACAGAACCAGTAGCAGAAAGTATCTAAGCTATATCAAATACTTAAAGAGTGGTGGTATGAATTACAAGTATTGTACTTCTGGTATAAGCTGTGCAGAGCGTTCGGAAAGGATATGTTTCACAAGGTAGGAGATCAACTTAGGAGATATACAGCGGAAGGTAAAGGCGAATATTATAAATAAAGTATTAGTATATAAATCTATGATCTATATAGCTGTCGTAGCTGTCTATTACTAATAAATAAACCTCGTTTAGATATATAACTGTTGTATATTGGATAAAGACCTTTTTAAACTAGTATAGGGGTTATAACGGTTGTATTGGTCCAGTCTTTCCTAGTTATAGTAAAGACCCAGCCCTTAAAATTGCTTTTTCCGGCGGAATCTAACATTATTAAAAGTATTTACATTTAACAATTACAGTAAACAACAAGATGTACTCTTATTACCACAATATATTTGAAAAGAGATAAGTTTTAGACCCTAATACTAAGCTATTTTCGCCGAATAGTATACAATTGAGTATTATCAACCATTAGACGATTACTATTTATACCCTTTATAAGACTGTATTCGTCTATAATTTAACGGTTAGCCGGTTATATCCCATTGATGGCTGGAGTAGTAAAGTAACGAAACCACGGCCGAATAACTTTTGTTATAGTATACCCCCCCATAAAGCCGATTCGGCTTTTCCGAGCCATGTAAGTATTAAGAGCAAAATGCTTATATAAGAAGCGTTTTATCAAGCTAACGCCTACGTAGTCGTTAGATCCTCTGATATATATAGTAGTCAGCTAGTACACTCCTAGAGTTGTAGATAAGTTGAAGGCTATCCGAGGGCATATTAGGTTAGAGCCTATTGTAAAAGACGTTCTTCATAGACCGGACTAAAAGCCTGTAATATCTGGAAGGCTTTATCTCGCAAGGTATAAAGGTTGTAGTGCCGATTATAAAGGGTTGATACTAGTATATTAAAGTCGCGGGCAATTTTACATACGCTGGATTTTCCAGCTTATAAAGCTTTAAAGGCTAATTGCAAATCGATTTCCAAGTAAGCTCTCTATAGATTTATGTATTATTGTTGAGTGCTGGCCTCGTGGCGATTGCAGACGAGCGCACTGAATAGTATTGAACTTCCTTAGAGGAAGAAGAAAGAGAGTATCCTATCTACAGGGTGGCAGCGTGCCTTTTGATGTTCCTGTTGATGCCCAATCCTGCCCGACTCCGGCACTTTGCCGGGACTTTTCCGGGGCTTCGCCGGGCCGGCACCGGTCCGTCGTCCGCGTCGATATTCCCAGGGCCGGAGCCCTCGGGACCCACCTCTGGGCAAGGCCCAGTTCCTGACAATTATTAGACTTTGAAGCCAGAAAACAGTTATTTCATATACTTTTTGGTAGTTAGAAATAGTCTAGCGAAAGTTGCGGTGTAGACGTTGTGAGGTGCTCCTAAAGTGGATTGTTCTGTAACTGGGTAGGTTGATTTAAACGTTAGATTTATATCTGCCTCTTCAATTATTCGTTCTTTTCTTTTCCTCTTCTATTCTTACGGTATCTTTATATATCGTTATTTACTAAAGCTCTTCTTTCTGTACTAGCGTTTCTAGCTGTTCTGTAGCTGCGATATATTATAGTCTCTCCTCTAGTACAGGTGGGAAGTTCGTTATTATTTACTACTTAATCTACTGCTATTTATTTAATCATATTATAACAGGCATTGGTTAAAGCCGTTAGTCCGTCTCACAGCCTCTTTCTGACTTTTCTTTAAGTTTCGACGTAATTATTATATAAATATTGCTCAAGAGTAACCTTATCCGGGTTTTTTAATCGATACTTCGTTTTAACTACCTATCTGTTAAGTGGATGTCTAGTAGTAGGACCTGGGTTTTGTTTTTAACGTTAGTATAGGTAACGCTCTATATATATCTTTCACGATTTTAAAGTAACAGGTTTATACCTTCTATAGGCTTTATACTATACCTTGAGATGTTCTCGCTGATACGGCAGCTATATACTAGGCCGTTGCTTTGAATAAAAGGATCCTCTAGAAAGCCCTTGTCTATATCTCCTTTGGGCAGGAGATATATACTTTATACGTCTTTAGTATAAGCGTCATAAATACTACAGTTTAAGTAGCTATCTTTACATAGATTATATCTTTGGGGCTCTGTCAGTTGTATCTGGGCCTACACTGCCTAGTCTACTACTAGTTCCTTATTATCTTTCGAAAAGCTTTTTGTAGACGTTACTTTAATATTATTAGTACGCTTCCTGTAGCCCCTGTACTACTACTAGTAGCGATCTTAGCTTAGCTGTTCAGTCCTTAAGTATTTTTCGGTTCTTGTATAATATTAATAATCTTACTAGCGATATATTCGATTGATTCACGTTATTTACATACTTCGTTATTGCTAATATTATATACATAGGTCTGGAGGGTTGTTTAGCCCGGTTCCTAAAGTTCTAGTCTATAGAACGATTACGTTGCCGAAAGCGTATTATTCTATAGCTCTATTGTTATTAGCTATCTATATACTTCACAGTATTTAGCTTGTATACCTTTTATAT
This sequence comes from Remersonia thermophila, assembly GCF_042764415.1. Taxonomy (NCBI): domain Eukaryota; kingdom Fungi; phylum Ascomycota; class Sordariomycetes; order Sordariales; family Chaetomiaceae; genus Remersonia; species Remersonia thermophila. The sequence continues at coordinate 119,366 of NC_092222.1, forward strand.
TTTCTTTGCGTTCTTTTTATCTTTTTACCTTCCGGGTAGTTTTATTGGCTCAGTTATTGTTACTTTATATCGCGGCTACAGGTAAACTCGTTATATCCCTAGCATCGAGTTCTATTAATTTGTAACAGGTACTTTGGATATAACTTTGCTGCGATATCGCGGCTAGGGCGAGTCAATATTCTGAATCGATAATCAGTTTTAAACGTGATTTGAAAAAGCTGTTACGGTTTCGTATATTCTATATACCGATAGGAAGTCAGTAGCCGGAAAAAGGTATATATTTTTCTACTCCTACTAACGCAACCCGCGCAGAGTTCAACCGACTAAGGATTTCATAGCCCACCATCTTTCTTGTCAGGGGGAGGGGGGGTGTCACTATACTAAAATCATCCATTATAATAAGCAAGAGCAACAACAAATGGATATAAAGTACTCTATACCTAAATAATATATTAAAAGGAAGAAGGTACTTGCAGTTGAGTAGATAATTAATCATTTAATGATATCGGGTTTTATACGGAAATCCTTCTACTAAGCAACTATAACGAATCTAACTTGAGAAGCTACCTCTATTCATTGGTCCTTTATTTTACGTTCCTTAGCCTCTTTAATATTTGATTTATATATCTAGAAATTGCTCCCCTTAGCGATTAATACCTAAAAGCTATTAATCCCTCTCCTATACTTCTTGATACATTCTATTTCATAATAAATTATTATTTAATTAACTAAAAGTAAAGTTATTAGTATAAAGACTTTTAATAGTTAATTAAATAATTAGAGTATATAGCTTTACTAGATTACTAGGTTTTTAATTAAACGATTGATAATGAAAGCGATCTTAGTAATAGCTAATAGTCTAATAATTATATACCTTTCAAATTTATTTTTCTAGTTATTATCGGAGCCATAAATAAACGGGTTGATAAAGGTAACGAAGCCAGAACGTTATTAGGGTTACAGCATATAAAACGCTGTACGCTACAGTAACCGCTTATAGAATTTTTTTAAGTACTGTTTTCTTTGCTTAAAAATAATATTAGACCTAGCTGTTAATAATCTTCTCTGCGCTGAAAACAGCTTCCTAATTAACAAAGGATTAAGATAAGTCAACCTATCCACTTGCGGAACGACCTATTTTGGGGACACCTCGTAACGTCCGCCGACCCACCCACCACTATGACTACCATTACCTCCTTACACCCTCCTCGAATCAACTACTATACAGGAAGCAGTAAATCAGTATTTTCTTTATCGCTTATTTCAACAGGGCTCTCCTAAACTCGGCCAACGTTCACCTAAGCTATATAGATTTGCTTAATATTTGCAAAAACCTCATTAGGATCCAAACGCACCCTCTTTCTCCTAATCGGCACTAAGGCCTCGATACCAATCTTCAGTACCTGGTTCTCCTGTTCCAAGTAAACTAACTAAAAGTCCTTTTCGTTAATATCCTTCTAGATCTTACAGAATACAAGCCTATATATAGGTAACCCGTAGAAGTCGCCCCTTAACTTTGTCAGGTTCCTCTGCATCTCGATTCTCTTACGTAGTATTAAAACAACTACTATACAACCTAAATAAATAAATAAAATACATTGTTAGATTGCAGGAGTATCTTATAGTTATAGAGTCTATATCTCTTTCGCTAGATTATTCGAGTTCTCTAGTAATAAACGGCTTATCAGAGGCTTAGAAGCACAGATTAGCTACAAACCTAATACTAGCTACCCAAACTTAATATTCCGGCTCATCAATACCTCTTTATATAAAAATATAAAATACTAAAGTATTATCCGTTTACCAGCAACAGATAAATCGGTCCAAAATACCTTACGGTTAAGCCTTTTATAATAAACCTTTTGTAAAGGACTAAATATCGGTAAATCAAGGGGCTAAAGTATATAAAAGGTATATAACAGAAGGTAAACAAAGTAAATACTATTACTAAAGCATTACTATATAAACTCGTAGTCTATATAGCTATCGTAGCTGTCTAATATTAATAAACGAAGCTCGTTTAGATCCGTAGATACTATATATAGAATAAAGACCTTCTTAAGCTAGTAGAGGGTAACAGTTATATTAATCTAGCCTTTTTAAGTTACAGTAAAGACCTAGCCTTTAAAATCGCTCTGTTCTACTGGAAACCATTGTTATTAAAGATATTCCCCCTTAAGAATTATAGCAGAAGGGAGATATACCCCTGTTACCGAGATACATTCGATGAACGAGGTCCAGATCCTAGTACTAGGCTGTTTTCGTTAAACGGTACGTATTTTAACATTACCGACTACCTGACTATTAATGCTACTACCCTCTATAAGACCGTATTCGTCTATATTCCAACGATTAGCTAGTTGTAACCGGTTAATAACTAGAATATTAAGGTAACGAAACTACGGCCGGATAACCTTTGCTGTAGCCCCCCACGCGAGCCGAGCCTATTTTCCGGGACCTCTGGGTCTTAAGAGCAGGGTGCCTACGTAAAAAGTGTTTGATCGAACCAACGCCCACGGAATCGTTAAATCCTCCGATACACAATAATCGGCTAGCAAACTCCCGGAGCTGTACGTAAGTCGGAGGGTAGCCGAAGGCTTATTGGTTCAGAGCCCACTATGCAAAACGTTCTTCTTAGACCGGACTAAGGGCCTGCAACATATGGAAAGCTTAGTCTCGCGAGGTGCGGAGGTTGTAGTACCGATTGTAGAGGGTTGATACTAGTATACCAAAGTCGCGGACGATCTTACGCAAGCTGGACTTTCCAGCCTGCAAGGTCTCAAGGGCTAATTACAAATCGGTCTCCAAGTAGGCCATTCGTAGATCTATCCACTAGTGGACTTTGAAGCCAGAAGGTCATTGTTTTACTTACTTTTTGAAAGTTGAAAGTGGTGTAGTGAGGTTGCGGTATGGACGTTGCGAGGTGTCCCCAAAGTGGGTCGTTCCGCAAGTGGATAGGTTGGCATATAGTCGTTAGCTGGCCGAAAATAGTAGTATCGAAAGCCTGAAATATATAGATAACCTTAGGAAGGAGGGAAAAAGCTATAAGATTATAACTAAATATACTATTACATAAAGCTAGAAGAGATATATAGTTATTATAGATGTTGAGAATTAAAAGGTAATATTTCGATAGCTTCCGGAGCGTAGTGTAATGGTTAAAGTCTTTCAGCTGTTTAATGGTAATCTCTTAACCGGTTTAGCCGTCTAGGGAAGCTTAAATAACCGTTTACAAGTCGATAAATATATCGTTAGGGATCTTGCTTCGCTATACCGTTTCACGTTGGAAATGAAAAATAATAGAAGAAGGAACCCGCCGCCGAAGATATATTCGATAATAGATACCAAGTCCCGATTGCCCGGTTAGGTAACAAATGCTTTGATATCGCAGCAAGGAATAATAACCATCCATGCTATCTTAACGCGTTTCAAGTGTCCCTTTTTATCTATATTATAAATATCTTCGCTAGAAAAGCTATAAACGAGCTGTATTATTCTCGAATTAGTAATAGGCTTTAATTGTACTTCTTCGGCTGGCAAAAGGCGTTGCTTATACGTATAAGCGTTGTTGCGGCCCTAGTACTTACGGTTGACCCGGTCTTGTATTATACATCGGCGAATACTGTATAGACTAGCCGCTTTTCGTATAAGGAGATTGTTGTTGCGAATTACATTGAGCACGTACTATATATATTTATATATGGTTTTTTAGCGTTAGTATTGTTGGCTATCTTTAATTTCAAGGTCCTTAATGCATTTAAAAAGATGGAGAAAACCTACTTGTTAGAGCTAGTTGTTAGTGGTAGTAGTATTCGAGTTAATGGAAATAGTATAACTTAGAAGAGGCAAGTTGATACAATTTACACCTGACCGAGCTCCGTGGTCGGCCGAACTCTATACTCGTCACGTTACTTATCTCCCCAATATTTCGCCAACCAGTGGTACAGACTTCTATAAGTATTCGATCGACCTAGTAATGCAAAAGCAACTAAAAAATAAATAAATTGATTACAGATAACGCCCTACACTTCGTTCTACAGGTAACTCCAGTAGTTCAGCAAGGGTTTATACTATATTAAACCCTTGTTTTGTAACACTACGTTCTCACTGACCTCTACGGCCGTCTACTTCTCAGGGCATTGTTTCTACCCTGAGGGCGGGGTATAGGTGGGACGTCTGAGCGCCCCCGATACTACTAACAGTAGTTTATAAGGACTATAGGTATTCTAGGCTAACTGCATAACTGTTATAGGAACTAGGACGGGAAACAACAAGAATACTAAAATAATGCTATAATAGCACAACTGATAGCCTTGCAACGTTTATAAAGCCCTATATGAAAGTAGTAAACGACAGAAGCGCCTAATACATAAGATTTTCATAGCACCGTATACTAACATACTATCCCTGATATATATATATAAGTATACCCTTTTAAGATCCTAAACCTTTACTTAGGGATCATCTTAGTATAACAAACACATACAGTATTAGAGTTTTTAGAGGGGTAAGGGTTAGGGTCTAAGTACGGCTATAACACAGGAGAGGAAAGTATATAGTGCGGGAAGAGATAGTCTATAAGAAAACTACTATAGAATAACGATCACTTTTAAAACACTATTCTCTCTAGCACAAGATTTAATGACTGTTGATACTAATATAACCAATATGTTTTACGGGTAAAGGAAAACGGAAATAAAAATTATTATAAATTTACAATATTAGTTTCTTATATACGGATGTAGTTGCTATCCCCTTCCTAATATGATATACTTATTACTTTATAATAATATTTTTAGCTATAATTACTTCTTCTCTAGCAGATGGAAAGCAGATAAGTAACTTCTGTTGACCGATAACGGTAGAATCGGACTAAAAGGTAGAGTGATTAAGTTTTAAACGGCAGGATACTTTAGAGAGCTGAATATAACTAAGTTACACGGCTGGAATACATAGGAGGTATATAGCGGTAGGAAAAGTAGGTAAATCCTATTCGGGAAGTATAGCTATATAAGGTCTACTTTAGTATAACTATTATAGCCGTCTAAGGTAAATAGGCAGATATATTTTAGGTTCTATAGCTAGGTCTAGGGGATAACTATTTCTTTAAACTAATTTATTATACTATATAAATCTATCTAGCCTTCTTTAATTCCTATAAACTCCTAGTCCATAAATAAAGAGTTTATTAGGAACTATAATTATTATATACAGCTACCCTTAAATTTAATAATAGGAGGCAGAGTTACTAATTTACATTGTATAAAGGAGGTTTGTATATGAGTACCGGGGTATTTCTTCTGAACATACGAATTTTAAAATTTCCGATCACTATATTATTAGTACCTTTACCCTTTATAAGCCTATGCTTATTTATATTCTATTTATTTTTAAGCAGAATCCGGGTAACAGCCCGGAAGCTAAAGTAGCTGAACTAAGGCTATATTACCTTGGTTATAACGCTATTAACGCGAACCAACTTAATCCTCCGAGGCCTTTAAGTCTTAAGAGCTAGGTTATAAACAATAAACCTGTTTATATAGCGTTTACGTATATAGTAGGCTATTTAATTGTCATATCGATATAGCTAGTAAGCTGTCACCCTTATACTATTAAATAGGCTTGAAATAGCTTAAAGGCTTCTTGCTGCGTTTAGTAGCAGTCGTTAACGTAGTTAAACAGGGTAATTGGAGAGATCCCAAACTAGGCAGTTGCTTTTCGGTAGCTAGATCCTTAGGCTTTAATCAAAGCTACAGCGGCTCCAGAATTATCCTGCATATAGGTTATTATTAAAGTTATTAGTAGGTTTAATTTTGTTATAAGGTATTGTAGGAAAACGTTACTTTTGTAGTGGAAAAGCAGGTGGCTGGGTGTTCTGATGTAGGCTGTGCAGGCTGTTTAAAAAGGGGGGTGTTTCACAAGGTGGGGAATCGACTTAATGATGGTTTCTTATAGAACTCTCCTTATTTAAAGACTGGAAATTTACAATAACCAAGAAAGGCTAAATAAACTTATATATTAGTATAGATTGGCTTAAAGAAATATATATCGCCTAGCCCAAGCTATACCATCTAGATTATATCTATCTGCTTATCTTAGATAGCTATAACAGTTATATTACAATCGACTTTATATAACTATACTTCCCACCTAACATTTATTTACTCATTCTTTTACGATATTCCTCCTATATACTGTAACTATTTAATATGGCTATATTTAGCCCTTTAAAACCACCCTATCTTTCGAAACTTGTTAACTATATCGTTTGATCCAATTCTATAACTTTCAGTAAAAGACACTTGCTTCTCTACTTCCTAACTACTAGAAAAGAGGTAGTTATAGCTATAAATATTACCATAGGGTAGCAGGCATTCGGTGTGTAGCTCGTACATGTATTAAAAGCACCTATTAAGCCGTTCATTACTAAAGAAATCTAACAACAAAGATACTATAAATTAACTAAACAGACCTTTATATGTAGGAGTACCGTATAAACGTAAGTAGGCTACTACAAAGCTCTCGGAGGTAACTACTAGTTAAACGGATAGTTATCTGGATAAGCCCAGCTCTTTTAAGATTTGTCTATCGCAGTAGCCTGAGGAAGCGGTTAGTCCCCAGGAAGCTTATAAAGGCCCTGGAGAAAAAAATAGCGCTTGAAAAGGTTTTTCTTAAACTTAAGAACAGGACTCTAAGGGCCCAGTTGGAAGCTACAGTTATAATTAAAAAAAAATAGCTTAACCCATACCGCACCTACACCCGCGTCTCGCATCACACGCGTTTATTATAAAATCTACCCTCCTTTTTCCAACCAGTATATCTTCTATAAAACAATACCAAAATACGTAAATTTGGTCTTGAATTGTCGCTGAATATCGTCTCTCTAAATGGATACCGTAGGCACTTAACCAGTACCGACAGGGCGTAAATTGTGATGGTTATAAAAGCGGACATCGCTATCGATGTTATTGCAGCCGACTTTTAAGTTAACCGTTAAACTATCTATGATATAATTAAACGAGTCTAATAGAACTAATTATACAACTGTAAGCCCGGCCGTAATCGTAAGAGGATCCTTAATGACTATAACGTTCGCTACGCCCTAGTTACGATTAAAAAAGACCCCGGAACTGTATAAAAAGACCTGATTTAGGAAGGCGGCTACAATATATATGTTAATACCGTCCGTACCTACCTTCCTAACGAATACCGACGTAAATGGAGGGCTTTGAAGAGAGTTCTCTTTACCGATAAAAATGCCTGTAAGCGCTTAGCCTACGGCTGTAAAATGCGTTACAGACTCGACGAAATAGCTAAGGTATATCGATCCGAAAATAAGGGTAGTTATCGGCCTGCTAATACGAAATATCGTAGGGGGTATACTTTACTAAATCTTCTGTCGCTATTATACTAGATAAGCTAAATAGCTAGGTTTTTCGTAGCGTAATATATAAGTATAACCGGTTAGTCGTTAAAATATATAGCTATAGTAAAGTAGAAATTATAATTTTAATATAGGGATATATCTGGAAGGGAGGGAGGTCCCCCTTAGTAATTATATAGCGAGATCTGATATTTAAAGGCAACGGATTTACTATTAATAACTATATCTAGGCTCTGGAGGAACATTTAGTACCGTATTATAAGCCTAGTACATTTTTCTTATAAGACAACATATAAATCTATATAGCCGAGGTTACAAAGGAGTGGCTAGAAGATTACAGCATTTGCGTTTAACTACACCCTCGGCATTTACCCGACCTGAACCCGATCGAGTACGTATAGGCGATTATAAAGCGGGTACTGCGGAGGGACTTCCCTAACCTTTATAAACTCTATAAGAACCAGGAAAATATTGTAAAAGTAGAAGCAGCATTGCAGAGTATCTGGGATAGTATCCTACAGGCTAAGATTAATAAGCTTATCGATTCGATGCCGGCTCGGATAGATGTATTGGTACGGGCAAAGGGGTAGTATACTAAGTGTTTAAGTCCTGTAGCAGACCTTTCGAATAATAGTTTTATTTTGCTATTGAGCCTTGTTTTTACAGTGTTGTAACTGTTCAAATCGTAGTGGTAATGATGGGGGAGGGGGGTGCCAAGGTTTTGTCAAGCTAATTGTTGATTGGAGCTATATTAAACCTACTCGCAGAAAGAAGGTAGCTACAGATCCGAACAAGCTCCTCGGTAATATTGAAGATATAGGGGTTATCCGAGGTTAACCACCCTTCATTTTTTATGAACATGTCAGTACTTGTCATCAGTATAAATTCGATGTATTTACGCTTACAATGCAGTCTTATAGTACTGTCACAAGTACTTCCGCTTTTGACTCGGTCGGCATAGGTACAGTCAGTCTTCCTTGTATACCAACTAGGTCGAGGGACCACTAGCCTTTATAGCGGCCCATCATCGTAGCACATGTAAATGTATATGCATTACCTATACAGGTGTGTAAACTTCAAGAACCTTTAACGGTTATAGTAAGCCCTCGCTTGCCCGATAACAGCTCACATTAGCAAACCCAGACAAATCAAGATACTACATCGAACACAGTAATATTACCCCGTTGAGCGTGAACCATCATTCCAAAGCGTCCTAGCGTGAAACGGGTATTCGTTATTCGATATTATAAGTTATATCCGAATTACTCTCAGTGTGTTACAACTCTAGTAGTACCGAGCCTTTGATAAACATAAACGTGTTCATAGAGCGACTGAAGCTACATCAAACGAATAGTTGAAGGCTTGACTTTTCTTCGACTGTAGAAATCAGTTTGGATATCGGACTGCGGGGTGCAAGCCAATACCATTTCGGGTATTTAACCGACTTCAAATCTGAAATCTGGTGGCACAAACCGGCTTCGGCTACTGTAATACTACATGTATTAATTCTGGCACGCGGTACAAGATCAACGGGTCATATAGATTTCTTAATAACGTTTCAGATAGCCTGTTATCATCTTTATGTTTTCCTTTATAGTAGATACGTAGTCTGGCTCATCTGTCGCGGGGAAATTATGTGGGACCACCAGCGTAGCCGCTGCGGTATTCTAAAGTCTAGTTGCGGTATACCGGGACTGTTAATCCACCATGCATAGTCCTAGCGCATACGCAACCAGTCTGTATTGACACTTCCACAACTGAAAGATATTAAAGGAACGTAAAATCTTCCCGGTTAGGAGACGTTTCGTCCACTCCTGTTTGTTTACAACATTGCTTAGTACGCTTCCCAATCAATAACGGCTTTCACAAAGAATCGAATAAGACTATATGTAGTAAGGACCGGGATTGTACTAAGAAAAAATATGCTTATGTGCACCACGAAAGACACCATGTATTTCGTGAAGGAAACGGAATATTCACACTTTTAGAGATATTCACAAGTAATACCTAGCTGCTTTTTAAGTTTAGATCATCTACCTTCTACCGATATATACTTCATATCCGGAACGGACTTCGAGATACTGTTACTGTACGTTGTAAATTTATGATCTGTCAGGAGCGTAACACCTTATTATACCTATAGTAGCCTAGCGGATTTGTCTGTTTACCGGTTGCTAATATTTAAATTAACGTAACCTATATAGAGTTCCGCCGACGAGGGAGTTCGGTAAGGCGTAAATTGCACTAAATTGCTTCTTCCAAGCTACACTACTTTAATTAACTCGAATAACTTAATACCAACTACTCGTTCCAGCAAGTAGGTTTTTCCCTCTTCTAAAAGTATCAAGGAAACTAGGACATAGCGAACGACACTAACGCTAAAGAACTGCGTATACAGTATACAGTATAAACTCAACGCAGTTTGCAGCGAAAGTATCGTTGTACGAAAAGTAGCTAGTCTATACCGCATACCCCGAAGTATATTGCAAAACCGCGTCAACAGTAAGCACCACAGCCGTAGAAGCGCCTATACCTATAAGCAATATCTTTCGTTGCCGAGGAAGAAGTAGTAGTTTAAAGCCTATTACTAGCTAGATACTTAAGGCTAGCCTATAACTATTAAAACTATTCGCAACCTTGCGACCTATTTCTGAGATAAAAAGAATGATTTTAAGGCTTTTAGCGATAAATCGTGCACTAACATCCTGAAACACTATAACGAAAGAAATAGTCGGTATATATATATACTATAGATTAAGCCCGGAAGGTTACTTTCAAGTAGAATACAGTACAGCATTAGTTCTATTTATTTCTGATACTACAGCTCATTTGTAATGCTTCTAGCGAAGGTATTGATAATATAGATAAAAGGGGATATGTAAAACGCGTTAAGATAGCGTGGAAGGTTATTATTCCTTGCCACGATATAAAAGCATTTGTTACCTAACCGGGCAATCGGGACTTGGTTTCTATTATCGAATATATTTCCAACGGCAGGTTCCTTCTTCTATTAGTTATTATTTCCAAAGTAAAACGGTACAGCAAAGATAGATCCCTAACGATATGTCTATCGACTTGTAAACGATATACTATTATTTGAATGTTATTAGTACTTTGAACTATATCAATTTAGCAGCGATGTGTGTCAACAGAATTTTGTCCTACACTCTACAAAGGTACACACCTAATTTTGTATCCGCTTCTTATGTAATATCACTATGACACCTATCGCAGTGAAGTAAGGCGTTTAGATATGGAAAATATAGCACGGGGATGTATGATAGATGAGGTATAGACATGTTGAGGAGTTGCCTATCTTGTTTTCAGTTGTAAGTTTAATTACACTCTGCTTTTTTGGCCTGACTTGGACGGAAATTACCTAGTGCTAAATGCTATTCAGTAGTGGTGGGTGTATAATAATGGATGGTAAATAATATACGTAGTCTGAAGACTGTTGGACGAAGCGAAGCGAAATCTGGCGGTCTACAAAACGATTATGACATATCCTGCCACTTAAGTCAGTAGTAGCGATAGCTATTCATGTCCAATATATCCTCTTAAGTCCTACTCGTCTGTCAAAGTTTACGCACTATCCAGGTAATTTATACAGCCTAGCCTGTTTTACTCTTGATTATAGATATACTATGTACACTATTCGATTAGAAGAGTTAGGGCTCTTTCCTGCTGCTTCTAGTGATAATACTTTTTAAGCAGATACTGGTCAAAGAAGATATTATCCTAATTAGCGAACCCGCTGTTGTTAGAAACGTAAAGCCTTATCGCCTGGCCGATATTAGTCGTCCCGATTGTGCCTACCCGTCACTTAGCCCGGCGAAGCGCTTACCGTACCAATCCAACACTATATCGATTCGCCGGTTACTGGCGCAACGGGTAATAAAGCAGAGGAGCTACCTCTGCGATGCTTACTCGTTAGGGAGGCTGTGTAGTAGGAGGAGACTTGTTATAAGGGTTGTATAGCGATACGGGAACGTATCCCTAAGCGCAGATAAGAAAAACAGGAGGCTGGGAAAGGAGGTATAACAGGAGGAGAATTGGCTAGTATTTAGGAGGAGGCCGAAGTTTAATGTAACTCTTATTATACCCCTACCATCGAGTGAGTATTTATTGTATATTATACGGGTATTTACTTTGTATCTCGAACCTATACCCCTTTACTTCGGCATTTCTACCCAGGAGCCTCGGCTTTAACAGCTGTATAAAAATTTAAATTAAGTTAATTTTGTAGTCTTTGTAGAGCTGTCTTGCCTATTTAAGGAAATTAGAATAGCTATTTTGAAATATACCGTTAAGTAGCTTTTTACTTTTACGGTATAATTATTAGATAATAAAGTAAAGGAAGAGGTGATGGAAGTGATGCTGATCCAAATTTACTGATTAAACTGCTAAACTCGTAAGACTTGCTTCTTGCATTACTAAAGGACACCACTAACAGTTTTTACTCCTCTCAGAGACAATATGACTTTTAAAATATGGTTTTCATTAAAATATAATAACTTGCAGAAGCTTATCCAGAACCTTGACTACTGGGGATTAAGCTGAAACAATGCTATGCGTGGATCGCAGGTTAGGACTGACAAACTCCCTACGGGTAACGGTATGTATCCGTAGTTTCTAAGGTAATGATAGTTATACTTAGAACTGACCTGTAGAGAACGACGTATCGTAGCCGTAAAGAAATCATCTGAGATTATCTGAGGTATATTAGGAGGAGTATATCTATTAATAATCTTCCAGTCCCGTTATTGTAGGACTGTCTTCTTATAGCCCGAAGCATTCGAGACACCTTAAACTTATTGAAACTTATTCTAGTGACGGGTGTGTACGTAATGACTACAATGGTAGTGTATTCAAATTTGCAAAGCCTGAACATAGATACTATGTCGATATCGGATAACCTATTATATGCTATTATCTAGCATCCCGAGGTTTAATTGATGTTTTAAGATATACTTTAGAGTATTATATCGGTTCTAACAACCTAAGGATTGTATACGCTTTTATCTAGACAGGCTACTACTGACTGATACTGTACAGTTATAATAAGAAATATGTCTTTCGAAATGGGAGTGCAAATATATCTATAACGGGAAATTGAAACTAAACTTCTCTATACTTGTATCAGAGCTACAGGCATTATAAATAATTAGTGTCCACTTTTATACTTAATACGTCTTCTCGGAATAAACTTTAAAAGTACTATTGGCTAAATGCGAAGTTAGTAAACTATTCTTCTTATATAGTGGCTACGTTCTGTATCTCGTTATCCACTCTCTTTTGAACCCTAGTACTAGTAAGCTCCTGTTCTAAAAGTTACGCTTAATATGTTACTAGGCTGCTCTTGCCTATGAATAGCTAGAACCGCTATTAGTACGGTTCGGTAGAATGAATTTTTTATAGGCAAGGTCGTGGAAGGATGCTCGGGAAACAAGTTTATATAATATGACTATACTCCGGAAATCTATTTTGACGTCGTTTTGGGTTATAGTAGCGGTTGTTAAAATATTCTAGGTATGTCTAATCCAATTCCCAGAGTATTATATCCGATATACTATCTGGTATACTCCTAGGCGACATATATCAGTAATCTTTTGGTTAATCTAACAGTTTTATAGTCGGACCTATGTAACTGATTATATGCTACCACTTCCTTATACGCTGTTATAATACCTACCAGAAGCCTTTCTTAGACTCCTATACAGAATTATAAATAATAAACAGGAATGGCAGTAGTCATTGTTCTTTGCAACATCGAATAGTAGTTTACACCGCAAAAAAGTCTACGTATGTAGATGTATGTGCATATCTAGTTAGATGTTACAATCGATCTGTGTATGTAACGTCTTCGGCATAGTCTTTGCCTGGACAGGAAGATCGCCAGCATTTTAGGAATAGCAATCAACACTAATTTAACTAAACAAGCTACCTTATTTCCACTAACTTAACAACTCTCAACACTAAAGATCCTCTCTTAAAGTACGTTTTTCTTCCTTTCCGATGTATTAATGGCTTCCGAAATAGCTAATGACCTTGTAACGAAGGAGCTACGTATATAGTATATAATTAAAGCGATACGCGCTAACCTATCTCTCTCTATCTCGAGAGCCGCCAACCTCTTTAAAGTTCTTCGAACTACTCTACGCAACCGTTTTAAAAACAAGTATTAACCTATACAATCGCCTATTCCTGTAAGCAACGTCTCTTACCTACCGAAGAAGAAATGGTACTTAAAGCCTATTACCAGCTAACTATCTAGAGCTAGCCTATAACTATCGTTATTATTTATAATCTTACTATACAGTTACTTCTCTTTAAAGGAGATACAAAGCTTTCAAGTAAACGTTAGTATAGGAACTTCCTTTCTCGCTACTTAGATTTATAGATACGAAGAGTCCGCGCTATAGACTAGAATCGTAAAAACGCTTTTAACAACGATACAACGAAGCATTACTTCAAACTGTTCCGGACTACTTATCTTCTCTGCTACGTATCTAACTATAATATTTATAATATAGATAAGAAAGGCTGTATAAAGGGCATTAGGATAAGCTAAAAGATTATTATTTTTTAATCTAATATAGAAATGTTTATTACTTAACCTAGCAACCGGGAATAAATCTTTATTTTCGAATTTATTTCTGTTAGCGGGTATATTCTCCTATTATTTATTCTCTTTAAAGGGAAGAAACTCTAATAAAATTAAATACCTAATAATAGTTCTAGCAACCTAAAAGCAGTTAGTTATATTTCTCCGAATAGCTAGACCGCTAATAAGCTTAATGTTAAATAGCTTAAGTATTTCGATTTTTATACTATACTCTAATAACTATTTAAATACCGTTTCCTTCTCCTCGACAGCTATATTAGCTACGTCTCGTCTAAGTTTATTAATTTCTACGCTGCTTATAATATTATACCTCTTTACCTCTCTCCCTATATTGCTTGTAAGCTCTAGCCTCTTAATATAGGCTGCTTTAGTCCCTTAACGATGAAGTATCAGCCTTTAGTTAACGAAAGCGCCTTTTTAAGTACCGAAAGGATTATTAATGCCCAGTTTATTAAATACTATACTAAGGCTAGGCGTAAAGTAATAAGGAAGAATATCGCTAGCGCTTAGCCTAGCGTAAAGCTATTACTCTACAATCCTAATAAGATCCTTACTACAATACTACGCCCAGCATCTCGTAGTTAGTTACGCCCGGTATCTCGTAGTCAGTTACACCTATAAAGCCGGTACATCAACTTCCTAATTCCTACGCTATCGCTAAAGAACCGGATCAACGACCTACTCTAAGATTTTATCCCTATTTATAATAGCCCCATTAAGTCCAAGGTTGCTCAGATGAAGTAAGACTGCGAGAGACTTTACGCTAACAACGTTATTATATACCAGTTAAATTCTAAGCTCGTTTTTAAACGCTTAGAAGCTAAGAAACAAAAGACTAGGAAGTACTTTAATAATATATAACAGCTCTCCTTAAAGTATACTAAAGAGAAGAAGATTTAAGACTAGGCTAAGGAGGAAGCAGCGTATATTATAAAGGAATACCGGGAGGTCCAGCGTAGCTAGGTACGTTTTACTAGAGAGGTCCTCTGTAAGGAGATGCCGATGCGTTTTAAGCTGTTTAATTGATTCTGCTATTTTAATACTACGTTTTCTTTTATTTATATATATTACTAGCTTATAAATAGCTTTAAATCTTGTATTTGTTGTTGTTGTTGTTGTTGATATGATCGTTCTGGTAATAGTAGTGATTCGACCTCTGTAAGCGAGATTGTAGTGGCTTGGCGAACTCTGTGCCTTAGCAAACTCTGTGTCGGAGACGTTATGTCCAAGGCGAATAATTAGAGGTATCTTTCCGAGCCCAAGTGTTTGCTAAATAAAACCTATTCGTAGAGGTCTTTCGGTACTCTCCTATTAGTATCGCTAAATAGGAAAAAAGGACTGGTACAGTCTTGGTAAGCACCGCCTTTACTATATCCGACTACTTTAAAGCACTGTAACGTAGTTAAAACAAAGTAAAAAATAATATAAAATAACTATTTTAAGGCTCTGAAGCTCGCTTTTAATACTTAGCGTCCTACCCTTTTGTAGCCCGGAATGCCTCCAAGTAACGAGCCATCGAGTCGATAAGGGTACTAACTTCGGTGTATAGAATACTATTCTAAATACTGTGTTATGTTATCTTAACCTTTCGGATAGTTTCCTCGGTTTTGGGTATTTTGTATAGGTCAGATAAGTCCCTTCGTAGCGTATTATTTAGAATTGCCTTTATATACTAGATCGTGTTCAGATCGGGGCTATACGGTAGATATTCTTAGACCCAGATACTCTACTGCTTACGCTATTCCTTTACGACCTACTGTATAGGTTCAGGCGTTGTCCTGGATAAAAAAGGGTCCAGGCTTATAATAAGGTGTAAGACCTTCGTCCAGAGCCTAGATATAGAACTGTACCGAATAGCCTTGCCGCTAGGTGTTGTTACGAGTTGTAACTACGAAGGTAGACTTCCCTACCCTCCGGATATACCTCTATACTAGTTATAACTGCTGCTTTATTATAGTTATGGATACTAATAACGGACAAATTGTACTTGTACTTAGAGTACGAAAGACCTAGCTGATTTGTTCGTTTAGTATTAGGGTAACGGAATGTTTATCGAAATATCCTGTAGTAATAATATCAGCGGAATAGATCTAACCCTTATCGAGTGTTTTTAGTAAATTATACCAATAGGTAGGTTTATACCGGGCGTCGTTTTCGTTGAGTTGAATTTATTTATAGGCCCTCTGTTTGCACTGGTATACCTTTGGAATGTAGTTTCGAAGGGTATTAACAGAGACCTTTAGACTATTCTCCTTAATAAGGTTTTTCGAAGGATTATAGTTGTTATAGTTGACTAAAATAGTCGTGTACCCAGCGTTTTGATTAGTAGGAGCCTTTTGTTCTCCTGCGGCTGGGCTTCGATTCGTAAGTGTTGTTTTCCTTTACGCGTTTGACGGTCGAGGTGATAGTTCTGGGGATGGTATTTAAAACTCTTTGTTAACTGTTTACGACGTACCCTAGCTAATCGCAGTATAACGATTTGTGCGCTTTCAGATCAAGTGAACTGCTAGCGGTAGCTACTAGAAGTAATGATATTAGGCGATATTTTAAGGCCGAATTTACGTATTTCAGTATAGTTTCTATAAGAGTGTGGTGGTTGGAAAAGGTGGTGGGATTTTAGTGTAGGCGCGCGACGCGAACGCGGTGTGGAGTCTGCGCAGCGATAGTCCTTTTTTGATTGAGAATAGTACGTAGTATTACGATATCGCCTAATACCCCTGCTTCAGCGAAGGTTGTTAGAAAGCCCAATTATAAAAAGCAGAGGGCAAAGAAATCCAACACTAAAACCTGTATACTAGCTCGTAATCTTACGTATCCTTGATTAATCTGTGACGTTAATTATCTATAGAGACGCAGTGTTAGGTATTTAGGAATTTTAAACTGAGGCTTTCTATGCTGAGAAGTATATTGTCTGAGATATAATAAAGTATAGAGCAGTATTATTATAAAGGTATATACTGAGGAGAACAAACTCGAGGTATTTAGTATAGTATATAAGGCACCCACTCGATATACTATATAGTTGGCATAAGGAGTATTAATTTCATCCAAAATTAGTTACAAGTAAGTATACTTATAACGATTCTAAACTTTAATATATACAGTGATTAAAAGTTTCCTTTAATACAACGTATTTAAACTAATCGATTTCGTCCATTTGTATAACACTAGGGTAACAGTTAAATATCAGCGATATGATACCGCCTGCAATATATCTACTAATTAGTTTAATACGCTTGTCAATATAATGATATGCACAACTTAGGGCTTTATATTGATTAAAGTATATAACCCAATAATATATTCCCGCTGTATAATATTGCTAAATTATAGCTAATAGAAAACCTATATTAACAGGGGGCGAGCCTAGCGTAGCTTACTTTATTACGAGGTTTTACGGATAGGCTACAGAGCGCTAGAGTAGTAATTCAATACAAAATACATCTTATATAATCCGAAGTATTATAAACTGGAACCTACTACTAGTAGTATAGAAGCTAGGTATCCTGTATAAGGCTAGTAGATAACGGTTCCTTAAGTATCCCAAACATATCCGGGTAATAAAAGATCCAAATCAAAGCCTATATATATACGTAAGTATTTAATATTAATTAAACCACTGAATCTCGTAGTTGTAGGCATTAGAACTAAGCCGCTAGATATAAGAAACATATAGGCCTTCTAACTATACTAAGTTACCTTAGTTTATAAATAATATCTATGTTAATTAAGATTTAATGTTAAGTTTAATATCTATTATATACAGGTTGTTTTAATTTCAATAACGTCTTATCTCATTTTAATACCTAGCGTAAAAAAATAACTTCAAGAATATGGATCTATTAGCGGATTATATAAGCCCTTTTACTTTACATTTACAACGCTTAGATTCGGCTTATTAGGCTAGGAATTTTACTTATATTGGTTTATATACAGCGGCTTAGCGTACAAGTATAGCGTAGACACTAGTACTTTTCTAATAGAAATTGCTTTTAAATGTAACTACTTGCTTGCTAACCGAATTCGACGTAGCTACTAGCTTTTCTAAGGTTTATATACTCCGTGTTAAGTGTATTATATATAAAGGTAACTATTAAAGGACGCTTTATATATCTATAGAACCGCTATTTAACTCCGAAGTTATAATTCCCCTTAATATAGCTAAATATATTAATATTTATAGGCTACCCTTTCTCTCTCCCTTGCTTACTATATTGTAGTACGGCTACCTCCTAGGCTACACTTAACCTAATATACAACTTAGGCGCTTTTCTTTTAAACCTTCGTTTCAGCATCGACAGACCTACTTCTATATAGGCCTTCAAAGCTTCCTTTAGATCTTATTATCTATAAACTATCCTTAATATCTCTGTAAGCCTCTAGATTAACAGAATCTTATACTTCTAAGCAATAGCTCTATAATACTACTCTTTATACGGTGTATAGAAGTATTTATAGGCTTGCTCTGAATAAGCTTTAAGTTAACGAAACCTATATATATTAGTTGCTTAATAAAAGAGAGGTACGGTTTTAAAAGCTAGCAACAGCCCTCTAACAAAGAAGCTGTATATAAAGTATATAGTTAATAGTTGAATTATATATAATAAAACTATTTCTATTATTATCGAAAGCCGTCTACTTAGTATAGACTCTATATTACTATTGCTATTATTTACTGAAGTATTATTATTATTATTATTATTATTATTATTATTATTATTATTATTATTATTATTATTATTATTATTATTATTATTATTATTATTATTATTATTATTATTATTATTATTATTATTATTATTATTATTATTATTATTATTATTATTATTATTATTATTATTATTATTATTCTTATTCTTACTCTGCTATACTCTTAGCTAGGGCTTACCAGTCCTTCTATAGCTAGCGTACGGGAAAACTATACCGTTCAGCCGTTTGAACAACCTAAACCGATTCTTTAAAACCCTACTTATAATCCGTATATAATAAAAGAAGAGTAAAGAGTAGCTGGGCTAGCTAAACCCCGGAGGCTCTCGTAGCCCGCCGTAGCCTAGCTAGCCTAGATTCTTCCCCGAGCCTAGTTCTAGCCTTGTACTCAGCCTAAACTCTAGAAGCTTCTCCGACTATAAGAGTTAGCTTACTACCCCTCTTACAAGCCTCTAAGCCTGGACTTCTCTACTACGAAGCGCGTAGTAAAGGTCTAGGCGCGTTCGAATCGCTTTAAAGTTAAAGGGTCCAGGCTTTAGGAGGTACAGGCATTAAACTACTAAGTACTTAACGGTAACCGTACCCTTACCGTATACGTAAAAAGAGGTATTAGTCTTTAAGGCTTAAGCTTTAAATAGGAAGCCCCCGAAGCTATTAGTTTGATTTAACTTACTACTTTAACAGGATATATATAACTTAAACTGTCAGCGACACACTCTTTTAATAATTAGGTTACGGTAACTAAATATTGTATATAGACTTCGCCTTAAAGAACCCAGTAAGGTTTTCTGATATGTATCGATAAAGTTCCGTTTACAAATTTCAACATTAGATTTCGACTACTCAGGGTATTCGAATAGTAAAAGAATCCACTGGATTATAAATTACGAAGTCTAATCAGAAACTTATAAATACAGTATACACGTATCTATAAAAGGTAAAGCTATAGTTTGTCGTTTCTATATTATATATCCTTATTATGCTGTTTTCTATCTCTCGTTAGCTAGGATTATATATATACTACTTTTTAATCAGCGTATTAACTAAACAAAAGGTACTACCAGCTTACTGGGTTAGGTAACCGTGTTCTACGCTTAAACGGCACCAATTTGCTATCTTTTATAGTACTTAGGCTAATTCGCCTCTTCTCTAATTTTGGCATTTTAATATACTTGAACGATTCTATTTATTATTTACGATTTACTCGGAAATACTATAGCGAAGATCTAAGTGTATAGGAGCTGCTACGATATTAATACAGCTAAGCTGAAAGTTTACTGCTACAGTATATTAGATAGCATTAATATAGAATGTTGTAAAACAAAGTATAATTTAGCTAGTTTAGGGGTTAGTTAAGTATAGAGACGTATTTGCTGCGTTTCTTGTTCTCTGATAGAATAGTATGATTTTCTGCCGGTACAGTATAAACTTTAGCTATTGTAATATGTTTTTGTTCCCTGTTCGCATTGTAAATGTCCAGTAGAATGCCCTAACTATATATTTTTATTTTTATGATGAACAAAGAAGCGCGCTACAATTAACCCGATTATTTAATTTTCTTAGCTATAGTAATAACTAAATAAACTTGTAATAAGGGAGGAACAAGTAGCGTCGGCAGGGAGTCCTGGAAGGCAGATTGGGTTTCTGCAGTGGTCTACTGTGGGGATAGATCTCAACGGTAGCTATGTCCGCTGGATCATTTGCTATATGTGTCTACTTCTCGTTTCAATCGTTTCTTGGACTTTGCAAATCCGTTTATAAAACTAAGCGGTAGTTTAATTGCCATTGTTAGATTGTTATCCCAGCGGGTGACGAGATGAATAGTCTTTGTTGGCTTCTTCTCGCACACTCCTTCTAGGTTGTTTAATACTGGCCCGTCAGACCTGGCATGTAGGTATCTACCGCGATTCAGGGTCGCTAAGGTCACATTGTACTACGAGGAAGTAATACCTAAAGAGGAGTACAGAAGGGTAGCCCAACTGGCTAATGCTGCATACAAGGATGCTTCTAAAGGACAGGCCAGCTGAAAATATTGATCGAGCTGCGGGAGCTGAATTAGGCTAGCCTGGGGACTGAGAGAGAGCAGGTAGACCTTGGTCAACCCCGCTAAGGGTACACCGGTTTACTGCAAGATATATATACACATGCCCGTTTGTCGAGTTCCTCGCCTTAAAGATAAGTCCTGCTGCGTGGCTTTACTCCGACATCAGCAACCCAGACAAGTTTTGACATGAGGGCGAAGGGGGGGGGGGGGGGGGGGGGGGAGACAACGAAAATATACTCTTTGGTGTCGATAATGGTCCAAGAGCCCCCCGCCCACTCGAAGTGTTCGGATCACCGCTGGAATCTACCGACAAGAGAAGCAAAAAAGCGACTACATAGATCATGGATAAAATATTCTGCGACGACTTCACACCGGAGCATGCGACCCGAGGCTATGAACAATGTCGTATTTCGCGCTGTATGCTCCCTGGGAGATGACCAGAGAACCTACGAAGTCACCCAACATCGACATATCAGGTATAACTACACGGACGCTTGTCTGTGGCTCGGTGGAATAAAGTGATCTGAATAACTCCTTGTATTTATCAAATGAAACGGCATCAGTCTCACGAGGCAGACTGCCGATCAAGACGAATGACCGCCCAGCAAGAAATGGGATGTCCACTCCCGCAGTCACAACAGCCAGTCCCTGCCCAGTTGTGTCCAGGCCATTCGCAGATTCAGACCGCGGAATGTTTATGCAGAGATCGCTCATCGTTGATTCCCCTACCGATGCCATGACCAGTCCGCTATATAATACTGTGATCATTTCATAAAGGCGCAGGGTCAGGCGGTTGAGATCACCGAGGTCTACACCTGCGAGCGCATGGACGGCATCTGCGCTCTCGCCCAGAAGGAATCATACTGGTTTGAACAGGAAGGACCAAGGGGGATCCCCCCTTTATCGTTGCTGAGCAAGCAAGCGGTCCCAAGAACCAGCCCCACGACATCAGTTCGCCGGCGAGTTTTTCCTGCATCAACACCACCGCACCTGCTCCGTCAACCCAGCCTGCGAGCCATCTTCCTTCGCACGAGAATTTCCACACCAGTCACGTCCCGCGTGGTTCAACAATTCACAGTCACTGCCGTATTTACTTGCCTTTCAGCGCAGCACCTTTTTGATAGGCGTCGCCATTCGGGCGTGTGATTGAGGGATCGCATCTCCATTCTGACGAGGCTGCCAGACTGGACCAGCAGTTCCTTCCCGGGAAATCTTTAAGGGAAAGGCGACATGTTAAACACATAAAGCAATGCTTGATTGCAACGATTATATCTGTTGTATCCGTCGAAACCGTTCGAGAACCAGGAAGGTCAGCAATAAATTCATCTTGGGTCCTTTTGGAGAGACGGGCCGGTCACGTTACCTATGCTGATAAGGTGCTCCGATAAGGAGCCATGAGGCCGACCCACTTTTTTTCCGGCTCGACATTGCGACTCGGACCGGGTTTCGCAGACTCGGATGTCGCGATAGGAAACACCACCAAGTTCTGTAGACTGAGCTTGTCCTTTGCGACGCACGCCAACCATGCAGCCAACACGGTGCTTGCTGAAGAGATCGGTCTGGAAAGGTTGGTAGTGCTCCCCCCCCCCCATATCCTTTCGCCTCATGGATGCTTTCTCGCCAACCCGGCCATTTCCCGCTCCCCCCCTCCGCGCCGCCTCGTTTCTCTCTCTCTCTCTCTCTTTTCTTTGTCCCACATAGCTGGTAGCTGACTGGATTGCACTTAGGCCCTCACATTGTCCCGTAAGATGCCTTATTTGTACCAGCAACGGTCCCCAAGCGTCGACTTGATCTAGCCCGATCCTCTCTCCGTTCGGATTGTTCTGACGATCAACTTCCTCCAGCCTTCCGATTGTGCGGCCTGAACCGGGGAAGAAAGTCCCACCCATCCGGACACAGGCAAGGTCGGCGACAATCCTGCCCAACTTCGTCGGCCTTAAGTTCCAGATACACAATGGCAAGGTCTACCATGAAGTGACCATCACCGAGGAAATGGTCGGCCACAAGCTCGGCGAGTTCTCTCCGTACGCACCCAGCGCGATGTTGTCTTAAACAGGCCAGCCAAGAGGCTGACGGAAATGACCAATCCAGCACCAGGAAGCCATTTATCTGGAACAAGGCGTAAACAAGGCTTGGACGACGAAATCATAGAAGACCCCTCGCTCGTCACTCCACAGCACACGCCCAGGTTGGGGACGAGAAAGCGGTTGCGGAACTGGTGGACAGCTGCGGTGAGTGTGGCCGACGTACATGTCGTAGCATGCAAGGGCCTTTTCGCATACACGAGAGGCTGGCAGCGTGGCTGCAAAGGGCTCGCTGTTAAGAACTGGAGGCGTTTTTGGATCAACCATGCGATGACACTCCTCAAGGGGGCATGGGAGAGTTGCGGAAATGGAGGGGAAAGTGCCGGCGCGGCCAGCCACTGCAACTCACAGATATGGATTGTATTATGAATGATGATCCCGGGTTTATCTATCACCCCGAACGCAGTGCCAATCCCTCCCCCCTCAACAAGGTGCCCGATCCATGCCCCTCCGCGGCATACCGCTGCTGGAAAACATCGCCCCAAACGCCAAACCGAGGGAACGGCGGGCGAGAATCCCTCCTTCCCGAGCACCTCGAGTTTCTGAGATAGTACACCACAATGACTAGAAGCCAAGCACGCAGTCCCTACTCCACCAACGCCGGCCAACCATCCTGCCCTCTGGCTGTGTAGACGACAAGAAAAGCGGCCCCACGAACTTCCTCTGGGGCACGCGAAACAAGATCCAAAAACAAAAACTCAGCGATAGAACTCGCTCCTCTTGACATTGACCCCATACTCCCCTACCGCCATGCCCAGATCCTCCATGGTAAGCACCGTGCGATTCTGGCTG
This sequence comes from Remersonia thermophila, assembly GCF_042764415.1. Lineage (NCBI taxonomy): Eukaryota > Fungi > Ascomycota > Sordariomycetes > Sordariales > Chaetomiaceae > Remersonia > Remersonia thermophila. Next base: position 143,002 of record NC_092222.1, read on the forward strand.
CCACCCTGCCCGCCACCTCCGTATCCGGGGCGCTGGATCCCCAAGGGCCCGCCGCGGCCTTGATCCTTGGCGCCGGGCTGGCTCGCTGGCTGCCCCGGGATGGGGAAGCCAGCGGCGGCGCCGAGGTTGCCCATCGGGTTGTTCGCGTTGGTGTTGCTCGCGCGGATACGGCTGTACTGGTACGCGTCGGCGGCGATGTCGGCGATAAACTTTTGGGTCGCCAGGGCGAGAAGGCGCGCGAGGCGTTGGTCGGTCTGCGGCGGCGGCGGGAGACCCGCGCGGGTCATGTAGTAGTTGGTGACGGCATCGGGGATCTTTCCGGAGGGGGAAGTTGCCTGAGTTAGCACGGCTACTAGATGGAGAGTCGATGGAAGATGATGAGATCACGCACGATTGGCGCGTAGTCGTCCATCTTGTTCAGAAACTCTTTGAGCGACGCATCCTTGCGTGTCGGCAGCCGGGGTTCGGGGATTGAGGGTTCTGGAGCGATTGGATTCGCATCGTTTGCGTCGCTTGTGGATGCCACGCCGTTCGGGACTTTCGCCGGAGCAGCCGCCTGCTCTGCGTTCTCTGTCGGAAGATTTGATGCCATTTTGATTGGGTCACTGGCCAGGAAAGATCTTGATGATGTCTGGGAGTTGCTCCTGCGCACTCCGTGAGGTTGAAGAGATGACACTATGTCACGTGATGTCCGACCGCCGCCAGCAAAGGTTGGATGGGGAGCAGGACGGGGAAAAGCGATCGTCAAACGGTTAAAATGACAATCAAACTGCTTCATAGTAGAAGATAATTGGATGTTTTGAAGAAGGGAAATGGGCCCTCTCTTTGCTGGAAGAATTGTATCATCTTGTTTTGCAAAGCTTCGTCGTTGGAGTGCCATAATTGGACTCTGAAGTCATGGCCAGAATCTGTAATGTACTGAAGAATCGCCCCGTCTCAGGCCTGTGACACATTCTGCGTTCGGCAGCTAACAAACAGAAGTCCTGTGGTACGGTTGACTCAGGAAGCTAGAATCTCATCTCATGCCCTACAAGCAAGAGAGCACCGGCAAGCCCCCTTGCCTCTTCACTTACGCCTGCGTCGTGTCGCAGGCATCGACTCAAAGGCATCATCCTCCGATATCTCGTCGTCGCTAATCTCAATTGCCTTCTGTGAGGTCTTTGGTTTCTGTGAAAAGCTGAGCGTGGTCTGCCGAGTCTTGGGAGCGCTGGATCGCGTCGCTCGGGCTGGTGGTGCCTTAGGAGGCGGTGGCCGTGGCGGATCCATCTCGTCGTCGTCCATGATAACATCATCATCCTCATCGTCCTCAAACGGTCCGGCCTTCTTGCGGCCGCGTGCTGGGGCTTTCCTCGCCGCCGTAACTTTCTTTGCCGCCGGAGCTGCCTTCTTGGCCGCGGTTGTACCCCTGGTGGCTCGCGATGATGTGGCTGATCGCCTGGTGGAAGCGGCCTGCGCGATAGGTTCGTCCACGGACATCCCATCGTCGTCACTGCGACCGTTACCCGCCCCAGGTCCTGGAGACGCGGGGACTTCCTCAACCGCTTGCGGTTGCGCGGTCCAATGACCCTCCCGGTCGGAATCCCAGCCGTCTGGCTTCTCCTTGAACCGCCGCTTCCGCTGAGCCTGCTTCAGTTGCCCAGAGACAAAATTCTTCTCCATGTTCTTCCGGAAATCGTCAATATGGGCGTCGAGTCCTTCGCTAATCTTCTCGTCGTCCAGCTGTAACAGTCCCTTGACCTGGGTAGAAAGCGAGTCCATCACAAACAGCTCCACCGCGTACTTGTCGTCCTTGCTGACGAACTGGTGGACGGCATCTCCGAACGGTGCTTGCGGCAGAATCTTGAGCGACTGTTGGGCGAAGAACTCCTGCACCAGAGTGTCGACCTTTAAGGCATCCGTCGAATCGAGCGCCTCGGAAACACCAGCCGGGAGTTCCGCCTTGATTTTCCCTGCGAGGGAGTCAGCGTGCCTGGCTTGTCTACACATAAAAAAAGAACATACGTGTTGCTGTTGTTTTCTTCCTGTAGAAGTAAACCACGTCATTCTGATTCGCAACTTTTCCGGCAAATCTGTTCGAAAAGCGTTGCGGATTTTCGACCTCGTACTTTGTCCCCTCAGGGGCCGTGTATTCCACCTTGAGCCGAATCAACGGCAGCGGCTGACCCTCATCTTCGTCTATCTCGTCGCCGTGAAGAGACCGCCACTTTGCGTTGGCCTCCTCAATCATCTCCTCCACAATCAACATGAGCCTCTTCGTGATATCCTGGCGGTTGTCTTGCTTCTTCTCCAAGCCCTTGAAGCGTTTGTCGTTGGCCAGGGTAATCTCCCGCGTGACGAACGGCCGAACGGTCTTTAGCGGAATCTTCTCCACCTCGAACGTTTTCCCAGTGATGCTGAGGATAGCAACGTGCTTGGTGACAGCCTCACCGGGGACGAGGGAAGTCGCCACGGACGATCCGGGCTGCATGACGTGAAACCCAGTTTCCGGGTTTCGCTGGGGATCGATCAGGCATTCATGCTCGTGGCCCCAGATGACGAGATCCAGGAAGTCCGGCAGCATATTCTCGGGCAGGTAGCTGGTTGCCGTGTGTGCGTAATGGTTCTGGTGGAGGGCCAACAAGTTGAAAAAGTCAGACTTTTGCTGGCTTGGACGATAGAACCGGACCTTGTTGTCCCTAAATGTCCGGTGCATCCGCTCATCCCTGACATTACTTATGCCGTACAGAGCAAGCTTGGTCTTTCCCTTCTGGAGCAGGATGGGCTTAACGTGGATATTATCGGCTTCCGGGACGCGACCGAAATAGTTGACGAGACCAGCGACCTGGAGCAAGTCCAGAGAGCAGTAGTGGCCGTCGCCACTCGGGTCGTCGTGGTTTCCGTGGATCGAGAAGACGGGGATGGAGATATTGATGTCGGGATCTTGATAGTTGACATGGGGAAAGGCGCCCTCGAAGACTTCGGCGGGGTCGCTCAAAAACTCAAGCTCGCAGGGCTTCATCCCGAGACAGTTCTTTCGAAGCGAGCGCATGACCTGGTACATGGCCTTGCGTGATGGCCGGTTGTCGTGAAAGAGGTCCCCAGCGAGAAGGACCATGTCGACATCCCGGGTCTGAGCGAGCTGCATGACTTCGTCAAACGTCCGCCAGCTGTCATCCTTACGGATTGGGTCGCGCTCCTCGAATCCGACATGGTTGTCCGTCGAGACAAGGATCCGGATCGTATCCGGGTCTGTATGTGCACACGCAAAGGTCAGCGTTTGAGAGAGGCAGGGATCAGGATGAAGTCATCCAGCGGCTGTGGGATCGAGCTCAAGTTTAGAAATGTACCTGATTCCTGCGGCATGCTGGATTACGTGGGTTGAAGGGGATGCTGGTGAGGGTTGCACCGCAATCTCGTCTGGGTGTGCTGTGGGTATGAGGGACGTTGCGTTGCGCCTTGGACGAGATTAGCGTCACCGCTGCCCGGAGAGCTGAAGAGGGGCCCTCACGCGTCTTGCGACGCGAGCTGGGCACGCGGTCACATGAAATGGACGATTGTTCAGGAAGGCGGTGTGATCTGCGACATGGCAGAATGTCAAATACCGTATCGAAACGCGTAAGATAGAGTAAGGTACTATACGGTAACCTCCTCCTTGGACACCATCACGGCTCTCTGTGATGCGGCCTCAACCTCTGCAGAACATTCCAAATTTGAGTTCCTTGAAATAGAGCATCTTTGCCAATGAATGCACACTTGGGAGCCATTCTGCGGCCATCTCGGTTAACCCCATTGTATGCGCGAGATCGACTCGTTGCCAACTGATCGCCATCGGAAGGTCATCCTCCTCGTCGTGCAACCCCTCCGCCATGCCCCGACGTAAGTCTCAGCCCTGTATTTTCCCCCCTTGCAGCCCCGCCCAAGTCGAACGTATTTTCCCAATGGACTCCTCGGGATTGAGCAACAGAGGCAACAATCCACTCTTCCTCCGCATTTCGAGATGAGTACGTCCTCCGCCTGACCCGAGTCCTTTCGACTGGTTCTCAAGGCTACGAGACCGCATCTTGAACAGAGAACTCCTTTTCCATATGCAACCTCTCTGTAGTCCCTGAGCAATATCCGGTCATTCTCGACTCTTCAACATTCCTGTCTCTTTTCTTCTTTTCCACGACACACCCCGCCCACCCCCCCTCCGTTCTTGTCTCTCAGTTCTGTGTACACCATGAGCACTGCAGGCGCAGTGCCACGGCGGATTCTGGGAGAGCTGAAGCTGGGGAAGGACACGAACGTTCCTCGCATCATCTACAAGCGGGATCCCATCGTCTTTAAGAAGGAGAATGTGGCCGCAATCATCGAGGGCCTTCGGCTCGGCAGCTACAATCTCAACGAGATTATCGATGTGACTAACTTCCGTGTCCCTTTTCCAGTGGCCGGCCCAAACGATCATGGCAGCCAGCGCGGAGAAGCCCGCCGCTACGCCGACGATTCCTACGGAGGAGACGAGAGTGACGAGGAGCTGATGGAGGCAGTCGGTGATGACGACGACGAGCTCCTTGACGACCCTATGACCGAGGATTTGGCGGGTGAGGTTAGCGAGGTTGAAGACGACCATCTTGGATCCGAGGACGAGGACGAGGATGAGGAGCAGGCGTTTAATCCGGCGGCCCTGGGCCTCAAGGAAATCAACAACCTTGCCCACTTCAGCGTCAGCAGCTACAGGCCTGGAAACGGCGTTCCCGAGTTACTCAGTGACGACCTTGACAAATATTGGCAGTAAGTGAAGCGTCCTGTCTAATTCTTGACCTTGCCCCCTCTCACCATGGTCGATAGATCCGATGGTCAGCAACCCCACATCCTCACCATTCACTTCTTACGTCGGGTTGAGATCCGAGCCATCCGTTTCTATGTCGACTACGCCCAAGACGAGTCCTACACGCCGACCCATGTCGTCTTTTATGCCGGAACCGGCCACCATGACCTGATTCAGTTCGCCGAGCTTCCCCTTGCCAATCCGGTCGGTTGGCAGGATGTGCCCATCGAGGGCAGCGGTGGAGGTGCGGACGGCAACTCGCTCTGCTGCTGGATTGTGCAAATGCACATCAAGGAGAACCACCAGAACGGGAAGGACACGCATATTCGCGGCGTTAAGATTTATGCCCTCGACGATCAATCTCTGGCAGGCGTTGCGCGCGAGTTCGAGCCCGGTTCGACGGACGAGGTCAACGAGGAGCATGGCCGTCCCCTGCCAACCCGCAGGACGCAATCCGACTCCATCCGGGAGCTGCTGGACGCATTCGAGCGCCATCCCATTTCTGCATCCAGCACTGGAGATGGCCCTCGCGAGCCGGTCATCCGCTAAGGGACGGCTCCAGATCGACTAGGATCAGAGCCTCTGGTGGATGGATGGGAGGGCATGTTCATGTTAAGCGGGACGTTCAATTAGATGTTAACGCCGGACATGTGCCGGCTTCCAGGGTCCTAGGTTTGGGGCATTTGGGATGATGACCTGCTTCATGGGGCTTTGGGGGGCATTTCACGGTGTCTCTGGTATCAGCAAGGGCGTTTGTCGTCTAGCAAACTCTGGGGTGGGTAATTCGCAAAGTCTTAGAGCCTTGATAATAAGCAGAGGATTTATGTTTCCCAATGCGATTGTGACGAACTCTGCATTCACGTCCCACGGAGGCTCCCGGCTCCTCAATACAGTATCTACCTAGGTATCGGTAGCCGAAAAACATCCTGATCCGCGGAGACTCGAGCAACCCGGAACCGGCGTCCAAGTGGGGTTTGTCCGGAGCCGGCCCCGATGTCCGTGGGCAGGAGCCCGAGCTTGACGATGACATAATCAAGCCCCTCGACCCGTGGACCCGAATGTCACTGCCCCGCCCAAATCGGCGTGGCCATCCGAAGCTCCCCATCCCGGCCACACGGCGGTTCGGTCGTGATATCACAGCATCAACAGACTCCCTGGGTGGGTTTGAGTGATTGACAATCCCTGGCTGCCCAAGAATGACCCGTCAACTCCCGGCGTCTGCCCGTTCCGCGGCGGACTTCTTTTGTCGCGCCCTGTCATCCTTCCAAAGCTCCCAATCCAAGCTCCAAATCATCTGCACTGCTGCCTCATCCCAGCACCGCCGAGATGCCGATCATGACGAGCCCACGCTCTCCCCTCCAGCCAAGCCCCCACGAACCATCGTCGTGCTCGATTCGTCCTTCAACCCCCCCACGAGAGCTCACCTGTCCATGGCCACGACCGCCATCCTCGACCTGGCACACAAGCACAACGAGCCGCTCAGCACCGTGCGGCTGTTGCTTCTCCTGTCGGTCAATAACGCCGACAAGAGTGTCAAGCCTGCAGCATTTGATAAGAGGCTGGCCATGATGTGGGCATTCGCGGCTGATGTGCTAGACAGTGTGGGAACCCAAGCCAAACGGGTCCCGCCGATGGCTGCGGAAGGCCGAAGAGGACAGGAGCTACCGGATGGAGGAGAGGGTTTGAGCGTTGATATTGGTCTCACAACGGTGCCGTATTTCCACGAGAAGAGCGCCTTGCTGGCCAAAGAGAGGTATTACCATGGAGGAGCGGATGACCTGAGTGGCTCCAGGCATCCTCCTCCTGACCACGTCTTCCTGGTCGGATACGACACGCTCATCCGCATCTTCAACCCCAAGTACTACAACCCGCCGAGCTCAACAACCCCAGCGGCACTCTCTGGGTCCACCCCTATGCAAAATGCGCTGGACCCGTTCTTTGGCCGCGCGCGGTTGCGAGTAACGCTGCGGGCAGATGATGAGTGGGGTGGGGTGGATGAGCAGTCCCAGTATTTGCACGAGATTCTGCATGGGGACGGCCTGGAAAAAATCGGTGGCTCCAGGGACTGGGGGAAGCGCATCGACCTGGTGGAAGCGCGGAGCGTCGGCACAGACATCATCAGCAGCACGTATGCACGAGCTGCGGCAAAGAAGCGTGATCCTGACAGGCTTGATTTGATGGTCACACCCGGCGTGAAGTGGTGGATTGAGCAGGAAGGGCTGTACGCTGAATGAGGACGGCGCCCGGCACTGCCGATTGGGGCAGGTCTGCTCCTGGGACAGGAAGCGCAGCAGAACCCGCAGCTCAGCTGGCCGTCGAAAGCCGCGCCGTTTCAATAGAATTAATGTTCATGGACAGCCATCTCGTGGATGGGAAAAAACCCCAGAGGAGCAGGAGCGTTGAGATGCGAGGATCGGTTCATGAGAACTGCCCATCTCTGCATGGTCGCCCTCCAAAGTGCAGAGTTGTCTGCTCCGGCTCGCCCTTCTTCCGGCAGCAAGAACGCGAGCGTGTATCGACAAGATTGCTCTCTAGAGACCTCTGATCAGCATTCCTCTGCCCGAATCGATCATTCTCTCCGTTCTCCGAGGAGAGGACCTCCCCCTCAAACGTTCGTTGAAAAGTTCAAAACCCGGGAGTGTGGCCGCGGCCGCGAGAAATTTTGGCGGTATGCTGCGGCAGAAATATTTTCTCGCGTTTTGGCATGGGAATCCAACGCGACGCGGCGTAATTGTGGGCCTTTATGGAGCTCGGCGTGGGGCAGCCTTGCAAATTTGCAGATGTGCACAGACCACCTGCATGTGTGCACAGGCCACAAGTGTTATCTATAAATTGGGCCCTTTCCTCCCGGATTTTGGAGCTCTTCTTTTCCTTTTTTCTTCTTCAAGCGACAATACTTCAGAGAATCATTTCTATAGGTATTGTCCTCTCTTGTAGTCTCTACATGAGCTACAGATCCCACCCGGGTTGATGAACGATATCCTCGACGCCCTACAGTGAGGTCCTTTTTTTACTCTCGCTCTGCCTGCAAAGGTGGCGGTCGCTGGCCTTCGTGCTGCGGCTGTATAGAGAGTGGCGATGATCTGGACCCCGGTTTTCCCTGAGGTCTTGCCTTCGGGCGCTCAGGCGGGGTGGGTGTCGATGGAAGTCTGACCGGCCTCCATCTTTTTTTTTCATTGCGCTCTTGGGCTTGCTTGAGACGTGGCGAAGAAAAGAGGATGCTTGATTTTGTATTTGCCATGGGCTATGCTCATGCTCGGGATGTGCTCTTACGCCGACCCCCTCCCCGCTGTGACGCTTGTCGCATTTGTGGCGCTGCGCCCGTTCATGGGAGATTCCGACTTGAAAATCTCGTTTTATTTGCAACTTCCGTGTTCCGTCAACGCGAGGCACCTCACCCATCATCAGGTTTCGACAGCAAACGGGGTCAGCACTACTGGATCGTCGAAGACCTACAGTGTTCCGTTCCATGCTAGCTGTCTGGCAAGTGTGGATACAAAACATGTCGCTGTTCGAAGGGAACCTCGGTGTAGATACAAAACTGGCGCCACTTTTCGCCAGGTGGAAACTTTGAAATACATATGTATATATACAGCAGCATCATTATTCCTGATGTACTCCCTTCTCACCCATGGGTGACCAGTCTGTGAGACCCGGGCCACGCCCATTCGACTTCCAAAAAACACTCCAGGGCCCTCCTCTCCATCCATCCGCCGTTGTGACGCCGCTCTCTATTGTTTCTGCGATATCATCATTTCCTCGTTTTGTGAAATGGGAGCCGCCTTGTTGACGGACTTGTTGGTCTGGTTCTCGGTGACTACATTCCGCGTGCCCTCCATCTCGAGGTGGTAGTCCGGATCGTTGGTGTTTTTGCTCAGGACATACTCTTCCTTGTCGATATGACGGAAAGTAAAGTAGAAGACAACAGTCAAGACGCCGCCGGCGATGGCAGGGGCCGCGAAATCCCACGTCAAGTACGGGTCTCGGATCACCTCCGAGAGAGCGAGGCCGATGGCGTAGGCGATGGCTGTGTTGAACAGGTTGAGGGCCGACACGAGGCCCTTCATGTTCGTGGGGGCGCGCGAGTAGGCGATGCCGTACGCGGGGACGTTGACGAACAGCTCCGAGATGCCGCCGATGGCGAAGGGCAACGCCATCCACCAAATGGTAATGGGGGCGACGCCCGTGCCGATGGTGCAGTCGCTCGAGCCGTACTTGCCGCAGGGCGATTTCTGGTACGCAAAGTGGTTCAGCAGGGTGTATCCGACGCCGCCGAGCGTGGACATGGCCAACCCCGTGGTGATGCGCGCAGCCGGTCCGTAGTGGATGTTGAGCTTGCGAAGCAGAGGGTACAGGCCGTAGTTCAGGATGGGGGCGAACGTGATGATGCTGAGCGGGTTGAAGTTCGAGATGACATCGTTGGGCACACCGTTGGTTTCGAGCATGGTCGACAGGAAGCTGGCCGCGGAACCGATGCCGTTGTCGTTGAGATACTGGATCGGGAAGAAGCAGAAGATGCCCGTCGCTTGGAAGGTCCGGCGGACGTCGTCAACAAACTCATCGTTCCAGCGCGTCTTGTACGTGTCTTGGAGGCCCGCAGCCGCGATGTTGGAGGGTTTGGCAAGCTCCCAAAACCCGTGCTTCCCAATCATCTTGATGCCGCCGCGGCGGAAGCAGACGCCGAGAATTCTAAAGACATTGGGCAGGTCGCTTCCGCCAGGCGGATGCAGGATGAGGCGCTTGTGAAGGAACCAGAGTAGCAGGGGCAACGGGATGTAGAGAATGAGGGGAATCAGGAACGCGAGCCACCACTGCGGATTGTCAGTCGTCACGATACGAAGGGTGCCGTGTGTGATGGATGCGTCTGGCACTTACCCCGACATATTTCTCGGAATAGGCCGTGGCAACGCCCATGAATCCGCCAATGCTGATCATGAGATAGAACCAGAGCATGACGCGCTCCGCGGTCGCCTCGGGGTCCTGGATGACCCTCTCGCCGGATTTTAACGTGATCACTTTTGGGACGGTCGTTGTGACCTGGTCGAGCAGCAGAGGGGAAACGTTGGGCTTGAACATGGCTGAGCGATGGTTATCAGCATGAGAAGCGAGCAAAGCATGCGGGTCGGGAGGGAGATTTACCAGCCCCTACAGACAGGATGTAGACGGAGAGAAAGAAAGGAACCTTCGCCATCCCGTTGGCAAGGAGGTCCTTTGAGCCCGCTGCAATAAGCAAGACGTGAGCCACGCCAAAGACCACAACACCCCAGCAGATAAGCGAGAAGCGGCCCGTCTTTGCATCGGCGAGCCATCCGAAGAGGAGCGGGAGAGCATAGGCGAGCATGCTGAAGGACTGAGCCACGGCGTTGGCGGCAACGGTCCCCATGCCCAAGGCGCCGGCGGTCTGCTGGGTGCCTCTCGGCGGCGCACCCCAGCCATTTCCGCCCTCCGGGAGCGGCCGGTTGACATAGTTGCTGATCAAGGGTTGGACTCCGTAGTAAGAGGCGCGCTCGCAGAATTCAACAATGCATATGAGGTATGCGACGATGGGAATGTTTCCGGGGACGCGGCGCAAGACCGCTAGTTCCTCCTCTGTTGGCTTCCCTTCATACTCTGCCTCCGCGGCGGTCGGATCGTACGTTGGCGTGCCGAGGCCGCTGGAAGGAGGGCTTGGATTCTTTTCGATATCCGGAGCAGCCCCTGACGAGGGCGAGGCCGGAGGCTCGCTGGACACGCCAGGTTTCCTCGCTGGCAGCCGGAAGGGGGTGGAGGTCAGGTCAACGTGGGTTCAACATGAAGACATGGGGTACCAAGGAGCACATACTCATGGTGAATCAGACGGGTTGCTATGCTGGCGATGGTTTGTAAGGGCTGGGCCGATGACGTGACTTGGGGGACTGGAGGTCGGTTCGCTGTGCGTATACAAAGAGGCTCGGAGGGCTAGAGGTCGGTTCCCCGTGCACGCGAAGAGAAAACAAAACGAGGCTAGAAAACCGCCATGCAAAATGGATTTGCCGACAAGCTTCTTTATGGTGGCCGACGAGGGAAAAAATTTTTTTCTCTTGTTTTTTTTACAAGAGTCTTTAGGTGAGAGGTAACTTGGATGAGCCTTGGCCCTCATGTAACAGGGGAGGGCCTCAACCGACCGAGGATGGAGAAGACGCCTCAGCATTCTTGTAATTAGGTGTTTTCTTTTGGCCAAGATGGTGCGGCTCTAGGGTCAGGTTCCCTAGGTTCACTCCTCAACGCGAGTACGATGAAAGGCATGTGTTCTCGACAGCTCTCACCGACGTCCATATTGCACGTGTAGTGCTATGGTCATCGTCCGAACCCACCCACATCGTCGTTACCATCCCAAGTCTTCAAGGAAGTGGCGAGTCAGATGGGCAGTTTGTGCTGGCTCGCTCACTCAGCAACCCCCAACCCCAGCCGTCGCGAAGCCATAACAGGGACCATGCTTGCGAGGCATGGCCTAGGGTTCTTCCATTTCCGTTCCACGGTCACCAACTTGGAGGGAACCATCCTGCATGGCCTATCAAGATTCCTGGGCCGAAAGATGGGACACTATGGACCCCGATGCCCTGGGATTTCCCCGGGCCGTTACTAACAAGGCATAATATTGCCACTTCGGCACATTCCAGAGCGCGACAGGGGCACAGCCACCATGTTGGAGACGAGATTTTCGATTCTATCCGAGGTCTGTTGTCCGGTGTGTTCTGAACACAGCAGGCTCCGCAGCGGCAAGGCCGGTTTGTTGTAATTAGCTCGTCGAGACGTCATATCGTGGGACATGTGTGTATTGCTGACGCATGGCTACTTTGGGGTCAGGAGGTACCACGTTGTATGTGCTACGATTCATCCTCCAGAAACATTTCACCAGAAATTCGCTACGACGAGCGGTAATTACCTACTGAGTGGCATCAGTGAAGACATCGAAATAAGTTTAATTATGCTGAAGAAGAGAGAAAAAAAGGTACGGGGCTGATCGACGTGATCCTGTTCGCCTGGACGAAACCCCCTCTATCCTGAGCCTTAAGGACTTCAGTCAACCACGCCGCCGTCGCCCAGGAGTAGAAGAGCAGAAAAAGACATCTGGACCCAGTTCCCAAGGACAGTCCAGGAGGCCTCGACACGAGTCACTCTCACGGAGTAAAGCAACGTTACCACGGCATTGCACCAGGATTTACCATCTCTCCGATCACAGCATCTCATGTTTCGCCTCAGCAACCCCGTGTCGGGCCTGGCGCTGACCTGAGCCTTCTTTATCCACACCTTGCCCTCCCGGGCACATTCGATAATAGATTCTTACTCACCCTGCATAATCCCACCGAGCTCTAAAAATGGGGAGGAGGACCGTCAAGACCTTTGTCGACACTCGGTAGGCTCACTCGACTTCATTGCGGCCGCCACTTTGGCCGATTACCCGGGCACCACGGAGCCAGCGAGGAGCGTCAAAGGAGCGAGTATGATGAGATGACAAGGGGACGCAATTCCGGCATCTTGTGATGTTGTGGATGCCCTTCACCCCTGCGGACGCCCATTTTTGCTATTACATGCACCCTTTGAGAATCATATCGGGTACCTTGGTTTGTTTGTTACGAGCCCATGAACAAACGCTTCCGGCCATATTATCCCGCCTCCCATTTAGCACATAATATCTCGCTCGGCGGCCTCTCCCCCTCCGCCGTTGCTGGGTCCGTACCGTCCACCGTCTCTTCACTGCTCCAAAGGCTTTTTCGCCCACCCGATGGTCGGCGGGTTCGCCCCGTTAAACACCACAAACGCTGCCTTGAGCGCCACGTCTCCCCAGATATTGACCCCCAGCCAGCTGCTGCTCTGCAAGCCACCGAAGCAGACCGGCGACCCTTCCGTGATTTGCGCATAGTTGATGTACGACGCAGGAATCGTGATGTTGGCCGGCCCGACACCAAACGTGAAGGACGGCAGCTTGGAGCTGCACGGGAACACATACCCACCGTAGTAGTCGCTGTCGACGGCGCCATCGACCTGACCCCAGTAGGACGTGACGACCTCGGCGGGAAGGTAGGTGAGGGAGGTGCCCGTGTCGGCGATGCCGACGATGGAGGCGGGGTGGAAGGCTCCGTCACCGACGGCATAGCCGGACGACGTAAAGGTCCAGTAGCCCGGGTCGGTCTGGACGGGGAGGTAGGTGATCTCGCCGGTGTATTTGGTTTCGTCGATGAAGCCGAAGTCGTAGGTGCCCTCTGTGACGCAAAAAGCAGTTAGTAAATCGGTTTCTCTTGCCCGAGAGAGCCGGCATCCCGGAACGAATGCCACAGCCGACAACAACAACAACAACAACAACAACAACAACAATAATAATAATAATAATAATAACAGCAACGCTCACGCACCTTTCTTCCACTTCAAATCAGCCGTGAAGACGGGGCTGTCCAAGGTCGACTTGGCATTGTCAAAGAAGGTCAGCTGGCCGTTGGGGAAGACGGTGTTGAGGGTGCTGAACCCGAGCCCAACGAGACCGTGGATTTCCGACTGGGACGTGAAGCTGTACGACACCTGCTGTGCCGTCTGAACAGCTTGGCTGGTCACCGTGACGCCGCCCACGGTGAAGTTGTCCGTGTAGACGTTACCCAGCGATCCGGACCCGTCGCCGTAGAGAATGCTCCACGTATGCCCGGCTAGCAGCTTGGCCGTGCTGGACTTCTCAGGAGAATAAATCCTCTGCCCGCGGACCTGCGACTCCGGGGTGTGGCTTGAGAACACCCACAGGTCCGACGACCCCGTGTCGAAGTCGAGGTAGAGCGTCTGGGGCGGCGTGCCGATGGTGACGGGCGTGACGTAGGCGATGTCGAACCGCGGATCGATGGGAATGGCGGCGGCGCTGCCGTTCTCTCGCTTCGACAAGGCGGCGGCGTTGAGAGCGTCGATATTGGCCACGGCATTTTTCAGGTAGTCCGGCACCGGCACGCCGTACTTGAGGTACGTCTTGTAGATGTCCCGGGCGCCGTTGAAGCGGTAGCCGGGACGCCGGACTTGCTTGAGGCTGGCCCTGCCGCTGCTCGTACCATGCCCGTTGCCGAGGGCGGTGGTGCCGATCTTTGGCGGGATGACCGAGGCGAGACCGACCGCTGCCAAGGCGGTGGCGAGGACGAGGTTTGCGAGTGTCACCATGGTGTTGACCTGGCCGTGGATCCAATCAGGAGGATATGATGATGATGGTGGTGGTGGTGGTAGTGCAAGATTGGAGGAGGCCAAGGGGTCACAGGGAGTGTCAGAACGCACTCGTTCGGACAGGCTCCTGCTGAAGCTTCACAACAGGCACGTGAGATGCAGCAAAGCAGCGGAGGATCAGGAACCAGTCTTCGTCTTGTCCTCTCGCTCTCTTTGCTCCCACCACGGCAGGACGCGTCAGGCCAGCACGAGCTTATCTACCTCGAGCCGGAATCCCCCGCCCGGAGAGGGGCAATATCAACCAAGATGGCGATGGTTGATCCCAGGAGCACGAGAGCGGATGCCATATTTCCGGCCTTGCTCTCGGAGGAGATCGAGATGGCTGGTAAGGTAGAGTATCTCACCTCGCCGTTGGGCCGGATCGAGATCGGCGGGACCTCTGCGCAACTTTGCCGGTCATTATTGTCTTTGGCCTCGCCAGCACTAAGCTATTCCCCGGCTGTACGGGCTGTGAGCTCCGTTACAAGGCGGGAAGCGGCCCTATAGGGCTTGTGGACACCCAGCCGGTTCGGATGTGACCGCCGCACTAGCAGACATGCCCGTTCTTCCTTTACCACTTGCCCTTTTCAGACCCGTGTTCACTCTCATGCTCGATGTAGAGTGCCGCGGAGGATATGAAAGCCCAAGGACAACAATGTCGCAACCTCGAGGAAAGAGGAAGCTCCTTGTGCGACTAGCTTGTAGCGGAGACATGCAGTAAGACGTCGCTCGCCGTTTATATTGCCCGTCCCGCGTCTTGGGCCTCGGCAGTTTACCCAGACGCCCACTATTAACTAGCGCTGGAGGAAGCCATGGCGTCCGCGCAATTCCAGGCTCCGCGCTCCCGCGCCATGACTGCCGGAGGGGAATGCTACATTCAAGCATGTATCGAAGGATTCCGAACCCCCTGACGGACGGGCGGCTGGTTGGTGGACTGGGCCGGGTGGGTAACCCCGTTGGCGGTTTGAGAAGCCGCTTGCGGCCTTTCCAACACATCGAGTACTCCATAGCATAACCTAATAGTAACATTCACAGATTGCGCAAGTCCATACTCACAGCTGTTCTTCTGGAGATCCTTCTGTTGAAGTGTCCTCCGATGGACGAGGAATGGGACATGTTTCCCACATTGCTCCATCCCTCTGGAATTCACAGGATATTAACCACCCGCCGCATGCAAGACGGTCATTCATCCAGTTCGGGAATACAAATGCCATGTCCGACGAGCAAAACGCAAGAGAAAGAACACCGAGCCAAGGAGAGGACCAAGATCTCCAGTCAACGTGAGAGAGACTCCCGGCCAGATTGGTCTGGGCCTCTCCGCTCCAGCACCCACTCCAACCCCAAATATAATACACACCGCCACCACCGCCACCATCACGACATAAGACGGAAGACCCAGGACCCAGGATCTAACCAGCACCGCTGAGCGTATACACAACCCCCCCCCCCCCCCCCTCCCCCAACATCGTACAACCCGTCGTGCTTGAAGATTTCCTGTCATTCGTTTCGTTCAAGGCCCCTCCCTCTGCTGGACATCCCCTGACGGTATTGATACCGTGCCCTTTGAACGGCACCCGATGGTGGTCAGAGCGGGTAGTGCAAGGTAGAACACCCCACCCGAGCCATCCACCATGATGTGCTTTCTAGGCTACGCTGCCAACCGGCTAGGGCATCATACTCTCTCATAGGGGACGGAATCAAAGTCCAAAAAGAAGAAGAAACGTCCATTACCCCCCCTCCACCACGGGCCCTTTCCCTTTCCTCCTCAGCCACTGTGCCCTTCCCACTGCCACGTCCACGCCTCGGAGCTGGCCCCGTTGCATCTCCCGAATCTGCTCCACTCGTCCCAGCAGAGCCGCCATATGTTTCTCCGTGTCATTGCCATAGCTGGGCTCGGGCCCGTATGATTCCGGCGATGGCAGCACCTAGCCGCGGGCAAACACCTTCACCACGCCATCGCCGCCGCCGCTCACGACCCAACGGCCGTCCTGGCTCCACACGACAGTGCAGATGCCCTCTCCCCGCATGACGCGGTGGCTCGTGATCTCCTGGATGCAGGAGCGCTTTTCGAGGGACCAAAAGCGCAAGGAGGCGTCGTGGCCGGCGCTGACGAGCTCGCGGCCGTCCGGGCTGAGGGAAAGGCTAGAGATGGAGGCTGGGTGGGCGACCATGTTGTAGGTGCATTGGCCTGCATGGAACGAGTTAGCTTCTTCCATCGGGGGTGCTCCCAGACGCGGAAGAGGGAGGGACGTACCGCTGTTGGCATCAAAGAAGCGCACGTAGCAGTCCTCATGACCCGAGATGATGACGCCTTCGACGCCCGATCCGGCCATGGCGCGGCCGCCACCGGTGGGCCCGCCGCCGGCCGTGTCTTCTTCGCTCAACCCTTGATGCGGTTGATGATCCAGCCCGACCGTCGTGGCCACGACGGCGTTCACGCTGGTCGCAAACGTGCCGTCGTACGTCTCGAGGCTTGCCATGCTGCCAATTTCCTCGCCGGACCGCGTGTCGTAGACAAGGATGGTGGCGTCGGAGTAGCTGACAACAAATGTCTCGCCGTTTGGACTCAGCGGGGTGATGCATGTAGGGCTCGCCTTGGAGTTGGCCCGCGAGATGGTGTGGATCAGGGTATGATGGAACGGTGAGTTGGAGGCGGTCGTGGGCTGCGGCGTGCTGGGGAAACCGGAGCCGGAGCTCATGGAATTGCCCCTTACGCGGCCGCCCGGACCACGGCGTCCGGCTGGAGGCTGAGGAGACGTGAGCTGCGGCGGTGCGCTGACCGCCCACACCTTGACGGTGCCGTCGGCTGCGCCGGACACCAGCAGGATGCGATCGGGGGTGCCGTACGAGCTGGACGGGCCAAAGATGGTGCCCAGGTTTGTCGGGAGGACGCAGAGAGCCCAGACGGCATCCGTGTGGCCTTCCAGAGTCGCCTTGGGATCGACACGCCCTCGCTCCCACACGCGGACCGTCGCGTCCTGGCCGCCCGAGAAGATCCAGCCATCGCCTTGGGCACGCCCGCCCGTCGCGAAGTTTGGCGACGGAGACCAAGCAGTCAAGGCCAGGACGGCGCCCGCATGGCCGCGGTGGGTAAAGTCGGCAACGACGTCGAGATCTGAGCCACCCGCCCCCATGGACCCCGGGTGCCGATCGGGGAGGTGGAAGCGCTTGATCGTCCCGTCATCCCCTGCCGTGCAGATCTCGGGCTCACCAGGGCTGCCTCCCCCGGAGAAGATCACGGTGCGAACCGTGTCCAGATGGCCGCGAAGGCCAAACCTCAGCTTGAAGTTGGCATTCTCGACCTTGGCGGCCGCCCCCTGGAGAGAGAGCTCGTGTTCTGAACTCTTCCTGTGGGCGCCTGATCCCGAGCTCTTCCTCCTATGAGCCAGGGACATTCGATTTGGAGACTTGGGGAGATTGTCGGCCGCCGGGAACACGTCGGTATCCGGCCGGTTGGACGAAGCCTGCGGCGGATGAGCGGGAGCGTCAGGGAAGTTGGATTCATTAAAATCCCAGCTGTCGGCATCAGCCACGCCGCGTTTCTCGTCGGCGTCGCCCTTCCCCTCAGGTTTACCGGCGTGCTTCTGTGGGATGGCCGAGTCCAGCCCCTGCTCCGTTGCGGGCCGGCCGTGCGCGGACATCTGGGCTGGCCACTCGGCGGTGTTGGAAAAACCGGCTCGGGCATGTTCTGCGTTCGAGGTCCTTGCAAGCTGAGTCTCAAGAGGTTTGACCGGGAAATTCCCAGCCACAGGCTGTGCGGGAGCCTGGTTCATCTGGTTGGGCGCAGCACGAGGCTGTGTAGACAGGTAGTCACGGACATGGTTCTGTTGCTGCTGTTGTCGTTGTTGTTGCTGTTGCTGCTGATGCTGCTGTTGCTGTTGGTACCGTAGACCCTGTTGATACGACGGATCCAGGGATGCTTGGCCAAACTCTCCTTCTCGCAGATCTTCCATCACAGGCAGAGGCGGCGATTCTCGCGGAGGCAGCGGGTTCGCAGGCGTAATCATCAAATAGGTAAACTCGGCTTGACATTGATCGAGGAAGGTCTTGAGTTCGTTGCGCGAAGCCTCTTCGTCGGCGAGGCTGGCCTCAAGGGCCCCGTGTTCGGGAGGTTGGCCGCCAGGATGCTCCGAGGACGCTGAGCTCGGACGATATATTGTTATTCACGGAGGCCCGGGGAGAAGAAGAAGAGCGGGGGGAGGCACTCACGCCGTAGCTTCTCCTGGAGAAGGGCCGCGCGGTCGAGCTTGGTGCTGGGTTCGGGCTCGGCAGGGTTGCCTGACTTCAGCAGGGCCGCTTGCTCCTTGACCTTCTTCTCGAGGATGGCGACATATTTCTTGAGGGCCTTCTGGGTCGCGTCGGCTCGTCGGGCCTGTCCCTCCAGGTTGGCTATCCTGCTCTTCATTTCCTGCCGCTCAATCTCCCAGGCATTGCGGTCGCGTTCGTGGCGGTGCCATTCTGTTTGGAGAAATCGCATAACACCTGCAGCCAAGCGCCGTTAGCCGACATGCCTCCCGGGGCGCCGGGTTTCGTCTGGGACATACCTTGGAGGGTGTACTCGGTGGTGGGCGGTTGGTTCGCATTGTTCGCCGCCATTATGCCTCCCGTATCGCCCAGAGCGCCGCCTCCGTTCGTGCCCATAGCAGTCCGGCGAGGACGAGAGGGTGGTGGATTGTAAGTCGAGAAGCCTCGGGTCAGCTAGCCATCGACGGGCCGAAGCGCACGGTGATGGGGAGGGGATGATGAAGCTGATGTTGTCCCGTTGGGTCCACAGAGCGCCGAGCTGGACACCCTGGATTTACCCAAGCCCCAGGCCGTAGAGAGTCGCAGGGAAAACAAGAAGGCCCCGAGCGAAG
This sequence comes from Remersonia thermophila, assembly GCF_042764415.1. Classification (NCBI taxonomy): domain Eukaryota; kingdom Fungi; phylum Ascomycota; class Sordariomycetes; order Sordariales; family Chaetomiaceae; genus Remersonia; species Remersonia thermophila. The sequence continues at coordinate 161,833 of NC_092222.1, forward strand.
CTCGCAAACGAGTCGGCTCGACGAAGGGATAGAGGGGGGGTTTGGGAAGCGACGCAGAGAAACACCCAGGTCGCCGTGAGGCTGGAGAACGCGTGTCGCAGCACGGCCTGGGAGTAAAATTTCCCGGCTGCCAAACGTAGGGGTGAGCAGAGAGTCCTGCAGCTGCGCGGCAATGCGAGCCCACTGCTGTGCTGTGCTGAGGTTGCTGCTTGGGGATGGATGTTGGCCACAAAGTGACAAGGCGTCAATCAAGAGCAGCGGGACCTGAGCTTGCTTGCTTGCGGGGCCCACAGATTGCCGTCGCGCTGCGGCCCTGGCCAATCACGGCTCGGGATTGTCTGGTGGACGGCTCGAGCTGAAGAGCGACGGGGTCAGGGGGCGGTATCCGTTTTGGCACGGTACCTGAGCACATTCAATACCTACTGTACCCGACATGGATGGTATCTGATGCAAACGGCGCCATCAGCATCGCGTCACAGCCTCCAAGAGAGGCCTTCGAACTTGGCCGGAACGTGTATGTCACAGCATGCAAGGCAGGACACCTTGGGGAGCCGAGGCATACGCACGGTCATTGTTGTTGTGGTGTGTCTTGTCTGGCCATCCCGGCGGTAGCATGGCCCCGGCCGTCATAGCTCCAGTTCCTCAACTTCCATGTTACATGTCAGACACGTCTTCACCGTGACGCCGTCTGCGTTCTCAACCGTCCGGCCCCATTCGTGCACGTGCTTCCCATTCCCCCCGATAGCATCGCCAAACTTGGTCGCTCTCCCGGGTGCGCTTCCGTCACCGTCCCCCGCAGCCGCCCGGGCGTTGTTTCGCCGGAAAGCCTCGGTCCTGGTCTTGCGCTTCAGATCCAGCAGCTTCTCCTTGAACTTGGCCTCCTTGCGCCTCTTCTTGTCGGCCTCGCGCCTTTCAAACTCGGCATCTAGCGCCTCAGGCGAGCCCCATTTGTGGTTGAAGGCGTAGTCTTCCACCTGGTACCGCAGAAAGAGCATCATGTCGTGCCAGTGTGACTTGTGCGGGTTCGGCTTGGAGAGATGGGGGAGCAGCTCGGGATCCTTGAGCTCGGCTGGGGAGGCGGGGGTCACGTGTCAGCGCAAACGTTCAGCCAACCGCTCCTCTCCACCGCCCGCGGAGTGATGAACTTACGGTCCGTCAACAGGTAATCCTCCTTGCACTCCGTCTTTGTGAGCAGGCTGTACTTCTCCGGGTACTTCTGCTTGCAGGCATTACACACGGCGCAGCCAAAGACCTCCTCCCAGAGGAAGTCGATATCGATGCTCTGGCATTCGCGGCACCGCGTCTGTGCCTTCTCGTCGGTCAGGATGCTCAGCGGCGGGGCGTAGGGCCCGGACTTGCTGCGCTGTAGCTTCTTGATCAGCTGCATCCGCTCCCACTCGGCCTGCGTCATGTGCGCCGGCTTTTGCTCCCCTGCTGGCTTGCCGGCCTCTCCGGTGGACATGCTCTTGTTCCAGGGGTCGTCTTCCATGCTCAGGAAGCCGCCCTTGGTGTCGGTCATGGCGCTGAAGTTGTAGTCGACATATTTGCTAAACTTTTTGGAGATGGGGCGCAAGCTGTCCGAGGCGCCATCCTTGGACTGGGCCGCGCGTGCATCGCGGCTGGTTGCCGGGACATCGGTTCGTGATATCGACGTGTACGGTCGTTTCTTTCCGGCAGCATTGGCAGGCTGGATGTCGCTAGAGGGCTGTTGCTTTTCGGCGTCGCGCTGTAGGGCTTTGGCTCGCAGGCGGGATTCCTCCTATGGCCGGGCAGAGCGCGTCAGCAAGGGACATAAAAAGGACATGGGCAGCCCATACGTACCAGACGTCGAGTGGCTTCAGGGGTGGGTGGTGAGGGTTGTCGTTGGGACGGTGGTGACCGGCGCGGTGGGGTGCCAGAGCGCTCCATCGCGCGGACGAGCTGCGTAAGCCGTGGGTTGCGCAAGCGACCTCGGATGCGTGGCGGTAGTCAAAGGGCGGCGCATTTACCGCCTAGCAACACAATGAACTCGAGAGAAGGGAAGAATAGCAAGACGTCTTTTTTTATTCAAAAATTTACTTCAGCACATAAGTTGGAGATCGACTTTGTGTCGAGCGACGGAGAATCGGTTTCTTTGGTATCATGGATTCGGATTCCAAATCTTGAAAGAACGGCGGACCGGGATCGACGAAGTTGAGCCCGGCGCTGAGCCCCACAGCCCCGGCAGGCACCAGCGGCCCACCGACGGAGCCGAGCATGAACCTACACAGCAAGTGCATCCAGCAATTGGACCTGGGCTGGGAGTTCGGCCCACCTCAACAGTCCTTCCATCCACTGTGTCCATATCGCCAATGGCACCTACACAGTACCTACCTACCTATGGCAGTTCAGGTATAGTACCAGTGGTACGTACCTACACAGTAGGAACCTAGGTAGGTAAGATACTAATTAACGCATCGAAGTCGCTGTCCAGAATGCATGTTTGCCGAAGTGATTCCAAAACCGAGCATGGATACAATGGAATGACCCAAGAATGGATGCAGTGTATGAGGTAGCTGTTTTGGTATCTAACTAATAACTACCTGTTTTCCAAGCCAACCTCCCCTCCTGTAGGCGCCGTAACCCCACCCCACCAAGTTTCGGCCAAACTGGTCTGGGAATGGGCGGTGAGGTGGCGCTGGATGCGTGACCCGAGGCTGCTAGAAGCCGCAGCCATGTCGTGCGTCGCCAAGTGCTGCACGACGTCGGGCAGCGATTCACCTTACGATCTCACCTGAAACGCAGACCGCACCCAGAGGGTGAAGCATCGCCGACAACAAGAGTCCCTCCTCCAACACCACCGCCGACACGACAGCAGCAAGCAATGGCTACGCCCCAGCGGCTCGAGACGGTGCGCCGTCTCCAAACAACCATGGCCACCGCCTACGCAGGCCTCGGCGCATGGTAGCACCACCCCACCCAGCCAGCCCACCTCTCTCACTTCCATGACCACCCCGAGGTCAGAGACCCGACGTTAACCATCCATGTCCAGGTGCCTTTTGCGGCCGCAATCCGTCATTGCGCTGGGCTTCACGCCGCGCTACGCGGCCATTTCCAACGTCACAACACGTTTGTTCGCCCGGTGCTTTGGTGCGCAAGCCATGACTTGCGCGCTGGTCCTGGGCACGTCCGACATGACGGCGTTCAGCTTCACGGCGTTTGGCTTGGCCATGGTGCCCTATCTCGGCTGGAATTTGTGGTTCGGGGCGGGGCCACGCAAGGGGATGATCAACAGCTGGATGTGGCTTGACTGCGTCGGGAACCTGTTCTTTATGGGCGCGTCGTTGTGGTGCGCCAAGGTGTTGAGGGAGGAGGACCGGAGGGACATGAAGAGCCGGAGGGAGAAGAAGGAGGTCCAGAGGGAAAAGAAGGAGGAGCAGAAGGAGAAGAAGGAGAGTCATAAGGAGAAGAGGGAGGGGCAGAGGGACAAAAAGGACGGCCAGAAGGACGGCCAGAAGGACAAGAGGGACAAGAAGGAGGGCCAGAGGGAAAAGAAAGAAGGGCAGAGGGACAAGAAGGAGGGGCAGAGGGACAAGAAGGAATGAAAGACAATAGGAGCGAGCCCGCCTCGGTCCGGTGTTCAGGGCAGGGTTGGGGCAAGGGTTAGAAACACACCCTCCCTTTCACGTTACTCGAGCACATGGAACGGACGACGTCCCATCGCAACCAACACCCTCTATTAAAATACCCTGGATGTTGTCCCTTGTACACAAAACTCCCACAGAAACCCTTCCGAGCAAGAGCCGGCGAGAAACCGCACCGTCTTTACTCCTCCTTGACGCCACCACGACCGGCCCGCTCGGCCGCCTCGACCGCCTTCTTGTCCGCCTGCGCCGGGCCGCTCTGGAGGCCGCTCATGAGGCCGCCGCCCTGCTTGAAGGGCCGCTTGAGGTCGCCGATGGCGGGCTGGCCCCAGATGTGGATCTTGGTGAGGTTGGACTCGAGGGCACCCTTGAGCGGGATGATGCTCTGGATGAGCAGCGGGTTGGTGTACTTGAGGTAGAGGTGCATGAAGGCCATCATGAGGATGCCCATGCCCTGGGCGCGCATGAGGTTCTTGAGCTGGCCAATGTCGTAGGCGTGGACGGTCGTCGTGACGAGCTTGCCCTCCTCGCTCGAACCCACCGGCGCCGGCTCGACGTACTTGAGCGTCGTCATGTCTGTGGTGCGCGACAGCCGAGGTTAGCGATTGCCCCGCAGCCGCAAAAGCGGTCATTTCAAAGCCGCCGCCCTCCCCCGACGCACGGGTCCAGGCCAACGCGCTGACGACGTACCCTTCTTCTTGTCAATGACGGTCTTGATGTACAGGTAGATGCTGAAGATGATGAGGTTGCTCGCGATGTAGGCAGCGCGGCACATGTTGAGGACGTCCGGATCCTCGAAGTGGATCTTCTTCGCGACCTGCATCATCCCGAGGATGATGATCAGGTTGGTGCTGCAAGCAGCTCCGTCAGCATCCAGTCTTCCTACTCGTCGTCACGCGCCATCGCGTGCCGGCTGTGACCAGTGGTCTGAGGTGGGTTTGCGCTTACACCTGCGGGCTGAGGGCCATGGTGACTGTGTGGGTTAACCTCTAGGGCGATGCGGAGGGAGAGACCTCAGGTTCGGTTGTCGGCGACAGCTCGAGGGCTAGGGCGAGCTTGAGCAAGAGGTTGGCAGGAGTTGAAGTCGAGAAGAGGGACCAGGAGGTGGTGGAAGCAGAATCCCGCGAGATTTTTCAGGGAGGATTTCACGTCAGATGCCACCAAAACGCGAAATCTTGCGTGGCTGTTTCCATGCACAAGACGTTTGCGGGAGCTGCCTTTCCAAGTTGGCCCACTTGGCCCTGGTCCAGCCCCGGTCGTCCGGTTTCGCCGGACCCACGTTGACGCATCGACGGCATTTCATTGGTTCTAGATTAGGTGTGCCCCACGCATTCTGCCACCTTCCCACGAAGTGGCCACGTTCGCTGTGACAACCTGGAAGGTTTCCATCGCCTTCATCTTCAGGGGCACGTTTCGTCGTTGGCATTGCGGATTTTCCTGTAGATGTTACTTGTACACACCAAAAGCAGCACCGACACCCCGGACATGGGTGGGATTTCCCGCAGGTGACTGACGGTTCCACGATTGGCATGACCATGGTACTCTGTAGCTCACTCTGTAAACCTGGCCGATGGCCTCTCTGGCATTCGACGACTTGCCTTAGGGCTAGAAGATATAATAATGAGTTAAAGCACCACCCAGATTTCTGCAACGGTTCGCAGAAGAGCATAAGTGACACTGGTCATGTTCTGGACCGGGACATTGAGGCGTTTCCGTGCCATCTTAGTTGATGGCCTTGCGTTATAACAGCCCTCTCACGTACCTACCTCACCTTCGGTGCCTACCTTATGAGGCGGTCATTGGCCCAGTCCTTGTGTTGCAGTAGCAGGTATATATGGTGCACTAGCTAATGGCAGCATTAGCGGATCCGTTTTTGCTGTCACACCTTGCAGTTGTTCGTCATTCACAGGTGACAACCTGCTACCCAGAGGACGGCAACGTCGCCAGTACGCACGAACATGATGAAACATGTTTCCCCAAAACGTAACCATAGAGAGGAAGAGAGCACAAGGGTCGTTCATGTGTGTTCACGGTGAGTCTCAATTTCTCGCTTATTTGGTTGAATGACACGCGGTCTACGGTTTTGCCAATATGACAGGTTCCTCCTGAGCGGTCCAGGCCTTGGCTGCTTTCATGGAGACCTATGTCCTGAACCCTATCGATTCCAGACGTACCAGCTATCCGACTCTTTTTGCTATGTCGGGTGTTATGTATTTGAACCGGGTCCAGAGCTCAGCGGTTCGACATACTCAGCAATAGTCCCATGTCTGCTGGCTGGGAGTATCTGGTACCCAACGATTATTCGGACCTGAAGCACCAGACGAATGGATACAGAAGCACTGCCCGTTGTGTGCTCGGAAGCGAGCTTGGCAGAGCCCTGGCCACACATCTTTCCCCAGGCGGTAAACAAGAGGGCTTCGTTCTGCAGGTGAGCACGACGGTAAAATGCCTACCTAGGTTATCCGGGAAAGAAGGCACGCTACCGGCGTCGAGGTTCAAGGCATCAGCGACAGGACCGGACATGCCGGTATTGTCTCGCTTCTTCCCGACACGGGGAGAGTCATCTTGTTTGCAGGCGTTTTTGATTCGGCTAAGCTGCTGCTCTCTCACGGAGTAAGATTTCGGGTGGTCGCTTAAGTGGCCCGCTGCCGGCATGATGCTAACCCGGAAGGCGGAATTGGACTGATGGACCAGCTGCATGGGTCAAGAACTCCACAATCAACGGACTGATCATGATCTCCGGCTCGAAGAATCAACAGATCGATGTATCTCCCGACCTGGGGCACGATTGCTTCACAAAGGTGCTTCTAAAGGACAGTTCAAGGGGAGGCTTCAACCGTTGGTGTTAACAAGACAGTCATGGAATCTGCCCTTGGGGACGTGGTCTTGTACAACTACGATGATGCCTGGACGGAGACTTTTTGTTAGCGACGCTAGGCCTTATCTGAGCTCGTTGCTGAGAGAGTTAAGTAGCCGGGCGTTGAAAAGCTGCTGACAGAAACGAAACCCCTTATGACTGGCCTTCTCGCTGAAGCAGCTTCAAGCATCGGCCCGAAGTCTTGCGAGACTCGGGTTTTGGATGCTGCAATTGTTGCAAGTTGTAAGAGATTGCCCAGGGAGCTGATGGCAGAGTGTATCTCAACACCTGCTGTTGCAGTAGCAGGTATATATGGTGCTGTGACAGGATCTATGGGGACTTATACCCTGGTCCTGAACCCCAGCAGGCATTCTGCCTGCTCAGACTGCCATTCTGGGCATCCATCGTGTATATAAGGAGCCTCCAGGAGAGGCATATTAGATAGTTGTTTTCTTCTTTTGAACAACAGCTTCCAACCACTCCTTTCCGCCGTATGCACTCTCACAGGTCCGGGCCATCACAGGTGCACTAGCTGATGGCAGCATCAGCGGATCCGTTTTTGCTGTCACACCTGCAAAATCTGGTTCGCGTCGAGGGAACTCCCAGCATCGAGTCAACATCCTCGAGTTCGACGGCCAACAGTCTACGAAACAACGAGAGAAGCCTTCATAGATACCACATGATACTTAGGTACCGGCTCCCTTTCGCGGGACCGCATGGCCATCACAGACAGCCCACCGCCATGGCTTCTACACTTCCATAGCTCCAGGACTTATACAATAGGGAGGCCGACATCAAAGGGGGTCGGCAGTCCTCGGGAAGCGTGGAAGGATGCGGCAAACTTGACAGGATCACGCCCATTTCCAACTTCGCTACGGATGCCATTGTCGATTTGGCGGGCACTAATTATGAGATCCCCAGTTCCCTCGGCTTGGTGACTCTCGCGACGTGGCGCACAAATGACCACTAGTGTCGACAAAAAAACTCCACTGACCCTGCTCGCTAACCCCAACATTTGCAGAGGTATGACACAGCACTGCGCTCGTTCTTGTTTCTTAGCACGGCGCGTGAGATTCTGACATGGATGCCCATAGGCACTGCCAAGATCGGGCCCGAAGGATGGATGGACAGGAGGCACTTTGTGGTGGATCTGTACACCAAGACGCACGGCACGGACAACAATCTTGTACTGCGTAGTTGATGCTTCCACCCTCCCTGGCTACGTTCCCGAAAACCCGTCGGCCGTGACCTATTGTCATTGTAGTGGAGCATGCGGTGGATAAGATCTTGGCATTGCCGGCAAGGAAAAGGTAGGCTGTATCACAGTGTTTGGCTCAAGCTTGGTTGGGTACAAATAGGAGGAGGGGCGGATGAGATGAGCGGGGGGAGGGGGGTGTTCAACTAAGCGGCAAGCACATGAGCCCCGAACTTGGGATTCTTCCTACTTGTGTAGCTGAGGTAAACAGTTGCCTCTATGGCTCCTGGAACTACACATTCATTTCAGTACTTAAATCTATGCTGGAGCCCCGAGAATGAAAATGGATCATGATGTCTTGTCTTACGCCTTCATCTCAGATCCGTTGGAAGCTGGGCTGCAAATGTAAATATGGACCGGCCCTTGAGAGGGAAGGTATATAGGTCAGGAAGCAGGTGACTACCACTCGGGTTCTCGGCGGGCTCCAGAGTCCCGCTGCTGACTTCTCAACGGCTGTGCATATACACAGTACTTCGTACCTAACGGCCACGCCCGGGGTAGATGTGACAAAGGCCTGATTCAGCAAAGTTCTGCCACTTAGCATGTCGTCCCCCCACAAGACTAGCGACGGGAACAACTGGGCTGGAATGTTCTGCCCCACACTCCCGGATCTGTGGCCCGACACTGGGTCTCGGCATGGAAGCCGTTGAGATGTTGGACCCGGGAGGCTCGGCCGATATAGGACTGCTGGGCCAAGGGCGTGGCTTGACTGCTGAGACGTGCAGATAGATGAACGATTAATACTCGTGCGCAAGAAAACAAGCAACAAAGACTTGCCTGGCCTGCTCGGGATACCCTGTTAAGCCCTTTGAATGCCCAATGTGATGACCGACGTTGCTGGCGCGTTCCTCGGCGCGTAACAGGAGAGCTTTGGAATGCCGGAGTGGGCCTGGAAACTAGGAATGGCATCGCCCACGGCCAGTACAATACCAGGGAAGGGAGGATAGGCCCATCTGACTATTGCTATGGCGTCTGGCCTTGGAGACCTGGAGGTCAACAGCCGCACGGATCGACTTCCGCAGAGATCATGGCAGTGGCGAGTGCGCTCTGTAAACAAACAAGGCGCCGAGAAAAAGAAGAGTGTTGGCGGACTTGGTGATCCTCAGATTGTCAAGGCACGGACCGATCTCGAAACCCCGGTCGATGGCTACCAGGAAGCCCGCGAACATGGATGCATGTTACGGTGGTGGAGTGGCAAGGAGCGGTGTGTAGTATTCTGTTGGGATGACATGCCGAACGGCCTTCGACGACGTTATTTGTCGCAAGCGCTGTTGCTATAATCATGGTAATAAACAGAGCAAACCCGGGAAGGTCATCAGGGGCGAGCGGCAGTCGGGCCAGCGGCATGCATCGAGGTCCAACCAACTCTTGCATAACGTCTGGAGAGATGACGCACACTTCTTTTGTGAAGGTGATGAGCATTTGTCAAGCCCCTGTGGAACTTCGCTTGACTTCGTCGTCATGCACCCCGCAACCGCTTCAACCGCTTCAACAGGGATGCGTTCTGGGGCCCCACGGGACACGTGAATCCGGAGCTCGGAGCCGTTAATGTTGATGGAGATTATGCACAATACTAGCGTCGCATGTAAGTGGTGAATCTGCTTTTAACCGGCGGGACAAGGCGGCAGGCGGCTCCTCAACCCCAGGTCAGGCAGTTCTCGAAGGTCGCATCCGGGAATGGAACGTTGTGCCAAGAAGAAAAATTCGGCCCATTAGGTCGCGGAGGCTGCTCGATCTGGAGGGAGGAATCGCAAATACCGAACGAGGGCTTTCATGCCCCGGAGGGAGGAGAGACAAAGATGGGCTATAAAACGGCGCCCGCGGCGGGCATGCCTGGGGGGACACGGAGCTCACCACAGCCAAGTCGAAGACCACCATCGACAAGCAGTCCTCGTCCTTCACCATGCTGCCCAACGTTCTCCTCCTCCTGGGCACTGCCCTGGGCGCCACCGCCCACTACACCTTCCCTAGGATCAACCAGGGCAGCAACTGGCAGCACGTCCGCCGCGCCGACAACTGGCAGGACAATGGCTTCGTTGGCAACGTCAACTCGCCCCAGATCCGGTGCTTCCAGAACCGCCACCAGGCCGCCCCGGCCACCCTGAACGTCACCGCCGGCTCCACGGTGACCTACCACGCCAACCCCAACGTCTACCACCCGGGTCCCATGGCCTTCTACCTCGCCCGCGTGCCCGACGGCCAGGACATCAACTCGTGGCAGGGTGACGGTGCCGTGTGGTTCAAGATCTACCACGAGCAGCCCACCGGCCTGGGCCAGTCGCTCAGGTGGGGCAGCGATGGTACGTGCCTCCCCTCAAGCCCATCTAGCCTCCTCTTGATTTTGCCAGATCGCTGACCCCAACCCTCGCGGGTATACAGGCAAGAGCTCGTTCCAGGTCCAGATCCCCCGCTGCATCAGGTCTGGCTACTACCTTCTCCGTGCGGAGCACATCGGCCTTCACAGCGCCGGCAGCCCGGGTGGCGCTCAGTTCTACATCTCTTGCGCTCAGATCGCGGTCTCTGGCGGCGGCAACACCGAGCCTCCCAACAAGGTTTCGTTCCCTGGTGCTTACAGCGCGTCCGACCCCGGCATCCAGATCAACATCTACTGGCCCGTCCCCACCTCGTACAGGAACCCCGGCCCGCCGGTCTTCCAGTGCTAAGCGGACTCGGGATGAAAGGAAGGCGGATGTGAGCAGACCTGTCAATATACAGCTCCTTCTGCTGATGTCACTGCTCCGGGGACATGGAGCATCCAAGGAGTAGGATTGGTGGATGACACTCCCTGGCGAAATATTTCATGTACATAGCTATATTTTGCATCGAACATACTGCATTCATGCATCCTGGCCATCGTCCCCAGCGCAACCTACAGTACCCTAATCTGCTCGTGACCTTCCACAGCTGTGGAGAGATATGTGCGTGACGTAGATGGAAGCAAGGATGTATCATGTCTCTGTAACTATACCTACTGAAAGTTGCGAAGGGATACTGGATACTAGCAACGGTTTGCATCGTGTAGAGGTGCCCAGTAAAAGCACCTTGCTCTATGTCACAGTGCTATCACACGCTGTTGGCAAAAGCTTGGATAGGTGGTACATCGGTCGATCTAGGATGCTAAGGAAGAAGACGCAGAAGAACAGTTGGAAACAGAGATCCTGTGGTAGCCAGGAAATCCACTTCACGGCGTTGGTCCTTGGCAACGATAATGACTTGCTTGCTAGAGATTCGGTATCCCGTTGAAGGTTGATGGAGGCGAGCCAGGGGGCCTGATGGTAGGAGGTGGAGGGAGGGCGCTGGTGCGACCAGAGAGATGACGATAGGGCGGGGAAGTCGACTATGCACCCCGGAAAAACAGGCGTGTGCCGAAACGCCTAATATAACTTAATATCAACCATCTTCCACTGTCGTCTTGTGACAGCCAGATTTGGAATGCCCCAGACTCCCGGCAGTTGTCCACGGGGCTTGTACAATTCTAGCATGCCCAATGACCCAAAACTTCAAGAGATGACGTCCCAAACAGGCAACCGATGCTGTTCCGGGTGGTTCCGGTTGCTTCCAACCCAAGAATCCATTCATAGCGCCGAGAGGTGGCGCATGATATTGATTCACTTACACGGAGTGTCATGGAGGTTCTTAGCGCCGTGGCTACAGGACTATAAGAGGAGAGTCGCTGGCCAAAGAGCATTCGGGGCGGAGCGTGTGTTAGACTGAGCGAACCTCCTCGCAGCCTTGTGGAAGCTCGATCCCTGGAAGTTGGTTCACGAATTTCAAAGCCCACAATGAAGGTGCTCCCGGGAATTCTGCTCGCAGCCACGGCTGCTCAGGCACACTGTACGTCCCTAACCTCTCCTTAGGCGCTTAGCCTATGTTCGAGGTGGACCCGAAAATCGAGTCAGGCACATGCTGACAGGCGTTTGCAGACACCTTCCCAAGACTCGTCGTCAACGGGGTGCCCGAGGAGAGGGAATGGTCCGTCACTCGGATGACCAAGAACCACCAGAGCAAGCAGGGCATCGAGAACCCGAGCAGTGGCGACATCCGCTGCTACAGCTCCCAGACAGCCCCTAACGTGGCAACGGTGCCCGCTGGCTCTACCATTCACTACCTCTCCACCCAGCAGATCAACCACCCCGGCCCGACTCAGTACTACCTGGCCAAGGTCCCCGCCGGCCAGTCGGCCAGGACGTGGGACGGCTCCGGCGCCGTCTGGTTCAAGATCGCGACCAGCATGCCCGAGTACGATCAAAACAGGCAGCTCGTCTGGCCCGGTCACAGTAAGGAGCCACGCCCCAAGCATATACCCCAAGTGAGGATAGCAGGAGTGTGAACGGTCCCTGACCACATCCATCTTACCAGACACCTACCAAACCATCAACACCACCATTCCTACCAACACCCCCAGCGGCGAGTACCTCCTCCGCGTCGAGCAGATTGCCCTGCACATGGCTAGCCAGCCGAACAGGGCCCAGTTCTACATCTCGTGCTCCCAGATCCAGATCACCAACGGCGGCAACGGCACTCCGGGCCCGCTCGTGGCTTTCCCTGGCGCGTACAGGAGCAACGACCCGGGCATCCTGGTCAACCTGTACAGCGGCATGCAGCCTTCGCAGTACCAGCCTCCTGGACCGGCCGTGTGGCGCGGTTAAGGGACGAGGGTGGCTTTGAAGGGGGGCTTGGTTTGAAGTCTGTTGAGCGATGCGTTTAACAGCGTTGAGGAAGTGGGTGATGCCGTCGATGGAGACATCGGCGTGCTTGGGGTACGTGAGGATGGTGATGCAAGACCCTAGGAAGTCTGGGCGCGAGGATGACGGCCTGAGGTGCCGCCCGTAAGTATCGAGGCTGAACATGATAGCTCGGTGAATAAAGGCAGTCCACATATGGATGGTTTCGAGTCTTGTCTAATACTTATGAAGAGGCGTTGATTCGGATTGATTTGCTTTTCGGTCAACTTGCTCTCTCGTTCGGCATGGTGGATTTGGCTGGGCGTGAACTCCATCCCACATTCACATGGATGTACGCTTGAAAGAAGATATGGATTTAGAGAAGGCCATGGCCAGAGACAACAAAAGTGCCTCCTACCTTACCTTACCTGGCGATCTGTCGTGTTTGACGGCCCATCGCAAAGTCACGTGATCCGATCCTAGGCTTCATGCACCCAGCCAACTCGTACGTAGTTCATTGCTTGCCTGAGCTACCTAGTGTTGCCGACCAGGCACTTGTGACGTGCCAACCTTCGGCCATCCAGGCTGAACTTCTTTTCCGTTTTGGCTTGCATTTTTCCATTGCTTCTACCTGACTACCTACCTACCCTACATACCTAGGTTCCCAGGACATCAATGCATGGTCCATCGCCCGGCATGAGCCTCAACAAGTTGCCGGACGAGCTTGTGGTTGAAATAGCCAAACACCTCATACCATGCCTCCATGGATGTCTTGACACCTACCGCACCGTCCGCATTACCTCTGATGATGGTCTCCCTCTTTTGGAGGCGAGTGCCGCCTTGCTCGCTCTCACAAGAGCCAACCGTCGATTCAACTCCATTGCAAGGCGCTTCCTTTATCAAACCGTTAACATTCCTAATTTGAAAGTCCTTTATCGTCTCTTGAGGACCTTCCTCGAAGCGCCCCACTTAGCAGAGCTTGTACGAGAGATCGTCATTTTCTCGGATGAAGATGATCCATGTTGGTGTTTTCACTGCGTTGACCCTTCCTGGACCGAAAGCGCCAGGGAAGAAGTGGCGTCGGCCCTGGAAAGGACCGAGGCCAAAGACTTTGTACGCCGCCTCATACGCGACTTTCCCGAACTATCCACACGGCTAAAGTCCGCTCGGGGAGAGGCGGCTTGTGTACTGCTCCTTCTTCTAGCGTCCAATGCCACAGCCCTCCACTTAACCTTGCCAGACGACGAATATGGCGAGTACCTTCTTTTGTCGGAGGCCTTTGCCGCCTCCGCGACATCATCGACGAACGGGGGCCAGGTTTCTCTTCTACCACGGCTTGAAAGGCTTCGTCTCGTTTCAGAACCGGAGAATCATCACACCAGCCTCCCGGCCGATGTCCTGCACAATTTAATGAGGGGCCGTCGAGTCAAGCACGTCGAACTGTGCGGGCCATACTGCTGGATTGAGACGCATTTGAACGCGGATGTGTGGACAACTGTCGAGACCCTGCGTGTTGAGTTCTTTACCACCGGCGAATGGTGGTACGAGCTATGCAGGGACGCTCGCCCCCCGCTGAGGCTGGTCGACATCAGGCCTGCCCCTTTTCTCTGCTATACAGCAGCCTCGTCCCAGCACTGGACTGCGCCTGGACTCAACGAGGCCCTGAGCTTCTGTAAGGAGACGCTGCAGATTTTGCGCCTGGGTAACGGCGGGAACATGGACGGCGACGAACCCGGACCCCAGGTTGGACCCCAAAGAAGGCTCACCTGCCTTTCCTCAATGGCGGTTCTCAGTGAGCTTGCCATAACGGTGCAGCTATTGTTCACTGGGATGAAGGATAAGGAGAGCAGCCGTATTTGTACTAGGCTGCCGCCATCGCCCCGAAGACTGCAGCTTTACGAGCGCTTCCCTTCCCAGGCGTCCCACGACTGCTGGATGGATACGGTCCATGACCCAGAGCAAGGTTTCGTCGAGCGTGCGTGAAATGGCCCACCATATGAAGAGTTGGTGAAGCGAGCTTTGCGGCATCTTGCTTTTCAGAGCGCGGAACGGCTTCCCCGATTGGAAACAGTATTGTTCACACGAAGTAAGGATGTCCAGGAAACCTTTGTCGTCGGCCCAGAGTTGGATAGAAGCGGTACTTGGGCGCCAGACGATGGTGATCCATCTCGCATGGCGTTCCGCTTTTCGCCGGTGAGGATGATGACGTCTTTGGAGGACGTCGCTGCAGGTGTAGATAGCCAGGCAAGCTAGCTTTCTGGACGTTTCAGCCTCCTGTCAATGGGTAAAATAACTACGGACACAAGGTTCTGTGACCAGCTCGAGGGTCAAGATGATGACAAGCCCTCCAAGCGTTGAGCGTTGACGGTGCCATTTGGGTGTCATGACCGGACCCTGCAATCTGTCGCTGTTGCTCCCCTAACCCTCCGCACCCCAACCCCTGACACACCTCAGGTACGGGCTCAGCTTTCGGTGCCTCAAGCACCCAGCTGACTGATTCAATCTCCCAACCTTGCCTGCCACTGCGTACTTGAAAACTCAGTTTTCCTCACAAATTCAGGGCTTCTAACCCCGCAGGTAGATTCCCCGTCCCTGCCCGGTTTTGTTTTCGGATTCCACGACGGCCAATTATTACCTCCCCACCCCACCCAACATGAGTCTCGGCTTGCTCAATCTCCCCGACGAGCTTTTGCTCAATATCTCCAAGAGATTCGTCTCCAATCTGCCAGCCCCTTCATACAGCAGACAACACTGTGCCACCCACGAAGACGACCTGATCATCGGGACACGTCTCGCCCTGCTCGCTCTGACGAAAACATGTCGACGGCTGAACGCCATCGCAACTCCCACCTTGTACCAGAACATTCGCGTTCAGGATTTCAAGACGCTGTACCGTCTCGTCAATACTCTGCTCGAAGAACCATACTTGGCAAAGTATGTGAGAGCTTTGGGCATCTTCATCAACATACTGTGGTCCACGAGCAGAGAAACGAACAGCGTGGCCTGCAGGACCCTGATCCAGACTTTGATGTCCGACAATGCCGGTCGCCTTTACCGTCATTTCACCGAGAATGCCCGCCCTTTCAGCGGCCTTTTCCAGTTTCGAAGTGCTCTCCGCAACGCCCTTGGCAACAAGGGAAGAGTGTCCCTGGTATACTTTCCAGAGGCGATGTGCCTTCTGCTGCTGATCTTCACTTCCAATCTCGATACGCTGCACTTAATCTGTCCTGACTGCCCTCATCTTATCGGAAACTTTGACTTTTTGACATGGGCAATTGCCGACGCCGGTCGATCCCCGGTGGATGGACAAGAGGGGATCCTCCCTCGGCTCAGAACACTACGTCTTATCGCGGACCCCGTGCGCAACGAAGCGATGATCAAGCCAATGGAGCCAGAATCTTTTATGCAAGGACGGGTGCTCAAACACGTCGAGCTCTACGGGCCGTCTCTGCTGGAATCCTATATAGACACAGTCCCAAATCCCCAAGCGTGGGCGGGCTTGTGGAAGGATGTCGAGACACTGCGCATTGAGGACGCATACATCGATGCCGCCTGGCTGTATCGCCTCTGCGTGGAGGCCCGGCCGCCGCTGAAGCACCTAGAGATTCGGAATTCGCCTTGCCAGAAGGACCTCGAAGAGGACTCACGCCAGGTAGATGGGGGGTTAAACGAGGTTCTGAACCTCTGCAAGGCCACGCTCCAAATCCTCCGCGTCGACTTGGACCATGGCCCCGGGGACGAGCCCAACCTTGGCCCCCAGGGAAAGCTCACGTGCATCGCCTCGATGGATGCGCTCAAGGTCTTGAGCATTCAGACGAGGCACCTTTTCGATTCTTTGCATGACATGGCGGAGAGCAACGGCTGCATTCGCGATAGAATACCGCCGTCGCTCGAACAGCTACACCTCCTCGAGTATGCGGACGCCTGCTCGGAAATAGACCCTTGGGATCCTCCCGAGTCTTTGGATGACATAGGCGATGACGACTGGTACGGGAACTGGGTAGCAAAAGGCTTGCTGGAGCTAGCCTTTGACAGCGCGGAGCGGCTCCCTCGTCTGGAGAGGGTGTCGCTATCCGTATCCACATTTTACTGTGACAGTTGGAAAGGTTTCCTTGCCGCTCTTGATGCGAGAGTTACCTTTATCTGGGAAGTATTGGAAGACCCTGCGTCTGTCGCGAGAATGTCGCTCTCACTGAAGAGATCCAAGGGTCATCTCGTGTGACCGAAGCTCGTCAGGTCATGCCGCGTCATGAACGGTGTTACGAGAAGCTGCAAAGGTACGCAAGTAGCCTCATCAAGTCACGAAGAGGCAGGCCTGTAACTCTGAGGAGTGAAAGGTGGGCGAGGCGGATGAGTTGGCTTTTGGATTCATGTACTATTACTTGAAGCCTGGAATAGAAAACGTTGGTGGCTTGAGGACCGCAGTCTCCATGTTCTCCCGCCCCGAAGCCAAAGATGGTAATAATTATAGTAGCCCTTGTTCATTTGACCTCCGGAATGGCTCATGCTTGCTCACTCCTCTGACCGTTTGGATCTCGTGGCACAAAATCGTCGCCGTTGCAACGAGCTGTTGTGGCATCTTTTTCAAGTTGATCACCATCCTCCGAGACAATCGTCGCCTCCCACAGGGCCGCACTCTCCAACAAGTCCCTGCCGAGCTGTCTCTGCAGGCTCGTCATCTTGTCGACAAGATGCGAGGTGGCGATGTCCTTGGGCCCCCAGACGACCAGGGCGATGGACGCGGCGCGCTCCAACCAACTGATGCACTGCTCCAGATCCCCTCGGCGCTGGTGGATCTCGGCAAGATCCTCCATGGCGTGGGCGGCGATGCCGTCCTGGTAGAACGACGGCGCCTCCCCGGGCCTCCTCGGCGGCCGCGTGACGACCGACATGCAATGCCCCAGCGCCATGTCCGCGTCGCCCGTCAGCATGTAAAAGTGGGCGAGCTCGTTTTCGACGGAGCGGACCTGGTCCGACTCGGCGCCGAACACGGGGCGGCTCGCGTGGAGCAGCTCCGTGGCGATCTCGAGCCCGGCGCGGTACTCGCCGCTGCGGCGAAGCAGCGTGGCAAGGGAATCGAGGAGCTTGAAGGTGATGGCGCGGGAGCGCTGGAGGCGGCGGTTGAAGATGTCGAGCATGCACTGCAGGCTGCGCCGGGAAATCTCCTGGTTGCCCTCGTCCTTCTGGAGCTCCTGGCAGATCTGCGTGATGGGGTGGTTGGGGGAGAGGGCCCGTTGGGCCTCGCTGGTGAGGAAGCGGAGGAGGATGTTGCGGAGCTCCGGCCGCGCGCGCGTGTTGACCGGGGACAGAGTGGCGAAGAGGTTGCGGAGGAAGTCGAACGGCTGGGAGGTCATGGCCGCGGCGGCTAGCTGGCCTGCTTCGGCAAAGGTGGACCATGCTCGTCGGTCGGGCCGCAGGTCGTCGTCTTCTTTGGAGTTGATGGAGATCTTGACGAGGTAGATGGCGTTTTTGATGGTGCTCCAGTACCGCGTCGACTCTTGCGGCGATCGGTGCCCGAGGTAGTCGTCTGGAACCGCACCCTCGGGGATGTGCGACAGCTGCCAGTCGTAGTACTCGTCGAGCTTGCGGCTGATGATGCTCATGGTCCGTGTTTGCGGATCTAGGCATAGGGACCCCTGAGGGGTCTGGAACAGATGTTGTAACTGGGACTGGTAAGCGATCATATTGGGGCTCTGGGGAGCAGGCAGGGCTGCTGCTGATGAGCCTCGTTGCTCTTCCTCCTCGGATGGCTGTGGGCTTGACTCGGGTGTCATGCAAGGTGTGTCGACCAGAGAGAAGGGTTCTTGAGGGGGACTCAAGAGCTGCGCCCACCTCGGGGCGGAGGTCGTGTTTTGAGTGGCATCTTCATGCTTGATCAAGTCTGAAATGCTGATGCTCCGGCGCATATGCCGGCTTGGTTCGGAAACGGGCGGAGAGGGAACGCCTTGGGCTGCCGAAGAGGTGGGGAGTTGGCTCATCGGCGACGTATGCTGCAGGTCTTGCTGGCTGACTCTCGCAACCTGTGCCGGCTTGCGCAGGCCATCTTGGCCGGAGCCGTCAGGACCTCCTGAGCTTCTGGATGGCAGGGACGCAGGGGACATTCGGGCCCGCCGTGCTGCCCGGATACGCTCATCGCCGTTGGAATTTTTGAACACGTTCCACTCTCGGAAGCGCTTGTCGTACATGCGTTTGCTGTCTGGAGAATCAGCGAGCCGAACCAAAGTCATGGTCTAAGAGGCCAGAGGGGTGGATGAGGCTTAGGAAGAGGCTGGGACAGTGGGAAAGTGACAGGTAGTAAGCAGAACAGCAAGACCGGTGCAAGGGCTCTGATGGGAGAATCCTTCAGATCTGAGGTAGAACTGAGCATGCCGTTCCGCAGCAGAGCGTTGGAAAGTTGGAGCTTTAATGAAACAAACACCCTGGGGCCTGGCATGGCACAACAGCGACTTGGCGGTGGCCAACGCCGGCTCGCTGGGGTCTAGAGGTCGTTTCTGCAGCGTGGTCCGGCGAGCAGCCGGCGACATTATGGTGCATACGCCACACCAAAGGGGAATGTAGCTCCCGGAGATGAATGTTGCGTAACCATGGCGCAGCCAATATCCCGCCCAGAATAAGTCGATGCTTCATAGAGGTGGTATCCATCGCGAGTAGTTGCGAGTGTGTAGATTCTAATGCATTGCTTGGAGGGAGGGGGAGAGTGATAGGAAGAGCAGGCCAGCACAGAGAGAGAGAGAGAGAGGGGAGGGGGAGGGGGGGGGGGACATGAGATGAAGGTGATCGATTGTTCGTTGAGGACGTACCTTGCTAAGAAGCCATGTTGGGTTCTCATGATCTCGCTGACTTTCTTCAGCGGATACTGCCTGTAGAGTCTGATGATGGTCTCCCGGTGTGTCTCCCATTCCCTGGCTGTTGGACCTTGAATCGTGCGGGATTGTCTGTCAACAATGACATCGGTGCTGGCCATGGTCCGGATGGCGGCAGCGGGTATCGGATCCGCTGTCGACCTGTGTGTCTCCAGTGTCGACATGATGATAGAGGATGGGAGAGGCGCAGTGTTGGCCTCACTAAGCCAAGCGGACGCTACTGCAAGGTTCTTTGGGATGCCTGTCATGTCGGGGAGAGCTGGACCCGCGGTTGGTGCTAAAGCCATAATCCACGCTTCGAACATCAGAGAGGGCAAGACAGCAGGAGCGGAGTCTTCAGACAAAAGCACGAGCCTACGCAGCAGTTTCTTATGTGAAATGCGATGGATGCCAGTGATGGTTCGAGTTGGATAGTCGTGAATTCCCGGAGTGACTGAGTTGCTGACACCTGGGGCGTGAGAGCGTGGTTGACCGTCATCATCAGAGGTTCGTGGCGGCGCAGCATCAAAAAGAACCCTGCAGTATGTCGCTCATGCTGACGCCAAGTCGGCTGTAAGCCGTACCAGTGCCGCCATTGGTCTCGAAAACGAACACCGGCTGCCCGGAAATGCCTTTGTTCAGCATCATGGGTCCCACGGACCGCTTCAGGTTCCTACTTCAGGCTGTGTTTGGGATCCGGGTTTGAGGTGTCGGCGGCGGGGATGGCTGACACCCTGAGGGAACCGTAGGATTCAGCCCCCAGGAAGGCTAACCACCTACAAGAACCAGCAAGGCAGGCGGCAAGGTCGGTCTTATTCTTGGTTTCAGAGTTCAAGGATTCAAGCTCCAAGTGCTTTTCCGAGCCAACGTGATAGCAGGAATGCGGAAGAGGCACGAGATATTTATCAAGGACGCCGTCCACAACACGAAGTCCAACAATGGAGATGGCCCCGAACAAGGCATTGATTCTTTTTTCTGCCGCTGTGTTTACAACCTTGCACGAGGCAGAGCCTTTCTTTGACCCCGGGGTGCGATCATCATCCGGTTTTTTCCCAAACGCCGTACGGCTGGATGCCAAACTTATCATGAAAATTCTATTTTCCACCTACGTTGATTATGCCTGGTGTCGGGGTTGACGAGCAGATTGGAGGTAAGTATGAGGACAAGGACGAGGACGAGACGAGGACGAAAAAAAAAGGTATTAATTACTTAGGGCTGCCGACTGTCCACAAGTCCGGCAAGCGTCTTCATTACTGGGCATCTGAGGATTGAAGTGACAGGACATAGGCTGAGAAGCAGGATGCCAGTGACAGACAAGAAGAGACGAGAATAGAACGCACAAACCATTGCAAGGTGGATGGTATTAATGGATGATATGGTGCAACCTGGAACCAAGTGCCGTTGAGGACCTTGACTAATTCGTCCCGGACTAACAAAATGCCAGACTCTTGAAAATGCAGACTGCCTGACCGACCCAACACCGTCTAGAACTCCATGAGATTCTGAAGCCCACTTGATACGATTTCAAGACCTGGGCACCGTGAAATTTTCTATCGCTCTCCAATTAGTCGAGTAAATCTTGACCCTCTTTGTAGTTCTTTCTCGCATCGAAGACAACCGTGGCTAACGCAGTCGTTCTAGTGGAGGCCATGGTGAGCATCGCATCTTCATGACGCCACTGAAAGGGGGGTGACATATGCCAAGAAGGCAGGCGATCGACAAGAAGGGGGAGGGCCGGGGGAGAAATAGAAAGATGTACGACGTACCCCTGAATATATGTGCATATGAACGGCGCAATCAGAGCACCGTAGTCAGACGTCTTGACGCTCAAGGTGAAGGCCAGACCGACGCTGGCGCAGGCCAGGAGGACATTGAGACAACAGCCAAAAAAGGTCACCACCTGCTTGCGCCAGTGTTGCTCTCCTTCGGTGAGCGTGATCCGATTGGGCTCTACCGCCAGGAGAAAGACGAACAGGGTGATGTTGAAGATGAACCCGAGCATTCCCTGGGGACAAGCACGCCGTAAGCCTCCGAGGACCCAGACCCTCTCTGAGCATGCAGAGCTATGACCAGAGGCGAGGAGAGTTCTTACCACCAAGAAGCATGCCTTGAGAAGGATGTGGCTGGCCGCATCAAAGGTGAAAGGGCTTTGTGAGACAAGGCCTGGGACCGAGACGCACCGGTTGCTGTCGGTCAGTGCCGGGGTAGCCCATCGCACTGACCGGGTGCTTCTTCCGAGGTCATAGATGTAGCTGACCGCCACGGCAACCATGAGATTGAGGTGGACCAGGATACAGGCCACGTGCATCAGCTTCCAGCATAGTTGCGTCGTTCGGTACATGATGGAGAAGGATGCCGGGATATGCGGGTATGCAGGGAGGCGGTATGATGACAAGAAGAAGAATCCGACAATGATCTTGGGACAGGGGGCAGGATCCTCAAACCCAATTCACGGGACCAAGGATATGCGGAGCCAGATGGAGGCCGCCGTCGTCATCGATGACACTGGCAGGCAGGTACGTGATGGCTGCTTCGGCGGTTGGTTATATGCCAGCTCACCGAATAGTCTTTGGAGAGATTTCCATCGTTCCTCGTACGTGGCGTTATCTCAGACCCTATTATTACCGCTTTATCTGACACGAGATTCTGCCTTAAAAATCACAGGCGTGCAAGCGCATGATTTGGATCAGGCAGAGTACCCCCAACTATGATCGTAAAATCTGGGAACACGATGACGGCCCGGCCTACCATGGCGGGAAGGTGAGCAGCCGAGAGGCTGGGATGGGGATGGCACTAAGAGGGTTCAAGTTGACGCTGCTGGCAGCTGTGGCGGTGTGTAAGCTCAGCAACAAGATGAGATGGGCGGGGAGTGTTTAGGCGGTCATGTAATTACAGACCATAATCAGCCTCTTCCTTCTTATTCATTACCAGCACCTTGTCTGCAGCGAAAAACAGCCAACGACGACCAGCCGACTGGGACAAGCCACAACCTGCAGAGTTATCCCAAATGAACTGACACGTCCCATGGGAATGCACCATTGTCAGCACAGGTGAAGCGTACCCGCCATGCATGTGCCTCGGTATCTAGGCCCCTTCACTCAGGTACTGCGTAGGTAGGTATTGTGGCAGCACTGTGGTGGGACTAGCTCCGTGCTGGAAGACCCTGTCGCAAGCGTTTACGGGAGCCAACGACCCGGAAAGGGTGTTCCAAGTGAACGTTACATGAACGCTTCTCACCCGTGACCTGGGGTTTGGCCCGGAAGATGACGAGCCAAGGAATTACACAGTACACTACGGCGTCGCTCGGTCTCCTCCGTGAAGAGTCCATCCTCAGACGGGGGGTATCGGGAATCCGAACGGGCGATCGGCGGACTGCCCGGCGTCTCCACCTCGAACCGACGATGGGGCCGAGGGGGCCCGGGGCTGAGCTCGCCCCAAGAGGAAAAAGTTCCTTGAAGGAGGCTCTCTCGTCTTACTCATACACGTCCTTGTGACGCCATGACGGAACTCCGACACGACGAGACGGTACAGCAAATAGCAGAGCTACGAAGGGCCCAATATGCGTTGGTGTTCGCGTATCCTCGCTCACGGCCGTGTTTTAGAGGGCCCATCTCACCGTGCCCCCAAACTTTGGTCGGCCAAGCATCAGGAAGGGCACGTCCGCAGCCACGCACGCAGGAGGGCCCTCGCGTGACAACACGGCGTAGCATCCCGGATTCAAAACGGCAGAAGCAAGCACGGTCTCGGAGAAGTCCAGCTGCTGACTACCACTCTACTCATCATGACTGCAAGAAGGGCTGCAGCCGAAGGCCGTGGGGTGGGAGAAAAGTGTCCGACGACGCTCAACGATGTCCAAGGTGGGGCATTCGAGCCACTTATTCCATGCATGACATACGCAGTATACGCGTAGCTCACTCACTAACCGACAAAACGCATGCGCGCCGGCACACCGGACCATTGAGCACGATGCGCCTACGTTTTTGCCGTGGCTTGCACAGTAATTCCACGGCGGCGCTCTCTGCCTTGCTGGGCCAGCCCGCGCTGCGCCTCGTACGTACCAACCGGGCCGGGACCTCTTCGATCCGCGAGGGAACGGACCCTATTTCGCCTTGGTCGCTCGCGATTCAACCATGACCACATGGAGCTCCGCATCGTGGTCGGTGGGAGGCCCGTGCCGCCGCAATGTCAACATCCGGCCTGGCTTGGATGCTAAGCCCCCCCACACATGGAATCGCCATCCCCCAACGGCCCAGGTGACATCCATCGCCCCCAAGGAACAGCTGCTGGTCTGTCAAGTGGCCATTATCCGATCTTCCGGGGTCCCGACGCCACGGTACGGGCTGTGGCATGGAAGCGGCACTTTCCAGGGGAACATTCCGCACTCCCCTAACCAAGACCTGACAAACCAATCTCACATCTGCGATGGAGGCTATCTCGTGTCATCCCCCAAGTAGCGGCTTCAACGGCCTAAACACGACAGGAGAAAGTCTCCATCACCGCTTAGTTTGATGGCGCATCGTGTCAACCTATTCCCTGATTGGAACACCGACAGCAGCAGCATGCTGAGCCCAGCGACGCCACTCATCGTCCATCTTTGCTCTCCTGTCGTTTGGCTGCCCCCTGCACACGGTCTTGATGGTTTCCATGGACGCATTCGTTTTATTCTACAAATGATATGAAAGAATTGGCCTGCTTGACCCGGCCTTTCGGACATGCACAAACCGTGTTCACCTCTCGCTACCCCGTTGCCTCGACCCCCTGATCTGTCCCTCTGATATCCTGCAACCTCTTGCTGCCCCTACATGTTCTCGCAGCTAGCCCTCCAGAGATGTGGCACTATGGAGGCGGCCTGGGGTGTAGTCCGAGCCTCGTTTTCAAGCTCCAGCTTCTGGAACAGCCCGTCTTGTCGATCCGGCCACAACCAATGCGAAGGATGCCGCTCCATTCACGAGCTGCTCCGCTGGGCCGAGGTGCAACGGAGGCGAGACCACGCCTTCGAGGGGACCTCTCCGTTGGGTCTCATCCACACCAGCTTCCTTGAGCTTGACCTCTGCGCCGGCTCCTCTCGGTGCCAGACGTGCCGGGTGATCCGGCGAGCCTTTCTCCTGAGCCAAATCACGGGACGGGATGTTGACCGGCTCGGACGTCCCGATGGACAATGGCCGATCTACGCCGCTGTCGGCCTCAGTTCATCGGGAGAAAGCCGGCTTCTGCTCGAAATCCAATCGCCAAAGAAGACATGGTTCTCAGCCACCGTGCATCTGAGCAACGAACCTCGGCCGCGCTCCCGGCTTCCCCGGGACGGCAGCCTGCCCGCCCTACACCCCAACTTTGACGAGCTCCGCCGCGTCATCCAAAACTGCCACGCCAACCACGAGTGCACTTCTCGATACCGCTGGTCCCATCGGAACCCCACCTGGCTTCTCAGGATCCTCCCGAACAGCATGGTCCAGCTGGTCTCAGGCCCGCCCACGCTGGTTGATTACGCCGTCCTAAGCTACTCCTGGGGAGACCCGGCCACCATGCCGCCCGCCGAATGGGCCCGGATCAAGGGTGCCAGCACAAACACGGCGAACGGCCGCCCCGTGGCCGAGCGGCTGAAGCCCTTTTGCATGCGCACCCTGCCGGAAACGATGCAAGACGCCATTACCATCGCCGCGTCTCTGGGCTATTCGTACATCTGGATCGACAACGTCTGCATCCCCAAAGGTACCGACTGGGACAAGGAAGCGGGGATGATGCACGAGGTCTACGGCAACGCCGCTTTTACGCTTATCGCCTCGTCCAGCACCAAGGCGACCGACCCGCTCCTGCGGGACCGTCTGGCCTGGCGGCATCGAGATCAGGCCGGCCCCTTGCGGGAGCAGTGGTGGCTTCATGACGCCGAGATTCCTCTGGACCGCGTGAGGTTCGAGCCGCCCGTGGCCAAGCGCGGCTGGACGCTGCAGGAGGAGAGGCTGTCGCCCAGGGTGGTGTACTGGACGGCTCAGCGGTGGTACTGGTCCTGCGCCGAATGCCAGGTTGCTGAGGGGGGCGACATCATCAACACGCCCGTCTCCCCGGCCCAAGAGCCGCGGCCGGAACCCGAGCGCTCACCGTGCCCCCGCAGCAGCCACCCGCAGCGCTTCCTCACCCTCTGCCACGACGGCGACGAACGCCGCCTCCACTCCGAGTGGCTCGACATCGTCAAGGCCTACACCCCCCGGGACCTGGTGGCGCCGCAGGACAGGTTCCTCGCCATCGCGGGCCTCGCCGTGCGTTTTTACAACGCAAAAGCCGCCCATGGCGGAACGGCCGCGGCCACGGAGGAGTACCTGGCGGGGCTCTGGCGGGACGATTTTGCAAAGCACCTCGCCTGGCGCGTGGCCGCGGCGGCGGATGCGAGGCACAATCTCCAACACGTCGCGCCATCGTGGTCGTGGGCGTCGCTGCCGCTGCGGGTGCAGGTGAGCGCGGAAGCGGATTTCCGGCAGGCCAAGAGCTTTGACTTTATCGCGGTTGAGCATGCTGAGCCGCCGAGCACCGTCCCGGCTGCGGATTTGGCAGACGCGAGGAGCGAGGACCCGGAGCTGGCCTACCTGAACCGCGGCCGCGCCGTGGAAGAGCGAGGCCGCGCCGTCAAGGTGGTGGAGGTGCAGGGCCGGTTCCGGCGGTTCATCTCTGACGACGCGGCGCGGGACGTGTCGTGGGACAGCATCGAACGCAGCCGTGCCGTCGGCGGCAGCAGCGGGCGAAAGACGGTGTTCGACTTTTCCGCGCTGCCCGGCCAGAGCATCTACGCGCGCCATCGCGGCGATGGCAGGATCCTCTCTAGGGACGCGCATTGCGGCGAGGTTGTCGGGCAGCTGGATTATTTGGCGCCGGCGGCGGGCGGCAAGGCCAAGAGCCCGTTTGACCCGTACGTCCCGGAGGGTGCCGAGAAGGAGATTGTGTGCCTGGAAGTTGGCGAGCTGGCGATGCTCTTGCTGGTTCCGAGCCGGAGATGGGGCCAGCCAGAGTCATACAGGCGTGTTGGGGTGGCTGTCGGGTATCATCATCGGAAGGGGTTCTTTTATGGCTGCGAGACAAGAAGGATTCGTCTTTCATGAGAATGCCGAGAGTATGACAAGACGCAAAAACGCTGGTCGTTGGGTCGTTGAATGTATTCTTTCGTATTAGATATTTACCAGGTACCTAGAGTTCTTACTAGCTAATTAATAAAGATAGATCATGATTTCACTACCCCATCTCCCCAGGATGAATCACTTTTTGAGTAACTAATTCATTGACGTTAAACATCTTCCTGAGAACTTCTCGACCGTTCCCGGTGGGAGTGATGCACCTCTACAACATCGTCCTCACGGCAAGGCTAGGTTTTCTCTCCTCTGCGAGATCACGACGCTCGGTTCCTCCCAGCGCGTGCCGACCGACTATTGCGTCAAAGCCCATCTATCCTGTTCCGGCCAATGAACTCCTGCACCATGCTCGACGGTCCGTAGGCCATGCATCAGGAGGTAAGCGGCGTCGAGGGGATTGTTACGTACATGGCCCACTTGGTGGAGCGAAGAAGAATGGCGTCACGCCGACCAACCGCCCATGGGGTCGCCCGTAGCAACTCTCCAGAGTCGTTTATCGTCGTTTTGGGTTCACAGCGGATGCTCGACAACAAAACTTCTGTCCCGAGTTCATGGTCGTGGTTGAGCTGGTGGGGCGGCTAAGAAATGATGCCATCCTGACTACCGATGGGTATTCTGACAAGATGGAGTGTAGGACACCGAGGTTGGTGGCCAGATTGCAGTATAAAAATGACCACTACGATCCTCAAAGGGCTTGAGCTTCTGCTTTGTTCAGACACCAACCCCATCACAGCTCTACAAGCCAACACATACGATGGTTTCGATACGTCTTCTTGCCCTCGGCGCCTTGGCTCTCGGGGCCAGCGCTCTCCCTGCCGACAAGCGCTCTTCCAGCGCATCATCGGCCAGGTCTGCAGAGGTGGTAGACGAGGCCTTCGGCTCAGCAGTGCGGGAGAAGCGCGTGCCGGGCATCGCCGCGCTCGCCTTGAACCGTGACGGCACCGTCCTCTACAAGAACGCCTGGGGCACCGTCAACATTGACGACGCATCCTCAGCGCCTATCACCTCGTCGACCAAGATGAGGATTGCCTCCATGACCAAGTCCGTCGTCAGCGTGGCCGCTCTTCAGCTTGTCGAGCAGGAAAAGCTGAGCCTCGACGACCTGGTGGAGGACTACCTCCCCAAGTGGAAGAACGCCAGCGTCCTCGAGGGCTTCACCGACGACGGCGAGCCCATCCTCCGCGCCCCGAAGACCAAGGCCACCATTCTCCACCTCTTCACCCACACCGCGGGCGAGGCCTACTGGTTCATCAACACAAACATCAACCGCTACCAGCAGTGGGCGGCCCGACAGAACACCACCGTCTCCCCGGCCCCGCTGGCGGCCGACCCCGGCACGGGCTGGTACTACGGCACCAGCATCGACACGCTCGGCAACGTCATCGAGGCCATCACGGGCCTGCGCCTTGACGACTACATTGAGCACAACATCTTCCGGCCCCTAGGCATCCAGAACTCGGGCCTCGTCACCCCCGACATCTGGACGCACCAGCGCCTGGACAACGGCACCATCGTAGCCGTTCCCCCGGCCCCCGTCGACCCCACGTCTACCCCGGGCGGCGGCGGCTACCTCATCTCCACCCTGGACAACTACTCCAATTACCTGCTGGCCCTCGTCAACTGGGGCACGCACCCCCGGTCGGGCGTCACCATCCTCAAGTCGTCGACCGTCAAGAAGTACGTCTTCGCCGACCTGGTGCCGTTGGCGGTGCCCAAGCCGCCGTCGTGCGAGCCGCCGCCGGCCCGCCCCAACGGCGAGGGCGACGTTGGCATCTGGAACTCCAACAACCTGACCCTGAGCCTGGCGTCCGAGTTCCTCCCGGGCGTTCCCAAGGGCTGGTCGGCGTCGTTCCTGATCAACAACGAAGCCATCCCCGGCCGCCGCAGCGAGGGCAGCGGCGCCTGGGCGGGCATTCACAACCTGTACTACTGGGCGGATGTCAAGGCTGGCAAGCTGGGCATCGTGTTTACCAACCTGGCTCCCTTCTTGGACCCCACCGTGCTGGGGCTGTACGATACGCTCGAGGAGTTTGCGTACTCGGCTTGATGAGAAAATGACATGTAATAACGAGACGGGGAGGGCGAAGGAGCAAACCGGTAATCATGATGCATGATGATATTCGCAGCGTTGCTACTGTTATTTCGCAATGGATAATCGTGATAGCGATGAAGAAAATGAGAACAAACAAAGACTTAATAATCAAACGTTCAAAGCACATCTTGACATGTGTCCGTGTGAAGGATATTGAAGCTCAGGCTTCCTGGTTTCCAGACTGGAGATTCGCCATGTCTATTATTACTTCAATGGATGTACTTACGTATGTATATACCTACGTACCTGGCCTAATTACCTACGCCAGAGAACACGAATACCCTTGATCCTTCTGCCTGGTGGTCAACAAACGCTTGAGGCCACCAAGTTCGGTATGCATGCTAGGTGTTCATCAACTGCTTGGGGGTGTCTGTCTTGAAGGGATCCTGCCTTCTCATTCCTGCGGTCCCCTTTCCTTACTCCCTGGCGTTCCCCCCTTTGAGCAACCGACCTTGAACGTATACCCTCGATATGTTCCGATCGTCTCCGGTCATGATGAACTTCTCAAACACCGTCCTGAGACCGTCTCCCTCCTGGACCATGGTCATGATGCCCTGCTCCTCCCCCCGCGTCCCGACCACGATGGCATCAAACTCCTTTCCCACCGCAAAGTTGCCCACCTTGCTCTCCAGCCCACAGACGCCAGCGCCCCCCAGCGTGGCCAGGTAAAACACCTCGTCGATCGACAGCCCCTTGTCCTCCCCCTTTGACTGCACCTCTCTTGCGTGGCTGGCAATCATGGCCTGCCTGATGGTGTCGAGCATGCTGCTCGAGAACCCGCCGCCGCTGTCGGTCCCCAACCCTACCTTGATGCCCTTTCGCAGAAACGTCCTGACGGGCGCGGCCATGAACCCGCCGCCGACGGTCATGTTGGCGATGGGACAGTGCGCCACCCCGCACCCCAGGTCCTTCAGCCGGCACAGCTCGTAGTCGCTCACGTAGCAGCAGTGCGCGAGGATGCTGCGCCCCGGGGGCAGCAGGCCGTAGTGCTCGTACAGGTCCGCCTCGCACCCGAACTGCGGAAACAGCTGCTTCGTCGCCTCCATCTCTTGCTCCGCCTCGTTGAAGTGCGTCTGCACCGGCAGGTCCGGGTTCGCCCGGGCCAGGTCGCCCAGCCCCCGCAGCACCTCCGGGTCGCACGAGATGGCGAAGCGCGGCGTGAGGATGTAGCGGACCAGCCTCCCCGCCGGGTCGATCCGGCGGACGTGCGCGATGCACCGCTCCGTCGCGCGCAGGCTGTCCTCGGCCGACGGCTCGCGGTAGTAGTCCGGGCTGTTGCGCGTCATGTTGCACTTGCCGACCAGCGCTCTCTGGCCCTTGGCCAGACACAGGTCGGCCAGAATCTCGGTCGCTTCCGCATGGAGCGAGCCGTAGTAGGAGGCGGTGGTGATGCCCTGGCGGAGGAAGCCGTCGACGCAGGACGAGTAGACCCGCCGGGCGTGGGCAGGGTCGCGGAAGAGAGCCTCGTTGGGGAAGGTGATGGCGTCGAGCCAGTCGAGGATGTGCATTCCCTGCCCGAGGCCGCGCTGAGACCACTGGGGCGCGTGGTTGTGGGTGTCGACGAAGCCCGGGATGAGGAACTGGCCTGGCGCGAGGCGGTGGGTTTGAACCGTGTGCGGCGGGCAGCCGAGGAGCGTTGGGATGGCTTCTGAGGTGTCGTTGGGATCAACGTGCTTTAGGAAGGTGGTGATCTTGCCTTCGCCGTCGACGGCCAGGAGAGCGTAAGGCAGGATCTCGAGCTCGGAGGCCGAGAGGGAGTGGATGATGGGACCAACGAAGACTTGGGTGCGTTGCGCCATCTTGCGATCAGGTTGGGATGTGAATGAATGGATACAAGCACCGACCAGTTCCCTAGCACAAGGCAGGATGACAGCAGTGAATTATTGATTGCTATGAGAATTAACAGTCATTATTCTGCTGAGCTATGTTGGTTATCTCAGCTGCGAAGCGCCAGCCTCCCCCTCCCTCGGCACCTTGAGGAAATCGGCGGTCGGGATGGTTAGACAGTTGCAAGCTGCAACGCGTCCGTCTTCCAATGGACGGATGGATGTTTGACACACATCCACATACGTAGTACATGCACACACGCACATGCCGTGCTCCGTAATTACTAGCTGACTTACACGCCGAAGGTGAGACACGGCGGCGTGGGGCATGAAGTTGGGGTTGGGGTTGTTTGGGCGGGCCAGGGTCAGAAACCAGGGCCAGGGCCAGGCCAAGACAGGGTTGGCGTTAGGCATGCTAGAGTTAGGGTCCATCAGGGTGAAATAAATACCAACGTTATTGTGTAACGAACGTCACAACGGTTGTCTTTCTGCAGCGAATCACGTGGCTTCGTGGAAGCGCATGGACGCGGCCGTGTTCGTCATGACATGAAGTGTTCAGCATAATTAACTACTGTGTAGTTAGCTTGACCAGAGACTCATCCACCAACTCAACAACAACCAAACACGGAAAGTTGGGGAACCCATCAATCAAACAAAAGATACAAGATCCATCGCGTCGTTTCTGAAGGCTTCTCTACTCGCCAGCTGAACCATCGTGTCTTTCATCTCGCGCAGATCTCCGCCATGTCTTACGAAATCTTCCTCACATCATTCGTCCCGGACGACGTTGTGGTGAGGGCCCGTAGCATTCTCTGCGGTGTGGCTGGCACTCCCGAGAGGCATTACTACCGGCACATCCAGCACTATGAGCCCTCCGACCCGACGGCCAAGGGCCTGCACACCATCAAGCAGCTGCAAAGGGAACGGGCACCGACGACCCCTCAATGGCAAGAGCTGCATCAGATTCTGGTCAAGCAGCCATCCGTCGTGCAGCTTCGCGCCGACATCACAGACGAGGTTGAGGCTGCCAACGACTCGGCAGTAGAGTGAGCTACTAGCCTGCCTTTTGGTGCCCGACGTGGTTGGTTTCCGGCGCTGATCACGCTCTTCCTCCCTCGTTGCAGACCGAAACCAGCCTACATTGAAGTTGCTGCTGCGAACCGCGCCGCGTTGCGTTGGACTGATTTTCCGGATCCCACAAACCGCCAAATCGACCCTTCCATCACCCAGCGCAGGATGCTGGAGATCGCCGATCCGAGGGCCGAGAGGATACTCGCCGAAAACAAGTTCAGGTTCGTCCGGGCTCGGCGCCAACCCCCCTTGCGGTCCTCTTTGCGTCTCGCCTGCCTGGCTGACCCCTGGCTCTTGCAGGCTGAAATGCAGCCTCATCGAAGAGTCGTACCGCTGGTGGCTCGAGGGGATCGAGTATTGCCTGACCCGCAACTACCTAGCGCCCAGCGCCACCAGCACGGAGCCTGCCGCGTCGCGGCAGATTCCCAACCCGGCCACGCTCACGCCCGTTGGCACCAACTGGATGCTGTACGTCCGCGCCAAGGTGGACAACCAGCCCGCCGCCACGATGCCGGCGCGCATGAAGCAGGGACAGCTGGCGCTGCTGCAGATCAAGCAACGACTCCGGGGCGTGGTGGACTTCTTGGCTTTTGACCGGCGATGCCACGACACCCGCATCCTGGAACCAAGAAGGGCATAGGTCCCGAGCGTAGGAGCCGGCGCGCGTGGCGACGTAGCAGCCGTTGGGACATGATAACGTAGCATGATCGACGCGTCGGTGCCTGGCTAGGGCCGCTCCCGTTGAAAAAGAATATGACCGGATAAGTGGTTTGGCTTTGTGGCGTTGACCGTTGAAGCCGAAGAGCGTTTGCGGTTCATCATGGCAAGGGGCAAAGGGGGGGGGGGGGGGGAGGGGGGTCACGTGTGGCGTTTGTTTTGTTGTTACTGGAGCAGAACCATCCGGATCAAGCGGAGGCGACTTGGACGGCGTGGACTCTGGGAAGATCAGGTGAAAACCAAGCTTTCCTCGGGTTGAGTCCGATTCCCATGAATGAATTGCCTATCCAGGCACTGTTGCTGTGTCGTGTTTCGGGACCGAGGTGCAGAATCCAGCACGCCAGACTCGATGAAGATTCATGGCCACAGAGTCTGTAATTACACATGGTTACGTAGAATAAGCATGTACCATGGCTTGTACGAGAGGATATTGCTCTACTAGTATTACATACGCAGTACTGTGTACACCCTTGGGAATGAGAATACTGAGAAACGTCTCACCAACTTGAGGACCTGGACATGTGAATTCTTCTTGTCCATGGGCTGAGTGGCGACATTGGGACGCCCCGGCCTCCGCCCCAACACCTTGGCGGGAGATCACAGACCCGCACGGTCTCCATCTGGGGCCAGGACGCGTGGGCTCGCGGCGAGGTTGCGGCAGCTGATTGGGCTTTGCCGACGCTGGGGGACCCTTGCGCGGCGTATCAAGGGCGGGCCACGCCCGGGATTCGGCAAGGAACCTCATGACCTTTTAGGGCCTAGGCCGAGCTTGGCCGGCCAGCATCACGCTAACTAACTAGTTATCTCACGATGGCCTTTCTCAACAACGCGCTCGGCGGCGTGCGCTGGCGACCCGATTCCAAGGTGTCTCACGCTCCTTGCCGCAGAAACCGATTCCGAAGCGACAGCGGGAGGGACGATCCACGGCTCCCCTGAAATGGTGTACGGCGGGAAGCCCTCGCGAGGCTGCCGGACCTGTCTTGCAAGGCGGATCAAGGTAGGTTCCGTCCCGTTCTGGATCACGGGCGTCGCTGCGCCGGGATCCTACAGCTCCGGAAGAGATCGCAGGCGGGCTCGTCACAATGCGCCGGCTCGGCTCTGACGTTCCGTTCACGACGATGTAGTGCGACGAGGGCAAGCCGACCTGCCAGAGATGCGCCAAATCGCGGCGCATCTGCGCCGGCTACCGACCCGAGTTTGAGGTTGTTCACCGCGACCAGACGAGCTCAACCGTCAGGCGTCTACAGAGAACGGATGATCGGCACCAACGGAACCAGCTTCATCACCACCACCAGCACCACCAGCACCACCAGCAGCGGCAGCGGCAGCCACCGTCGACGCGCCACCGATCCATCATCTTCGTGCAGGAAGATCCCGAGGCCTCGTCGAAGCGGCCGCGAGCGCTCAGCCCGCCCCCCGAGGTGGCCTTGACCATCCCCCTGGCCCACCGAGCGTCATGCTACTTTGCCTCCAACTTCGTCCTGCTGCCGCTGGGCAGCGCTCCGCATGGATTCATGGAGTACCTCGTGCCTCTGATGAAGGAACAGGCCCAGGGCACGGCCTTGTACCATGCCTTCAACGCCTGCGCCTTTGCCCTTCTCGGCAACCGTTCCACGGCCGACGGCGTTGATCTTTCCCAGCTGTCGCTCAAGGAGCACACGCTGGCTCTGGCGCAGACGCACAAAGCGCTGGGGAGCCCGACCCTGCTTCGAGCAGACTCGACGTTGGCCGCCGTGTTGCTGCTGACCCTCTACGAGGTATTACGCCTTGGCTGGTTGCTTTTTCCTCCCGCGCGGCGGATCGCGTTCCCCCAAACCACCCTCTGACCCGAGTCCTCCTCCAGAACATCACCGCCCGCAAGGAGAGCGGGATGCTGGCGTGGCGCACCCACATCGACGGCGCCGTGAACATCGTCAAGACGCGGGGCCGAGACGAGCTGTGCCAGACTCCGACAGGAAAGGTCTTGTTCAACTCGGTGAGGCATCATCTGGTACGCTGGACTTGAAACCCCCTCTCCCTCCCTTCCCGCCCTCTAACCCCTCGCAAGATTTCCCGCACCCTGTCGTCCGGCGCCCCCGTTCCCTTCGGCTCCGACTGGTGGATGTCGGGCGGCAACACCGACACCCTCTTCTCCCGATGCCAGCGCTTCGCCCTCGCCTACGGCGAGGTGCGCGCCGATGTCGATCGCTTCCTCGTCGCCACGCCCTCCTCCCGATCCCACGAGCCAGAACCGCTGGCGCAGCAACGCCGCCTCCTCAGGCGCGTGCACGACCTGGACAGGGACCTCCTCCACTGGCTGGCCTCGGTCCCCGAATCCTTCCGGTTCAGGACCGTCGGCACGGTGACCGAGGCCGACCTCGGGCCGCACGCGCGAGGGGGGTTCGTCCGCTACGACGAAGCGGACGCGTTCCCGGGCCGCGTGGACGTCTACCCGGACTTTGTCACCGCCATGGCGTGGAACGTGGCGCGCGTCATTCGGATGCTGCTCGCTGCCCTCGCGGTCCGGCTGGCGGCCTGGGCCCATGCCCCGGCCGACTACCGCGCCGCGCCCGAGCACGGGAGAGCGCATCGCGTCAGCCAGGCCGCCATCTCCGACATCATTGCGTCCGTCCCGTACCACCTGGGCGGGAGCCTGAACGGGAAGCCCCTCGTGCCCGGGGCGGGGTCCGGGCGGCCGCCAGAGAGGCTGTCCGGGTTCGTGTGCGGCCAGGAAGGCGGGTCGAAGGCGCTGCCGGCGCAATTCCTCATATGGTCGCTGACGTGCGTCAAGAACTGCGATTTCGCGACCGAGGAGCAGCGGGCGTGGGCCAAGGGGAGGTTGAGGTTCATTGCGGATGACGTAGGGTTGAAATATGCGCGCATCGTGAACGAGGTGGGTTGCCCTCCCTGGACCGCCGAGAGCCGTCCCGCACTTGTGACCGTGGTTGATGCTTACGCCCAGCAGGCCAACATCCGCTTCCCGTCCATGTTGATAGGTCCCGACGGGGGAATGATTCGGCTCAGCCCGCTGTATGGACCTGGTCATGGAGGGCAGACGAAGCCGCCAGCAACACCTCCTCGGCCAGCCAACGCCCCACGCACGCCAGAAAGCTTGGCCTCTTCCAACCCAAGTCCATCGCCAGGCCGCGAGGACTGCTGAAACATCACGCAAAACACTCTTGGGTATCGGTTCTCTGGAGAATGTCGCGTTCATCATAGGCATTAGCGGGTCTTGGATTGGCGCTCGAGAGGCGAATGAATACGTCTGTACATGCTTCGGCAGCCTCGTCTGGAAGAGCAGAGGCACCCTTTCGTCGGCCATCTTTCTCATCCAGGGGGGGAGATGGAGGCCCGGTCATCAGCCGCCCGTTTTGTTCCGAGCGTTGCGCCGAATCACGAAGAAGCTCAAGGGCCGCGAGATTATGTTATCGAACCCGGTTCAAAATACTTATTCAACAACTCACAAGCAGCCCAGCCCGCCCAGCCACGACCAGCAGGTATCACCGCGTCCCTCCGTACTTGGCGATCAGCTTCCTCATGATGGACATGGCACCGCTCCGATACCCGCCGCCAAACAGCGCAAAGTGGTTGAGATGATGATACCTGCTCGCCGGTCAGCCATGCATCCGCTCCTCTCGCCCCCGACATCCCCGACACCCTCGGGACGTGCACATACAGTTCGTACAGCGCCACCCGATCCTCAAACTCCTCCTTGGGCTCCGCCTTGGGCACCAGCTTCTCATACTCGCGCCAAAACCCGCCCCCAAACCCGCCAAACATCCTCATGATGCCCAGCTCGTACTCCGCGTGCCCGTACACGCACGCCGGGTCGTAGACCACCTCCTCGGCGCCGCCCTTGCCGCCGATCCTGCCGCGCCCGTGGTTCCCGCTCCACAGGTCCCCGTGCACCACCACGGGGAACGCCCCCCGGAGGTGGTCGGCGCCGAGCAGCCTCGGCACGACCGCGGAGGCCACCGTTTCGACGGCGGCGGCGAGCTCGGCGTCGGGGCCGTTCTGGCGCAGGCCCTCGCGGAGGATGGAGCGGAGGCGGCGCTCGGCGTAAAAGTCGGCCCACGACTCGGTCCAGGTGTTGTCCTGCTCGGTCGAGCCGCAGCAGGTGGGCACAGGGAAGCCGTACATGGGCTTGGAGAAGCCCGGGGGCGCGGGGACGGGCGTGGTGTGGACCTTGGCCAGCTTGGCGGCGAGGGACAGGCCGGTGCCGCCCGGGGCGGAGGAGCCCAAGTCGAGAAAGTCGGTGACGAGGAAGAACTTGCCCGAGGAGGACCGCATGGCGCCGTGGGCGTGGGAGCGGGGAACAAAGTTTAGGGAGGGGTCGACGGAGTGGAGGGCGTTGAGGGAGGTGTGTTCACCTGGTGTGGGGGTTAGTCGTGGTCGTATGTATCTAGATACTTTATCATGATATTATTTCTTCAAGGGTTTCAGAGGTGAGCGAGAGGAGACGATGTATTCTCGGAGGGATGCTGGAACCCGAGGCTACGAGGTGAGAGGGGGGGGGTTGGTTGGTTTCCACTGGAAAAGCGCTCGCAATCAAACGAAGAGCCTTGATGAAAAGAAAAAAAAAAAAAACAATGACAAGAATGCAAGGATCGAAGCACGAAAAAGAATTCAAAAAGAAGGAACCTAAGAATATAGGACAAATATCTATAACGAATGCCCCTTACCTCGAAACATGACTTCAGCATCTCGTCCATGTCCCGTCTTGACAAAGTACGCAACCTGTTCACCGTCTTTCTCCGCAACCAGCTTGAACGTTGACGAGAACCCAGACCCTCCGTGAGACACCAGCTTTGCGTGTGTGGCCTCGAGCCCAAGAGCTTCGAGGATGGCAGGGTCGACGTTGGACGGCATGGCCCTTGTCACGTTGACCGAGGACTTTGACGAGGAGGACGTCCCCACGGGGTTGGAGGACAAGCACGGGCGTGCCGATCAAGATGGGAAGACGGAACGGTGCACCTCGAGAATGGGATGGGCTGGCACAACCGCGCTTGTAACGGCAGCCCGGAGCGTATCTTGTTGCGGTGCCTCAGCCGGGCGTTGTTGTTATCGGCTCAAGAGAGGGGCGAGCTAATTGTGCATTGGTGTGGGAACGGAGGGGCAAGCGAACCGATTGGCCGCCGTTGGTCAAGGTGATGCAATGACAAGCTGACATCGCGGGCCGAAGCGGACGACGCGAGACGCAGGCCGCGTTCAAGTCGAAACAATGAAACATGGAAACCATTTTCCGATCGACTCAACTCCATGAGCAGCCTTGGAGTTGCTGGCTGCTTGTTTGTTTGTTCGGCATGCGCTGTTTGCTCCTTGGCGTTCTCCTCAACACAACCTCATGCCAACCTTAGAGCTGGGAAGATAACGGTGTGGCCCCCCGTGCTTCCATCCCGAGAATAACGACTGTCAGCGTTGGTGAAGCTGAAGAATTGATTAATACCCAAAATGTTGTCCACGTGGCAGCTGTCGCTAAGGCACAAGAGACAGAAGACGAATAGGTAAACACTATGAATCCCTCCAGCTAATCTTTCGGTTTATGGTTCCGCGCATAGTCTATGCGTCATTGGCGAGACATCAAGAAGACTCCAACAGCGCAGACACAAATCTGAGGAGGCGACAGACGGCCGGGATCATGGGAAGTTCCGTGGAATCCGACAGAATTCGAAGAACGTCGGCCTCGACGTCGGCTCATCCAGATATCTGGTTTTGTCTCTTGCTGGTTTCCGAGCCTCTCAAAGGGACTCAGCAAACGAAAAAGAAGGGAGCAGAAGATGCTAGAGAAAAAACAAGGAAAAGGGAAACAACCGAAAAGGGAGGACTCGAAAAGAAAAACAAGCAACAGGAGATCCCTCGCTTATACCCACGGGTACTTGCCCGAGCCCCAGCCCGTGGTCAAGCCAAAGCAACATCGCTGCCTCTCCTGCCTCAAGTGTCTCCAAGGCCGTAGGTACCTTATCCAGTAATAATACCTATTTCTTGTGTACCTTCTTCCATGCAAGGGAGACCACTTTTGGGTGTAAGCCCCAACAGCCCGTCCAACCCCTCTGAAACCTATTTACTGCGTGCACGCAACCCAACCACCTCACGGAGCCTACACGTGGAGGCTTCCCTCCATCCATTTGCCACAGGATGTACACGTGCTTGTCCAACAAGAGCCAGCCCAGTGCGGGCTGTACAGTAGGTGTCGATGGTTGAGACCTCGTGAATGGCAGGACGTCATGCGACCTGATGGGGGAGGGTTCGCCGGGAGGAAGCCCGTTGACCAGCCGAGACCCAGTTTTTTTTCGGCCCAGGCCAGCCCGTTTCGGTTTAGCGCCATCTCCTTTGGCCAGCTTCCACTTTCATCATATCAGCAGCCCCCCCTTCCCCACGACGACGGTAAGTACGGCAAGCACGGCAACCGCGTGTCACAGGCCACAGGGAGAAACGGCCAAAAATTGTGTTGCCCTGCATCAGGTGCATCTTGGGCATGTGTGCAGGTCCGACAGGGACAACCGAACATCGCCCCTGGCTTGCTTAGCTTTGCAGTCTTGTTCTTCTTGCTTCTTCCCCCCCACCTCCTCCTCCTCCTCCTCCTCCCCCCTCTCCTTCTGACATCGCCTCTGTGCAACATCACCGTCCCGTCCCGTCCCGTCCCGGCCCAGGCCACCAGGCGCCGCCGCCATGAACGGCCACTTCGCGGCGGTCGGCGAGAAGCCGACCGCGAAGAGCTACGAGCATGGCATTCAGATCATCGACGAGGACAAAGCCTTCACGTTGGTGCCCCTCCTCTCCCTCTTTCTTCCCCTTGCTTGCTTGGCTTCTCCAGGTCCCTCAAGACCCGGGACTCGCTAACCGCGAACCGCCGCATGCTTTCAGCACCAACCTCAATGAATACCTCACCGAGAGCCACGTTGCCGAGGCCGGCTTCAACTACCACCTGATCTCGGTCTTTGGCTCGCAGTCCACCGGCAAGTCGACGCTGCTCAACCACCTGTTCAAGACCGACTTTGACGTCATGTCCGAGACGGCCCGCCGCCAGACCACCAAGGGCATCTGGATGGCCAAGAACAAGCGCGACAGCTCCCACGCCGACGGCACCAAGATGGCCGACAACATCCTCGTCATGGACGTCGAGGGCACCGATGGCCGCGAGCGCGGCGAGGACCAGGACTTTGAACGCAAGAGCGCCCTGTTCGCCCTGGCCACCAGCGAGGTCCTGATCGTCAACATCTGGGAGCACCAGGTCGGCTTGTACCAGGGCGCCAACATGGGCCTGCTCAAGACCGTGTTCGAGGTCAACCTGCAGCTGTTCCTGAAGGATAGACAGTACGTGCGCCTTGGACGACCGGGTGGCGGATGACCGCCGGCCGACTGACAAACCTCCTCCTCCCCGCCTCCAGATCGCAGACGAGATCCCTTCTCTTCTTTGTCATCCGTGACCACATCGGCAACACGCCGCTCGCCAACCTGCGCGCTACCCTGATCCAGGACCTGACCCGCATCTGGTCCAACATCGCCAAGCCGCAGGGCCTCGAAAACTCCAAGATCGACGACTACTTTGACTTTGCCTTTGCCGCCCTCCCGCACAAGATCCTGCAGCCCGACAAGTTCCTCGAGGAGGTGGATAAGCTCAGCAAGCGCTTCACGGCCGGCCACCGCTCCTCCAAGGACCAGGAGCTCCAAGGCGGCGTCTTTCTGCCCGAGTACCACCGCCGCATCCCCGCCGACGGCCTGTCCGTGTACGCTTCGGGCGTCTGGGACCAGATCGTCAACAACAAGGACCTCGACCTGCCCACCCAGCAGGAGCTCCTCGCCCAGTTCCGCTGCGACGAGATCTCGCGCGAGGTCCTGGTCGGCTTCGACGCCGTCATCGCCCCGCTGGAGGAGCAGCAGGCCGAGGCCACCCGCCTCGGCAAGCTCGTCGTCCTCCCCGACCTCGGCGCCGCCGGCTCGGGCGCCCGCGACAAGTGCGTCAAGGCCTTCGAGACGCAGGCCAGCCGCTACCACAAGGGCGTGTACGCCGCCAAGCGGGCCGATCTCGAGACCAAGATCGACGCGCGCCTGAAGGCGCTGTACCAGACGCAGCTCTCGGCGGCGCACAAGGCGGGCGTGGCCGCCTTCAGCGAGGCCGTCACCAACGCGGTCAAGGCGGGCCAGAAGTCGGGCGGGTCGTACGAGTTTGCCGAGATCGTCGAGAAGCAAAAGAAGACGTCTCTGGAGGCGTTCAAGAAGGAGGCGCAGAGCCTCCTCATCCAGGGGGTCGCCTGGACCAACTTCAAGCCCCAGTACCGCATGTTCGAGAAGGAGCTCGACGAGGTCTCGGCGCGCCTGCGCAAGGAGGAGATGCGCCGCCTGGCGATCCGCGTCGAGCGTTGGGTCCGGTCGCGGCTGAACGACGCCGTCGGGCTCGAGTTCAACAAGCTCGGCTCCGGCCGCGGCGGGTCGGGAGCGCCCGAGAGCGGCGACAAGCCGGCGTCGGACAAGGACCTGTGGGATCGCGTGTGGGCCGCCTTTGTGGGCATCGTCGGCGAGGCCGAGACGCGCTTCTCGGACCGGGCCAAAAGCTTCGAGGCTTCGCCCGAGGAGGTCGAGGTCGGCCTCTGGCGGCTGCGGCGCAAGTCGTGGGTCGCGCTGCGCGAGAAGATCGAGGAGGAGATGATGGAGAGCAACATCCTGATGAAGCTGCGCGAGAACTTTGAGGACAAGTTCCGGTACGACGACGAGGGCGTCCCGCGCATCTGGCGGCCCACCGACGACATTGAGGGCGTGTACACGCGCGCGAGGGAGAGCACGCTGGCGCTGATCCCCCTGCTGGCCAAGTTCCGGCTGAGCGAGACGCAGGCGGCGCCCGACCTGGTCGGCTTCGTTGGCGTGCAGCCCAAGGGGACGGAGCCCGAGGACGAGGAGGACCTGGTGCCGATCGGCGGGGTCGACGAGGAGGAGGGCAAGAGCCTCGAGGAGGAGGTGACGGTGCTGGGCGAGAGCAAGAGGCAGGACCTGGTGGTGAGGTTCAAGAAGATGGCCGACGGCGTGTACGTGGAGGCCAAGCGGAGCGCGATCGGCGGCATCACGCAGGTGCCGCTGTACTTTTACGCGGTGCTGCTGGTGCTGGGGTGGAACGAGATTGTCATGGGTAAGTGCTTATCGCTATTGCATTCTTGGGCCTGCTGTGTTGCCTTTCGGGCTGGGCATTGGCTGACACGCGCCGGCAGTTCTCCGCAACCCCATCCTCTTCATGCTCCTCATCATCCTCGGCAGCGGCACGTACGTCGCCTACACGCTCAACCTGCTGGGCCCCATGATGCAGATGGCCAACGCGGCGTCGAACCAGGCCGTCGAGATCGGCAAGGAGAAGCTCCGCGAGTTTCTCCAGAGCAACGAGACGGTCCGGCAGGCCATCGCCATGCCGGCGAAGCAGGGCGGGAACGGCATTAGCCTGGACCGGCTGGACAGCCAGGGCAAGAAGGTGTCGCAGCAGGGGGAGGAAGATGATGATTTTTAGACCGTTGGCATCATGTATGGATATGAATGCTCCGTAAGAATTGTTTGTGTACCTAGTTGTGTTTTTGGTGACTCTTTTTTCGGGGAGGGGGTCTCTTTTGCGTGGCTGGTTTCCTATGCGTAAGGTATCAATGATTCCTTGCATAATGTAACAGCTTAGCTAGCCTCAGCTGCCACGTTGTAGGATAGAAGCTCCCGTCTTCCTAGCCCGGTCCCAAGTCCAAACACGATGATTATAGTCATAGCCCGTGATGTCCCAACGCCCACCAAGATCCATTCTTATCAACCACCAGAAACAAACGCTACAGTGCCCCCCCCCCCCCCCCCCCCGGGGAGGTGTATCGAAAAGGAAGCAAGAAGATCAAAACGCCTCGAGCCCCGCTGGCGTCCCGAACCAGGCCGCCAGCTCGTCTGTCTTTTCTTCCTGGCCGTTCTTGGAGGCGGCGAAGAAGTCGGTCACGCGCTGGGTGTCCGGGTCTTCCTCGGGCCAGTCGACCCGGACGCCGCCGCCCTTGGAGGGAGCCGCCTCCAGCATATCCTTGGCCGTGCCCCAGCTCATCCGGCACTCGGGCCCCCAGCCGAAGACGGGGTGCATGTTGCCGCGGAGCCAGGACGCGCACCGCGCGTCGGAGGGGTAGCCCGAGCCCCAGGCCATGGCCTCGTCTTGCTCTTGCTCCCCTGCCTCGTCCCCTGCCTTCTCCTTGTCCTCCTCGTCCTCCTCCTTCTCCCCGTCCTGCTCTGGATATGTCCGCGCCGCCGCCGCCGCCGCAGAAGTGGCAGAAGCGGCAGAAGCAGCAGCAACAGCAGCAGCCCGCCCCCTCGCCTTCCAAAGCACCTCGAGGGCCACGTCCCTCGTCACCTTGGCGCAGACGCTCGCGGCGCTGACGCAGGGGTACAAGCTGTCGGCCTTTTTGGCGACGGTGATCTTGATGGTGGGGAAGACGCGCTCCAGCTTGGCCTGGTAGGCGGCGGGGGGCCCGATGGTGTCGACGTAGACCTCGCGGACGTTGACGCCGCGCCGCAGGACGCCCTGGATGAGGGCGACGGTGGCGTCCATGGCCTGGGCGTTGAGGTTGTAGACGGCGGCGGAGCGGCCGCGCAGCATGCCGGCGCTGATGTTGCGGGCCGAGAGGGACGTGACGGCCCAGCCGCAGGCGTCGTGCAGGTCGGTGGCCGGGGTGCAGAGGGTCTGCATGAGGGCTGCGCGGACGGCCGGGGTCAGGACCTTGCTGTCGTCGAAGCGGTGGGCGGCGCGGAGCAGGGGGTCCGAGAGCGGGAGGGGCAGGTAGAAGACGCCGTAGACCATGGGGCCGAGGACGGGGCCGCGGCCGGCCTCGTCGACGCCGAGGCAGCAGGGCGGGCCGGCGGCGCCGGGCGGGGCGTCGGGCCCGGGGAGGAGGGACGGCGGGACGGGGGAGAAGTGCGAGTACGTGTCGCCGGCGATGAGGGCGGCTTCGTGGATGGAGGGGGGGAGGAAGGCGGTGGTGGAGAGGGAGGTGTCCTCGTCGGGCTGCTGAGAGTCGTCCATGGCGGGTGGTTGAGCCGGGAAAAGCGATAGGGGGGGTTAGGAGTCGGTTTGGAATGGACGTCGCGGATGGGAGGATGGGGTTGAATTTGTTTCTTTCTTTTCTTTTTTTTTTTTTTTTTTTTGGAAACGAGGTTCCGCTTCGTCTTCTTCTTTGTCTTCTTTTCTTGGTAGTTATAGGGTATCTAGGTAAGGGAGTGTACCTAGGTAGCGTGGTGTATTTAGTTACTAGTTTAACCTTACGTGTGTGTCGAGCGTGGAAAGAGGGAAAGAAACAATAGAAACCATTCAGGTAAGGCACGTCAAGTCCAAGTCATGGGGAACCCACCCTCTGGAGACCAAGGGACTGGATCTACTGTGTACGCAGTAGGTAGTTAGGTACTTCCCCTGCCTGCCTCTTGACACCATAGGTGCCTGGCATGCCGCTGCTCTCTTTCCCCCCATGTCTCGCTCGGGCCCGGCAGGCTTTTGGAGGGGCCGAGCTTGACGCGTGCCATCCGGGTCCCGACGCGTCGCGAGATCAGCCAATCACGCGCGTCCCTCTGCCGTTGCAAAGTGGGCCCCCCGGCTCTGGTCTTCTGCAGCGTCGCAAGATGCAGACACAAAGACGCGGTTGTTGTCGTCCCCCCATCCGCCCAGAAAAAAAAAGAATCCGGCACCCCAGGTCAACAACGTGTAAACAACAAAGGAATCTCGCAGCTGGTTTCCTCCTTTGTCCAAGGGCTGCGCTGCGCCAATTGATACCCCGCGGCAGCTCTATTTTGGGTTTTTGTTTGACTTGTTGTTCTCGCCAGCCAGCATCCGAGCTACCCCCCCAGCCCTTCAGCAGCCCCCGTTGATCCGCGAGAGCACCACCGTCACCATGGCACCACGGCCGTCCATGGCGGCGCGTCGCACCACCGTGGCGCCGAGCGACCACGTCTACGAGCTCGGCGTCGTCGGCAGGAAAACCGGCGTCACCGTCCCCGACTCGGGCTTGCGCGACGAGCATGGCATGGAGCCCCTTGACAACCTCTTTTCGTCCCCGTCCAAGTCCGAACAGGACGAGCACGAGGACGTGTCGGTCGAGGAGGGAAGCGGGGACGAGGCGATGGATATCACAGCAAGTACGAATACTACTCCCTCAGAGGCCAGCCGAGAGTCAAGTTCCTGGGCGTGCTGACCTTGTGTGCCGCGCAGCATCCGGCTTTGGCCCCGCGACCCTGATCAACGGCCAGCCGTCTAGGTTACCCATGCCCGCCTCCCAGCGCGTCCGGTCGCCCGCCAAGGGCGGCCTCCTCAACTCGCCCGCCCAGCGCAACCGCCTCATCGCTCGCAACTCGTCATCCCCCGCGCGCGGGGCCGTCGTTAGAGACGACGCGCCCC
This sequence comes from Remersonia thermophila, assembly GCF_042764415.1. Classification (NCBI taxonomy): domain Eukaryota; kingdom Fungi; phylum Ascomycota; class Sordariomycetes; order Sordariales; family Chaetomiaceae; genus Remersonia; species Remersonia thermophila. The sequence continues at coordinate 206,232 of NC_092222.1, forward strand.
GGTTCAGCAGCCAACCGGCCGCCGACACAACCAAGCGCAAGCTTGACTTCAGGAGCGTCGCGAACGGCGGCCCTCACTCGCTTTCCCAACCTGCCCGGACAGACAACTACGGCGCCGCCAAGAGCCGCTTCCAGTCGTTGCAACAACACGAAGACGAGGATCACGGGGTCAACGGCGGGGATCATTATGGAGACGACGATGGCGACGATGACGACGACGACGAGGTGAACAACTTTGTCGAGGAATCCATGGCCATGCTGGACGCGGAGGTGGACGAACCAGAGCAGCAAGAAGCAGAGGACGAGGATCCGCCAGCCCCGGCTGCGCGGAAGCAGCCCGGTCGGCCGCCCAAGAACGGCTCCGCCCAGGCAAAGTCGGCAGCGGCGCCGCCGAAAGCCGGGAAACCCGCCGCGAAAGCCCCGCCGCAGCCTGCCGCTCGCGGCTCCAAAAAGCGACGCTCCCTCGACGAGGACGAGGCCGTCGTTGCCGCCGCCGCCGCCGCCGCTAAGGAGCCTTCCCCCGCACCCCAACCCAAGCGTCAACGCACCGATGCCGCCTCCACGAGCGCCACGAGCGCCGCCGGCCAGAAGCGAGGGCCCAAGAAGCCGAGCGCCGCCGGCAAGAAGGCGGCCGAGCCCGCGGCGGCCCCGAAACCCCGCGGGCGCAAGCGCCAACCCTCGGTCGACCCCGGCGACGTGTCCCAGGTCGCCGTCGCCCCGCGCCCGCCCCTCCCCAAGTCCCGCGGCCTCCTCATCAACCGCCGCGAGGTCCCCGGCGTCGACTCCAACATCGTCCGCACCCGCTCCGGCCGCACCTCGTACCGCCCGCTCGCCTATTGGCGCAACGAGCACGTCGAGTTCGAAAAGGACGAGGCCGAAGACGCGTTCCTGGGGAGAAAGCACAAGGGCCGCTTCGTCCTGCCGAGCGTGAAGGAGGTGGTGCGGGTCGACGAGCCCGAGCCCGAGAGGACGCGATCAAGATCCCGAAGGGGCGGAGCCGGCGGCGGCGGTGCTGGAGGCAGAAGGGCGAGCGGCAAGGGCGGTAGGAGGCGGAGGAGCAGCAGCGGGTACGATGAGGAGCATGACGACGACGACGATGGGCCGGCCGAGGCCTGGGAGCTCGACCCGGGCACCGTCACGGGCGAGGTGGTGGTGTGGCAGCCCGAGTACGAGTACGCGCCCCCGGCGCCCAACGACCTGGTCAGCGTCATGGACAAGCAGCTCGCCATCAGCGGCGCCGCCATCAAGACCACCGAGGTGGTGGGCGGCGAGTTCCGCTACGCAAAGGTCTTTTCGGAGGGCTTCATCGGCGCCGGCGTCGTCGACCTGCCCCCCGGCGCCGTCAAGCGCCTCAAGAACTCGCGCAAGGTCTTCATGATCTTTTTCGTCCACCAAGGCCGCGTGCTGGTGACCGTTCAGGAGACGAGCTTCCGCATCGGCCGCGGTGGCATCTTCATCGTCCCGAGGTGTAAGTCTTTGTGACCTTTTTTTTTTTTTTTTTTTTCATTTCGTTTCCCTGTCTAACGTCGGCTGCCAGACAACGAGTACACGATCCAAAACGACTACGACCGCAGCGCCCGCATCTTTTTCGCCCAAGGCCAAGAGGTCGCCGCGCAGCCCCCGCCGCCGCCCCCGTCCGAGCCGGAGGACGCTGACGAGGAGGTTGAGGTGAGCGAAGTGGAGGAGGAAGAAGAAGAAGAAGAATAAGCTAGCAAAAGCAAAGGGGGATCCATCTTTAGCATGGTAGACTGTGTAGCCCCATGCTGCTGTACCTTTCGGATTGGCTTGTGATTCGCTTGTCATTTGTGCTACGGGCGGGTGGAAAGGATGATCGATCATGCTGTTCATTTTTTTTTTTTTTTTGGTGCAGGGAAAGGGGTGGTGGGTTGTGTGGCTCAGGGCGGGTTGCCGGGAGGAGCGTTTGTGCTTTTCGGGCGGGTCGGCTTCGGGGAGTGTTGCTTGGTATCTCTACTCTACACGGGATATTGGGTGGAGGAGGCTATTCACCAAAGTTTGAGGATACCAAATGCTTCGTGTTATTTGCTTCGCAGGATTCTTGAAAGGGAGATGTCCAAACCATTTCCATTCTCTTGCTTTGTCATCTTTTTACAGAGGAGTGACTTGCCGATAACTAACTAGCCAACTGCCATCAAGACAACCCAGCAAAGTGGTATCTGCGCCCATCCATATCCTCCAAGGGTTTCCGGCCCCTACGCCTTCTCGGCCCCTGTATCTCCTCATACCTTCTCCGCCAGAACCTTCTTGAGCCCACTCATCTCCTTCTCAAACCCGACAATCTTCCGTTGGCTTCCCTCGAGCTTCGCCAGCAGGTACCGGATCCTCTCGGCCGCCTGGGACGGCTGGGACGGCAGGGACGCGAGCACGGCCAGCTCCGCTTCGGCCTTCTCGATCGTCTTGGCCTCGATCTTGACCAGCTCTCCCAGCATGGCCAAGTCCATCCTTGCCCTGACGACCGGGTCGTCCACCAGCCGGCGAAACGCGGCCTGGTAGACGGGCTTCCCGGCGCGGATCGTCGCCGGGCGGCCGCGGGCGGATTTGATGGAGATGAGCTCCGAGTCGGCGAGGGACTCGAGCGCCACCTCGGGGTTCGCTGCCGAAGGGGAGGTAGAAGATGCAAACGTGTTGGTGAGGAGAACCTCGTTGTAGCGCAACGCCTGATCTCGCGAGGTGGCCAGGAAACGGACCAGGTACCAGGCCTGCTCGGTCGACCACTTCTTTTCGCCGTCGCCGCCGCCGCTCCTGCTGCCAGAGCTGCCGTTGTTGCCGAGGGCGCCGCACTTGTTACCGAGGAGGTACATGCGAAGGATTTCCGAAGCGCTCTGGTCGATGATGTCTGCGACGGCCCTTTTGGGGCTCTGGCCCACCTTGAGGCGGCGGGCGAGGACCTGCAGATCGGTGAGGCGGCCGCCGAGGACGTCAATGCATTCGTCGAGCTCCGAGAGGTCGCAGCGGGGCTGCTTTTCGGAAACGGGCGGGGGAGGAGCGGTCTTCTTGTGCTTCGCCTTGGCTTCCTTGCTGTTGTCCGCCTCGAGCTGCGAGAGAACAAACTGCTTGGCCACCTCGGGAGACAGGTCGCCAAGGGTGACTTGGTTGAAGAGGCGGTCGGGCAGGGCTCGCGTGAGCGGCTTTGAGAAGGACGCATCCGTGGTGACAAAGATGACGTGGGCAATGTTGGACTGCACCAGGGCGGCGGCCCAGTCGGATATCCTCTCATAGATGATGCCCTTCTCGTCGCTCTTGTGCATGAAGTTGTCAATGACCACCACGGGCCTCTGCTCCGGGTGGCTCTCGAGATAGCCGTCGTCGGTGAGGTTCGCATCCGCGTCGGCCTTCTTCCTGCCGGAGAGCGCAACGTCCTTGAGCGCCGCCCCCACGGTCTGGAGGATCTTGACTACCTGGGTCTCAAAGTTTTCCGAGAATCCGGCCTTGACGCCGGTGGTGCTCTGGATGGCGAGGTCGATCATGCTGCTCAGATTGTTGGCCCACGAGAAGACGGGCCGGTAGCCAACCTGGTTGGCAAGCTTGCGGATGGTGCCGGCCTCGCCTCGCGCCTCGACTACCTGTCGGCAGTCGATGACGACGACATCGCGGCGACCTTGGAGGACCTGGTCCACGACGAGCTCGCGACCGCCAGAGCCACGCGGGCCATAGACGACAACAAACGTGCCCACCGTCTCGAGCAGGCTGTTCTGCAGGGAATCGATGAGGTCTTTGCGTTGGGTGAAGAGAGCGTTGAGGGCGGCGTCCTGGGTCTTTCGTTTGCCGAACGTCAGAATGTCGGAGGTTTGGCTCTTCAGCCATTTGTACAGCTTGCTGTCGGTGAACTCGAGCGACTTTTGAACGTGGACCCTGACGAAAAACTCGCGGATGGGGTCAAAGACGGCGACGGTGAAGGCGGCCAGGAAAGCGGCGATGATGGGGATAACGATCCTTGTATGATTTGTGATCCAGTCCCAGACGACGTGAGGCTTCACGCGCTGCTCATACGATATCCGGAGCCGGGTCGGGCTTTTGCTGCCTTCCTCCTTGAGGACGAACCCGTGCATGCAGTTCCGGGCCATGATGGCATCCCGGACCAGCTGCAGCAGTCAGCAAGCATGTAGGGAGGGGGGAAATGCACCGCGGGCCGAAACGGATGCGTACCACAAAGTCGACGTAGGCATACTTGGGCAGGACCTTGGAGTCGGGAGGTTGGGATACGATGTCGGCGATCTTCCCGTAACGGCGGAAGATGCTGTACAGGGACTCTTGGGACAGCTCCGAGGGCGGCGCCGAGGCCTCGGCCGGCACAAACTCGACCCTGAGGCGGCTCTTGGGAAGGCGATAGAGATCCTCCAGCCAGGGCCGGCCCCGAATGAGGCCTGACTTGACGTTGCTGAAGGGGTTGAACCATGGCGTGATGGGGTTCTGTTCGAGAGACCGGATCAAGTCCTCTAGGGGGCCTGTTAGCCAAGCTTCTCATTCGTTCCGCGGGGGCGTCGGCTCTCTGCATACTTTCGATCTCTGTCAGGGACACGCCCCGCGGATAGGTAAACTTGACAAAGACGCCCCCTTCCTTAAAGCGAGGGATGATCTCGGTGACCTTGATAGGCAGGGTTTCGGGAAGGGCGCGCTTGATGAGGCGGACGGGGTCGAGGAAGCGGGACGAGGCGGTCTCGAATCGCCGTAGGAGATCGCTGGTATCCCAGGATCTCCACAGCAACAGGGAGGTCACCTTGACAGGGAAGAGGTCTGACGGTCAGCAGAAGCTGCCTCTGCTAGGCCCTAGGCCATGTCGTAAAGGCAGGAGCTCACTCACTGTCCAAGAAAAGGACCGACTCGTTGGGTCGGGTGTCAATGTGCCCGGTCGTCTCGCTGCTAGCGATGTTCACGCTGCCGACCCCCTCGACCGTGCTCTTCCATCTGGCAAACCGCTGGCTCCTGTGGGCACACGCCCACACGGCGGGCGGACGGTGCCGAATCACGGGGAGCGTCGTTGCCAGCGTCGTTGCCAGCGGCGATGCGCAGAGCGGCCGGAATGCCGGGCGAAGTAAGGCCCGCCGGGGGATCATGGCTTCATGGCAGCGCGCGTGCGGCCAAAAGGTTGTCGAGGCTGGCGAGGCTGGTGATGGCGGGGGATGGGGGCTGCTGTGGAACGAACTGGGGGTTCGTCGTTCAGAGGGACATGGCGGGGGTGGTGCATGCAAGGCAATCGGCACAATAGTTATGTTTGTTGTGTAACTACTTCCGTAGATGAGATGGGTGAGGAACCAGAATGAATCAGGATGCTGCCATTGGGAAATGAAAGCTGTTTTGTCTCTATCGGCTCGATGACCTTGGACCGTATCGAAGCCCGTATCTTCCCCTCCATCGCTCTGCCCCTCCATTGCTCTGCCCCTCCTCGTTCCTTCCTTTGGGTCCTGAATGGAGGGGCATCCGTCAGGCACGACCGCATGCAGGTCCCCGCGATGAGGTCATCAAACCAGCAGAACCATGCGCTTTGTCCTCAAAACGGTCAAGTCCCTGCCCCACTTCCTTGCCAAGCCTTGTCACCATGTGCCCCACACCAAGCACCGCAGGTCTTTCCCATCGGAACTGCAAGTCTGTGGGTGGAAGATGAAAGAAGTGAACCCGATGGGTGGTTCGGCCCTCGCCCTCTTTGACACCACGTTCATGAACCATCTCACCCCTACCTAACGTCTCCGGTCTCAAGCCTCTTGTATCGACCGCTCTAGAATTCTTCAAAAAGCCGTCACACAATGGGCTGGCTCTGGTCGTCGTCGCCTCCGGCGAACCCCTCCGAGGGTTCATCCTCATCCTCATCCTCATCCTCATCATCAGCACCCACACCCACACCCCCTGCAGCACCGACGCAGACCCAAGCCCCCTCGCCCAAGACCGAGTCGTCTTCCGACCAGGAGGTAGCCATGTTCATGCAGATGCTCATAAAGGACACCAACAACTCCTCCTCCTCCTCCTCCTCATCATCATCAACATCCCAGCCCCAAACGACGACGACGACGACTACCCCTCCTTCATCACAACCCTCATCTTCACCCTCTTCCCCTTGGACTTCCTTTCTCCCCTGGCCATTCAAGCCCGCCGCCCCCGAACCCTCCCCAACCACCACCGCCGGCACCCTCACCACCCCCCTGCCGCCCCGGCGGGAGCGCTCCCCCCAGTCCCTCGCCATGAGCGAGCACACCTACCCCACGACCATGTCGTGCCGCGACGCCTTCGACTACGCCTGGCACTGCCACACCCCGGGGGCCCAGTGGAACGCCGTCTACCGCTACGGCTCCGTCCGCCCCTGCACCGAGCTGTGGGACGACTTTTGGTTCTGCATGCGCACGCGCACCTACCCCCCGGACGCCCGCGCCGAGGCCGTCCGGGAGCACTACCGCGCCAAGGAGGCGCGCAAGTACGGCGGCGGCCGGCCCAGCAGCGAGGACGTCTGGGAGAGCCGCGACGAGCGGGTCGCCCCGGGCACGGCGTTCCGCGCCGCGTTCGAGCCGCCCATCGCGGATGACGACGAGTTTCGGAGGGAAGATTTCGAGAGGCGGAGGCGGGTTCAGGAGGCCGAGGGGGCGAGGGATGGGAACGCCGGAGGCCAAGGAGAAGCGTTAGAGGGAGAGAGACGGTAAGCGAGGAGAGGATAGGCTAGGATAGGATAGGATATAGGAGGCATGTGTAACAGTAAGCAAGGAAGATTGGAGTTAGTTGGGAAACCTATCGCCATGAGGTTTTTTTTTATTTTTTTTCTATTTTTTTTGCTGTAATCTCGAGCTTCGCCCTCGCTCAGAAACCGAGGGTTGGTATCAACATCGGCTTTCAAGAATGACCACCTCATCTCCCTCACCGTTTGTTACACCTCTTGCCTCTGCCAACTGAGCTTAGCTTAGCTTAGCTTGCCCAGCGCCCAACGTCTTGATGCATTTCATGAACAAACTTGGATGGCTCTCAGTGAGGTGGCTTTGGACGTAACCCTCCAATGCTTCGTAGGTAATGTGTAACTATCATCCTCAGAGCGAAAACGGGAAAAGAGCCTCATAATAAGGAGAGCCAAGATTTTGGCCAAGGATTCCTTCATCGGACATTCACACATCGACACACACATCACACAGTTGGACAGTCATTTTTTTTTGTGTCGATGATCCTTTGTTCATTGCAAGGAATCGGGAATCGTAACTTAAAATACAGCCCATGCCTCCCTGACTTTTCCCCTGTATCATGAGAAAGAAACCAGATCTAGGTCTTCCATAACCCGATACTCCGCATCCCAGTACGGCTGCATGCGGCAGCTCGCTGATGCGAAATCCATTCTACCAGAAGAACAAAAAGAAAAGAATGCAACGCCGACCCCTAAACGCATGGTTCTTCATGCTAACCAGTCGTTTAGTCAACCTCCTCGACGGTCGGGCCGTCGTCGTGGCTGGCACCCGGAGCGCCGCCGGCGCCGGGGAAGCCGCCGGGAGCACCGCCGGGCATGCCGCCGGGAGCGCCGCCAGCGCCGTAGAACTTCATCATGATGGGGTTGGCGACGGCCTCGAGCTCCTTCTGGTGGTCCTCGTACTCCTCGCGAGTGGCCTGCTGGTTGTCGTCGAGCCAGGCGACAACCTTGTCGATCTCGCTCTTGAGCTTCTCCTTGTCGGCGGCGTCGAGCTTCTCATCGACCTTGGAGTCGTTGAGGGTGTTGCGCAGCGAGTAGGCGTACGACTCGAGGCCGTTCTTGGCAGCGACACGGCGGGCCTCGGCCTCGTCCTCCTCCTTGAACTTCTCGGCCTCGGCAAGCATGCGCTCGATCTCCTCCTTGGACAGACGACCCTTGTCGTTGGTAATGACAATCTGGTTGGTCTTGCCCGTGCCCTTCTCGAGAGCCGAGACGTTCATGATGCCGTTGGCATCCAGGTCGAAGGTGACCTCGATCTGGGGCACACCGCGAGGAGCGGGCGGGATGCCGGTAAGCTCGAACTTGCCGAGCAGGTTGTTGTCCTTGGTGCGCTGGCGCTCACCCTCGTAGACCTGGATGAGCACGCCGGGCTGGTTGTCGGAGAAGGTCGAGAAGACCTCGGACTTCTTGGTCGGGATGGTGGTGTTGCGGGGGATGAGCTTGGTCATCATGCCACCAGCGGTCTCGATACCGAGGGACAGAGGAGCCACGTCGAGAAGCAGAATCTCGTTGGTCGACTTGGACGAGGTGTCGCCCGACAGAATGGCGGCCTGGACGGCGGCACCGTACGCAACGGCCTCATCGGGGTTGATGGACTTGTTGGGCTCGCGGCCGCCGAAGTACTCAGAGATGAGCTTCTCTGTCAAGGAAATGAGGTTAGTCGGTGTGCCGTGGGGCAAGAAGCAAAGGAGGGACACTCACGGATGCGGGGAATGCGGGTCGAGCCACCGACGAGGACGATCTCATGGACCTGAGTCTTGTCGATCTTGGCGTCGGTGAGGACGCGGTCCACGGGAACGAGGGTCGAGCGGAACAGGTCCTGGCAGAGCTCCTCGAAGCGGGCGCGGGTGATGGAGGTGTAGAAGTCGATGCCCTCGAAGAGCGAGTCGATCTCGATGCTGGTCTGAGCGCTGCTCGACAGAGTGCGCTTGGCACGCTCGCAAGCAGTGCGGAGGCGGCGAAGGGCGCGAGCGTTGGTGGTCAGGTCTGGAATGCAAGTCAGTATTTGGTTTCAAGGACGACAAAGGGCCAGGATGAGAACAAGAAATTCACTGACCCTTCTTGTGCTTCCTCTTGAACTCAGCCACGAAGTGGTTGACGAGACGGTTGTCAAAGTCCTCACCGCCCAGGTGGGTGTCACCGGCGGTGGACTTGACCTCGAAGATGCCCTCCTCGATGGTCAGGAGGGAGACATCGAAGGTGCCGCCGCCGAGGTCGAAGATGAGGACGTTGCGCTCGCCCTCGACCTTCTTGTCGAGGCCGTAGGCGATGGCGGCGGCGGTGGGCTCGTTGATGATGCGGAGGACGTTGAGGCCGGCAATGAGACCGGCGTCCTTGGTGGCCTGGCGCTGGGAGTCGTTGAAGTAGGCCGGGACGGTGACGACGGCGTTGGTGACGGTGCCGCCCAGGTACGACTCGGCGGTCTCGCGCATCTTGGTCAGGACCATGGACGAGATCTCCTCGGGGGTGAAGATCTTGGTCTCGCCCTTGAACTCGACCTGGATGACGGGCTTGCCGTTGCGGTCGATGATCTTGAAGGGGAAGTGCTTCATGTCGGACTGGACCTCGGCATCCGAGAACTTGCGGCCGATGAGGCGCTTGGCGTCGAAGACGGTGTTGTAGGGGTTCATGGCGACCTGGTTCTTGGCGGCATCGCCGATGAGACGCTCCGTGTCCGTGAAGGCCACGAACGACGGGGTGGTCCGGTTGCCCTGGTCATTGGCAATGATTTCGCAGCTGTGAGACGTGTTAGAGCGTATTGTTTTGGAGGTTTGAAGGAGCTCATGACCGGTTCCGGATGGCGGGGTAGACGGCGAACCGGGGGGGGGTTCTAAGATGATGACGTCGATCCTGGCGCGCAGATGGGGCGGCATTGGCGCCCACCGCATCGCCGGAGCCCCTCCCTCCCCTCCTCCAGCTCGATCTTGCCCACCGACCTTCCGAGAGGTGCGGTCATGGGGGAATGATGGATGAGCTTACCGATCCTCACGGAACACGCCCACACACGAGTAGGTCGTGCCCAGATCAATGCCGACGGCGGGAGCCATCTTGTGTGCGTCTTCTCTGTATTACGTACGGACTTGTGGAATCGAGAAAAGCAGAACCGAAAAAAACCTTCCGAAGACAATCCCTTGGCTGCGGCGGGATCACGTTCAGAATGGTGGTGTGGTGGTGTTTTGGGAAGAAGAGAAGTTTTGGTTGGAGTGTGTGGAAAGTGTGAAGTGGAAAGGAGGGGCAGTCGAGCCTTCCGAATTTAAGCGCAGCTTTGAGTTTTGGGACGCTCTTTCCACGGTCTTCCGTGGGGTTCTGCCACCCCACTACCACACGGTACATCGAGCTACCTCTGGCACCCTCTCGAACGCCCTGGCAACGCCGGGGGCGAAACGGCTCGTTCAAGTCATCCCTGGAATTTTCCTGAACCACCGCCTTGTTCCCCCCCCCCCCCCCCCTTTGGGAAATTCGCCCTCGAAGCAAATCTTTGCGCTTCTACAACTTTTGCAATGCTTTCCAGCAAGCGCTGCATCTCTCGCCGTGGAAGCCGGTGATTCTTCTACCACGTTCCGTCAATTTCAGCCGGGGGCTTGGAGAGCCGAGGGCCTGGGGGAAAGCAGGATTCCGGAGGGTTCAGAGGGGACCCGAGCTGTCGCCGGAGCAGCGGTCTGCACCTGGTAACCGCCTCGCCCGACGCGGCTGGTCCGGGCCAGGCACTTACGGCAGGCAGCCCGAGATCTTGTGAGGAGCATGGAGAGAGAGAGAGAGAGAGGGAAGGTGGTAAACCCTCGTGTTTCCGACACGGATGGGTCCGTCGGGCCTGTCGGGTCCGCCCCCTCCGTCCTTGACATGCCACCATGATGTCCATGATGTCTGTTGTCGAGGTACGCTCCCTAGCTCCCGTAATGGGTGGTGAGAGATGGGATGTTGGAACCACAACCCTGGCGCTCTAGGATGCGGCTGCGCCGCGGATGGGGCGGGCGCGAGCGTTCAACCCCGCCGGGAGCTGATGGCCTGGAGGTATCCTGAGGTAACTTTTCTCAGGCCCACCGCGATCTGGCGGCAAAGCTCAGCCCAGCGCGGCGGGCGTCCCTCGCTCTGGGTGCCTGAAGCACACCCACCCCGCGGCATTGCGCAGCTGGGATTGGAACCTTGGGGGACGGATCGATCGAGGATTACGCCAATGGCGGCCATGCAAAGCATATTGCTGCCCATCGATGGCGGAAGAGCCTCGTCCCTCCTCATAGGTATGCTTGGGCACCGTTTCTGGTGCCGGAGGGGCGCCAAAAAAGGGCGTCTTTTCGCTTCTTCCGCGCCTTGGGTTGCTCGACGGAATCCTGGGCCCCTCTTTTTTTTGGCGTCAGCTTCTTCCAAGTTTTCTTTGCCCCAGCAACACCGTGAGGTCATGCGGGGCGATAAGATAAGGTGGGTAGCAAATCGCCTTGCCCCGCGGTCGAGCTGACCAGCAGGCCTCGATCCACACCAGCGAGGTCCATGATGGTGGTGGGGTGGGGTCCGTCCAGCAGGTCCAGCGGTTTTTGCGCATCCCAGGGACGGGATCGAGGACGAATGGGTAATAATACAGTACCTACCTGACCTACATACTATGTACTAGTAGGTAGGTAATACCTTGGACATCTCTTACGCTGGATAATTCGTGTAGGTGTATCTGAGGCCTCGGTGATCATCATCATTGTCATCATCATCATAGGTAACCTGGAGGGATATGTTTCTTGCATGGCCAATTGCCAAAGCTCTAATGAACCCTAACCTTGCTTTGATTTCTGATCATTTTTTTTTGTTTTTGCCTTGTTCGCTTCTTCCCCCCCCTCGTCGAATCCATCGCGGGGAACCCTAAGGTCCGGAAAGCGGTGAGGCCGAAGCTCGAGGGATGGCCATGCATCGAATTGCCCAGCCATGGCGGGGCTTGAGCTGGAGACGGGGGGGGGGGGGACCGCCGAGACCATATCGCTCACGGGTCCAGTGAGGATGTCGTGCCGCCATGTCGGGGAACTGAACTGAACGGCGCATTGGGCCATAATATCCCTCTCTGAACGTGGTACCTCGGGTACACCAGCTCCTCACGCCGAGCTCCCTGGCTACCACACTCAACGCAAGGTCGGCAGGTGGGCGTAGGATCTTTGATCCGTCAAGTAATTACTAGTACAGGCACTTCAGTCACAGGGTGTTGAGCACAAACGAGTTTCTCGAACCTCAAGGGCTGGGTGCTTTTCTTGCCAGTCAAAAACAAGAAAGGTTCAATCAGATTAGAAAAGAAAAAAAAAAAAAAAAGTGTATCTCCGCCTTTTGCTTCCTGCAGTTCCGTGCCATGTCGTCTAAAAACGCAAAGACCATGACCATGCAAAACTCTAGTATCGCATACCGCTGGTACATATCCGGGCCGATTCTTCAGATCCCCAACGCCGTGATGCTGCTCTGCCCAGCCGAGAGATGTCCGATCCGCCACGTACTCACTCTGCTCGTTGTATATAGGTAGGTACTCATTTCCAACTCCGCCCGGCCTTTTTGTTCCCACACGCGCACGCGCAAGGGTGCTACCCGACAGACCTAAGAATCCATCCGTGGTTCAACCCCGTTTTCACAAGCTCAGAAGCCTTTTCCTTCTTCTTCTTTTCCTCTTAAATTACCGCGGCGGCGCGAGCCCTCCATTCCCGCTGCCGCTCGCCCCCGCGCTGGCGCCGGCTGCCTCGCCCCGCCCGCGAGCGTCCTGCCGCTGGCCGCGGCCGAGTCGGAGGCGTGCCACGTACCCGCGCCGGAGCCGTACGGGCCGCTCATGCCGGCCTGCCTCTCGACGTCAAAGTCGGCGCGGCTCGACGTCGACGCTCGAGTGTGCACGTGCTGCGTCGTCGTCGTGCCCTCGCTGCCGCTCAGCGCTTGCGGCGGGAGGGTGTCGCCCGCCTTGCGCCGGCCGCCGCCGTGGCTGCCGCCGTGGCCGCCGAGGGTGACGGCCGAAGGCGACTCGAAGGGCGAGGCTCCGGGGTGTGGGTGTTGCTGCTGCTGCTGCTGCTGCTGGGCGGTGGTGCGGCCGAGGGTCTGCGTCAGGGTCGAGTCGTGGTTCCAGTCCGCGAGGGCCTCGGTGACGGCGTTGCGGGCATTGAGGTGGCTGGCCGCGCGCTTCTCGGCGTCGCCGCGCGAGGACTTGGTGCTGTGGGCGTCGGAGCGGTCGTGGTCGTGGTCGCCGTCCTCGCCGTTGGCGAGCTGGTGGGCGAGCTTCTTGGCCTCGCGCTCCTGACCGGCCTTGGTGCGGGCGGCGATGGCGAACTCGTCCGAGACGGCCACGCTGTAGGTCGGGTTGGCGGGGTGGCCGAGCGGGTCGCCGCCGCCGCCGGGGCCGTGGATGGGCACGCGCTTGAGGGCGAGGGTGAGGGCGCACATGAACTTGGAGCGGCGGGTGGCGCGGACGGCGTCGTTGTGCCAGTTGGACTTGTGCTTGATGGCGATCTTGAGGGTGAGCTTGTCGCAGTCGCCGACGCCGCCGACGCCGATGCCGATGTCGGGCTGGAAGTCGCGCGAGTTCTCGGGGGCGCGGACGAACTTCTCCATCTCCTGGCGCAGGAGCTCAATGTCCTCAAAGGTGGTGTCGAAGGCGACGTTGACGTCGATGGTTTCCTTCATGGCCTTGCTGCGGGTCACGTTCTCGATCCACTGGTTGTTGAGCACAATGTTGGGGACCTGGACGACCTGCATCTTGTCGATGCGGGTGAAGACGGTGTAGAGGAGCGAGATCTTTTCGACGATGAGCTGCTGCTTCTCCGGGCCGGCGATGTCGACGCGGTCGCCGACGTCGTAGGGGTGCTTGACGAAGAGGAAGATGCACGAGCCGAGGAACTCCTGGGTCGTGACGGCGAAGACGAAGGACAGCGAGAGGAGCGTGGTGCCGGCGGTGGTGAGGGTGGTGATGAAGCTGCTCTGGAAGACGGCCAGGAAGATGATGATGACGATGATGAGGACGACGAAGAGCAGGACCTTGTCGAAGACGACGAGGGCCTGGCTGATGTCCTTCATGCTGTTGGCGATGGCCTTGCGCTCCTTGCCGATCTCGACCACCTTGCGGACCATCTCGTCGAGGCTGATGTCGCCGTTCTGGTCGGCGTCGATGGTGCTGAAGCACTCCTCGGCCTCCTCGCGGTGGGCGGGGCCCATGACCTCGATGATGTCGTCCAGCGACAGGGCGTCCTGGCCCTCCACCACGAACGACATCCAGATGCGGCGGGCCATGGCCTCGGAGCTGCGCACCTTCTCGAGGGCCTCGACCACGATGGAGTGGGCCGAGTTGGGGTTGAAGACCTGCTTCCCGGTGATCTCGGACGCGATGTTGCCAAAGACGGACGTGATCTTGTCGCCGAGGCGGCCGACCTCGCCGACGATCTTCATGGGCGCGGCCGCCTTGCCCTTGTTGGTCTTGAGCATGGCCTCGATGCTGTCGCTGATGACGTAGTCCTCCTCGGCGAACTCGGGGCAGTACATGGGGAACAGGGTGCGCGAGGCCTCGTACATGAGGCCGAGCAGGTAGATGTCGCGCTTCGAGTCGGCGATGCGGTTGGCAAAGGAGCGCTGGTGGTAGCTGATGCTGATGAGCTGGACCAGGGTCTTCTCGCCGAGCAGGACGGCCGAGGCCAGGAAGAGCGAGAGCAGGATGCGGACGACGATGTTGGCCCACTCGCGACCGGCGCCCTCCCACATGAAGCGGAACGAGAGCCACGAGGCGAGGCCCCAGAAGAAGAGCGAGAGGGGGATCTCGAGGCCCTTGAGGACGGTGGCGTACTTGCGGGTGCCGGAGCTGACGATGCCGCAGAAGAACATGAAGATGAAGGGCAGGAAGTGGGCGACCAGCTTGCCGGCCCAGAGAGACAGCCACGAGATCTCGATCCAGAGGAAGAGCAGCCACAGGCTGTGGTGGGGGCCCTCGCCGAGCTTGACCGTGTGCTGCTCGCCGATGAGGGGCATGACGATGATGGGGGCGGCGAGCAGCAGGGCGATGGGGGCGACGTAGAGGAGGTAGCGGGCGACGACGGAGAAGCCGATGATCTTGTTGTACAGGCGGCCCATGGCGTTGACCCGGACGTCGTCGTCGGGGCCCGACGAGCCGACGCGCTGGAGGTCCTTGCGGATGCGCCGCCGGCCGGCCGGGCCGCCGACGGCCTTGTCGAACATGGCATGCTTCTCGTCCATGCCCTTATCGTTGGGCCGGCGGGTGCCGGTGGAGCTGGCGTTGGACTTGATGGGGCGGAGAGGGATGTCCTGAAGCTCGTTGTTGGAGGACGGCTCGCCCGAGCCGTCGATGGGCACGAAGCCCCTGTGGGTGGGCGACTTGGGAGATCTTAACGACATGGAGAAGGGTTTGAAAGTGTCTCAGCCTCAGCCCTGAATCCAAGGGATGGCCCGAGAATGCCTGCTTAAGACACGGATCGTACAGGCAGACGGACGGACGGACGGACGGACGAACGGTGCTTTGAGCGACACGGCCGAGACGCCCTCCGTAGATGCGGCCAAGCCCTGAAGACAAAGAGGGAGAAAACGGGAACGATCCCAAAAATAAACCACAACCAACTTCCCCCCCAAAACAGACACGGCCTCCTCAACAGCGAGAGAGAAAGAGAGAGAGGGAGGCAAGAAGGGGTTCTAGATCACACGACGCGAGACGCGCCAAACAACGAGCGTCTAGAAAGGAGAACAATGGGAGAACCAACAAAACGAGGGTCGAGGCCTGTGTGAAAATGGCACAACAGGCACAGGCAGGGCTGCCAGGGAGCCGAAGAAAGAGAGGAGGGTTGTCCAGAGACAAGGGAGGTGTGATATTAATGGATGTCTTTTTTGAAGGTCTTGTCCCTCTGTGTCCCTGGTTGATGAACCCGGTCGCGGAACGACACTCGGACCGCGTCAAAATTTCCCCTGGTTCGACACCACGACAAACACGATGCCGGGTCGTCTCCTGCCCAATGGAGACCCTGTCCTGCTGAGCACAATTCCTTTGGGGAAAAAAAAAAAAAGCCTTGTCGTCGGCTTTTCCCTCCCCCCCCTGAGCAATGCAACCCGGGACGAACCAGGGCATCACGAACCTTGAGAGGTTGGCCCAAGGGAGGGAGGCGGGGGGGAGCCAAAGGCCCGGAAGATCAGATTTGGGGAATGCTTGGCAGCGATCCGAGTGAACTGCGTACCTTCACAGTAATGTACGGAGTATTAACTAACGTTACGGGTGGAAAATGAGTGGAACAGCCCGCCGCTGCCCTGCTTGCCACCGGCTTTCCCTGTTTCAGGATCTATTCCTGGGTTGCTGATTGGCCTGCCGTGCGGCCCAGGGGGGGCCGTCTTGGGGCTCCACGGCCTGTGGCAGCGAGGCTGGGCAAATTGTAGTGTCGCTTCGCTGCGTCTGCATCAACTTGCCGTATCCACCACATCCACAACGGCCGTCACCAATGTTGGACCCCAAACGGCACATGCATGGCTAGAGCGCAAGCGACCCCAGCGGTTGACAATGCCCTGTGGATTCCGCGATGGAGGAACAGCTGAGGAACAGCTCGTAATGATGCCATCGACATTGGAGGTTTTTTTTTTTTTTTTTTTTTGGCGGTGGCAAAACATTGGCTACCTCATCAGTGACCTATCACCACCGTTTCGTAGGGAGGTTGGATCAGGCCACACACTCAAGTCGGACCGGTTCTGACAGTTCGTTTTGTCGAGTGGAGCGGCCTACACACGCCTGAGTCAAGCAACGATCTTCAAACGCTCCTGCAGTAACAGATATTCGGTAACTCGGGTACGTACCTGGGTCTCCCAGACGAGAGAGAGAGGAGAGAGAGAGAGAGAAAGAAAGAGAAAGAACACAAGCTCGCAAGCCTTTCTTGTGTGGTACAAAGTGTTCCGTACGGAGTACCGCGAGGGCTGGGCTTCTCCGACAAGCGGCTTTCATGCATGCCACAGACGAGCTGTACTCGTACGTAGGTACCTACGTACGCAGTATAGTACTGTGCTAGCCACGGCTGGCTACTGACGAAACCCCATTGTTCTGAGCCATTGGCCAGCATATACGCCAAGGTATAATGCGAGAGGGAGAGCAACAGCGTTCTGCGTGTAGCGGGAGGTAGCTGGGCAGCGTACACAGTAACTCCTACATACCACAGTATAATGGTACTAGTATGTGCAGTCTGTGGGCATGTACGCGCTAACGAGCGGATAACTAATATCCACTCCTTGTCCTCGCAGTTCCCCCGTAGGGCTCCAGGGGGCTTTGTGGACTTGTTTGGCTGACATCGTGCATGCCTTCTGCGTGGGTATTTCGCCAAGACTGGAACAGCCTCGATCCAATCGAAACGTCGGGTTTGTGGCCCAGGTGCCAAGACCAGCATGTGGTCATAGCTCCTCCAACAAAGAAATCTTGGCGCTGCACGAAAGCTGCGCGGCCCCACCGTCCTCACCTTTCGCTTCGGGCGCTTTGCGCTCAACGGCCAATGTTCCATGTTGGACGACGCCATGGAACCTGCAAAGCAAATCTCGTCTTGACCGCTTTGCAATCCCCTCGTGCTCCCTCGTCTCTTGCTCGAGCTCATTGAAGGGATGAGGCCCCTGCTTGCCGGCACCGGCAGGTCGTATTCCTGCTTGCGGTGCCTGCAAGCCTCGACCCGGCCCCGGCTTCTTGTCGCCTCGCCCCGCCATCATCACCTCCCACTACCACCACCACCACCACAAACACCAACACCCACGCCGCGATCCTCGTCATTATCACCATGTCCGCCCTCGGCCGCCTTCTACCATAGCACCCCTTCTCTCCGCCAGGACCAAGCACCATCCCCGATCTCCTCCGAGCACCAGCAACCCGACCCCCCGACCGCTCGTGCCCCGCCCACCGCCCCCAAGGCCGTCCTCAACCTCAAGCACATCCGCGAGAACGCCGAGCTCTACGCCCAGAACGCCCGCGACCGCAACTATCATGCCGCCGCCGCCTACCCGGCTCGCATCAACGACCTCTTCTCCCGGTGGCATGCCACGCGCCACCAGGGCCGCGGCCTCCGCGTCCGGAGCAACATGATCCGCCGCCTGCTCGCCAACCCGGACCCCACCCGCGACGAGAGCGGCGACGACGAGGCGGCCGAGCTGCGCTCCCTGTCGCGCGACGAGCTGATCGAGGAAGGCCGCAAGATCAAGGCCGACCTGGCCGCCCTCGAAGATGCCGAGGCCGCCATCTCGGCCGAGATGCACCGCCTCGCCCTGGCCATCCCCAACCTCACCAGCGACGCCACCCCGCGCGGCGACGAGCCCGTCGTGCTCAGCTACATCAACGACCACCCGGAGCCCGACCCCTCCGCCTCGGACCGCGTCTGGCGCTCCCACGTCCACATCGGCGCCGAGCTGGGCATCCTCGACTTCGCCGGCGCCGGCACCACCTCGGGCTGGGGCTGGTACTTCCTCGTCGGCGAGGCCGCCCAGCTCGAGCACGCCCTCGTCAGCTACGCCCTCGCCGCCGCCGCCCGCGCCGGCTGGCGCCAGGTCAGCCCCCCGAGCATGGTCTACTCCCACATCGCCGGCGCCTGCGGCTTCCAGCCCCGCGACGCCCACGGCGAGACCCAGATCTACGCCATCGCCCAGTCCCCCGCCGACGCCGCCCGCGGCAGACCCGAGTGGTGCCTGGCCGGCACCGCCGAGATCCCCCTGGCCGCCATGAAGGCCGACACCACCATCAACGAGCCGGAGCTGCCCATCCGCCGCGTCGCCGCCTCCCGCTGCTACCGCGCCGAGGCCGGCGCCCGCGGGTCCGAGACCAAGGGCCTCTACCGCGTCCACGAGTTCACCAAGGTCGAGCTCTTCGCCTGGACCCCGCCCGACGCCGCCGCCACCCGCGAGGTGTTTGACGAGATGCTCGACCTGCAGACCGACATCCTCGGCTCGCTGGGCCTGCACTGCCGCGTCCTCGAGATGCCCACCGCCGACCTCGGCGCCTCGGCCTACCGCAAGTGCGACATCGAGGCCTTCTTCCCCTCGCGCCGCGACCGCAACGGCGGCTGGGGCGAGGTCACGAGCACCAGCATCTGCACCGACTACCAGACGCGCCGGCTGGCGACCCGGCTCAAGCTCCAGAGCGCCGGCAAGCTCGACTACCCGTGGACCGTCAACGGCACCGCCCTCGCCGTCCCCCGCGTCCTGGCCGCGATCCTCGAGAACGGCTGGAACGAGGCCGACAAGACGGTGACCATCCCCGAGGTGCTGAGGCCGTGGATGGATGGCAAGGAAAAGATCGGGCCGCCCAACCACCTCCTCAAATCATCTCCTTGAGGAGGATGGTATCCGATATCACGTTGCAGACGTGGCAGGAGAAATCAATGAGAAGCAGCCCTTGAGCGTGGTGTACTATTATGCTGTATCACATGTTGACGACTCCATGTCCGAGGAAAGAAAGAAAAAAAAAAAAGGGGTTCCTCAAACAGAGAAAGCACACACACATCTGGGTGATCAAGGCCATTGTCATCTTCTTCATTTCCATGGACGAAGGGAACCTAGCTATATAGCGACATGTAGTATAGGCACATGGGCATTCACAAATCCGCAGAAAAAGGGCTGGTTGGAAGGACACGAGACAAGGTACAGCTGAAGTATCATGTACATTACCATTGGGGACTTGACTAGGTAGCTAGCTATCCATAAGAAAAAGCCATCATCATGACTCCGCAGCATACCATACCACACCATACCATACCATCCCTCAACTCGCATCCTCCTCTCGTCTTCCTCCTTGCTATCCGTCATCCGTGCCCAAATCATACGACGACTACGACCGCCCATCAAACCATCATGATTCATACATGAGAATAAGAATAAAGCAAGACACAAGGAAATCCGACAAAGGAAAGACCATGATCCATCATCCGTCATCCATCATCCGTCCCATGGGCGGCAAACCACCACACCTCCCCCTCCTGTTCCGTTGGGGCCTGGGGCCTGTTCATGTGATGTGGTGTTTGTTTAGCTCGTCGCAGCAACGGGCACCGCACCAGCAGCAGCCGCTGTCGTCGCCGCTGCCGCCGGGGCAGCCGCCTCGTTGCTCATCGCCTCTCCCTTCTCCTCGTCACCCTCCTCCTTACCAACCACGCTCTCCGTCCAATCGCTCGCGGCATCATCATCATCATCGTCGTCGTCGTCGTCGTCCTCCTCCTCCTCCTCCTCCTCCTCCTCATCGTCCTCCTCCTCAGCCTCCTTCTCACCAGCCGCCGCCCGGGGATCCTGACCTTCCTGATCCGACCAAGGCTCCTCCTCGTCGTCGTCGTCATCGTCGTCGTCGTCCTCCTCCTCGTCATCCTGCTCCTCCCGACCCTCGCCGGCCTCCGGGTTGATCACCGTTGTGCCGTGGCTCGACCTGCGCAGGCTTCTGGTTTCGTCATCCGGCTGAGGGCCGCCGAGGTCGCTGAACCGGTCGTCGTCGTCGACCTCCTCCTCCTCCTGCTCCTCCTTCTCCTCCTCCTCGCGCTCATCGTCGCTCTGCTCCTCGGCCGGCGGGGCGAGCTCGCGCGCGGCATCGTGCTCGGCATCCCCTCCCTTTCGGAACCCGCCGTCCAGGTCCTCCAGGTCGATGTCGAGGTTCAGGTTCTCCTTGTCCTCGCCGGCCGACGCCGAGCCGCCGAGCCCGAGGTCGCCGTACCCTTTGCTTCCGCCGCCCGTGGCGGCGCCCCAGCTGGTCTTGCGATGCCGGTCGCTGCCGCTCCGGGCCGCCGAGAGGCCCGGGCCGCCGGCGGTCCTAACGCTCTGGCTGCGCTTGATGCCGCCGACGGGGACGTTGTTGGTGATCTGGGTGAGCGAGAAGATGCGGCGGGCGGCCGACGAGGCCGACCCGGACGCGGCCGGGGACGAGGACGAGCCGGCGGCGCCCTTGCTGCGCGAGGCCATGGCCATGGCGATGGAGCTCCTCGGCTTCTCCGACCCTTCTCCGCCGCCGGGCGTGGTCGCTGCTCCCGACGACGACGACGACGACTTGTGCGCCGACGAAACCCGCTTGCGATTCATGGCCGCCGCCGCCGCCGTCGCCCGGTTGGTCTTGGCCATAAGAAGCACCCGCGAGTGGTCCATGACGCCCTCGAGGATCCTCCGCTCGAGGCTCTCGGCGCGCTGCTCCATGTCGTCCAGCTCCTCCCTCCGGATCCGCAGGGCCGTGTCGAGAGCCGACAGGTCGGCCGTGAGGCGGTTCTTCTGCTTCTGGAGGCCTTCCTGCTCGTCGCGCAGGGCCTGGAGCGAGTCGCGCAGGCGAGATTCCTCCTCCTTGAGAGCGGCGAGGAACTCGGCCCGCATGGCCTCCTGCTCGGCGCGGAGGGCGGCGTTGGCCTCCTTCAGGCGGGCCTCCTCCTCCATCAGGTTGGCGAGCAGCTCCACCTTGAACCGCTCCTGGTCTTCCTTGAGCGTGGCCTTGATGGTCTCCTGCTCCTGGCGCAGGGCGTCGTTGGCGGCGCGGAGGCGCTCCTGCTCCTCCTTGAGGCTGGCCGCGAACAGCTCGCGCAGCTCGTCCTGCTCCTTGCGGAGGCCGGCGTTGACCTCCTTGAGCAGCGCCTCCTCCTCGCGGAGCGACGACAGGAAGCCGTCCTTGAGAAGCTGCTGCTCGTCGCGAAGGGCATCGTTCATCTCCTTGAGCCGCTGTTCCTCCTCGCGCAGGTTTCCGAGGAACGCCTCCTTGAGCTTGTCCTGCTCCTCCTTCAGGGCCACCGTCGCCTCCATCAGCCGGGCCTGCTCCTCCTGGAGGTTGGCCAGGAACGACGCCTTGAGCTGCTCTTGCTCCTCGACCAGCTTGGCCGTCGACTCCTTGAGCCGCGCCTCCTCGGCCATGAGGTTGGCCAGGAACTGCTCCGTCACCTTGGCCTGCTCCTCGGGCAGCGTCACGGTGATGACCTCGCGGAGACGGAGCTCCTCCTCGCGGAGCGTCGCGACCAGGGCGTCGACCTGCTCCTTCTCCTCCTTGCGGCGCTCCAGCGCGATGGTGGTCTCCTGCAGCGACCTCTCGCGCTCCTCGCGCTCGTCGGCGATGCGCTGCGTCTGCGCCGCCAGGAAGGCCGACAGCTCCGCCGCGACCGCCTTGACCTGCTCGTGCACCTGGTCGAGCGTGCCGAGCTGCTCAAACGCCTTGTCGGCGACGGCGGTGTGGCCGACCAGCGCGTCGAGGCGCTCGAGGACGGCCGCGTCGTCGTACTTCTCGGGCGGCGGAGGCAGGATGGGGTTCTCGACGCGTTCGTGGATGGCCGCGGCCGTCGTCTTGAGCGTCTCGTACCTGTCGGCGAGCGACACCATGAGCTCCTGCACCGTCTCGAGGATCTTGGGCTGGTACTCGGCCACCTGGCCCTGGAGGCCGTCGACCTTGCCGATGGCCTCCTGGACCTGCTCGCGCGTGAGCTGGTGCTCCGTCTTGGCCTCGGCGTGGTTCTCGTCCGCCTTGGCGGCCAGGTCCTCGACCCGCACAAACACCGTCTTGCTCGCCTCCTCCATCTTCTCCAGCGAGTCGGTCACGGCGCTGCCCAGCGTGTCGACCAGCGTCTTGAGCTCCTCGGCGATCGCCTTGGTGCCGCCGACCGCCGCCTCCACGTCGGCGTCGCGCGCCTCGGCCTTGGTCGCCCGGTCGTCCAGCACGAGCTGCAGCTCCTCGTGCTTGGTCGCCAGCTCGCCCAGGCGCTCGTCCAGCTTGGCGACGACCGCGTCGACGTTGGACTGCAGCTTCTCGTCGAGCTCGAGCTTGACGCCCACCATGGCCGTCTTGGAGTCCTCAAACTCGAGCTTGACCGTGTCGAGCACCTCCTTGACGCCGTCCGAGAGCGAGTCGTTCTTGCGCACGCTGGCCGCGAGGGCGTCCAGGATGTTGTGGATCGAGTCGACGCCCCGCGCGCCGTCGGCAAGCTTGGACGCCATCACCGTCTCGAACTTCTCGAGGATGGTCTTGACCTCGGCGATGCCGACGCCCACGCCGACCGTTTCGGCCTGGCGCTCCTCGAAGGCCTTGGCGGTCGCCTCGGCATGGGCGTCGATCCGGTCCCGGAGATCGCCAAGCCGCGCTTCCAGCGCCTCGATATCCTCCTTGGACGGCACGCCGAGGAGATCGACCTTTTGGATGTGCTCGACCAGCGACTTGGTGTCCAGGCACACCGCCTCGACCGCCTCGACGTCCGTCTTGGTGACCTTCTCGGGATCCTCGAGGGCCTTCTCGTGGCGCTCCTTCATCTCGTCGAAAGCCGCCACGACCTGGTTGACGAGCGACTCGACCATGGCCACGTCCTCGCGGCGCGACAGCGAGTCGACCTGCGCGGCCAGCCCGCCGAGGCTCTGCCGGGTGTCCTCGACCAGCTTCTCGAGCGCGTCGATGTGCTCCTTGCGCGAGACGCCGTCGACCTGGTTTGCCAGCCCACCGACGCTCTCCCGGGCTTCCAGGATCATGGTCTCGAGGCTGTCGATGTGGTCCTTCTTCACCATCTGCTCGCCGTCCATGAAGTCGTCGAGCTTGGCCTTGGTGTTGCGCAGGATGGTCTCGATGGCCTCGACATCTTCCCGCGTGGCCGGGTCCGTGAGCGCCGGCTTCGGCGGCGCGTGGTGCTCTCGGGTCGCCAGCTCGTCCACCGTGTCCTGGATCTTGCGGATGCTCGCCTCGAGGGACTCCAAGGGCGCGATGTTGGGCATGGACCGGAGCGCGGCCGAAACGTCTTGAAGCTTCTTGTCCATGTGCTCCAGGTCCTCCTTGGACATGGGCGAGACGCTGGGCCGGGGGGCCGACTCGAGCGCCTCGACCTTGGTGCCGAGCTGAGCGATGAGCGCCTCGAGGTTCTTGATGTCGTCGTGCGTCAGGGCCGGCTGGTCGGCAGGGACCACCGACCGGGAGGCGGTCTCGGGGCTGACGGCTGCCAGGGAACGCTCGGTCTTGGCCTCCTGGCGAAGCGCCTCGATGTCGGCGCGCACGCTGTCGAGCCCCTCCTTGAGCGCGTCGAGGATCTCGTCGTTGGCGGTCAGATCGGCCGGCTTGTCGCGAAGGTTGGTGATGCTCGCCCGGATGTCCCCGAACCCCGCCTCCAGGGCGTCGAGGATCTCGGTGAGCCCTGCGATGGGGCGGGCGCCGATGTCCTTGCGGAGAGCGTGGATGCCCTCGTGCAGCGCCTCGAGCACCTCCTTGTTGCCGGCACCGTGGTTGCCGGCGTGCGGAATGACCGGGACGAGCGACGAGTTGACGGCGTCGCGCAGAGAATCGATCTCCTCGCGCAGCATCGTCTTGGACACGTCCGAGGACTTGGTGATCAGGTTGGCAAGCTCCTCGCGGAAGCTGTCGAGGGTAAGGAGAAGCTGGTCCGAGACCTGCTCCGGCTCGCCGCCCGCCTTGGCGCGGTCGACGTAGCCCTCGATGTCGGCACGCAGCTTCTCGAAGCCGTCGCGGGCGGCATCGAGGATCTTCTCCGTGTCGCGAGCATTCGCGGCGATGCTCTCCTTGGCCTCGGCAGACGCGGCCTTGATCTCGGCCTGGAGCAGCTCCTTGATCTCGAGGAGGCGCCGGAGAACTTCATCGTTGCTGCCGCCGCCGCCACCCTCCGCCGGGGTCGACGCGTTGGCCCGAGCCGCCGGGAAGTCAAACGCCTGGAGCTCCTTCTTGACAACCTCGGCCAGCTTGGCCTCGGACAGGTCGAGCGATCCAAGGCCCTCCTTGACCGCATCGACGACGTCGCCGCGCGACAGATCCGCGCCGGAGCGGGAAAGCGATGCCGGATCGAACGACTCCAGCGAGCGCTTCACGGCGTCGGCAACCTCCTGCGACAGATCCAGGGCCTCGAGCGCCTCCTTGACCGCGTCGGCCACCTCCACGCGCGACAAGTCAGGGCGCCCGGTCAAGGACTCGGTCAGGCGAGAAAAGTCAAAGTCGTCCAGCGCCGTCTTGACCGCGTCGGCAATGCCCCTGGAGAGGTCCGCCGCGTCGGCGACGTTGGCCCGGGGGACGTCGCCCACGGGCGGCGAGGCGGAGCGCGGGATCGCCGAGGCGGGCACGAGCGCCTTGGAGTACGGCTCGGAAAAGTCGACGTCCCTGAGCGCGTCCTTGACGGCGGCCGCGATCGTACCGTTGAGGTCCAGGCTCTCGATGCCCTCCCTGACCGCGTCCGAGACGTCCACGCGGGACAGGTCGGGCCGGGGGATGCCGGCCGCGACAGCGGCCGCAAAGTCGTATGACTGGATCGCCTGCATGACGGCGTGGGCCACGTTGGTCGGAAGCTCGCTCCCGTCCAGGCCTTCCCGGACGGCGTCCATGATCTCCGAAGACAGGTCCAGGCCCTTCAGCCCGGACCTGACCGCGTCCGAGACGTCCCCCTTGGTCACGGACTGCGGCACCAGGGCGTTGGCGTAGACGGCCGAAAAGTCAAACGCCTGCAGGCCCTCGGAGACGGCATTCAGCACGTCGCCCTTGGTAAGGTCGGCGGCCGACGCCGCGGCGGCCGGCTGCGGAAGCTGCCGAAGCCCCTCCTTAACGGCCTCCAGCACGTCCGCCCGTGTCAGCTCCAGGCCCATCCCCGGCGCGACGGGGAACTCAAACTCTTCGAGGCACTCTCTGACCGCCTCCATCAGGTCGTCCCTCGTGAGCGGCGGCGGCATGTCGACCTTGGGCGGGATGTACTTCTTGAGCGCCTCGGCCACCGCCTGGTGGACTTCGTCGCGGGTGGCGCCGGGCGGGCGGTCGTCGCGCGGGGCATACGCCCTGAGGCCCTCCTCCAGGCAGGCCAGGACCTCTTCGCGCTCGAGGCCGATCTGCTGGATCTCGATCTCGGGCTTGTACTTTTCCCAGGCGTCCTTGACGGCCTGCACGACATCCTCGCGGCGGAGCTCCTGGCCCCGCGGCTTGCCGGCCTGCGTGTCCTTGAGGGCGGCGCGCACGCTGTTGTAGATCTCCTTGTAGTCGATGGCCGACACGGCCGACGGATCGCCGCCGCGGGATGCATCGGCGGGGATCGCCGCGCTCGCGAACGACTGCCGGCGATGCTCGCGCAGGAGGGTGCTCATCTGCTGCGTCATCTCCGCCAGGCCCTGGTCGATCACCTCCATCACGTCGGCCTTGGTGGCGGCCGCGGACTGGCCCGTGGCGGCGCTCTTCTCGGCCACCTCGTCGAGACGACGGCCGATGTCGCGGCCCATGCCGAGGACCTCGCCGCGCAGCTCGCGGACCAGCGCCTTGGTTTCGGCGGTTAGGCCGCCGCCTTGCGTGACGCTGTCCTTGACGCCGCGGATGGCCTTGAGGATTTCCTCGTGCAGGGCGGCGTCGCCGGCGGCGCCGGCGGCGCTGCTCCTGTCGGAGGGCTGGAAGCCGGCCGTTGCAGCGTGCAGGAAGTCCAGGGCGCTGCGGTGGGAGCGGTTGTCGTCGTCATCGTCGAGGCCCCAGCCCCTGTCGCGCGTCCCTCCATCGCCGCCTCCGCCTCTACCTCCGCCGGCGGCCGCTGGGACGAGAGCCTGCTGCTGAGCGGACCTGACGAGGTCGACGAGCTCTTCGAGCTTCCCGGCGGTGGCCATGCCTGAGAGCTTCTCGGCCAGCTCGGTGAGGCGGCCAAGCAGGTTTTCCTGGCCTTCCTTGGTGCCCATCTCGCGGATGATCTTCTCCAAGAGGGCCACCGTGGCGGGCGAGGGCGCCGTGTCCGAGACGAGGGACGGGGTGCTGAGCAGGGATTCGCGGTCGAAAAAGCTGGTGGGGGAAGGGATGCGAGGAAGAGAGAAGGGGCGGGGACCGGCCGACTTGGTGGACTGCGTGGGAGACGAAGGATGATGGCGGCCGTCCATCATCAGAGGCCCCCCGTAGGGGTCCCTGACGGCGCCGCGGTTCTTGACGTCCGAGATGAGCTCGCGGAGGCTCTTGCGAATGTCCTCATCGCGGGCGTTGGTGGCCTCCTTGAGGCTCAGCAGATCGGTAGCGTTATCCCTGCTGCGTCGGCTGAGGGTCGCCATCTCCTTCTGGAGGGTGGTGGCGATGTCCGTCAGGGTCAAGATCTGGTGGGACAACGACTCGAGGGAGCTGGCCGTCTTGAAGATGCCCGAGGAGCCGTTCGTAATGTTAGCGAGCGGCACGCCGGGCTCCTTGGGAGCCGGCTGGGGTGCGGGCACGGGATGGCTGGGGGTGGTGGTCGTGGCGGTCGTGGTGGTCGTGGTGGTGCTAGCGGCGCTGCTAGCGGCGGCGGCGGCGGTGGTGGTGGTGGTGGTAGTGGCGCTGGCGTTGGCGCAGCTCTGGGCGCTCATGTTCTGCAAGGCGATCATGGTGGCCGAAGGAGGGGGCGCGTTCTCGCCGAGGATGTTCTGATGAGACCGCCGCGCGATTGGACGGATGATGGGGGTCAAGCTAGGACCTGGCGTTGGAGTGCTGGTGGACGACCGTTCCTGACTGTAGTCCTTGGCCTCCAAGAAGGCGTCCCTCGTGTCCCTCCGCTGCGGCGTCACGGGCCGATCTGACTTTTCGGGCGAGCGTGGGGCACCCTGGACGGGCTCCCCGCGGGCGGTGGCCTCGAGCATGAGGCTCAGGTCCTTGACGGTGGACTGCGTGCGGCGGTGCGACGACCGCAGGTTGGTAGGGCTCGGGGTGTTACGCTCGGGCGACGAGTCGATCCGCTTGGGCCGGTGCGGCACCAGAGAGGCCGAGTTCTCGCGGGCCTTCTCGGCGATGGCGGCGTGGGCGCTCTGGATGACGGGCGAGGTGCCCGGGCGGGAGAGGTTGGGGGATTGGGGGTGCATGGGGAGCGGAGGAGGCGCCCGCTCGGGATCGGAGCTATCCCACCTGTTCCGAATCAGCGACCGCCAGAGCAGGGAGGCCATGGCGCGGCAGCATGGCAGCGTGCATGGTCCGAGAGGGTAGAGAGAGCCGTGATCCCTGGGCTGCAGGCCCTGGTGCAGGCTTCGGCCAAGAAAGCTCGCGGCGGCGATGGAAGACGACTTACATGGGCACCAGAGCGCGGACGTGATCTGTTGAGGCGGAATGCTGGTGTTTCAGCGGCGGCAGCTCACGAGGAGCGTCCCTCTCCACGGGAGGCATTGTGTCGTCTGTGTTCTTGGATTCCCTGAGGAATGGAGGACGGGGGGACGGGGGGTGTGGAGCAAAAGGCGGTGGAATGTGGGTGATGGCGGGAATGCGAGGGGAATGCGAGGGGAATGCGAGGGGAATGCTTGCTGACGTCGGGGTATCGTGGTCGTTCAAAACAAAAAAAAGGCAATGCAATTTCTCGCTTTCGTCTTCCGAGTTCCAGACTCTGAGCAGCCCGAATCAGCAAAAGACCAAGAGCGGCGCAGCAGAAAAAAAAAACAACAATCAGCAAACACGACGCCGAGGTGTGGTTGTTGTCTTCGTCGTCGTCGTCGTCGTCAAAGGCAACGCAGAAATGCGCTGCAGGGTATAACTCATCAAGTCGTGTTACGACGGGACGAGGGGAAAAACAACAGAGAGGACAAAGAGCTGAGCCCCCGGGAGGGACCAGGCCATTTCAACCACCAACCAGCTCTTGGATTGGGTTCTGTGTTGGCGCCGCCCGAGCCAATTGCCTCTGTCGCTGCCCGATTGCTTTGTTGACTTGTCGCGTTCCCAGAGCAACGCGGGAAGCGCTGAACCGGGGGTGGCCAAGTGGGGGGGCGGGGAGGGGGGGGGCGGGGTGTGGGGTCTTCAGCTCTCGAAGAACGGGAGCTGCCGTCGTCAACCACGGCGCAACCTGACCGACCGAGTCAGGGACATCCAAGATAGGTAACTAGCTACGAAGGATACGGAGCACGCACGGAGCACGCACAAGCTTAAGCACACCGGTCATGACCCATAAGAACGCCTCGAAGTGCCTACCGGTGTACCTACTGGAGGTACGCGACGCTACCGAAAATGCCCCCATTAAAGGTACTAAGAAAAGAGAGAAAAGAAAAAAAAAAGAGAAAAAAAAAAAAAAAAAGAGGCGCGATCCCAAATATGCTATGCCCGTCCTCCCAGAACACAACAACAAACAAGAATTAATAAACACAACAAGAAAAATATCCCCATGACACTTTGGGTTCTCTCTCTCTCTCTCTCTCTCCATCTCACCCCTGTCGTTTCCCCTTTCTACCTTCAAGCCCCGTCCCGTCCCGTCCCGTCACCTCGATCTACCCTGTGATGTTAGAAAGCCGCCCCCAACCCATTCTTGGACTGCCGTTTGCTAAACCGGTTCCTCCGCACCGACATGCCGTCCTCCAAGCTCGCCTGGCTCTTGTTGAACTGGTTGCGCCCGGACCGATCGCTGATGCTGTACCCCCCGTCGCCGCCAAAGTTGGCTCCGCCCCCCATGGTGCTCGCGGGGCTCGACATGGACGACGACATGTCCCCGAACCCGTTGTCGCTCGTGTACGAGCCCGTCACGTTTTGCGAGATGGCTAGGTCCTTGGCCCGTTCGAGCGCTTCGATCCAATCATCGACCGAGAACTTGGCCTCGCTGCTTTGTTGCGCCTGGGACGATTTGGGCTCTTCAAAGGTGTAGTGTACGCCGTTCTGAACGGACATGGCAGAGTCAGCAAATAGATAGAGATATCTTGTAGTAGTGGTTGGGTTCCTCGAAGCAGAGCAAAAAAAAAAAAAAAAAAAAAAAAAAAAAAAAAAAAAAAAAAAAAAAACTCACCGAATCGACGCACCACACCGCCTGACCCTTGGCGTCGATCTGCGTCTTCCACGAGCAATCCGGCGCCAGCAGCGAAATCTCCTGCTTGGCCCGCTTCTCCTCCCCGCCCGCCGGCGCCATCACGATGCGGCCGCTCGACGTCACCATGACCAGCCGTTGGCGCTTCTTTGTCGTGCTCCCGCCGAAAAAACGCGACAGCTTCTTGTGGCCCCCCTCGCCGTCCCCCTTCCCGTGCAGGCTGTTGGGGATCGGCGACGAGATGACCATCAGGTCCCCCAGCTTGAGGATGCGCTCGTTGTTTCTCGTCAGCACCGGCGACCACTCGATGTCGAGCTGCGTCGGCGGCGGCAGCTCCGTGATGATGCGGGCGGGCCGCGGCCCGCCGTTGGGCTGGTTTCCCCGGGACGCGGGCGGCTTGGGCGGGCTGGAGCCGCCGCCGTTGAGCTGGATGATGTGCGGCTCCGCCGGCGGCGGCTGGTACGGCCGCAGGCGCGGCGCCTTGGTCCTCCACAGCTCGGGCCCGAACTGCTGCCCGTCAAAGAACTCGTGGTTCCTGATGTGTTCGACCGTCAAGCGGCGGGCCGGGTCCAGAACCAGGCAGCGCTCGACAAGGTCCCGGGCCGCCGGGGGGAATCCGGGAGGGAACTCGTACTCGAGGCCGACGATCTTTTGGAAGGTGAGGTACTCGGTGGCCGCCTTGAACGGCGGCCGCCCGACGAGCAGCTGGTAGATGATGCACCCAAACGCCCAGAGGTCGCTGGGCTTGCCGACGGCCTTGTCCGTCAAGAGCTCCGGGCTCACGTACTCGGCCGTGCCGACGAACGAGGCGTTCCTCTCGTCGTGCCGCGAGCCGTTCTGCCGCATCGGGTCCTCCGGCGGCGGCGGGTTCCGAGGGTCGGGCAGGAGCTTGGCGGTGCCAAAGTCGGTAATCTTGACGTGCATCTGGTCGTCGAGCAGCACGTTCTCGGGCTTGAGGTCGCGGTGGATGACGCCGCGGGAGTGCATGTAGGCGATGGCGTCCAGGATCTGGGCGCCGTAGAACCTCGTGCACTCGACGTCGAACGAGCCCGTCTTCTTGAGGGCGCCGAGCAGCTCGCCGCCGGTGCAGAGGTCCAAAACGTAGTAGAGCGACGTTTCGTCCTGAAACGTGTAGTAGAGGCGGACGATGCCCGGGTGCTCCGTGAGCCGGTTGAGCGTGTCCCTCTCGATGTTGACGTACTTGATCTTGTTCTCCTTGATGATGTGCTTCTTCTCGAGCACCTTGATGGCGTACTCTCGGAGGGTCTGGCGGTCGGTGGCGAGGAACACGGTGCTGTACGACCCCTCCCCGAGGATCCGGCCGAACGAAAAGTCTCGAACTCCCTTCTTAACCGACTTGATGATGGTCCTCCCTTCGGCATCCACCTCTCTCCTCAGGCTGACGGCCGCGCCACGGTCCTTCCACTCCTCGCTGCTCGCCGGAACGTGCGTCTCGAGGCCGTAGGCGCCCTGCGGCGCCTGCGGTATTCCCGGAACCGCGGCGTACCCCCCCCCTCCCATGCCCCGCGAGCTCCTCCTCGGCGGCATGCCTGGGTGAACGGGACCCGGGCGGCCCAGACCCGGGCGGCCCGAGTGGTACGACCGGCTCCCCTCGCGCGACGGGATGGGGGACGAGTCCACCCTCTGGTCCATCCTCGGATCCCCACCCCGCGTCCCGCCGTACACGGACGACCGGGCTTGCGTGTCGCCCCTGGACGTCCCGTACGGAGGGGCTTGTTGGGGGTCTTGTTCGGGCATCTGGCTCTGGACGGGGTAGGGCGCAGAGCCCGGGGCCTGGCCGTCGTGCGCCGACGGATGGGTGGCATGAGGTGCCGGGACGGGCTGCTCGCTGGTGCCGGTAGCGATGGTGGTGGTGGCGGTGGTAGCGGCGCCGGCGGCGGCGGCGGCGGCGGTGGGGCTCTGGATCCCTCGTTGGGCGTTTAGGCTGTTCTGGGCATTCTTGAGGATGGCAGCGGCTGACTCGTACGTATGACGGGATCGAGGGGGAGCCTCCTGAGGAGCGGCCGGGGTGGGCTGAGGGGGTTCGGGCTCGGCCGCCGGGGGTTCGCGGGGCGCATCGTTGACCCCCTTTTGGGGTTCCGCGCTGGGCGTCGCCGTAGCTGCGGTCGTCAGGGTCGCGGTCTGCTGATCGTCCGCATCCTTGGCCATCTCGGGCGACGCTTCGACGGATGGTTCGGGGGAATCATCGGGGTTTGCGATCCGCAGGCCGCCGAGGGCCCGCGAAAGGCTAAGGTCTGAGTTCATTCGGGATGCAGGTCAGGGCAGGTTACCGTAACGAGTGGCTTTGTTTACCGAAGGCGGTGATGGGGGTGCTTGTCGTCGTGGTCGCGATCGTTTTGAATCTCCAAAATCTCGCAAATGGCTCGCCTCAAGTCGTGAAACGACGGGATGGGCAGGTGGGAGGCTGCAGGGAGGAGAGCCGGATCGTCGTGGTCGTGTGTCTTGGTGTGCCAGCACTCAGCACTTGGCCCGAGGGTTGGTGGATGTAGGTAGCGATTGTAATCGGGCATCGATCCCGTCGCAGCAGCACGGCCGATCGCCTGAAGGGGCGTCTGCACGAGCACGATACCGGCGTGCCCAGCGGTGGCTCGGGGGGGAAACGACTGGGAAATGAACCGTCCAAGGACGAGTGGACTCGGAAAGTTGCGGTGACAGCGATAGGTTTGCGGGGGAAACCGACATGTCAATCAGTCGGTTCCAGCAGGTCGCTCGATGCGCTGGAGAACACGCCTTGGGTCTCGTACGGTGAGAGCACTGTGCACGCACGGCCTGGTCGCACTGGGGGAGGGGGCTCTTGCATGCTCCCCCGCTGGAGCCCAGACCCGACACTGCTTACGTAGGACCTACCTACCTACGCAGTACCTACCTACCTACGCAGTACCTACTTACCTGCCCGCACAGTACCTACCTGAACCAGGGGAAGCATCTGAGGGACCTACCTTAGGTAGGTAGTCTTGGGGTGGATCGTGGAAACGGACCCGCCGGGACTCTCTCCAGGCAAGCTGCCGTGTGCATTTCCCGGGTTCAAGCCGCAGCGGTTTGCTGTACAAAGTATGTACCACTCCCGTCACTCTCACTGTCCGCCCAGGCGCCTGGCCCGTCCTACGTCGCTTCGGAGGCGCAGTGGTGGTGGAAGCATAGCCTCCTGTCGTCAGCAACGTGCTTCGAAATCCAACAGGAGCACGCTGTTCACATATCAACCGATCCCCTGGTTTGGCTTCGTCTCGTCGTACCTTCGGGCGTGCTGTGTAGTGTGGGCACCCGGGCTGCCATGTTCTGCACTCCGCTGAAAGTCATGAACAGGAGGGTATGACGAAGAACCTAGGCCCAGGGGTTGAGGATGACAAAGACATTGATTGAGCTATCTTGCTGTGTACACAGTATGGTCAGGTAGGCAGTCCTAGGGTACGCGACTCTCATGAGGTGGTGTGCGTGGCCAAGTGGATGGACGTTTAAGGTTCCCTGCGGGTGAGTGCCCACCCTGATTCATGGCCCTCTTGTTTCTAGCCATCTTCTTTTCTCCCACTGTGTAAGTGAGGCACCTTACCCACCTTCTTCCGTCCGAACTCTTGACCCCATGACAGCGGGAGGTGGTAAGGCTGGCCCAAAGGGTCCCCGGATTGCGGGGGGTATCTCTGTACCATCGATAGTGTCCATTCTCGCAAGAGCCCTTCTTCCATCGACTCCAAGATCCCACCCACCTGGGCGGTCCGGCTCTGGTCCCTCCATCCTGCTTGTGGAGGCTAGTTACCTACCTACCGTACCTTGGGCACCTGAGGTGGCCCACCATGCCTAGGTAGGTACCTACCCGAACCCAAGGTCCTCTGTTCCCTTACAACCTCTAGTCGTCCCATGACTGACTGAGGGGTCCTGGCCACGGCGGACTACGTGATGCCCGTGTTCCCTTTCCTAGGTAGCATCCCTTCCAAGCTTCTGTCATGGAGGCCCGTGTTGCTGCTCCGTCTCCATCATCATCTGGGGCCGGGAGGGCCCCGCATTGGGTGCCGGTCGGGTCCCTTTTGCGAATAAGAGCTCTTTTTCTTTCTTGCCTCCCCCCTCCTCCCTTTATTTTTTTCTTGAGATGAATGCTGTCTTGATTCCATTCCATGCTTCCGCTTGGATTCGCGGAGAATGCGTCTTCGCATAAACAGAAGACTACAGAGCGCCCCGTCTCGCCGAGAATGTTCCGGTGTAAAGCCTGGCTGACACCAGTCAGGCAGTGCGCCGGCGGGCAGCCCACAGGGGACGCGGAGAGCTTGGTTCCCCCCCGCAACGGCAATGGAAAGACAATGTTCTTCTGATGCTGGTCTGGCAGGAGCGCCAGGAAGATGGTATAGCAGGAGCATCAGGAGGATAATGGGCAGTAGCGTCAGGAAGCATTGGCTTAGTCATACTGCAGGACCCCTGTATTTATAGGACCTTGCACTGCGTTCTTTTGAGGACCTTTTCTTCTGAAGAATCAATCGCCTGTTTTTGTCAAGATTTGTTGTCGCGTTGCCACGCCTGCGAATCTGTTGATGCCCGGGGACCACACTTTCTGATGCTGTCTCACCACCCTTACCCCGTAACCAGCCGCGAGCGTTCGTCTGACTCTCTTGACTCGTGTCGTCGCTGGGGCCGATTGGCCAAAGACGCTGCGCGGCCGGCCGGCGGGGAGAGCTGCTCGCGGAGCTGCCCACAGCGGGGAATTGCCTGGCTGGATCAGGCTCGGGTGGCACAAGAAACCCCAGCAACATGCACGAGCCTCAATCCGGAATGCCTTTCCATGGCGGCAACACGGAGCGGGGCCAGCGGGAACACGGCGCCCGGAGGAGGTCGACGGGCGGCAGAGCGAAGACCCGACTGAGAGGGGTGGAGACTAGACAGCTGGCAGCGCCGATGACCAGGGGGCAACAGCCGTCGGCGGCAGCCCACCCGGCTAACCCCCTTTGGGACATGGACAGGCTCCGTCGCCTTCGGACAGGTGCAAAATGCAACGAGCCAATAGGATCCGCCTGGGCGGGTCTGCGCCCCGCTGGTAAGACAGGCCAATGGGATGTTGTCTTTTCGCTCTGTTCCATCCGGGCACCCGCTCGACCCGCACGCCCCAGACTCCCCGTGAGGTGGACCTTCTTGTCTGCCTCGCCCAGATGGATCGTGCAGGACCTCGGGGCCTCTGCGTGCCTCTGCCTCTCCTCTACCTCACACATCTTTTGCTGCGCTCCCTCTCTTCTCTTACCTTGCCTTCTCTTCTTTCCTCTTTCACCTCTCCCACCTCCTCTTCGCCCAACCTGGTGTCTCTCCCCCCTTTCCATGATTCCCTCTCTTTCTACGTTCTCCTACCACTAGTCTCACCTCCCTCTTCTACTTTGCTCTACCCTCTTTGCCCTCGAATCGAAACGTGCGATTCCACTTACACGTCCATCCTTGGTCTCTCGCGCCAAACCGTGGCCTCGCCGTCCACCTCAACGCGCCGCGACGCCCTGAACCACCTCACCACGATCTCCGGACCTCGCCCAGAGCGTTTTTGTTGTCCATCAATTCCTTTCCCGCGAGTTGTAGCCTCTTGATCCTTTCGCCCTTTGGCCAATTGTCTTTCTACGTCCCCGGCCGCGCCTGATTTTTTTTCCACCACTTTTCGTTGACCCTTCACGCGTCGCCCTGCCTTCGTCTCTGCCCGTTCACGAAACCCCCGTACCTACACTAACACGTTGCCGTTTCCCTTCGTATTAACCTGCCTTTTACTCTTACGCTCATCTAGCATCAAACAGGTCGCCAGGATGCCGTCGTTTGATCGTTTCTTCGCCTCTTCGCCCATTCTCGCCATGCGGTCGCAGGCAGCTCATCAGGCCGCGCCGGACATGCCCATCCTGCAACACCAGCCCATCTCCTTCAGCCAGTCAGCTTCGTGGCGAACCCAGCTGGTCCGCACCTGCTCGGCGGCCGGCCGCAAGCGGTCCAGGGACGAGGCGGCCGTCAACCTCGACCCGCCCGAGAAGGTGGTCGAGCCGCCCGTGACCATCGTGGAGTCCGAGGACGAGTGGGTGTATGGCCCGGGCATGACGCTCATCAAAAAGTCGGCCCCCAGCTACGCTGCCGACGCCAGCAGCCAATCCGGCACCTGGGTGGAGGAGCGATTGGCCAAGGAGGAGGCGCGCAAGGGCGAAGCGGCCCTCCTCGCCCAAGAACAACTTGCGCAGTCGCGGCCCTCGCTCCGCAGCCACAAGTCTCAGCGGCTCGACATGGCGGCCGGCAGCATGGAGAGGTCCCCGACCCGCCGCCGTGCCAGCCCTGCCCGCCAGACCAGCAACCCCATGACCGCCTCGTCGGATTCCCTCGCGCAGCCCATCGTGGACGACTTCACCCTCCATCTCGGCATCGGCTGGAGCCGCCTCAGCGACGACCACCACATCCAGGCCGCCGCGCGTGGCTGGGCCCGCTACATCGAGAACCACTTCCCCGTCACCAACGCCAAGATCCTCCTTCAGAGCCGCGGCCTGCAGTCGTACCTTGTCGAGGCCAACGAGGGCTTCTTCCTCTTCGCCGAGGACCTCCGCCAGGGCCGGCTCGTGAGCACGACGGCCGAGGGCGCCCTCAACAACCTCAAGGTCTCGCCGCCCGTCTTTGAGGGGCTCGCCACCATGGATGCCTCGGACGCTCCGCGCGCCGTGAATCCCGCAGCTGTTTCTTCTTCTACCACCACCACCCCCTCGGTCGACATCGACATGAACTGAAGGGTTTAGGGATTTGGGTGTTTGGCGTTTCAGGGGTCGGCTTGCTTTTTCCGGCGCGACATTTTGGGTCGCCTGTGCCTGTTATGGCGTTGAATCGGCGGACTGGCGGATGGACGAGACGACAACGTCATCCCATCAACGTGTGCGTTTTTTAATGTTTCCTCCGGGTCGGGTCATCGGGTGTTCATCACGGAGAAAAAAGGTAACAGAGGTTTTTTTTCTTCGGGGGTTGGGGATCTCTTCAAATTTTTTTATTTGAAGGTGTACAATAGTAGCAAATCAATCGATGTTGACTTCTGTCCTATCGTATGGCCCATTTTTGTTGATGCAGCGTTTCTTTGGCGACGGCGATTGCTCGAAAATACCCAACTGCTTCCCTCTCGGTTCCTATCATTTCCCATGCCTCCGATTTGTCCATCTGTCAATTCGTCCACCCGTCAAGTCCGATTCATCCATTCATTCAACGTAGAAGTGGTTCATCCATCCATAACATGGTGAATCTGTCCATTCGCCCATCTGCCCATCAACCCAGCAATCCATGAAACTATACATCCAGCTGGTGAGGCGGGCCGGGCCAGGGCACACGCCAGAAACAAAAAAAAGCCATACTACAGCGGCATACCTACCCTGGGCGGCCCAGACTGCTAGTGCAGCTGTGGCAGGTGAAAGAATGTCGGGAGGCATGTGCGGCTGGGTCGGGCACGTTGGCGGCCTGTCTTACGCAGGTCAAGCTGGACGCGAGAGGGCTCGCACTCACTGTAGACTACTACGTTGTGTACACAACGCTCTCCGCCGAGGCCGCCGTTGAGGTGATGGTCTCTTCACGATATCCATGGCGCATCCCGTCCTCGGCAGCAGAGCATCCTCGACGCCATCGTCGCCGCGATGGTTCTTACGGCAGCACGACCAAGTCCGTTGTTGGCTTTCAGCCTTTCAAAGACCACGCCAAAGCGAAGATCCAAGAGTGAGCTGGTCGCTCCGCCGTGGTTGCTGTTCTCTTGCAGTTCTCTTCACAGTAACGGATGGGTTACAGCTATCTCCGCCTGCACTTCATCCCAGCCTCCACATTTCGCAAATCGCCTTGGCTTGACCATTTGGGAAGCCCGTTGGAGAGGGGGAAAACAGGCCCGAAATTTCATCGGAGTGCTGTCGGCTGTTCCTATCCTCAATCTAGTGGAAGGAAAGGGTGACATCTTGAGGAGAGAAAAAAAAGAAAAATAAAAAAAGAAAAGAAAGAGAACGATCTACAAAGCCACCTTGGGTATCTACTGCGTACAGTGTAGTGTACTACTACCTCTGGCCTCCATGACCGGCTTGCATCGCGATGCCACCCTCTTGGGTTGCCCTCATGTTGTGGTCTTGGCTCGCTCCGTCTCCAAACAGTTTGGAGGGGGAGAGCCAATGGAACAAAGTCGTATTGACGAATCCGGCACTCGGGTCTCACACACCACAAAGGACGACCGGACAACGCGATAACGCGTGCGCTCGGAGGAGGGATGCTAAGCAGGTCCATGCAGGTCTTGCTTGTCTTGGTTGTCAAGGATGCATTCGTCCCGCCGAGGGTGGTGTTTGTGTTTGCCCTGGAGGTCTTGTCAACGCTGCGCCATAACACGTCCTTTTTATGACACCCATGCCACGATCCTTGTACGCTGTCGTGCCCTGGAACTCTTGTTCGTTCGCTCCCCTACCGAAGTAGGCTTCCAGCATTTTTTTTTTCTTCTGCCCTGCCCCTTTTTGCTCGGCTCCCTTCCCTAGGTAGTGTGCTAGCAGGGTCCGGCTCCCTCTCGGACGGTTTATCACCACGTGCTAGAGCCCGTTGCGACGCCATCCCGAGCTGCCATCACCAATCGTTGCAGGTTATCGGCAGGTCACCGCGGGCGAACGAATGCCCTGGCCTGCCGAGCTTCCCACCCAGTGGCAAAACCGACGCAGCGACGCAGCGACGCAGCTACTTTCTTCACCGTGAACACCCGCGACTGACTGACAGCCTTGCCTCGGAGAATCATCAGCCTTGGGTTTCTCTCTCTCTTTCTCTCTCTCTCTCTCTCTCCGTTGGTTCTTCAGAATCTCACCTTGCATCCTCAGCCTTGCTGTTTTTTTTTTCCCTTTGTTGCTCCCGTCACATCTCTGGCCCGGCTGTTGATGTGGTGACGTGACCCCTCCCTGTGCGGGCGGCAGAAATCCGACAGCCCGCCGCCAGCTGCCAGCAGAGTGACGACAGCGGGCAGACCGCGAGGCAGCCAGCAGCAGCAGCAATAGCATCGCAGACCGATCTCTCGCCGCAGCCGCGGGGCCAAAGGGGAGAGCCAACCGTCATTCCGGAGAAGGGCGGCCAGCAGGCGCTGCGGCCAAAGTCAGCCGCATACTTGCACGATATCGCATCACGCCGACGGGCCTACCTCGCTGGCGATGCGCGGTTCGGCTTCGGTCGTGGGCATCAGCTCCAGCGGCGGCGGTGGCGGCGGCGGCGGCGGCCGGGTGACTTCTGCATTGCACGGCTCGTCGCGCTCCCGCCGCTACAACCGCTCCCACGCCGGCGGGACGTCTTTCGTGCCCCAGAATGAGTTCCCCATCTTCAGCCACACCGGCGACGTCGAGATCGTCGTGCGCGTCCCCTCGGGCCACGAGAACCGCTACCTCCTCCACCGACACATCCTCACCCGCTGTTCCGGCTTCTTCGAGGCCAGCACCAGCAATGAGTGGTCGCGGCCGCACCAGGCGGCCGAGTCGCCAGCGTCGCCGGCGACGGCCGGCGCGATCGAGGGAAGGCCCG
Source organism: Remersonia thermophila (assembly GCF_042764415.1). NCBI lineage: Eukaryota > Fungi > Ascomycota > Sordariomycetes > Sordariales > Chaetomiaceae > Remersonia > Remersonia thermophila. The sequence continues at coordinate 245,024 of NC_092222.1, forward strand.
CCGTCGAAGGAGCGCCGGCGGCCACCGGCGGAGAACTGGCTCGGGTAGGCGAGCGAGCGAGAAGCAGCAGCGACGCTGCGAGACCCCCCGACGCCATGGCCCTGGTGCAGTCCAAGAAGAGGTGGCGATACGAGCTGGACTACGGGTCAGGCGATAATGACGTCCCGATGCTGGTGCAAAAGGATGAGCACAGCAACAGCAACAACAGCAGCAGCACCGGCGGCGGCGGCGCCAGCCACCAGCCGCTCCCTTCCAACTCCCTCTTCGGCGGACCACCGCCGGCGTCGTCGAGCCGGCATTCGCATCACAAGTCGAGCGTGTCGCATTCCTTTTTCCGATCCGTCGCCAACCTGTCCCTCTCGGCTTCGCATTCTTCGACCCTACCCCCGCCGACGCCCGAAGAGCAGGACCTGCTGCGAGACTACGACAACCTCTTCCGAATCTTTTACAACTACCCGCCGTGCCTCGACGCCGTCAACATTGCCGACTCGTACGTGCAATGCAAGACGCTCCTCCACCTGGCCGACCAGTACGACGCGCTGGCCGTGGTCGGGCCGCGGGTGGACCACCACCTGCTGCAATTCCAGTCCCGGCTCTGGAAGCAGATTGCAAAGTATCCCATCAGCTACCTCCGCCTGGGCTACCTCGCTCGATCCAAAATCATCTTCCAGGAAGCCCTCATCCACGTCGTCGGCCAGTGGCCCGCCGGCGAGCGGTCCATCCGCGCCGCTCTCCCCGAATCCGTCGTCGACCTCATCGAGGACAAGGTCGACGAGCTCGAGGAGACCGTCAGCCGCGTCGAGGCGCGCCTGTTTCGCCTGACCCTGACCACGCGCACGGGCGAGCGCGTCACCCCGGCCAACAGCTACCTCGACTGGCTGGCCGTGAGCCTGTTCCGCCAGTGGCTCGCCGAAAACACGTCCCCTCCCATGTCGCCGCCCTCGTCGTCCGCCGCGGACCGCCAAAACGGCGGCGGCTCCCGCAACGCGCCCACGACGCGCGCCCGGCAGGGCAGCGCCAGCAGCGGAAGCGGCGCCAGCGCCGCCAACGGGCGGACGGGGCACCTCCCGGCGGCGGCGGCGCCACCGCCGCCGCCAACCTCGCGCTCACCCCGGCCCCGGTCCCCTCCCTCGCGTCCATCGGCCGGACCTACCGCCTCCTGGGCGGCACGGCGTCCTCGGGCGGCGGCGACCGGTCCGGCTCCGGAAGCGGAGGCGGAGGGTACCTGGGCCACGACGAGTGCAAAAGGTTCCTCAAGCTGACCCCGGAGCTGTACACGCGCGACAACCTGCGGCGGTTCGAGAAGCGTGTCGAGGAGCTCAAGGCCATGGCCCGCGAGGTGGTGCGCCCGCTGATGGGGAGCGGGCTCGAGCTCGAGATGGTGCACGGCTTCGGGGCCGGTGGGATCGGGTATCTAACGTGCACCAAGGTCGGGGAGAGGGATTTGCCTTGGGCTTATGAGTCTTGATGAGCTTTGATTTCTAAGGGTGGGTCGTCAAGTTTGTTTAATTTGTGGTGGCGGTGGTGGCGGCGGTGGTCATTCTTGTTCTTGGGGTGGCGTGGAGTTTGGGAGCGGGGTGAGGCCGAATGATACTTTGCTTTGTTTCTATGGTGGTTGGGACGTTGCGCATGAGGTTCGAGAGAAAAGAGGCCTGGTGTCTCGCTCGGAGTCTTGTCGGTGGGTTGTGGGTGGAGGGTGGAGGGTTTTTGGATGCTTGTTCCTCTGCCATGATGATATATACTTGACGATGACGGATGTGATGATTGGATGGGCATGTTCACGAGGATACCCGCTGCTACATAGCTTTTCGGAATGCATGTTGGCTTTGATGTTGGTGCAGTGCACACTCTTCTACAGATCGCGAAGCGCTTCCGTGCAGGCGAAACGAAGTCCATTCTTTGACTTGTTACTCGGTCTGCCGGTGGCTTTGTCTCGCCCATGTACGAGCTAGAGAGGGAGACGCCGACCGTCGCATGGACGCGATGTAGTAGTAGGAGGATTGTCATGAATTACTTGGATGAATCTGGAAGTGAGCCATGTGGCTGGCAAGCCGTGCCTCAAGAAAATGGAAGGCTCGTCGTCCTCACAAATATTCGAGAAGCATCTCCATGCTCCATCCTCTTCTCTCCGATGCATGGTGGACCGTGGACGTTGGGTCCGTGTTGATCTGCGTGGTGGCTCGGCCGGCCCGCGCTCAAAGTGCGCCTCGAAGAGCGACCGTATCAGACGCTAACAGCCGACCCCCGGATCGTAACGTTCTGCCGAGCGGGCGAAATTTCCCGATACCGTCGTACGCGTAATTCATGTAACGTCGAATCGTATCTTACGCGGTACTTTCTCGCTCCCGACTGGGAAAAGGCGGTGAGCAGATGGCCTCGTTTCGACCGGCAAATTTCTCGTATCGGTACCGTAATCGGTACCATGACCGGTACGGCGTCTCGGGATCTGCCCCGCAACCCCGCAACCCCTCCATATCCAACCAGCAAAGTTTCACGGCTCGACTTTGAGTCAGACGGTTGACTCAGAAAAATACTTCCGGGAGGCTGTGACGACGACAAGGCCTCGTTGACTTTTTCCCCCAAGTCCAGCTCAACTCCTGCTCCTCCCGGTGAAGTCGGAATTTCGAGGTGCTTGCCAGACGATCCAATTCCCCTCCCCCCTCCCAGTCAACCCTGGGCAATTTACCCTACGAAATCCTCGAGTCACCATGTCGATCGACTTCCCGCGCGAGGAGGAGGCCATCATCCAAAGATGGCGGGAGATCAAGGCCTTTGAGCGCCAGGTAACCCGCGACGCCTGCTCCAATGCGAAGCTGGACCCTCCCCTTATGCTCATACCCTCGCGTTTAGGTTGAGCTCTCGGCCGGAAGGCCCAACTACACCTTCTACGATGGCCCGCCGTTCGCGACCGGTCTCCCCCACTATGGCCATCTCCTGGCCTCGACCATCAAGGACATCATCCCGAGGTACTGGTCCATGAAGGGCTTCCACGTTGAGCGCCGCTTCGGCTGGGACACCCATGGCCTGCCCATTGAGCACGAGATCGACAAGAAGCTTGGCATCTCGGGCAAGGCCGCTGTCATGAAGCTGGGCCTGGAGCAGTACAACGCCGAGTGCCGCGCCATCGTCATGCGGTACCGGGAGGAGTGGAGGCACACCGTCGAGCGTCTGGGCCGCTGGATCGACTTTGACAATGACTACAAGGTGGGTGGGGATGCTCCAGAGCGCTGCGGCGGGTCGAAAGGGCGGCCAAATGCTGACGGACGGCGGCTGCCGGCAGACCATGGACCCGACCTTCATGGAGTCGGAGTGGTGGGTGTTCAAGCAGCTCTACGACAAGGGCCAGGTGTACCGCGGATACCGGGTGATGCCCTATTCCACGGCCCTCACGACGGCGCTGAGCAACTTCGAGGCCAACCAGAACTACCAGAACGTGACGGACCCCGCCATCGTCGTCGCGTTCCCGCTCGACAAGGACCCCGAGACCAGCCTCCTCGCCTGGACGACGACGCCGTGGACCCTGCCCTCCCATCTCGGCCTCGCCGCCCACCCCGATTACGACTACGTCAAGATCAAGGACGAGAAGTCCGGGAAGCAGTACATCCTCATGGAGAAGCTGCTGGGAACGCTGTACAAGGATCCCAAGAAGGCCAAGTTCCAGGTGCTTGAGAAGCTCAAGGGCAAGGACATGCTTGGCTGGACGTACCAGCCGCCGTTTGACTACTACTACGAGGAGTACAAGGACGTTGCCTTCCGGGTCCTGAACGCGACCTACGTCGAGGAGACGAGCGGTACGGGCATCGTCCACCAGGCGCCGGCCTTCGGCGAGGACGATTACAACGTCGCCGTCGCCAACGGCATCGTCACCGAGAAGCGGCCGCCGCCGGACCCGGTGGACGAGTCGGGCATCTTCACCAAGAGGATCCCCGACTACGCGGGCATGCACGTCAAGGAGGCCGACAAGCACATCATCAAGCACCTCAAGAGCACAGGGCGGCTGGTGGTCGAGTCGCAGCTCAACCATCCCTACCCCATGTGCTACCGCTCCGACACCCCGCTCATCTACAAGGCCGTCCCCTCGTGGTTCGTGCGCATCCCCGAGATCATCCCCAAGATGCTCGAGAACATCCAGGGCTCGCACTGGGTCCCGTCGTTCGTCAAGGAGAAGCGCTTCGCCAGCTGGATCTCCAACGCCCGCGACTGGAACGTGTCGCGCAACCGGTACTGGGGCACCCCCATCCCGCTGTGGATCAGCGACGACGGCGAGGAGCTCGTCTGCGTCGGCAGCATCGCCGAGCTCAAGGAGCTGAGCGGCTACGAGGGCGACATCACCGACCTCCACCGCGACAAGATCGACCACATCACCATCCCCAGCCGCAAGGGCAAGGGCACCCTGAAGCGCGTCGAGGAGGTGTTTGACTGCTGGTTCGAGTCGGGCAGCATGCCCTACGCCAGCAAGCACTACCCCTTCGAGAACCAGGAGGCCTTCGAGAAGTCCTTCCCCGGCGACTTCATCGCCGAGGGTCTCGACCAGACCCGCGGCTGGTTCTACACGCTGCTGGTGCTCGGCACCCACCTCTTCGGCGTCTCGCCGTTCAAGAACTGCGTCGTCAACGGTATTGTGCTGGCCGAGGACGGCAAGAAGATGTCGAAGCGCCTGAAGAACTACCCCGACCCGACCGCCGTCATGTCCAAGTACGGCTCCGACGCTCTCCGGCTGTACCTGATCAACTCGCCCGTGGTCCGGGCCGAGCCTCTGCGCTTCTCCGAGGCCGGCGTCAAGGACGTCGTCGCCAAGGTCTTGCTGCCGCTCTGGAACAGCTACAAGTTCTTCGAGGGCCAGGTCGCGCTGCTCAAGAAGGTGGAGGGCGTCGATTACGTGTTCAACCCGCACATGGAGGGGTCCAACACCAACGTCATGGACCAGTGGATCCTCGCCAGCTGCCAGAGCTTGCTCAAGTTTGTGAATGCGGAGATGGCTGGTGAGTAGCGCCTCGAAGCGACCGGTGTCGTCTTTTGTTTTGATGCTGACCGTTGCACGTAGCGTACCGGTTGTACACGGTGGTGCCCAAGCTGCTCGAGCTCATCGACAACACCACCAACTGGTACATCCGCTTCAACCGCAAGCGCCTCAAGGGCGAGAACGGCCTGGACGACACGCTCCACGCGCTCAACACCCTCTTCGAGGTCCTCTACACGCTGTGCCGCGGCCTCGCTCCCTTCACGCCGTTCCTCACCGACACCATCTACCTGAAGCTGCTGCCCCACATCCCCGAGACGCACCGGGCCGAGGACCCTCGCAGCGTCCACTTCGTGCCGTATCCCGAGGTGCGCGAGGAGCTCTTCAACGAGGTGGTCGAGCGTCGCGTGCAGCGCATGCAGAGGGTCATCGAGCTGGCCCGCTACTCCCGCGAGAGGCGCGGCATCGGCCTGAAGCAGCCGCTCAAGACGCTCGTGGTCATCCACCACGACCCGCAGTACCTCGAGGACGTGCGGTCGCTCCAGAGCTACATCACCGAGGAGCTCAACATCCGCGACCTGGTCCTGACGTCGGACGAGGCCAGCTACGGCGTGCAGTACAGCGTCACGGCGGACTGGCCGGTCCTCGGCAAGAAGCTCAAGAAAGACATGGCGCGCGTCAAGAAGGCGCTCCCCAACGTCACGAGCGAGGAGGCGCACAGCTACTCGGTCAACGGCACCCTCGTGGTGGACGGCATCACGCTCGAGCGCGGCGACCTCGTCGTCCGCCGCGGCCTCAAGGAGGACGACGTCGCCAACAAGAACCTCGAGACCAACACCGACAAGGACGTGCTCATCATCCTCGACTGCGAGATCTACCCCGGCCTGGCCGAGGAGGGCCTCGCGCGCGAGATCATCAACCGCGTGCAGCGCCTGCGCAAGAAGGCGGGCCTGCAGCTGACGGACGACGTCCGGATGGAGTACAGGGTCCTGTCCGATCCTGACGAGACGGGCATCGAGAAGGTGTTTGAGACGCAGCAGGGCATGCTCGAGCGGGCGCTGCGCAGGCCGCTGGATAAGCACGAGGTGACGCACGTGGAGGGCGTGATTGTAGAGGAAGAGCAGGAGGTGCAGAAGGCGACATTCTTGCTGAGGTTGTTGAAGCTGTAGGAAAATGTAAGAAAAGCGGGTGCATGTGGCGTGGCGCAGAGAGTACCCCAGGTAAGGCGTGTGGAGGCGAGACATCCCCCCCAAAAAATAGAATCAAAGTTCGAGACGACGACGATGACCATGATGAGGCGTGGGCTGTGTGAAGTGTGAAACATGAAATGGGTAGATGATATTATATGTGTCTATTTCGCTCCCTTTGCTGCGGCCTGTTGCGGAGAGGAAATGCATGAGACGGTGTGTGTTGATGAGTGTAAGAAGAGAGTGTGCGTTGTTGGCTGCCTACATACCAGATAGCAATCCTTGAGCTTCATGAACTCCTTGACGCACTTGTCTCTGTGCACAAAGTTGTAATCGGCAACGATGCAGCGGCCATATTCGGCGGCCTAGGTGGGAGAAGAGGAACATGGCCGTGTTAGCGTTGGGGCCTGGGCCGCGAGGTTGAGCGGGACAACGCGAGAGACAAGAAAAAAAAAGAGGGCATGAACGCACCGGAACGGAGCACTTGGAGACGGCCTGAGCGAAGCGCTGGATGGGCCGGGGCTTTGGTTGCATTGTGATGTATGGAGGACGAGGAGGACGAGGAGGATGAGGAGGTCTCCTGGCGGTGGAAGATTCCGTCCTTGATCTCTGCGATCTTTGGTCGGCTCGCTGGGTTTGGTGGCGGTTGGAGGAGAGGAGAGCCGATGTTAGGTAGCTTGTACGGCTCGCTGTTGGGGGTATTGTACACAGTACACAGCAGGTAACGTTGGATAGATCCACAGCAGTCTCAGTTCATGACTTCATGCATCTCGCAATTCCGATGACCAATATACGTTATGCATGTACTACATGTCTCGAGAGCTTCACCAATTTCAATTCATCTTTTCATCGATCCATTTTTCTTTCATCCCATAAATACCGTTCCAGTCTCCGTCTTTCAACCCGTCATCTCTCTCCATGCCTGGACCCGCCGGGTGGACAGCCGGGCTTGGCGGCAGCCAATGGACTTCTTTCTGATCACGAGATCTGGCACGTGTCAGGACCCCGACGTGCAGCGCATCCAGTCGCGTCGCGTCCATCTCTGCTCTTGACCGCAACGCCCCACCATTGGCCTCGCCGAGCGTTGCTTTCTCCCGGAGCTGCACGCTCCCCCATGTCGTTGTCTTCGTTCCTCCTCGTTCCCCTTGCAAGTGCCCGGCGCCTTTTGTCGGGCTCGCTCGTCTTGAAGCGATCGATACATCCCAAGACCAAGCAATTGATGCTTCCATCCGTCTTCTGCCAACCACAAGCCGTACCTTGCCCCGGATATCAGGTTCTTTGTTTTTTGTAAACAAAGAAACAGCTGTCCGCCCATCGTCCATCCACATGTCACTTCTTCCCTCCACATTCCGTCTGGCGCGACCATGGAGCATCCATTTTCTCGTCCTGGCCCGGACGGCCTTCGCTACATGGACGGCCCCCACGAAGCCTACTCGGATACCGACATCGCCCTGGTGCACCAAATCGTCACGTTGGCCGAGACCCTCCTTCCGAATCTCCCAGAACGCGATCGCCTGCCCACCACGGCCCTTTTCTTGGCTGCCGAGGTGATTTTTCGCGAGCGCGGCGTCGACGACCCCGATGAGATCCCCTCCCACATCGCGCGCCTCATCTTTAAGATCGGGGGCGTGCGCTCCGAGGGCACACTTACCGAAAAATTCTTCTCGGTGCTGGAGGCGCTGGGCATTCAGCTCGAGTTGGTCGCCTCCGACACCGTCACCATTCCCGACACCGACGCAGCCGGCTTCTCCACGCTCGATCAAAGCCCCGACGCTACCGAGCAGTACGACGTCCTCGAGGCCAAGCTGCAACGCCTCCAGGAACAAGAGAATCGCGACCTCGCCCATGACATCCTCGGCATCTGGTGCGCCAACGCCCGCCAGGCCAGGAAATCGAACAGGGAGCTCTGGTCCTTCGCCGTGGAGTACGATTACGAAGACCTCCTCGGCGCCGCCCTCGAGATCTGGCAGGAGGAAGCCGCCGAGGCCGAGCAGCGAAAGCTCGAGGCCGAGGCCGCCTTCGAGCACGAGAAATGGGTCGCCCGGATGGAGAAACGCGCCACCAGGGTCTACGAGATCTTCACGACCCGCACCGCTCTCGACCATTGGCGCGAGCTGGCCCTGGAGGAGAGGGAACGCACGGCCGTCGCTCGCCGGCACCTGATGCGCAAGCGGGCGTTCGAGAGCTGGCACGCGCAGCATCTCGACGACGAGATGAAGGTCGAAAACTTTGTTCTGAGCAACGTCCTCAAAAAGTGGGGCGAGGCCGCCCTCCATCACGAGGTTCGCCACGAGGTGGCGTCTCGCTGGCGCGACCAGCAGCTCTGCAAGGACAGCGTCAACACCCTGTGGGAGGAGTACAACAACCGCATCGCCGACGAGGTGTACGCCGCCGACCTCGTCACCGGCTGCCTGCGCATGTGGACGCACAAGGCGCATGAGACCCGGGACGAGTACCAGGTCGCCGTCGCTCTGGACGAGAGGCTGCGGCTCGACGAGGCGGTTAAGACGTGGCTCGACGGGCTCGACGCCCTGCGCTTTGACGCCTACGAGTGCACGCGGCAGTGGCTCATTCTGGGTTGTCGACGCGACCTCGAGCACTGGCAGGAGCAGGCCCGGCTGTCGGGGATCCTCCGGGAACACAACGCGAAGCAAAATCGCGAGATCATCCAGCACGTCTTCCGCCTGTGGCAGAACGCGTTGCGGGAGGCCGAGGACGAGGCCGCCGTCGCCGATGCTTTCATGGTCATGGAGCCGATCGAGCACTGGGAGCGCGAGATGAGGCTGAAGCTGTTCGCCGAGAGGGACGAGCGCGATACCAAGGCGGCTGTCCTCAAGCATTGGGCGCTCGAGGAGAAGCTGGCCTGGTTCCGGCGCTACGACGCCAAGATGCTGAAGCAAAAGACGCTCGAGACGCTCTTCACCGCGGCCCGCCAGGCTCGAAGCGAGCGGGAGCGCCTCGAACAGGAAGCAGCGGATGCCGATGCGTACTATATGCATGGCGACGTCGTCGACGCATGGCTCGACGGGGTCGACCAGATGCGGAAGCACCGGTACAACGCAAACCTCATCAACCTGTACCGCACGACGCGGCCCTGCATCGACCATTGGCGCGAGCAAACCCACCTCAGCCGCGCCCGGTCCAGCTACTTCAAGAGGAGCGCGGACAAGCACAGCAGCAGGGCGATTGTCAACCACGTTCTCGCCACATGGCCCGACATCGCCGAGCAACGACGGCGGGAGCGCATGATGACCAATCTGCGGCAGTTCCGCCGGCAGTACAAGGTCGACCTGGCGCAGGACTGCCTCGGCAGGTGGCTCAACGCCACGGCCGACGCGCTGGACGCCAAGGAGGACGCCCAGCACACCAACCTCCATTACAAGCGCGAAGATCTCCACGAATGCCTCGACCTCTGGAACCGCGCCGCCAAGAAGGCGCAGGTTGTCGAGCAGGTCGCCGCCGACGCCGAGCTCGAAGCTTATTGCGGCAGGTGGCAAGAGCAGCTCCAGGAGGCAAAGGAGAACATGCAGTACGCGGTCGAGTACGAGGCCGACAAGGTCCGCCGGCGGTGCTGGGAGAAGTGGGAGTTCGAGACGCTCCAGACCGGCGGCAAGCGGCACATGGCCGACGCGCTGCACGACAAGAACGAACGCCGCGTGCGCCGCCGCATCCTCAGCGAGTGGCACCAGCGGGCGGTGCCGGGGGCGCCCGATTCCCTGCTCAACCCGCGCCTCAGCACGCTTTCGGCCCGCCGCAGCGTCCGCCAGAGCGTCCGTCCAAGCATCCGCGAGCAGCTCTCCCGGTCATCCACCGCGGCCGCGGCCAGCGAGTCCGGATTCTACACGGCGAGCCAGCTGGCCGTCTTCCGCCCCCGCGACCCTGGCTTGGCGTCGCCGACCACGGCCTCGCTGGCTCACCGTTCCCGAGAGCTCGGCACCTCCCCCTACCGTCCCGATTCCGGCTTCGCATCCTCGACGACGACGACGACGACAGCCCCGCTGCTCGGCCCCATGCCCGAGTTTGACGAGGACCCGCTGGTGCCCGATCCCGATGACCCGGGCTTCATGAGCACGCCGACCAAGATCCGGGGCAGCACGAGAAACACCCCGGCGCGCCGGCTGACGTCGACGCCGTCCGCCATCTTGCCGTCGCCTTACGAGAGGGAGCTGAGGAGACAGTACGGAGGCGTCGGGTTGTTGAGACAGAGCCGGGCGGGGTTTTCGGATATCAATGAGGAGTCAGGGGAGGATTTGTATCATTGATGGGAGGGGTGCTCTTTTTTTGTGGTTTGTTTTGTTGGGGTCTGGGAAAAGCATGCATGATCACTATCGCTACCTGGGACGGGGTAGGTTCTGGGTCTTGGGTTTCAACGTCTTGGGTCTGGCTTAAGCATCATTGATACCCCGGAGTTTGGACTCGTCGTTTTGTTTCTTTGCACTGGGTTGGGATATATGGATGGGCTGGTTGTGATGGCCCATGGGCGTTTTGCATTTTGGGGCGTTTGGGATAGCATTTGTTGAATGCTTTTTACGAGACAAACTGGCCGCTAAGGCTGATTGATGACGCACATGGATACCCAGACGATAGTTTCAGGATTGATTGGTTTTGGATTTCCTTTTTTTTTTTTTTTCTTACACAGTAGAGATGCTGTGATGCTTGAAGCCATCGCCAAGTCCTTCCTCCATGCTCTGCCTGGCTGGCTCGACTTGTGGTCTCGATTCGCCTTCCTTAAGAACCTCTGCATGGCTGTCAGCCTGCTTGATTTCCTCGTTGTCCATCTGGCCCAAATGCCTATTTCCCACGGGGCATGGCAACCGGTTCTATCTTCAATGGGGGACGGACATGTGGACCGGCCATATCATCGCTGGTGACCTATCTGGGCCGGGCGTGCTGCCGGAGTCCAGTTTCGATGGCTCGGGATGGTCCCGCCAACAGACCCACTTTTCCAGACCCAACAGAGAAGGCGGTCAAGGAATTTCTGCCAGGGCGCACGAATTTCCACAAATCCACAGAAAGGTCGATTTTCCCAATTTTCCTCCCTCTCCCCCAAGATCACGGCGATCACCAACAACCAAGTCCTCCTTCGGCACAGTCCATCCCCGTCAATCACAATGGCCAAGGTCAGCACTTGTGAGTAGCCGCCTTTTTCCACGTTTGTTTTTTCCGACGATGGAGATGTTAACTTTTCACTTGTAGCCGTTTCGTCGTCGCGCCGCAAGTCGCGCAAGGCGCACTTCGCCGCTCCCTCGAGCGTTCGCCGCGTCATCATGAGCGCCCCGCTCAGCAAGGAGCTCCGTGAGAAGTACAACGTAGGTGGTTTTTTTCTCGTCCCTCTGCCCAACGCTTCCCACGTCCCCTTCAGCCCGTGGCTGACTCGATACCCCCTCCTCCAGGTCCGGAGCATCCCCATCCGCAAGGACGACGAGGTCCAGATTGTCCGCGGCATTCACAAGGACAAGGAGGGCAAGGTCACCTCGGTGTACCGCCTCAAGTACGTGATCCACGTTGAGCGCGTCACCCGCGACAAGGCTACCGGCCAGAGCGTGCCGGTCGGCATCCACCCCAGCAACGTGGTCATCACCAAGCTCAAGCTCGACAAGGACCGCGAGAACATCCTGGCTCGCATCAAGGCCGGCCGCGAGCAGACTGCCAAGTCCAAGGGCAAGAGCACGGCGTGAAGTGCTTCTCTGAGCTGGAGCTCGGGAGGGACTGAAGACGCACGACGACGACGGGGATGATGAACGAAGAACAAAAAAAGGAGCAACTCGGTTCGGTCACGACGATGAGAAGGAGATATACCCCGCGCATTGGAACTCGTCGGTTGACGGGCACTCGGTATCGGCGTGCTGGCGTTTTTTTGGCGCGGCCTCCGATTCGGGTTGGGAGTTGGCACGACCGTTGCCTCGACACATCGTGGCGGCGGCAACGGCACATACGGGACACACCGACCCGGGATCGATCTAGAAAAGCAGAGTCAAGGACGAATCGAGACATTGTTCTCAATGGCCATTTCACAGTGCCAGTCGCTTTGCGCTTGCTGTGAAATGCTCCATGGGAGGTTTTCCCGAAGCCCACCACTTTTGCTCTGGCTGCTCGGATTCGCAGCAGCAGAGTCCTTGCACTGCCCTTGGCTGACGTGATAATATGTGTCTGTGTGCGTACTGGAACCAACTAACCGGCGATGCAGGACTTGACTCTGTCAACAGCGAAGCGCAGGCTTTTGGTTCGCCGTGTGCGATGGGCCTATAGGCGCAGCTGTATGGTCATGACAGTGTCGGCACCTGCGAGAAAGGTAGGTACCTAGGCATTGTAAGGTAGTAGAGCAACAGCACCGCTAGGTTATCTCCGCGTTGACCACTAGCCCGATGGTTTTCGAGGTATACGACTAGCGAAGAGGAAGCCCAGCGTCGGGAAATCACCAGTTCCCTTGACGCTCTCGCCTGCAGACCTCCATGGAGAGGGATCGATGAGAATGGAGGTTTGAAGGCGAGGTACATTTTTTTTTTTTCTCGTGTATGTTTGCAGTGTCATAGGCTCCTACTCGGGAGCACATGGACCTCGGGTCTTGACGTTCCATGCCAGACCGAAACGTATATAGTAGGGCATTCCTGTAGAATATGGCTTTAACCACCTATGGACGCAGTAATGCTGCTGCAATGCAAATTGGATTGGATCCATTGGAGCATGAGATCCCCCATTTTTGGGAGACATGGAGGTTGGAGATGTCAATGCACATCATCTCGGCTGGTGAGTTGTACCCACCGGCTCGACCCGGCCCAGGGACTTGGGACTCAGGTCGGTACATTCATTCAGATACCTCTCATAAGCAAGCCGCTGTTGAGAGCCTTGGGCCTGCCTACCTACCTACCTAGTTGGGTAGGTGTGTCAGCCTTTGCGGATGGAAAGCATAAGCATCAATCAATTCACATGCATTCGGTGTTTTGCACCCAACGACATCATTCGCTGCTCAGGGGGGGTTTGTTTGGGTGACGTGACGGTCACAGATCACGTACGCAGTATGTACCGCGCAGTGTAATGTAGAGTGGTTGCCCGGGACGCCATGACCACCCGCTACGCAACGGTACCTCGAAGCGAGCGCTCTCTCCCGTCAACAAGGATCCCCTGCAGCCCGGCTTGGGACTCGACAACAGCGCCCACCCCACGATTCCCACGAACCTCGCTCGACTGGAAGCGCCAGCTCTCACAACATTGGGGGTTGTGCCGATTTGCTGTCACTCGTTGCGGAACCTTGAGCTAAACCGGCCGACGTTTGCGATTCGCTCGGACACTCGTGGTCGCTGCCAAGGGCGGCTGGCTGGCTGGCGACTGTCGCTGTCCCTTGAGCCGCTTAAAACTCCCCGCCGCCGCCGTGTCCGTTCAGGTCCCCGTCGGGTCTCAGCCCATTGAGAAACTGGAGTCAACCCCGAGAAACGACCGAAACTCCTCTCTTTTCTCCTCCTCCGCTGCCGTCGCCGTCGCCGCCGCCGCCACCGCCGCTGCCGCTGCCACCGCCATTGCCACCGGCCACGACGACAACAAACAAGCAACAATGTCCTTTTTGTTCGGACGAGCCCGCTCGAGGGCCAACACGGCGGATCTTGTCAAGCAAGCAAGAGATCATGTCACAAAGCTGGAGGGGCCGCAGGGGCCTGCCAAGGTAAGCAAGAAGGCGGGTGTAAACAACAACAACAACAACGCCAGCAATGCCACCATCAATGATCCATCGACATGTGCGGGCGTTAACGGAGCTATGGCACAGGCCGAGGAGCTTGCCAAGGTGCTCTCGCAGATGAAGCAGATCCTCCAAGGAACCCATGGTGCGTCTGAGCAGCCTCTTCTCTTGTTGTTCCTCTTCCTCTTCTCAGGATCTATCAATATGTGTAACACCACTAACCCCCCCTTGCCTCCCAACAGACTCGGAACCCAACACCGACCAAATCTACCAGCTCGTAACGAGCATGATCGACGAAGACCTCCTCTACCTCCTCGCCGTGCACCTCCACCAGCTCCCTTTCGAGTCGCGCAAGGACACCCAGGTCATCTTTTCCTACGTCTTCCGCTTCCGCCCGCCAACCGGCCCGCAGAAGCCCGAGCCGCTCGCCCTGGCCTACGTCGTCGAGCACCGGCCCCAGGTCCTGATCGCCCTGTGCCGCGGGTACGACCACAAGGAGAGCGCCACCCCCGCCGGCACGGTGCTGCGCGAGGTGCTCAAGAACGAGGCCGCCGCCGCCATCATTCTGTACGACGACGGCGACGAGCCCGGGTCGAGCTCGCGGGGGATCGGCGGCATCGACCCGGACAGGCCGCAGAGCGGGAGGGGCGTATTTTGGAGCTTTTTTGACTGGATCGACAAGAGCTCGTTTGAGGTCAGCGCGGATGCGTTTACCACCTTTAGGGTACGTCCATCTCTCTCTCTCTCTCTCTCTTTTTTTTTTTTTTTTTTTTTTTTTTTTTTTTTTTTTTGACATTGTCTGGAGCATCGTCGCATGCTGACCGTCCCTACCCCCTCCAACGCAGGAGCTCATCACCAAGCACAAAGACCTCGTCCCCCGCTACCTGGCCGTCAACTTTGAGCTCTTCTTTGAGCGCTACAACCGCGTGCTGGTGCAGTCCAACAGCTACGTCACCAAGCGGCAATCCATCAAGCTGCTCGGCGAGATCCTGCTGGACCGCTCCAACTACAACATCATGACGGCCTACGTCGACCGCGGCGAGCACCTCAAGATCTGCATGAACCTTCTGCGTGATGACCGCAAGATGGTACAGTACGAAGGCTTCCATGTCTTCAAGGTGTTTGTGGCGAACCCGCACAAGAGCGTACCCGTGCAAAAGATCTTGATTATGAACCGCGAGAAGCTGCTGCAGTTCCTGAGCCACTTTCTCGAGGACCGTACCGAGGACGAGCAGTTCATCGACGAGAGGGAGTTTCTGATCAAGCAGATTCGGAACCTGCCGCCGGCGCCGGTGCCGCCGCAGCCGAGGTAGAGGTGAGGTTTGAGTTTTGGGGGGGGGTTTGGATCGACGGATTGTGGTGCTGCAGGCTGTGGGGGAAAGGTGGAAGTAGTATGTAGGTCTGTCGGCGTGATCCGTTGGCGTGGCGACGCGTTGAGTAGTGTAAGGTATAAGGTATGATATGATATAAGGGAAGGGGGGTAGGAGGAGAGATGGCAGACAGAGCAGCTGCACGGCGTTGGGGCGTACAAGAGGGAAAGCTGGGTGTAATGGCTGGGTATGTATCTTTATGGGATGAGCATGGCATGGGAGGGAATAGGGAAACATGACAATATCATTTTGCTTGGCTAGGCTTTCGTCCTGGGTTGGTTCCAGGACTGGGGTGCATACCAGTGACGGCCAGAGAAGAGAGAGCCTGGGCGGCTCGCGCGGTCATCGTCGGCCAGCAAATCAACAAAGAGGCACAGCAGCGCGGGTAGTGGCCACAACGGTGCAACGACTTGCCAAAACTAAAATAAACAAAAAAAATCCAAGAAGACCACTGCGGACGTTCTTCTGGGCAGTAAGGGAGTAACAGGTCAGGGCTTACTAGTCCCATCGTCGCATTGCGTACGGAAGTGTTTGTCAAATCAAGTCTGTGGGTAACACGACAGATGAAGGAGAAAGACGAAGAGTCCTCAGAGACACGGAGACCGTGAGGAATTATTGCGAAAAAAAAAAAAATCTAAGACTGGTCGATTTGTGTGTCGTTATTTTAATAAATTGTTTCTTTGTAGCCCTCCTGAAGCGTCCCAAGTATAAACCAACGCCGATTCTCTTTCATGACCGTGGTATCATCCCAACCGAACTCCATGTCGAAAAAAAAGGAAAAAAAAGAAAAAGAAAAAGAAAAAACACGCAAGCTCCCTGAGCCATCACTATCACGCCTCCAGTTCTGTCACTACATCATCAGCCCGCTCTCCAACTCCCCATCCGACTCCTCCGGCGTAGGCAGCACCGCCACGTCCCCCGACCATTCCACAAAATTCTCATCCTCGTCCTCATAAAAGCACGGCTGCTTGGGATCCATGCCGCACCACCCCGGCACCTCGCTCACGGGCTCGGAGCGGTCCCTCACGCAAGCGTCCGTCGTGGCATCCCAGACGTGCACCTCCCCGCTGGGCGCCAGGTGCACGAGCTCGGCCCTCCTCGGCTCCGGCATGCGGCTCGCCAGGCTGCGCATCGCCTTGCGCACGTCCTGCGCCGACATCGTCCACCAGCGCGGCCAGTCGAAGCACCGGCGCATGACGTTGAGCTTGGGGTTGTGCTCGGACACGCGGCCCAGGTACAGGCTGACGGTGAGGTGGGACACGGTCACGGGGAGGGCTCGCCGCCGCCGCCGCCGCCGGGGCCGTCGGCGTCGGGCGGGGCCAAGGCGACGGGGCACAGGCTGCGGGCGCGCAGGCGCAGGGCGCGCAGCCGCGCGAGCAGCGGGCGCACGTACGAGCAAAGGTGCACCGGCTCGCCCTTGTCGTCGACCACGTTGGTACCGCGCAGGTCGAGGTCCAGGGACGTGACGTGGGGGAGGCGGCCGAGGTAGGGGTCAAGGCTGGCGAGGCCGAGGTAGTCGGGCCGCAGCGGGTCGGCGAGCCAAGCCGGGTTGGACCAGCCCGCGGTGAAGCGGACGGCGGCGAGCGCGGGGAGCTCGCGGAGGAGGAGGGCGAGGCGGACGAGGTTGCTTGCGGTGTTCCAGCAGGCCGCGTCGGCGGCGGCGGCTGCTTGGGGGGCGGCGAGGAGGGCGGTCATGGGGTCATCGCCGCCGCCAGCAGCAACAGCCGGCCTCCGGCCGTGCTCGCCGGCGGTGGTGTTGGCGTTCAGCACAATGTTGGCGCAGCGCAGCGCCTTTCGCAGGCGCGCCCGGGCCTTCTCGAGGGCGGCGGGCTTGAGATGAACCAGCCGGCTGATGACGCGCGGGGTGAACTCGATCCGGGAATAAAAGATGGGGACAGCCAGGTTGAACCATCGGCGCGAGATGGCCAGGCGCCTGATGTCCTGCTGGAAGAAGGAGGCCGGGAGATGCTCCATGATCATGAGGAGGATCTCGGAGGGGAGATGGGGAACCGAGCCGGCCGCGGCGGCGCGTGGTGGGCTTGAGAGGCTCGAGCTCGAGGCCTTCATGGTCGCGAAACAAACGGGGAAGGTGTCCCAAGGCGTGGTAGGAGAACGTGAACAGACAAGGCCGATTTCAGCATGGACGTTGAATGACGTCCTTTCAGCGTGTCGCCAACGCCGGGAATCTCTTATACACACACAGCTTCAATCCGGCCTGAGGCTCAACGACGACGGCTACAAAAAAAAAAAAATAAAAAAGGGGGGAGGGGGAGAGGACTTTTGTGGAGGAACGGGATTGGATCAAGCCTTGTCTCAAGAGTTTAGGGCTGACGACTTGAATCTCGTACGGGACAGGACGTGAGCCTGGTGAAATGAGGTTGTCCAAAGGCGAAACCGCCCAGACGGAATGACGCCGCAGGACGCCATGCTCCATGCATGCACTTCTTTTCCAGGTTCCAGCCAAGGGGGGTGCTCATGGCCAATCGCCAGCAAACCAGGGAGGCTGGTCCATCTTTCTGCGGGCCAATCTGAGCGGCTGTTAGGCGGACAGGCGGCCTCGACGTCACCCAGCCGCACCAAGACAGCGGCTGAGGGGTGAGAAGGGGAATGGGAAGTTTGGGTACAATACCTAACTGCCATGCCGTGGACCTATCTATTTACACCGACGGTGCTTGAGGGGGACCAATAATAGAGGGAGCCCAGGAGAACCCTAACCCGAACCCTGGGCGTCCTACAGGGTTGCCCCTCCATATCTGGGTTGGGTGGGCACATACCCCCCCCCCCTGCAACTTCAACAACGGGACTTACTCACCCTCTCTCTTTCTCTCTCATCCATAACGAGAAGTTCCATCATGAGTGAACAAGACATGTTGAAGACACCCATTAACCCAGCAAGGGCCTCGACGCTCTTTACGCAGCTGCAGAGCGTCAATGAGAGGATAGCTGCCGCGGCCAAGGGCCGTGAGGTGAGCAGCCTTGAGCTTGAGATGCTTTCTCGCATTCTCACACACTCTCACTCACACGCGTTTGCAGGTCCGCCTCGTGGCCGTCTCCAAGCTCCATCCTGCTAACGACATCCTCGCCCTGCACGAATCCCCGGCTCGCCATGCCCACTTTGGCGAGAACTACGCGCAGGAGCTGTTCCAGAAAGCCGAGCTGCTGCCCAAGACCATCCAATGGCACTACATCGGCACTCTCCAGTCGGGTACGTATACCCACACGCACGCTGCCCTGCCACTCCCGATCAGGCTTTGATGGAGAACCCCAACCAACTTCCCCTTCCCTTTCCAGGCCGCTGCAAACGCCTCGCCAAGATCCCCAACCTCTTTTGCATATCGAGCCTCGACTCCCTCGAGAAGGCCAAGCTCCTCGACAAGTCCCGCGGCGAGGTCATCCAGGCCGAGCCCTCCGTCTCCAAGCTCAACGTGCACGTGCAGGTCAACACGTCGGGCGAGGAGTCCAAGTCCGGCGTGAGCCCGGGCGACGACGTCGTGTCGCTGTGCCGCGCCATCGTCAAGGACTGCCCCAACCTGCACCTGCTGGGCCTCATGACGATCGGCGCCATCGCCCGGAGCGTGGCGACCACGGCCGAAGGGGGCAACGAGGACTTCCGGGTGCTGGTCGAGCAGCGGGATCTGGTGGCCCGGGAGCTGGGGGTGGAGCCGGGGCAGCTGGAGCTGAGCATGGGCATGAGCGAGGATTTCGAGGGCGCCATCGCCATGGGCAGCGGGGAGGTGAGGGTCGGGAGCACCATCTTCGGGACAAGGCCGCCAAAGGAGGAGGCAAAGGTGGTAGTGGCTTAACCCGCCTGGGAGCCGGCCGGGATGGCGTTGGTCAATTTTACCACGATGGACGAGCCATGAATGGCGTTCGTGAACCGGGATGAAAGGGCCAGACACAAGCCACAGCGGTGATCAAGGTGGTGGTGTTGGCTTTGGCTGTCTCCCTTGTATGTGAACCAAGAAAAGGGGGCCGAGGAGTTGCATAATGAACGAGGAGAGCCTCGCCTTTAAGATTTGTCAACCGGACCCCTTTCCTAGGTTCCCTCGTCCAGGCAATGCATGCGTCGGTTCGATCATTCGGGCCATACGCTACTGTCGGAAGCAATGGTACCTGTCTTTGAATGGACCTACTATAGTGTCGGATCAAGGCTTGCCCCCCCCCCCCCCCCTCCCCTCCCCCGGCAGCCCGGGCCATGCGATGCCTCCCCGCCAAGACCATGGACGTCCCCGGCCGTTAGGAGGAGAGAACAGAACAGCCGCCCACGAGAGGCAAAAAGGATGGCGGGATTTTTACCTTTTTTTCCGTTGTGTTTTATAATTTTCTTTAATATTTTCCCTCTGTTTTCTTCTTCGTTTGGTTCTTCTTTTTGGGCTTGACTCTTTTTCTGCCTGTTTTATACTTCGGGGTTCCGCCAACGCTGAGGAGTGGTCACGTGACCATCCACGGGATGGAAAGGCACGGTCACCAATGCTTGGAGCTGTGGGTCCTTTTCCAACCCAGGTCCACCAACGCCCGCCTTTTGCAAACTCTCAGGTTGGAGACGCGGCTTGCGACGCGACGTAGTGGTGTTCTTGGTGAACAGCCATCCCGACGGCCATTCATCGCGCGACGCAGCAACCGGCATCTATTGACTCGTCCATTACACGCGACCTCCGATTACCATTGCAACCCTCGCCCTTTCCATCGTCTCCGACAAGCGCACCACCCCCCCCCAAAGGAGTGACGACGATACGAGACACACAATGCAGGCGCAGTATCGGGGATACGCACCACAGCATGCGCCGCCGCCGCCCCGGCCGGGAGGACAGCATGTCCAGCCTCGCCGTGGAGGAATTGGTAAGCGTCTTCTGTCCATGCGTTGGCTTGTCTTAGGATAGGAGGGTCTTCCCTCCGGCGCTCGTCCCGGTAACCCCCGGACCTCGACTCGACGGGTCCGGCCGACGCTCCGCTTTTTTTGCCTTCGCTTTCCCCCCCCCCCGGTCCCGATCCCATGATTCTGCGATGGCTCAGGGTGGAGCTCGTGTCGCCTTGCGCTTTCACGCCTGCCGAGAACGAGCCAGCCGAGCACGCGCTTAGGCTGCTCGCAAATTCGTGAACGCCTGGATCGCCCATCACCCCTCCAACCCTCTCGCATCACCATCGTGCCGTCGCCGAAACCCATCGACAGGAATCGCCTTGTGACTGACCATGCCTCCCCGAACAACAGGCCCCATGATATCGGCCGGACCGCATCATCAGGTGCCCATGACCCAGGCCCAGATCAACCAGCAGCACCACCAGCAGCAGCAAGCCAACCAGCTGGCCAAGCTTCGGAGCCGCAAGCCTACCGACAAGAACCTGCCCGAGGGCGTCGATGAGATCCTGGCCGCCGACAGCGACGTTGGCGTCGCCTACAAGAACCTCCGCGACCTGGAGCGCCGTCTTGATGCCACCATGACCCGCAAGAGGCTGGACATTGTCGACTCTCTGAACCGCAGCACAAAGGTGGGTTCTCGAGGACGCACGGCAAAGACGTCGCAAGATGGCCAGGGCTGATGTTTATTTTTTTTTCTTCTTCTGCGGGTACAGCGCTACAAGACCCTTCGGATATGGATCAGCAACACGGCGGAAGACCAGTTCTGGCAGAACAGCGGCCTCAACGTCGATACGTTCGACTTTTCCTCGAACCTCGAGTCGTCCTACCGCGTCAAGATCGAAGGCCGCCTGCTCGACGACGAGGAGGAGGAGGTGGAGGCGGCAGAGAAGACGGGCAACGGCGAGGCGGATCCTGACAAGATGGATACGGACGTGCCCAGCAAGGCGGCGCCGAAGCCGGCCGCTGCGGCGGCCAAGCGGTCCCGGCTGTCCCACTTCTTCAAGGCCTTGACGGTCGAGTTCGACCGCCCCAAGGGCGGGCGGCAAGGAAGCGAGCCGACCGTGGAGTGGAAAAAGCCCGAGCGGACTCCCGCCGGCGCTGGGAACCTGCCTGCCATGGCGGATTTTGACGAGTTCTCGTTCAAGCGCAACGGCGATGAGAACGCCAACATCACCATCAGCCTGTACCGGCACGAGGACCCCGAGCGCTACGAGCTCAGCCCGGAGCTGGCCGACATCATCGACATGCGCGAGGCGACCCGCCAAGAGGCCGTCATGGCCCTGTGGGAGTACATCAAGTTGATGAACCTGCAGGAGGACGAGGAGAAGAGGAACTTCCGTTGCGATGACCTCCTGCGCAAGGTATGTCCATGTCGCCCACCCCTCGCTTACGCAAACAAACCAACCAACGAAATGCTCACCACCTCCTCTCCCGCAACAGGTCATCCCCCGCGACCTCGGCTACATCCCGCAGCTCAACGACTACATCACCCCTCACCTCCGGCCCCTCCCTCCCATCAAGCTCGCCTACACGATCCGCGTCGACGAGGAATTCCACCGCGACCCCAAGCCCACCATCTACGACGTGCGCGTGGCCGTCGAGGACCCGCTCCGCGCCCGCCTGTGGAATTTTGCGCACAGCCCGCAGTACGCCTCCATGCTCAAGGACGTGGCGGCGCTCGACGACCAGCTTGCGACGCTCGTCCAAGCGGTCGCTCATTCCAAGGCCAAGCACACCTTCCTGACGTCCATGGCGAACGATCCGGTCGGGTTTGTCAGGAGCTGGATGAGCTCGCAGAAGCGCGATCTGGAGGTGATCAAGGGCGAGGCGACCCGCGGAGCCGGCGAGGATGGCACCGGAGACGAGTGGCGCAGGGGCGGCCCGAATAGCATCTGGGCGACTTCGAACGCGAGGGAGAGCGTCAACGTGCTCTTGTCGAAGCAGCCTATGATGAGGACGTGAAGGGGGAGAGGGTTGCTTGGTGGTGGCGGTGGGAAGTTGTGAGCGAATGGATGGATGGATGGATGGATGGCTGG
Organism: Remersonia thermophila; assembly: GCF_042764415.1. Taxonomy (NCBI): domain Eukaryota; kingdom Fungi; phylum Ascomycota; class Sordariomycetes; order Sordariales; family Chaetomiaceae; genus Remersonia; species Remersonia thermophila. The sequence goes on from NC_092222.1 coordinate 267,107, forward strand.
ATGGATAAGCTGGATAAGAAGACAAAGAAATGGCGTTTTGGGGCGTGGTTCGGATGGCGTGGCGTTTCGTTTGGAGGGTGGGAGGATTTGTTTCTAACCGTTCCCCCCCTTTGTATTTGTATGCCTAATTAGATTCTACCGTCGGTGGGCATTGAGACGCAAGGGAACTAACCAGAATATGCCACATGAGAACCGTTATTGGGTACCGCGAGAGCGAAGCTGAGCCAATGTCAAGAAGAAACCATCATCGTATAGTAGTCATGTATCTTCCTGCCCCGAATCCAGCCAGGAGGATGCCATGAATCTTACCATGATGGCCATCGAAAACTCTATTGCTCAATCAATTAAGGCTCCCATTCGTATAGGTTCTTCTTCTCATCACTCTACCCATGAGAACGCCAACCGTTTCTAGAGACTCCAACTCCAACTCGACACGATCCGCCTTTGATCCTATAACCATCCTTCATCCATCGATCATTCAATCCCGTTCCAGAACTCCGAAAGGGACGCAAATTTCTTGTGAGGGTACAGAAAAAAAAAAAAAAAACCATCCCGTTCCAAAGCAGAAGAAAAACACAGCTCTGAATCTCGGAACATCCGTGACAAATCAGCATCAGGATCCACCGGGTTTCACTAATCCTCCCCGGTCAGGTCCAGCACCTCGATCTCGCTGAGGCGGAAGGCCTTCTTCCTTGTCGCCGCCGCCGCCGTCGGCCCGGTCCTCCGGGACGCATCGGCATCGGGCCGGGCGCCGTTGTAAGCCTCCAGGATGGCGTCGGCCTCGTCCCGGGGGACCTCGAGCTCGGCGAAGAGGCCCTCCCCGGCGAGCGAGGTGCGCGGGATGAAGACCTTGGTCGTTCCCTGCCCCTCGCCCTTCTTTTTCTTCTTGTCCCCCTCCCTCGCGGGCCAAGCGGATGCGGATGCGGCGGTGGCCGTTGCCGACGACGCGGGGTGCCGCGGCTTCTCCTGGGCGGAGGGGACCGCCGCGGCGGGAAGCGGGAGCGACGAAGGCGGCGGCGGGTCTTTGGTCGGGGAGCCAGCCCGGCTGGGGAGGTTCGGGCTCGGACCGGTCGCGACCGTGGCGGTCTTGCGGGCAGGGAGGGGCCGGCTTTTCGGATCCAGCAGATTGGGAAACTCGTCGTCGCTGTCGGAGAGGATCTCGATGGGCTCCGGCTGCTGGTGCGTCGCAGACGCCGGGGCCGGTTTGGACGAGCTAGCGACGTTCTTGGTGACTCGGCCAAAAAGGGTGAGGGGCCGCTGGGCTGTGGAAGCGGACGCCTCGTATGGGCCTCCGGCGCCGCGTTTCAATTTTTTGAACGGCCTGGAGAGCCGAACCGATTGCCGCGAGCCATCTTCCCCGAGGCCTTGAGAGCTTGAGGTTGATCGTTTCGCCATTTCGGGGGATTCTTTCAGTGGTAGCAGCGTGGGCGAGGGCGTCGTGTTCCGGGGGCTCGAGTGACCAGTGTTGGCCGGTGTAGTTGTTGATGTTGTTGTTGTCGTTGTCGTCGTCGTCGCCGTCGCGGTTGTTGCTGTTGTTGTGTTTGAGATTAAAGAAATCTCAGCCGGGGGAAGCGAACAAGGGGCGAGCGGGCTAGACGAGAGAAGTATCGGGCTCTCAGCCAAGCCGGGTTTGGATTGCTGACCCTGTGATAAGGAGGAAGAGGAAATGGGGTTTGTGGTCCTGGGACTGGCTTGTGAGCTTGCGAGCGTCCAGGGGTTGACGCCCGCGGGAGCCTTGGTCGGAGTAGAGGCGGAGGAGGTCTTGTTGGTCTTGGACTGCTTACTTCTTCCCTTGGCCGGCGTGGGCGGTTCGGGTTGGGCGACGGCTTGTGGAGGCGAGACGAGCTTCCGGGGCGGCGCGTCGGGTTTCGTGGACGCTCCCTCGGCCACCTTTTTGGTGACCTTGACGTACTTGTCGAGGGCGCCGGCCGGCATCCCCGTGGCTTTGGTAGCCCTCCCCTTTCGGGTCCCTTTGGCGCCGGCCCTCAACCCCTTTGCCTGCTGCCGGGCCTCCCAGTCCTCCACCGCCAGCGGTATCCCCAGCCTCGCAAGCGTCTCGGGGATCCAAACGAGCTCCGGCTGCAGGGGGTCGAACGGCTTCTTTACGCTCGAAGCCTTCGCGCGGTCACCGTCGCCGACTTCTTCGCCAGCCTCGTTCTCGAACTCGTCATCGCTGTTCAAAGCGATGCCGCTCCGGCCGTACCCTTCCCCCTCCTCTTCCACCGGCTCGCTGTCAAGATCCAGCTTGACGATGTCGGCCGGGGTGAAGGATATGCGCAGCTCAGGAGTCGCGTCCGTGCTGGCATGGACCCGCCTGCTCGTGATGGCCTTCACCAAGTCACCCTCCTGTGCTTTCCTCCGCTCGACATCCGCGCTTTGCCCATCCGCCGATCCGTGCCTGTCGAGGAACCGCTGCACCAGCAAGCTCGGCGCCAGGACGCGTATCAGCTTGACCGCGCCGATCCGAAACGACCAGTCGAACGTCTCGCGAACAAACTCCCTCAGGCCAAGGATGTCGAGGTTGCTCGGCTGCGGAAACTCCCTCTTCAGCCGCTCCACCGCTGCCTCGCGGGACACGACCGGGTGCGTGTAGTACCGGAGCACCTCCATGTTAGGGAAGCTCTCCGGGATCTCCAACGCCTTATGCCGGGTCCGAAAGAAGCCGCTCTCGTTCGTCCGCAGCTCGTGAACCAGCCTCTGCTTCCACGCATCCAGCCCGTCCCGGTCGGCCCTCTTAAGCCGGCACAGGTCCCGGCCGAACCCCGCCTTGGCCGCCTCCACGGCCACCTTGACTCCGCACCCGGGAATCCCATCGGGGAGGTAATCCCCCCCGCTCATCAGCGCCACGAGCACCATCCCCTCCCGATCCAGCCCGCTCGGCCCCGCCGCCACCTTGTCCGCCTCGTACATGGAAACGTGCGTCGGCGTCTTGGACCCTTTCCCCTCGGCCGACCAGTTCCTCAGCGTCCTGCGGCACCCAAACATGATGGTGTCCACGTCCTCGCTCAGCACCGCGTCCACCACGCCCTGCTGCTCGAGCAGCGCGCACTCCGCCTCGGCCTCGCCGGGCGCGTCGTGCATGGCGAAGCCGAAAAGCCGGATCAGGCGCTTGGCCATGGCCGTGGAGACCATGTCGCCGCGCCCGGAGGAGCGCTTGTTGCGCTTGAAGGCGGGCTTATGGGGCCCGTCAAAGACAAAAATGGGGTGGATGGCCAGGCCGAGGAGGCGGACGAGGCGGTAGAAGAGGGTGCGGATGGCGGGGTTGGAGCCACCTGTCGGTCCGGAAGGAGTCAGGATATCTGGTTCTCTCTGTGGAGTGATATGCGAGAGAGAGAGAGAGAGAGAGAGAGAGAGAGAGAGAGAGAAAGAAAGAAAATACGCACCCCGGGCGGCTTGCACTTGAAACTGCCATATGGAAAAGTCAATGGCGATTCGAAGAGGCCGACCAGTTCTTTCCAGCGTGTCGATGGCGAGTTTGCAAAGAGCAATGCGGTCACCAGGACCGATTTCTTTGTAGATGCTGCAAGATGTGTGTGTGTGTGTGCGGTCAGTAAACATGGTCTTGACATCAAGCGATGAGCGCGCTGGAGCCGTGATTTGCACGGCCATGACGTACCCTTTGATGCCCATGGCAACGGTTGATTATCCGGCGCTCCAATCTCTGTAGCAAGTCCTATCTCATTTTTGGAGATCAACGAATTTTGAGGCTGTTTTTCTGCGAGCGAAGAGGCTGGTTAGGATCGTCGTCGCTGACCAGGCCTCCGCTCTTTTGTTGACGATGTTCCGTTTTGGGCATGCCAGGTTGTCAGAGGCAGCGAAGCGTCGCCTACACAGTAGATGCATAAATCCATTTCGGGTTAGGGTTGCTGTGGGTCTCCAGCATGCATCTATGGGAACCTCACCTCTTGGCCGACGCGTTGGGAGAGTGAGACGCGGCGGTCATGCAATGGCCAGGGCTGGCAATCAAAAGACCTGAATGCCATGAGGACCGGACATGCTGGATGGATGTGAGAAAAAGAGATGATCGAGACGCCCTATCTGTTTGACTCGGAACCAAAAACTTGAGACTCTTTGAGACATTCGTGGCATTTTGGTTTTCGGCTTCCTCCTCATCTTGCGAACCCCCCTCCCCCCCACCCATGTCGTCGACCCCAGCGGCGTCTTCCACGCCGCTCCCTCATCGGTCGGTCGCTAGCATCCGAGCCCCGTCCGTAGCCGGCCAGAGCGGGCCAACGACGCCGCTCCGCAGCATCTCGTCCAGCTTCGGCTCGCCGTCTAGCCTCCGCGCCGACGACGAGATCATCATCGTCGAGTTTGGCACCCGGAAGCTGCAGGTCGGCTTCTCGGGGGATCCGGCGCCCCGGGGATGCATCTGGTTCGGACCCGACCAGCTCCGCCGGGCCGGAGACTTTCGGGACTGGCAGCCCGGCTACCGGCACGACTGGCGGAGCGCGGCGGCGGGAGGGTCGTGGGGCAGGGATTACGAGCTATGGCGGTACGATGTTCGGAGCGTCGACCTCGGGCTGGTGGGGGATAAGGTTGAGCGGGCATTGCGGGACGCGTTCACAAAGTACGTCAGGATCCGGGTGGTTGGATGTGCGCCGGCTGGGCTGCTAACGCTTCTCTCCAGATACATGCTCATCGACTCGCGGCCGCGGAGGATGGTCTGGGTTCTCCCCTCGTCTCTGCCCGTCCCCCTGCTCTCAGCGGCCCTGGACAGCGTCTTCACCCGGTTCCAGCCTCCCACCATCTCGCTGCTCTCCTCGCCGCTTGCCCTGGCCGTGGGCGCCGGCGTGCGTTCGGCGCTTGTCGTCGACCTGGGATGGAACGAGACGGTGGTGACGAGCATCTACGAGTATCGCGAGGTTGCCACTCGGCGCAGCATCCGCGGCGGCAGGATGCTTGTGGAACAGACGCACAACCTGCTTGCCAAGCACCTCCCGCAGGGCTTGGAGGGCGACGCGGAGAGCCAGGAGCACGTCCTGAGCTTCGAAGAATGCAGCGATATCGCCCAGCGTCTCGTTTGGTGCAGGCCTCGCTCGACAGCCGGCCAAGAAGAACGCGAGGGCCAGGAGGAAGAAGATGCGGCTGCGAGATCTGCCACGGTCAGGATTCCTTTGACGTCATGGCTCTCGCCCACGACGCTGGAGCTCCCGTTCGACGACCTCTCGGAACCCTGCGAAACGGCCTTCTTCGACGCTCAATACACCCTGACCAGCTTCGACGACGACGAGCTTCCGCTCCACCTCCTCGTCTACCGCAGCCTCCTGCAGCTCTCGCTCGACGTCCGAGCCACGTGCATGTCCCGCATCATCTTCACCGGCGGCTGCTCGGCCGTTCTCGGCCTCCGAAAGCGCATCTTTGACGAGGTATCACGCCTCGTCCAGCAACGAGGCTGGGACCCCGTTCGCGGGAAAGCCGTTGAGCAGCTCCTCGCCAACCCCAAGCTCCAACGGGCCCCGGCAGCGGCGCGGCGACCCTCCAACACGCCCGCGGCAGCGCCTCGTGCGCAAGACGTGGGCGAAGAACGCGACGGCGTCTGGCACGACCGTTCCGCCACCCCGGCCGGTCCCTACATGGAACCCGAAACAGACCCGATCGAGGAGCAGCTCAAGCGCGGGGGCGGCCATTCTGACCAGCAGCCTCCTGTGCGGGGCGAGCTGAGGGCGATCGAGTCGGTGGGTGCGTGGAGCGGAGCGAGCTTGGCGACGCATCTCAAGACCATGGCGGTGGCGACGATCGACAGGGAGGTTTGGCTGCTGCACGGGGCGGCGGGGGCGAGCAAGCCGAACGAGGTGGATCACAAGGTGCAGCGGCAGAGCTTGGGACCAGGCGGCCTGATGCGAGGGTCGGCGTCGGGGGGGGCGTGGACGTTGGGCGTTTGGGGGGCGGTTTGAGGGTGTGTGGATGGTTGGCGGGAAGTGCGCGTAGGGTGGCTCGTGGAAGGTCTGAGATACACACACACACACATAGAGAGAGAGAGAGAGAGAGAGAGAGAGAGAGAGAGAGAGCCGAGGTTTAATGATATACCCCCTTCTCTACATTCTAGAAGAGCCGATCTTCGTGGTTATCAGCTTGTGTTCCATTTGACAGTGTGCCATGGTTGTTGATGGCATCATGGATTTTTTGCTCGTGCACAAGCGTATGTTTACATGCTCCTGAACCCTCCCATCATCACAACGGCGCCCGTGCTGAGAATGGACGGACCAGAAGGGACTTGGACGAAGGAAGGAAATTGCCCGGAACCTAGAGATTGACGGCTGACCTTGGGATGTCTGGAATCCCTTGGTTGTATTGTAGGTATTCAGGTTTTCTTCCCGGTTGAGGCCAACGGGGTTGGTCATCCGTTCCTCCTGATTTCATCTCGACGAATGTCAACAAACCAAGAACCGCCCCTCCCAAATCCAAAACAACCAAGAACCTTCCTTCTTCCCCCCCGACGAGAATTTTCCTCCTTCTGCGGCTCAAGGTTGCCTCGGATTGGTCCATACTTCCCAACTCGCCCTGGGCTGCGTTGACTCTTTCTGAATTTCTGCGTGCCCGCGTTTTTTCCCAAGTTCCCTTTTTCTCTGCGACAAATTCGATCTTGATTTCCTTCTCTCCCACACCCATTCCGTTCTCGACTTCTTTCTTCTTGTTCGACATCGTCCCCTCTCCATACAACTCTCGCCATCTCGACATCCAACAACGCAAATCCTTCGCCCTGCTACCCTTTTCCCTCTGTTCTTCTCAAGTTTCGATGGTTGACGTCAGTTTCCTCACCTAGCCGCCTCACGACTCGACTCACCTTGTCCTCTGACTACAACGAAGATCACGTCCGAGCTAGGTGAGTAACAACGGTCCATGCTGTTCCGAGGCTCTACATAGAATAGGCCCTCTGCATCTCTCCAACCCATCTTCACACATCGCTCCATCCATCAGCTATCATCGCTCCATACACGCCGTTCAAATTCACCCGCCGTCGATCCATCCCAGGCCAGAGTACGTCACATCACCATCTCTCGCCTCACGTCTCGCATCTCTCGCCAACAGTCCTACATCCAATCACATCGTCATCGTCATCATTGCTACCTTCATACCTACCTACCATCAACATGCCCACCCCCTGCCATCTCGTCGTGGACCGGGCGTCACCCAGCCCGTTGCTCCGTCACCTGCTCAGCGTGCCTCTGAAGCTTCATCGCTTTCAGAGACAAGACGAACTCCTCGTGAGCGAGGGCTTCAGCGTCATGAAACGTGTGATGGCCAAGGACGAGCGATGCGGCTTCATCAACATCTGGGTGGACTCGGCGGCGGACCAACAATTCACTGACTTTTCCGTCAAAGGAGTACCAAAGTTCATTCTCGGGCAGCTCGAGACCCAGGGGCTGATCGAGGCAGAATCAGGGGAGGTGCGCATTCCGACGGTGGTTTCGACCTTCGTTCTGGGACACCTGGACGCCTGGGGGTATCCGGTCCTGTTCGTCTGGCACCAGAGACGCCCGTACAAAAAGTGCTGCGTGTTCGCATTTCTCGACTACTACCCCATCATGACTCGTCGCCACATGTACAATCTCAGCGAGTTGATGAGCCTCCGACACTCCTTCCCCGACCCGGCCAAGCTGCTCGAGGCCGCTGAAAACGGCGACATTGGTAACCATTGACCACACCCGGGCCCCCACGAAGCCAGGACTAACCGTCCCGCCACAGCGGAAATCATACGTCTTCCTGGCTTACAGCCTGCATCTGCCTCCACCGCCCAGCCCAAGCTGCCCTTGTCCAACAGCCAGAACAAGGACAACTCATCTGTCATCTCCGAGGAGGTCGGCTCCAAAGGCACCATCAATCGCCGCGCGGCCCGCACCTTAGCTCGTGAGGCCTCGCAAACTTCGATGCGCGCTGCAGCTTGGGGCTCGGCTAGAGACACACCGCAACAAACCCCCAACGACCCGTCACGCCCCGCGGAGTGGAAGTATCGCGGCAGAAGCGAAGCCGAAATGGAGACGGGAGAGCCTACTCCTGCCCCGACGGGCATCGCGGCTCAGCGAGATGAGGGCTTTCAGCGCTTCTACAAGGCGGTTGTCTCTCCCACCCACGTCCGGGTCACGGCCGGCGGCCGCATTGTTCCCAACACACGGGGTCCGCCGTCCCCGACATCCAAGAGGACCGGCGAAACCCCAGCCCTGGACAACCAGCGAGCGTCTGACGCGTCCGTCAGCAAGCCAGGCTCCACGCCGGTGGGTGTTCTTCAACCGATGCCGGTCATGCCGCAGTTCATGCCCGGGTTCCCGCCGGCATTTCAACCATTTCAGGCTCCGGTTTCGTTCGTCCCCATGGCCTTGCCCCCGGGCTTCCCCTTTGCCCCGCCTGCTGTCAATCCTGCTGCCATGATGGCGCCTGTCCCAAACAATCCCAAGCCGGCGGACGACAGCGGCCAGGCCAAGATCAAGCCTGCAGCCCCCGAGCCCTTCTTCTACAATGGTCAGATTGTCTGTCCCATAGGAGCGTTTCCCACTCCGATGGTGAACCCCATGCTGCCTGTCCAAATGGTTGGCATTTCTCACGGCGGCATTGCACCGCAAGTCCCTAGACATCTCGCGCAGCCGCAGCCGCAGCCGCCGCGGCCGTCCTCGACCGACTCCGGAGCGTCGCGCTCGGCGACTCGAAGCCTCTCCGGGATCCCACCGATTCTCACCAACATTGTGCCAGCTAATGCCAACTTCAATGGGGCCTCTGCACCTCCCATCTCGTCCATCAAGCCCAGCGACATCACCAAGAAGCAGATCGCTGCGTTCAAGCAAAACCTCAAGTACCACGAGGATCAGCTGCAATACAACCGTCATCAGATTGACGAGAAAGAGATGGAGCAAAAGATCCAGATCATCAAGGGCCACATCCAGCGCTTCGAGGCCACCCTGAAGACGCAGCTCGAGTACGAGGCAGCTCATGCCAAGGCCATGAAGGCAAAGGAGGACAGCAAGGCCTCCGAGGAATCCCGACCCCAGCAGCAGCAGCAGCAGCTGCTGCCCAGCTCTGAGAAGGCGGAGGTCAAGAATCAGATGAAGGTCAGCACCCAGAATTCGAGGGCCTCTGAGAAATCTCGACCCCAGCAGCAGCAGCAGCAGCAGCAGCAACAGCAGCCTGCTGGTGCTGGCAGCCGGGGTTCTGGTGAGTCGGCAGTTTTGAACCCCGGCGGCTCGTTTAAGACGGCGGGCCTTCCGAGCGATGCTGCGTTGGCGCCGGCGTTCCAGCCCCGCGGTTACGCGTCGACATGGACGAGCGGCAAATACGCCAAAGAGATGAAGGCTTACGGGCAGGCTGAGAAGAGGCTCCTGGAGATGCAGTCCAAGAGCATGGGGCAGTTGCACATAGGCGACCAACGGTCGGCTTCACAGCCCTTCACGATCCCGATGGGCCCGGCCGGAAAGGCGGACCGCAAGAGCAACAGCTCAGACAACTCGTCTCGTGGTGGAGGTTCCAAGCAGCACGCCAACTTTGGCGTCCCATACCTGCTGGGTACTCTTCCTAGAGGCGTCAATCCCCGCACCGCCAAGAGCCAGGACTATGTCTACACGCGCCCCCTGACGGAGGAGGAGATGCGGGCCCGCTTCTTGTACTGGGGCAAGGCGCCCAATATTGTCACCAAGGGCCTGCCCAAGTTTGACGGGAAGCACTTCTACCCGCCGTCGCCGGTCAAGGAGACCTCTGTCAGGGTTTCTAAGGTGGAGAAGGAGAAGGAGGATCGTGCCAGGGTCGACTTGGACAGCGACCCTTTTCGTTCGGCCACACCGGTGGCTCGGGCTGACCTCAAGAGCAAGTCGGCGAGCGAGGACAGCGGTGCGAGCCATCGTTATTCGCGTGCTTTTTCGTTCGAGACCCAAGTCAACGTTGGTGCAGAAGAGACCACGGGAAATCTTCAGCTCAAGGGTCCCGAGGAACTCGTCGACGAACACATCGAGGTGGTCGAACGGCGCTCGGAGAATGCAGGGTACGTTTGGCCTACGGAGAAGTTTGTGGTGATGCTAACATGGGACTACAGGCCGAAGATTTGGCAGGGCGTGCTGAAGAAGGACCCAACCAGCGGCGTGTCGCCGACGACGGCCCAAGGTCTCCTGCCACAGTACACAGGCACTGCCGCCGCGTCCCTTTCGCCGTCGATCGGCACAAACCAACAGCCTTTGGCCAACGAGATTTGCTCTCGCAAGGTTTCCGAGTCTCTGGACCCCGAGAATGTCGGCATGCTGCCCATCGTCCCGGAGAAGCGGGGCGAGAACTGTCCCCCGGTCAGCTCGCTCGATGACCAGTTCAAGCACCTAACGGTTGGCGTTGCCGGCCATCGCAACGTGACCTCGACCTTCAACATGTGAGAGGCTAGAGGGTCATGCCGGTGGTGGAGCAGTGTCAGGTATGAAGGAGTTATGGCATGTATAGACTACTGGGCAGGAGAGAACAAAGGTCTGAGCCTTTGTCGTTTTATCCACAAGCATGGCGTTAGGGTGTATGGGGAAGGTTTGTCGGGAGCAGATATCACGAGTGCCACGAGCATGTTCTATCGAGGGCAAGGTTTAATACTAGGTCATGTAGCATAGGGTTTTCGTCAAGCAGGCTGAGGAGTGCAGCTGGTAATGGCGTGGAGTCGGCAGAGAGGTGGCGGATTATGCGGGTTAGAGGCTGCTGGGGGAGTGTGTTACTAAAGCTTGACCTTTGGTGCGTCAGGGTCGAGTGCTAGAGTGTTATCATGTCAAGTAGAATAGCGTTCGCTGCCGTAGTGGTGGTGAATTTTATTTTGGCCTTTGGGCCCCCTTTCACACCCGTCCCTCTTTTCATGGTGATGATGGTGTATGTACCTCCCTGCCCCTCAAGTGCCGATCTAGGGTCGGCAGGTAGGTAGGTAGGTAGGCAGGTCACGCTTGTTGGAATCAATCTCAGGTCTAGGTGCGGAACTCGAGTCTTTAGCCATGTGGTAAGACAATCTTTCAGGTTTGACCTTGATCAACGCCGCGGTAACTAACAGGAACATGGGTATCAGGTAGCCAAAGCAGCTGGCTAGCTACATATGTACAGACACATCTCCCAAGACACTTTAGCAAGAGGGCGGGGGGAAAGGCCCAACGATACCGCCCCCCTCTGATGAGAAGAAACCCAACGATATTCCCAGGGAAGTAGAAAAAACCGATAAAAAAAGAAGAAGAAGAAAAAAAAAAAGAATCCTCCTCCTACACCTTGGCGCGCAAGTACACCTCCCCCCCCTCAAGTCGAATCCTTAACCGCCTCCAGGACCTTGAACTGCAGCCTCGCCATCTGCTCGTCGCGCTGCATCAAGGTGGCCGCCAGCTGCTCGTACCTGCGGCGCCAGAAGTCGGCCTGGGACTCGTCGGCGTCAGGCGCAACAGTCCCTCCTCCTTCTCTCGCGTCTCTGTTTTGGCTGCCACCACCACCACCACCATCACCGCCGCCGCCGCCGACTCCTTCGCTAGTTGCGGGTCCCAGGACGGGGACCGATCCGCTCCGCGATGCGGACGATTCGTGCCCGTGAGAGTGAGCCTTTTCGACCCCCGCGGGGGCCGCCGTCCCTCCCCAATCGTTCTTCTGGCCGGCAGGCTTCGTCGTGTTCTTCTTCTTCCACTTGTCATGCGGCACCACCTCCTCCATGGCCCAATCGCCGACGATGCTGCCGTACCGCAGCTTCCACGCGACCTTGTAGCGCGTGTGGTCCTCCAGCTCCTGCAGCCTCGTGATCTTGAGGCTCCCCCGCTGCAGCAGGATCTTGCCGCCCGCGAGCCCCGAAAGGTTGATGAGGAAGGACTCCTTATTGGGAGCGGTGCGCATCAGCGTTTCGACCACGGCGTTGCCGATGGCAAAGGCCTCGTCGACGCTGCAGGCGGGGATGGGACGGCCGAGGGAGTCGAACCAGTCCGCGGCGAGGATGGTGCTAACGAAGAGGGCATCGAGGTTGTTGATGTGGGTGCGGTCGGTGGGGTCGGGAGGGAAGACGATTTGGGCGGGTGGGATGGGGGTAGGTTCTGATGATGATGAGGTTGATCCTGATGGCGGTGGTGGTCCAGGAGCAGCAGGAGGTGGAGGCGGTGGATGTGGATGATGATGATGAAGAGGAGCTGCTGTTGCTGATATCGCTGATGATGAATGCGGTGGTTGTGGTAGCTGTACCGCGCCCTCGGTCGCTGCCGTTGGAGCTGGGGGTTGCGCTGTTGCGTTGACAGGCAAACTGATCGCGCTCTGGTTCTGAGGACGGACATCGGTGGCTTGCCCGTTGACCATGACGACCGGCGGCGGTGGCGGTGGCGGTGGTGATGGCGGTGCCGGCGGCGCTGATGCGGGGTCGGGTAGCGGAGGGGTGGCCAAGCGGACCTCGCCGCCTTTTCGCTCAGGGACCTGCAGCGAAAGCCTGCTCCGCTTGGCAGGGCGAGCGGGCATCGACTCGGAAATGGGAGAGAGCTGATGAGGCTGGGGCTGCGTAGGCCGGGACGTGGGCTGAGGCACGGACAACGGGGGCAGCGATGCGCTGTGTTGGGCAGCGGTGGAGGGGGGTTGGCCGACAGGCTTGCTGCTGGGCGGCGGGAGCACAGAGCCAGAGCCATTCTTGTTGCTGGTGGTCGCGTTCTTGTCTGGCGTCGGCGTCGGGGACGGGAACCGGAAGGCCGGTCCATCCGACGTGGGAAAGGCCGAGAAAGGGCCGTCGTGGTTGGCACCACGGTTAATGGGGGGCCGGCCCCGCGTCTTGCCGGTGGAACCGATGCCGCCGCTCCTCCAGGCTGAGGATACCACCTTGGCGCCATGGCGGCGAGCCGGCCTCGCCTTGGAAGGGGTGATGGCGGACCTGGGCTCGTCGGCCCAGAAGGCGGCTCTCGTGGACGGCGTGATGGCCGACTGAGGGACCGGGTAGGCCGACATGGGGGTCTGAACCGCATCGCTGGCCCAGGACGGCGCCGACGGGTTGAGACGGGACGGGTCGGGAACGGGAGGGAAGAGGAAGACGCTCCCCCTGCCGTCGGGCTGAGCGGTCCACGGCTCGCCCGTGGCCGCCTGACCTCCCGGTCCGCCGTCCTCGGTCTGCGGGGATGGACGGCGGGACGGCGACTTGCCCGTGTCGTCGTCACCGTCGGGCTTCCTCCTCCCGCGTCGCGGTTTGATCTGGGGGAGAAGGGCGCGCAGAGCCATGTCGTCCTCGGCGGCGACGCCATCCCGTTCGAGGTCGGCGACCGGGATGTGCCCGGGCGGGATGTCGGTCCAATACGGCGACTGGTGGCCGAGAAGATACTCGAAGAAGGCGTCGACGTGCATGGAGTGCATCCAGCGCTGGGCCTGCGTGTTAGCGTCCAATGCGCCTTTGTTTTCGGGCGGTGCGTTTGGGGTATGGGGTTTGTGTGTGTGTTGTGGGGGGAGGGGGGGAGGTGGCCTACCTTGAGACGGACGGCATACTGCTGGATCTTTTGCGAGCTCTCGCCCTTTTCCGGGTCAGGGGGCTCGACGCCCAGCTTCAAGGCGAGCTCGGCCCATGTCTTGAGCTCCTTGGACTCGAGCTTGCGGATGAGCTCAAAGAGGGTGTAAGTGCTGAAGCTCTTGCCGCCGCTCTTGGGGGGCGTGCGGAAGGCATCGCGAAGGGCGGCCGAGTTGGTCTCGGGGGGCACCCCAGGGTTGCAGTAGAAGATGAAGGCGACGTAAGCGTCCTCAATCGAAGCAACGTCGACGTTCCGGTCCGGGAGCATGCGTCTTGGAGGCGCGGGTGCGTCAACGGAGGTGGGCGACGCGGTGAGGACGGGCTGGGAGGGTTGCTGCTGCTGCGGCTGCTGCGGCTGCTGCTGATGGTGATGAGGAGGAGGAGGAGGATGACGATGCTGGGGTTGCGGCATGGCGACTATGTATTCACAGTCATCCGAGCTGCGGTGATACCGAGGAGATGAGGCGGGGGGTCGATGAGGCCAGCAGCATGACCATCTCGGGTGAGCAACGGCCGGGGCAATATGCTCTCTCGGCGAGAAGCAGCGCCACGAAGCGCCACGAGCGGATAGGGAGGCGTTTATGAGAAATGGGATAGATAGCGAGGGAGCGTTTTTTGTCGCGGCAGCGTCAAGGTCATGAATGTCCCGGTTCAAGGAGCATGGAGGGCTTCAGGGCCATGGCAGAGGCTCGTTGTCCATTGAGCTTGAGCCAGACGAGTCCGGGTACCTGACGAGATGAACCAAACAAGCGTGCTGTGAGGATTCGGGATTCCCAGCTGGCTCGACTCGAGGATGCAACCTCTCGTCTCCAGCCATTGTCTGTGTGTGCAAGCTGTGTGGATGTGTGTGTGTGTGTGTGTGTGCGTGTGTGTGTGTGTGGGCGTGGGCGTGCATCCCATGTTTCGCGAGTTCGTCTGAGCCGCGCCCGCGCGTCTGCTTGGGGACCGAGACCCTGCAAAGTTCGGGGGAGGGGGAAAAAAGATCCAAAAATAGGACGGCCAAGCTTCAAACGACGGGGGATGGGACCAGGGGGTGGGGCCACCGACCTGGGCAGCCTGCTCCTAAGGGATGGCCAGGTGTCGGACACCTGACGAAAAAAAAAAAAAGGAAAACCCCGGGAAAAGGAGCTCCCGTCCTCGTCCTCCCGTCCTGTGCCAAGAGCCTTCAACCACAAGCCACATGGGACGGGAGACCAACAGCCACGTACAAGCCACATCCCCACCTTTTCTTTGTCTCCCCCTTTCACATGATTTCCTCCAGCCAACTGCCCAGCCCAGCCATTCACCTCCCTTCCTCAGGTGAGACACAGGCGGCTCCGGATTGCCCGGGATGCCCCAGATTCTCCCAAGAAGTCCCATTGGATCACTAACGACCGGGCGGCTCCCCCCCCAGAAGAGGTTCCATCCCCCCAGAGGTTCCATCCTCCCCCCAGTGACGTATTGCGGCCCCCTGCAACCCATTTCCCGGCGTTCGGGTCCCGCATGGGTTTTGATCGGACCTCGGCAGCGGCAGCGGCAGCAACATGACAACAGCCGCAGAGCCTCCGTCGTCGTCCCGTCATTCCCATCTTCCTTGCAATCTGCGGTGGCTTCCAGCAACACACGCGACCGGCCTAGCGTAGCCACCAGGTACCGGCAACTGATGAAATGGACCCTCTCTCCAGCAGGCTTCTCTTCTAGGCTCTGCTTCCTTGCCTCCTTGCCGTTACCTTCGTCCCATGTCCCCAGACTCCCCCCCCCCCCCTCCCCCCGACGGCTCACTCTCGGCTTCTCCACGTGTTTCCCCAGGATACAAATTCCTCCCGTCATTCCAACGCCGAGGCCTTACCCGCTGGCCTTCTCCGATCCTTTCCGTCTCCGTCCCCGTCCCAGCTCATCTCCGTCGGCTGCTCCCAAGGGAGGAAAAAAAATAACCTAGGCAGTGCCTGATCCAGCCAGCCGAGAGACGTGCTTTATCCAGCAATCCCGCCGACCCCGTCGTCCATCCTCCAGAAGCCTACCTCACCTCTCCCTCCCAACCGCCAGACGCATTCGCCCTCCCTCTGCTTTGATAACCGTCGCCCACCATGTCGCACTCCAAACCCGTCCTCCCTCAGAATGACAACGTCGCCCACGCCCTCGCCGGCGCCGGCGGCGGCGTCCTGTCCATGGCCCTGACGTAGGTGCTGCTCGGCTCCCTCTTGCGACCCCCCCCCCCCCCCCCCCCCGCGAGGAACATGATGAAACCATGGAACGAACCGGCGGCGCTCGTAAACGCTCCTCGCTAACGTGACGCTTCTCCTCTCTTCCTTGCCTAGCTACCCGCTCATCACCCTCTCCACGCGCGCCCAGGTCGAGTCCAAGCGCGCCGAGACGGCCTTCCTGGCCGCCGTGCGCCACATCATCGCGCGCGAGGGCGTCGCCGGCCTCTACTCGGGCCTGTCGTCGGCCCTCTTCGGCATCAGCGTCACCAACTTTGTCTACTACTACTGGTACGAGTGGACGCGCGCCTTCTTCGAGAAGGCCGCCGCCGCCGCCGCCGCCAAGTCGGGCGGCCGCGCCGGCCCCCGCAAGCTCACCACCGTCGAGAGCATGATCGCCGGCGCCATCGCCGGCAGCGCCACCGTCATCCTGACCAACCCCATCTGGGTCGTCAACACGCGCATGACGGCCCGCAAGAACACGAGCTCCAGCGACGAGAAAAAGGAGAAGAAGGAAGGCGAGGCCGCCGCCGCCGCCGCCGCCGCCGAGGGCGAGGGGAGCCTCCCCGCCCCGGCCACCGCCGCCGACAAGAAGCCCGTCAAGCCGTCCACCATCGGCACCCTCCTCACCCTCCTCCGCACCGAGGGGCCCGGCGCCCTGTTCGCCGGCGTCGTCCCGGCCCTGGTGCTCGTCATCAACCCCATCCTGCAGTACACCCTGTTCGAGCAGCTCAAGAACGTGGTCGAGAAGCGCCGGCGCATCACCCCCGGCGTCGCCTTCGTGCTGGGCGCCGTCGGCAAGCTCTTCGCCACCACCGTCACGTACCCCTACATCACGGTCAAGAGCCAGATGCACGTCGCCAAGGCCGGCGACCGCAAGGAGGGCGTCATCGAGGCCATCAACCGCGTCATCAAGGAGGAGGGCTACGCCGGCCTGTACAAGGGTAAGTTTTTTTTTGTTGTTGTTGTTTTTATGTGTTACTGCCCCTTCCTCCTCCCCCCCCCCCCCCCCCCCAAGGTAAACGACCGGTGGCTAACACGCTGGCTTTTTCCCTTTTGTCTTTGTTCTCCAGGCATCGGTCCCAAGGTCACCCAGAGCGTGCTCACCGCCGCCTTCCTCTTCGCCTTCAAGGACGTGCTCTACGAGTACTCGGTCCGCCTGCGCTCCTCGGTCGCCAAGAAGGCCATTGCCGCTTAAGCGCGCGCCTCCTCATCTTGTCTCGCGGGGGCACCGAGAGCGGGAGAGGGCGGTAGTAAGGACAGGAATAGGGGAGGATAGGAAACGTGTTGTATAATAAGTGCGAGGGCGACACCCTAGGGTGGGTGGAATCCTTGTAGGCCTCGGTGGACGGACCCGTACGGGTTCAGGGGAGTGCTTTTTTTTACTTGTTCTTTTGTATCGGTGGGTTGGTTAGCACGTCTGGATCAAAGTGGCTGCGTGCATAGGAGGAGGAAACACACAAGGGTGTGCGCGGCATGGAAGAAGGCATTTTGGAAATAACTACGGCGAAAGCGATCTGCACCATTCACAAAGCGTCAAGGCTACTTCAGCCGGTAAACACAAACACCGGCATAGCTGTAGATAGAAAAACGACGGCGAAATTTCCTTTGTTGATTATTCTAGCCTCCACCTCCCGTGTCCTCTATTCTCGCCGTGCCGACCTATTCCCGCACCTCCACCACCTTCGGCACAAGCCACCACTCGTGATACGCCTTCTCGGCCTTGGGCACCTCCGCCTTGACCCTTGCCTCCCTCCCTTCCAGCACGGCCTTCCGGAGGCTCGTCGCGGCGAGCACGGTCGCGATGGCTGCCCTCGTCGCGTTCTTGACCCCCTTCAGCCACGCCTCGTGGCACCCCACCGCGAACGCCTCCTTCTCCCGCAGCCGGGCCACGGCCTCGAGCTTCCCGCGCGCCTCGGCCGCCGCCCGCGCCGCCTGCTCCAGGAGCGCCGGCGTTGGCGTCCCCTCCTGCGCCACCACCCGCGCGAACGCCTCGTGCGAGGGCAGCTCGGGCAGGCCGATACCCGCAAACGGCTTCATGCGCACGTGATGGTAGCGCAGGGCCTCGGTGCTGTAGGGCCGCGGCGGCGGGCGCACGAGGCCCAGCCGGAGGAGCGCCGCGTACAGCCAGCTCAGCGCGTCGGCGAGGTCCGAGGTGTAGGCGGTTTCGAGGGCGGCGAGGTCGAGGTACGGCTTGCTGCGGTGGGGTTGGGCTTGGCGTTGGCTCGGGCTCGGGTTCGAGCCGAGGGCGTGCTCCGACTCGGCCCGGCGCGCGGCGAAGAACTGCACGCGCCCGACGTGGGCGGCGCGGGTGCGCGCGAGGTAGCCGAGATACCAGTACATGCCGGCGAGCTCGTCCGGGTGGTAGATGTCGAGCTCGAAACCGAGCTGGACGGTCCATTCCATCAGGCGGAGCTTGTAGAGGTAGGTCCACGAGGAGAGGGGGAGGGAGTGGCTTTCCGCGCCGCCCGCGGCGGGGTAGACGAGGGGCTTCTCCTTGAGCTGCACCTGCAGGCGAGCGTCGATCTCCTGGGCGTCGACCTGCATCGACTCCCAGTCGAGAAGCGCGTGGAACATGGTCCGCCGCACGCGGCATCGGTTCTGGCAGAAGGTGCGGAAGATGTCGAGGTAGGACTGGGCCGCGCGCTGGCGAAAGAGCTCCATCTGCTGGGAGATGACGAACAAGGGGTGGTGCGGCGCCTCGATCTCGTCGTTGGCCGGGTCCAGGAGGATGCTGCTTCCCAGGACGGTGAGGGACAGGTCGTCGTCGAGGATCTGGCGGATGCTCAGGCGGCCGAGGATCACCATCTCGTGGAAGAGGAAGCTCTGCAGCAGGGAGCGGATGAAGACGAGCGGCTGAGGCTTCTGCGCCTGGAACGTCATGACAAAGTTCTACGCCACCCCCACGTGTCAGAAGTCAGGCATGTTTCTCCTCGAGGGCGCAAACGTCTCTCTCTCTCTCTCTCTATCTCACCAGCAGACTCTGAGAGTCGGAGTAGTTGAGCACGTTGACGACGCGGATGCCGTCGGCGATCATCCTCTTGAAATGCTCGTGCGCCTCCTCGGGGGTCGGCTGCACGATCGGCCGCGGGGGCATGGTGCTGGCGAGCCTGCGCTGGATCTTTGCGCTGAAGGCCTCGGGCACCGGCGTCCCGAGGCTGCGGGTCTCGTTGACCGACTCCCAGATGCCCTGCAGCTCGTACCAGGGGGCGCTCAGCGAGTCCGGGTCGTCGCGGAGCTCTGACAGCTCGATGGCGCGCAGGAAGGCCGTCCTCAGCTCGAGGCGAAGGTCCAGGGCACGAGCCACCTCGTCCGTCAGCTCGCCTTTCCTGTCACCCACGAGCTTCCGGGCCGCCGTGATCTCGTCGCGGATGGCGTCGCCGTCCAGGGTCTCGAGCAGCGAGCGGCTGTACGTGTTAGTGACAAAGTCTTCTTCCTGGTGGTAGAGCAACATCGATCAGTACCTGCTGCGCGGAGAGCACGTCGACGAAAGCCATGTACCTCGTACGAATGCTCCTGCTTGATGCGCTCGTTGACGTAGTGGCACGACTTGAGCAGGCCGAGGCAGTAGGCTCGGAGCACAGCCTGCATGGGGTCTCGGGGGGAGCCGGCGGGACGGTCCTGAAGGAAGTCTGCGTCTTGCAGGGTCGGAGGGGGAGCTTGCGCCATCTTTTCGACGTAGACGCTCGTGAACAGCGTTTGGGACAGCGGGTAGCCGAGATGCCACGCCACCTCAAAGGACAGCAGCTGGTCGATGATGCCGATGACTTCGCTGGGGAGAAGCGGGCGAGCCAAGTCGTAGTCCTCGTACAGGCTCTCCCCGGGAGCTAGGCATCCGCTGTCCATCTTGGGGTCCATGATCTAGGGGGGGAGTGAGCCGGCGTGGTCGGAAGAACGGGGGAGACACGGGGATCAAGACAAACCTCGAGAGCCGCGACGGACTCGAAGAGGCTGAAGTAGCCATCCTTGACGAGCTCGCCGGGATCCAAAGCTGAAGACGGACACGTCGTCGTCAGCATACAACAACCCGCATCTCAACGTGAGCTGCTGCGGATCGGGGCCATGCATGCATGGTGACGTACTAGACGCGGCGGCTCTGAACCTCTCGGTAATGTCCTCGGCGATGATGCCCTCGCTGGAAATGGTGGGTGGTGGAGGCTCTTCATAGGCGCCGAAGGCCGGATAGGAGTCGGGGTTGTAATGCTCCATGGGTGTGGTGGAAGTACAATCTCACCCTTTGTTGGACTCGGAATATCTTCTCTCCATGAAGGATGCGCCCTTGAGCAAAGTGAAAGTCGTAAAATGCCCCGCGCTTGCCCATACATTTCCACAGCCAAACCACACGGACAAACAACCCCACTTTTCTTTTTTTTTTTTCCCTTTCCTTCACCCGTCAACAGGAGATCAGGAGAGGGACGGGACAACTGTGGAAGGCCCAACTCGAAGCCCCCCATGTATTTTACACTTTGTCTTTTGAATGAATAGGAAGGTATTTCTTATTGGGGCTTTCTTTTTGTTCTCCCTTCCAGGTTGTCATCGTTAGCGATTTTTACGCTACCCTCCTACCGAGGGTAGATACCAGCACTGTGTACTATACAGTCTTGGACATGGTCCTGAAGGACGACGGGCGTGGATTTCGTTCCCTTCTCCTGTATGCCAAACGCCGAATCTGTAGCTCCGAGAGCCACGATCTACCTTCTTTTGGGTGGTGGCGTTCGTTCCATGGGCTGTCCCCACCCGTTCTTTATCATGCGAGGACCATGGAGTCCCCCCCCCTCTCCCGACGGGACAGCAATTCCACGAAGAGTTTGGGACTCACCGCAGACGACAACTGCACAAGCCAGTCTTGCCCCCCAGCAAGTTCCCAGACACGATGATCATGGCGTCATGTACCTCAACATGCTCAAGGGTCATTTTGCTCACGCCAGCGTCTCTGTCAAACCCCTCTATTGGCCAGGTCTCTCCGGGATATGATACAAGCCCCTCGCCCACGCGAGACGCCAGAGCCAACTCCAACGGCAGCCGTCACGGAGTCCAGCTGCCGTTCCGTTGGGAAGAGGTTGGGTGTGTCCGTATGCATACAGTGTGCGCGTGCGCGGCCACACCCGCGAGCCAAGCATCCGGAGGAACAGTCCCCTCCGCCCAGGGCCCATCGCCGTCGCCTCCTTGTTGTGTGAGGGAACACACACACACACACACAGCCCTGCCCTCTTCATCCCTTTCTCTTCTCTTCATCCTCCGTTTCTCAACCGCAGAGCTTGCTTCTGCACCGTCCTTGCTTCCTTGTTTCCTTCCCTCCTCCACTTTCCCCCCGACCTCGTACCTAGGTCCGTGTCGGCGTCATGATTTAAGCGGCGGCGTTCTCGACGGCCTGCTGGGCGTTGGCCTCGGCCAGGTTCCGGACTTCGCCTTGCTTGCCGTTCTGCCACGTGCGTCCCACGGTTAGCGTTGCTATTCCTTGCCAGCTTCCCCTCGCATTTCCCGTCCGCAGGCGTCAATGCCGGCGGGGCGTGTGCTGTCGTGCACCCAGGGAAGGGAGATGGCGATCAACGGGGAAAGGAATGCGAGGAACGTACGGTCCACTTGGCGAAGCGCAGGTCCTGCTGGCCGCGGCGCTCGGCGGCGAGCCTCTTCTCCTCCTTCAGGCTGCGGCGCACGGCGCGGGCCGCGACGGCGAGGTAGCGGTTGTAGCTGTTGATCCCCCCAGCGGTTAGCCTTTTCTGTCTCTTTCTCTGGGTGATTGCCTCCCATTGTGTCCCGTCCGATTCCCCAATTCCTCCCCCGAACCCTTTTTTGTTTTTCCCCCCATCCCTCCATCCCGGTCCCGCCAAATATTGTCCCTCCCCAACCTTGATTTTCCCCGGCCCCGACCCTGTCATTCCAGGACGCGGAAAACAAATGAGAGGGAAATAAACTCACGTAAGACCGGCAGCTTTCCACGCAGACATGTTGGGCGGTTGGCGTCGGAGTGGGACGGTGAAATTGGGGAGTTGCGTCGTTTGAAGAGAGAGCTGTTGTCACTTCACTTGGCGCAAGAAAAGGCTCGCCGCGAAGCCGAGAAGCTCCGCAGATCCAACCCAGGTCCCGCGTCACGTGACCGGACCGGGTTCGGCTCCGGATGGGCATCCCACGCAAATGCCACTCCCGCCCCAAGCGACCAACTTTCATAAGTGAGCAATGCCCTGCTGTCCGAGTCTGAGGGTCAAGATCGGGTTTTGCCTTGACATGAACACTACATGGGCACAGCCAAAAAAAGAGTCGCTTGCCAACTATGCAAATCACGGAATCACAGATTCATGACCATGATCATCATACACCAGGTACATATGCACACACACAAAAATGGCTTCACCCGCCAACCGACCGCCTCTAGAAGAAAACCCATCCTCTTACTTGGTGCCGGTGCCCTCGTTGTCACAGACATAAGAAAGTGAGTTTAGGTCTAGACAATCACTATATGCACATGGGGTCAACGAGCCGCGTCCACGACGGCCCCGAGGGCTGTTGGTACAAGTCTTTTTTTTTGTTTGTAGCTCTCCCGACCCACCCCCTCCCCCTCGGGCTTACCACCTCTCTCTCTCTCTCTTTCTCTCTCTCCCAACCCCTCCATTCCTTGGTCTCCTTGCCATCTCTTCTCGCTTATACCTTGAGGCCAAGGTCCGTGGCATACGGCAATACGTGGAGGTCGCCCACCGCCGCAACGGAGGCCTTGCCCTCTAATAGTGTCTTGGCAGCCTGTCGGACGAGATTCGTGTCAGCCATGAACGGGAACAATACAAGGGAATGACTCGTGGTGACGTACCGCCTTGATCTTGTCAGCAGTCACGCCCTCAAGAGCCTTGACCGCCTCGGCAGCCTTGACGATCTGAGCGCCATGGACCAGGTTGGTGCCGGTCTGAACCAGACCCACGCCGCTGGCCTCGGCGCCCGAGAGGACGTTGTACTTGGCGCGGGCAATCGCCTTGACCAGGTTCTCCTGGGGCACGCCGCCCTCGGCCAGGCCCTTGAGAGCCTTGACGGCCTCCTCGGCGGCCTTGCGCACGGCAGCCGCCGGGCCGTTGACCTGGATGGTCAGCAGGCCGGCGTCCGAGTAGGCGTAGTTGGCGGCCTTGGCGACGGCACCCGGGGCGGAGGCCGCGACGTTGGACAGCAGGGAGAAGCCGGGGGACCACTTGATGGTGGACTCGCCGCCGAGCAGGCCGACGAGGACGGCGATCTCGGCCGAGTTGGCGGCGTTGAGAGCGGCGCCGGGGAAGGCGATGACCAGCGAGTTGCGGCCGGGGCTGGCGATGCGCTGCTCGCCGCCAAAGTACTTGGACGCGGAGGCGGAGACGGCGGACTCGGACTGGGCGGGGACGGACTGGAAGAAGGGCTCGATCCACTTGGACAGGCCGGCCTCGCTGGCGCCGTCGGCGACGACGGCGATGTTGGCCTTGGTGTAGGCCGCCTCGGCGAAGGAGGCCACGGAGTGCTCGTTGAGGTAGGAAGAGATGGGGGTGTTGGGCGTCGGGTAGAGGGGAGCGCCAAGGCCGGAGTGGAAGGCCACCGAGTGGGCAGCGTCGAGGGCGACGGCGGCGGTGTCGACCTTGGCCTGCTTCAGGTGGATGACGTTCTGGACCTCCTCGTGGTACTCATGGGCTGTCACGGGTGAGTCTTGCTGCTCGGCAGAAGGGGGTTTTGGGAAGGGCGCCACGTACTGGTGTAGCGCGTCTCGGAGAGCACCTCGGCCAGCAGCTCGGTGAAGTAGGGCAGGTCCTCGCGGAGGAAGCTGGCCTGCAGCACGAGGGCTTCCCGGGTGTGGTAGGCCTGCAATTGACCGCCGAGAAGCTCGGTCTCACGGGTGATGCGGAGAGCGGAACGCTTGTTGGTGTTCTGCGGCGGGGAAGCAAATTAGCTCATCTGGTGTTCCCGATGCGCCTGACGACCATGCCCGGCCCAGCCTCGGCTTCCGGTGCAAGAGAGAGAGAAAAAAAATAACGTGCCTTGAAGGCAAACTCCTCCAATCCAACGGTCAGGCCCGGGAGGGGCTCGTAGCGGGTGCCGGCCTTCGCGACGACGGCGAGGCGGGTGGTCGGCCCATTGTCGTCCCGGGAGGCAACCTTGACGCCGGCGATGGTGGTGGGTTCGAACGAGGATTTCGGCGACGCGACGGCAGCGAACCCACGCTGGGCGAGCTTTGCAGCCCCCTGGCGACGGAGGGCCAGCTGGCTGCCCCTCGACAGAGCCGGTCTGCAAATCATGGTGGAGGGGCCGTTGGTCGTCAATTGACTCGGGGGTTGTGTTTGGTGTTGTCCGGCAGCGCACCACTGGGGTGAGGGAGCTCTGCTTTCTCGACCTTCGCAGTGTTCCGAAAATTCCCTGGGGGGCTCCCGGTATGACGGAAAAATTGGCGTGCCGGGGCCCGGGGGGGTTCTGGTACGGTATCTTACGGAGCGGGCGGCTTGCTAGACGGACAGTGAGCTAGCCAGCCAAGGTGGGCTTCACGTCTACGCAGTAACTACTACAGTAGGTAACTAGCGGGCATCCCCCCATCCGCCAGGTCATCCCACCTGATCTGATTTCATGACTGCACAGTACCCATGTAAGTTGCAAGCCAAGGCAGTCAAGAGGTAGATTTTTGTTGTTTTTTGCATCCTTGAGCAATCCATCAACATCACTAAGTGCTCTCCCACGGCATGACTCCTTTTGTTTTTCTTTTTTTTGAAAAGTCGACGTATGTCAGGTAGTTATGCAGCGAGCGTCAATAAGTTCCCACCCTGCTTCTCAAGAGTCTCATGCCAACCGGAACCGTTGCATGGTCTGATTATCTCAGCCTGGACCTGTGTCAGCAATGAAACGGCCGCCACGATTGGCCAAATCGAAAGCCGAGAGCTGCCCCGCGGCTGGCCGCCTCTCTCCATTTTTTTTTTCGCCGCGTCTCTGACGCTGTGACTCTGCGGCCTTGCAACCGAAGTAACGTGGGAAAATTATCAGAGCCGTTTTGATTTGAGGGTCCCCCACCAAACCAACCATTGTCTTTCACCTGCTTCACCTCGGACCTCTTCGACAGGTTTCAATGCGTCTCCGGTAGCGGCTCGACAGCTCTAGAGATAGTGAGAGCATCTCTAGACGCTTCCCCACGCCCGGTCCGCGTTCGAAGCGCAACGCATCATGCTGGTTGTACGTTGCCGTCATCCCCACCGAGTCGAGCCTGGTGTCCTGTTGCGTGCCCGTCGCATGCGACAGCATCGCGCACGCCCGCTTCCCGAGCCCCATCCGGTCGCACCGGTCTGACGCAGTTCCAGACAAAGCCGCTGGCGGAGCTCTGCGCTCTGCTCATTGACGAGCTCCATGGCGAGCTCCCTTCGGTGCGTTGCCTCCCCTTCCGAGCCCGCGCTCCTTCGCGAACTGACCGTGGCCAACCCCCTTGCAGAGGATCTTTGCGATGCTCCTGACCAAGGGCCGCTCCACCGTGCCTCAGCTCGCCCAGTACACGTCGATGACGCCGCGTCAAATCCGCCACGGCCTGGCGGTCCTCCATCAGCATAACCTCCTCTACTACCATGTCGACGCCAGCTCGGACCTGGCATTCTACGAGGCCAACCCCGAAAACGCCTACAACCTGATCCGCACCGGCAAGATCCTCGAGATGGTCGAGACCTCGTTCGGCGCCCCCGCCAAGGACGTGGTGCAGAGCCTGCTGCTTTCGGGACAGACGAGGATATCGGACCTGGTCGCCGCCTACAAGGAGAAGATTGACCACGCGACCAAGGAAGCGGCGGCCAACGGGGAGGAGGCAGACTGGGCGGCGGAGACCAACGGGATCAACGGCGACGCTCCATCGACCAACAAGGCCGGACCTGTGGTGAAGAGCACGGCGCACCTGAATTCCATTCTCTGCCGGCTCGTCGAGGCCGAGCTCATCGAGGTGGTGCACTCGACGACCTTTGAGAGCCCCCAGGACGTGCAGAAGATTGTGGAGAAGGAAGTCATGGACAAGTTCTTCCCGGCCGGCGTCAAGGGGAACAAGGCCAAAATCGAGTTTCAAGAGAAGATGGCCGAGGGGCTCCGCAAGGTGCGGGCCGAGTCCAAGTCGCTCAAGCGGAAGCTGGAGCAGCAGGGGAGCGGGATCAAACGGCGGAAGCTCATGGAGAACCTCGCCATGGCGGTCACCAACGGGAATCACGAGGAGGACCTCGACCCCGTCCTGGACGTGAGTGCATCGCCCCTATCCTCCTGCGGGCCTGCGGTGCTGACGCTTTCCCCCAGCCGAGACAAGTCATCCGGATCAACTACGAAAAGTGCCTCGTCGACCTGCGCAACCGCCGTCTGGTCCAGTTCGCGACCGACATGTACGGAGAGACCACGGCCTACGTCTACGGCGTGCTGTTGAAGCTCCTGACCAAGGATTTGCCCCGCTGCCGTCAAGATCCCCTGGCCGATGTCTCGGAGGACAAGCACGACGCAGAAAAGCCCTTCCTCGTCACGACGGATCTGATCCTGGACAACCTCAAGACGTCGGTGGATCTCTCGCTGGGGATAGGAAAGGCCGAGAGGCGGCAGGTTTCTCGCTCGGTCGCCGAGCGGGTCGAACCCTACCCGCCGGCCAGGCGGACCTTTTTGGACGAAGCCGAGGTTGAGGGCGAGGCCAGCGCGGACGAAGACGAGGAAGACGACGAGTCCAGCGAGGGGTCGGAGGAGGACGAGGAGGATTACAAGCCCGTCGCGAACGGGGAGGCGAACGGGGTGAACGGCACCAACGGCGCGCGGGTCAAGTTCGCCGGGGCGGGCGGCGCCGCCAAAGAGCCGCGACGGTTGGACCGGCCCACGCAGCTCCGCCAGCACCTGCTCCTGCTCTGCGAAAGCACGCAGCACTTTGTGCGCCACTGCGGGCCGGACGAGTGGACGGTCGATTTCCCGGCCCTCCTGCGGTCGCTGCGCGAGACGGAGCTCGACACGGTCATCGAGCGCAAGTGCGGCCGGCAAGGCCTGCGGCTCGCGCGCATTCTGCGTTCCAAGGGAAAGCTCGAAGAAAAGGCGCTGCCCAACGTCGCGCTGATGCGCAAGCCCGAGCTGCAGCAGAAGATGCTCGAGATGCAGTCGGCAGGGTTCGTGTGGGTGCAGGAGGTGCCGCGGGATCTCAAGGCCGATGTGAAGAAGTCGTTTTTCCTCTGGTTTTGCGACGTGGAGCGGTCGCTGGGGCAGATGCTGGCCAACAGCTACACGACCATGGTGCACTGCATGCAGGTGCTCGAGGCGCTGCGGTACAAGGAGAGGGATGTGCTCGAGACGACCAAGCGCACCGACGTGAGGGGGAGGGAGAAGGATGCCATGCGGAAGGAGTACTACGAGAGGTACTCGAGGTACCTGGACTGCGAGAGGAAGCTGTTTGCGCAGATGATGAGGCTGGATGATCTCGTCTCGGTGCTGAGGGATTTCTAGGCCTTGCAGGAAGAGGAACAAGAAGCCTGAAGGATCTTTGGGGGTGTGTGTCGGACAGGCCGGGTTACAACCGATTTGCACCATGTCATGGAGGATATGGGCATACCTTTCCCCCAAAAGAAACCACCACACGATACCTATTGCATCGGCGGCGTACATAGTTGGCTCGGGGGTCACAAACAAAGTCTAGGGTTCTTGGGGTCATGCCATATGGCCGGCGTTCTTATGGAGGGAGGCGGGGGAAAGGGGTGGTTCTGAAACGGGCACTGGTTCAGGCGGGAGAGAGATGAAAGAGCGCTCCGACGGCTGTCATGTTCGAAGTAGTCATGGTGTCGAAGGTGTCTGCGTATATTTTGCTTGCTAGCTACCTACCTACCTACCTACCATACCCATTCTACCTTGACGCCGCTGCGGCGACAGACTGCACCCAATACACTAGCACAAGTAATACACTTCTTACCATCATAGCCTGCTCTGTTATTCCCTACCCACCGCCTAGCCCCACCCGTCTCAGGGTGTTGCGCTGTGGCACCGAACTCCAACGGTTCCGGGCTTATCTTATCGCGCCTCCCCTGGTGCGACTTTGGGTAACTTCCAAACATGCGCCGGACCGGAGGGGCCCCACCCAGAATTTTTTTGGTGGGGCCCGGCAAGTGACTGGCCCCGAGAATAAGTCGGATACCTCCGTCCACGGCCGTTTTCCTTCTCTTCGTTTTTACCGCAAGCCAAAAAACAGATACCCATTGACGCGGCCCTCGTTGTCCTTTGTACCCGTCTGGCCTTTGCCCTCGCTGCGGTCGTTCAGGAGCTGGCGTTTTTCGGTCCTTCTCTGTCGCAACCCTCTTTTCTAAAAACTAATACCCATTTACACCAACCCCATCCCCAACCCGTCAACATGTCCCCGCCCGTGGCCGGTCTGAAGGAGAAGGAGTCCAACCTGGCGAGGTTGCTGGGGTCCGGTACGCTCGTCAGGCCCTTGTGACGCGTGCTCAATGGCAGGAGGAGGGCTGACATGGTCTCAACAGGCTCCGCCGGTATCGCCGAGCTGGCCATCTTCCATCCCGTGCGTTCCCAGCGCTCCTCCGGCTTAAAGCATGACTGAGGACTCCCGGGCTGACCAGGCACCGCCACCGGACAGGTCGATACCATTGCCAAGCGGTTGATGAGCAATGAGGGCAAGGTACGCGCAAATATTTCCAGCCTTTCACCCACCCTCCCCGGCGGGCGCGGCGGCGAAGGGAAGGGGACCGAGAGAGGCAGCAGCGGAAGGGGACGGCAAGAGACGAAAGACGAGAGACTGACGCTTCCTCTCCCCATCTAGGTCAACAACCTCTCCAAGCTCAACACGGTCATTTTCAAGGACAAGGCCTCGGCGCCCGTCGTCCGCAAGTTCTTCTCCCTCTTCCCTGGCCTCGGCTACGCCGCCGGCTACAAGGTCCTGCAGCGGGTGTACAAGTACGGCGGCCAGCCCGTCGCGCGCGACTACCTCACCACGCACTACTCCAAGGACTTTGAGCGCGCCTTTGGCAAGAAGACGGGCAAGGCCGTCCTGCACTCGACCGCCGGCAGCCTGATCGGCATCGGCGAGATCGTGCTGCTCCCCCTGGATGTGCTCAAGATCAAGCGCCAGACGAACCCGGAGGCCTTCCGCGGGCGGGGTATCCTCAAGATCATCAAGGATGAAGGGTTCGGGCTGTATCGCGGCTGGGGCTGGACGGCGGCGCGGAATGCGCCCGGCTCGTTCGCGGTGCGTTGAACCACACACCCCCTCCCCACCTTTCTTCTCGGCTACCCCCATTCCATAGGAATCAACCCCCCGCTGACCGGCTTCTGATGCAGCTCTTCGGTGGCTCCGCCTTCGCCAAGGAGTTCCTCTTCAAGCTGCAGGACTACAACAAGGCCACGTGGGGCCAGAACTTTGTCGCCTCCATCGCCGGCGCTTCGGCCTCGCTCGTCGTCTCGGCCCCGCTCGACGTCATCAAGACGCGCATCCAGAACCGCAACTTCGATAACCCGGAGAGCGGCTTCCGCATCCTGGCCAACATGGCCAAGAACGAGGGCCCGTCGGCTTTCTTCAAGGGCTTGGTTCCCAAGGTGAGCTTTTGACCTTTTGTCTCCCTAACGAACCGGGTTGGGTCGGTAAAAGCAGCGCATGCTGACGGCGCAACTCTTCTTTCTAGCTCCTCATGACCGGTCCCAAGCTGGTCTTCTCCTTCTGGCTCGCCCAGACCCTCATCCCGGCCTTCGACGTGGCCTTCAAGAAGTGAGCTTGCTTCTGTAAGGTACTCACTCACGCACTCAAGCCAAAGATCGAGCACAACGATGCGTGAAGGACACGGAACCGTGGGCTCTCCATCACAGAAGCGGACGCCACGTCTTGTGGTACGTGGGGAGGGGGAAGAAGCACCGCTCCTCTACCCCTGAAGTGTACAACTAACTACACCCACCACCTCCTTCTCACCCCCATCAAAATACGATGGATTGAGACGGGATCTTCTTTTTTTCCGGGCGTTGGAGGGATATCGCAGCGACGAAACGACCGGCGGGCAGGACAGCGGGTTGTTTTGGCTCGGGCAAGATAGAGAGCTCGGCGGGCGTGGTCGCGGCGGCCGCCGCGAAGAGCACCTGGTCGGAGTCTATGGCTATCTACCGCGGGGGTAAGATAGGGTGGGTATGCAGGCAGGTAGGGTGGATTGGGTTCTGTTTCAGTGTTAGACGGGTTTGGTCTGTATATATACATACATGCATCCTACTGGTGAACAGTAGCACAAAAGGGATACCTCGCTCCTCTTCTCATGACCTTGATTGCGTGTGGTGGTTCTCCCCCCTGCCTGCTCTAATTCCAAGCTGAAAGCTCCCATTGCTTGTCAACCATCCATCCATACAAGTACTACTATCGTTCATCATTCGTTATATCATTTCCTTCATCCGGCATATCCTCTCCAACCCCACCCCCCTCCTCTCGCCCCCCTTGTCCTCCGCAAGGCACCTTTGATATGTTTTTGGCTCTCTGAACATCAGAATTCCCACGACGACGCCCACATCCAGTGGCGTACCTCACCTAGGTAAGGTAGGTATCCATGCATACGCATACACACGCACACACATATATCATTACAAGGTAGACGCACACATATATATATCAATACAAGGTACACACACACACACACACATATATATATATATATATAGATATTACATATATATATATATAGATATTACATATATATATATATATATATATGTATAAGGTATACACACATATATGCATACATATGTATGTATATGTATAGATAGATAGATATATGTACGTATTGTGCATGTGTAGCTACGTGCTGGCATGCAAGCATGATCACACAACCACCTCCAACGACCCGCCCCAGTGGGGATGGCGCCGCCGAGCCTCGTCGCCGGGATCGGAGGCGCCGGCGTCCGCTTGCGCCTGCTTCGTCGTGCGCCTGTACGCCTTGAGCGCGGCGACCACGTCGCGCATGCGGCGGAGGTCGGCGGGCGTGGGCTTGGGGATGGGGATGGGTCCTGTCGCTCGACGAGGACGAGGGGGAGGAGCAGGAGGAGGAGGAGGAGGAGGTGGTAGTGATGGTGATGGTGATGCGTGGGAGGGAGGGTGGGAGGGGGTTTTGCCGGTGGCTTTTGCGGTTGTGGTCGTCGTCGCCGTCGGGGTTGTTCGGTTGGTGTTTTTGATTCTCGTGAGCAGCTTTTGAAATCGGCTCTGGGTTGGCTTTGGCGTCTTGTTGCCGTTTGCGGAGGTGTCGTCCGTGCTGGTGCCTTGCCTTGTAGCGCCCTCGGCTGTGGCGCTGGTGCTGTCGTTCTCCGCTGTTCCGTCGCCAGCTGCTGCGTTCGCACGGTCAAAAGCTGCTGCGGCTGCTGCTGCTGCTGCTGTTGTTGTTGTTGCTGTCTTTGGCGCTTGATGCTGCGTCTCCGCTGGTAGAGGGGGATACAACATCGCGTCCCACGCCGCCGAAAAGATGACGTTGCCCTCTGGCACGCCAGCCGCTATGTGGTTCGGCGTGGCCGGGCACGGATCCCTCTGTAGACACGGCATGTGCGCGAGGCGCGCATAGTTGTGCACCGCGGGCGGGTATCGCTCGCGCTCGTCCGTCACCTGCGGCTCGGAATGCCCCGGCTCGCCGATCAGGACGAGCTTCTCGTGCGTCTTGTCCTCCCAGGTCCAGGTGTGCCGGATGAGAGTATGAGGGTAGTGCTCACCAGGACCCGGGCGAGAGTCATGGTCATATGAGCTGACGGAGGAGGCGGTGGGTGAATTCTGGCTTTCGTATCCGATGCTGGCGTGGTCCGAGTCGGAATCGCTAAGGGTTGAGTCTTCGCGTCGAGAAAAGGTTTGGTTTACCATAGGGTTGTCGATTGCCTCGATGATGGCGATGTCTGTAAAAGCGGATGCGGGCTGGGGTTGAGAGGAAGAGGAGGAAGTGAAGGGGGAGGCGGGGGACAAGACACTTGTTGATGCAGGTCGAACGAGCTCGCTGTCAGGATGGCGACTGCCATCGACACGACCGGAGGAGAGAGGTTTGTGAGGGGAGGCCAAGGGAGGAGGGGCACGGGTGCGGCGATTGTCCGCGGGGGGGATTCCCGGGTCGGCGTGGGCGGATGCCGCTGATGGCGGGGCGGCGGCGGCGGCGGAGGCTGGCCATGGTGACCACCTGGACTCGCCGAAAAAGCTAAACTGGGCAGCGGCATCGTCCAGGAGGGTCCCGGCATCCAGGTCGTATTCCTGGTCCTCGGCGTCGTCAGCCCCCAGGATGCCCTCCGCCTCGAACACGTCAGGCTCGAATTCGAGCCGGATATGCCGCAGGCCCGGCAGGACGGCCCCCTCGCACGCTCGGCCGGCGGACGCCTTGAAGTCCTGGATGGCGCGCTCTTGGACGGCCGCCAAGCGCAGGAAGCTGATCAGCTTGTCGATCAGCGGGCCCGAGGAGCGGCGAGGGATGCGGCAGAGCGTGAGCGAGCGCAGGCGCGGGTTCATGTCCGGGACGAAGACCTCTGGGTAGGCGAGCTCGGCGCGCGGCAGGAAGTGCGTCTCTGCCAGCCAGCAGCACGCGGCGGCCGACAGCCCGTCGATCTCCAGCGAGGGAACCTGCGTGACGAGCGAGTGGTGGATGCGCAAGACTTGCAGGTCGGCCGAGAAGATGGGCCGGAAGAGGTGGGCCCAGCCGAGAAAGCCCCAAAGTTTGGCGCTGGAGGGGAGCCAGGAGAAGGACGCGACGGCGGGATGCCGGATCGCCGGGGAATTGCATTCAAGGCGCTGCAGGCGGCTCCCCGAAAGCCTGATCATCCGCGCCAGGCCCGCGGCGGAGATGTCGGGGTTGTCGTTCAAATAGAGGTGCGTGATATCCCGCTGGTCTTGCAGCACTTCTGAGATCCTGGTGTGCCGGGGATCGGGAGGGTGGGAGCCCGCAGGGCCCGCGAGCATGAGCTTCAGGGCATCGGCCGAGTCGGGGAGGATCTCGACCAGGCCGTCGAGGCGGTGGCCGACGTTGGGTAGTCCTGCGTCTTGCGGGGCCGGCACGGCGTAGAGCGGCGGATCGGCCAGGTACCGAAGAGGGTGGCTGAAGGTGCGGCTCCAGTCCGACTCGTGGACGGTGAACCAGCGGCCGAACCAGGGGCTGCTCGCGTCGGGATCCATGAGGGCCCTCCCCTCGGACGCGAAGCGGACCAGCCGCAGCGTCCGCTGCGGTAAGCATACCTGGGACATGAGATCCAAGGCGCCATCCGTAAGCCTGTTCCGGCTGACATCGATGCTCCAAAGCTGGCCGCGGAATGAGAACAAGAGCTGTTGAGCCGCGGAAGAGCCGGCGCCGCAGCCGCGAACCTTGAGAACTCGCAAGTTGCGCAGCCGGCCAGGGCGCAGTGACCTGTAGAGCATGAGGCTCGATACCGAGCCCGGCATGTCCGACATGTCCAAATACACGACGTCTTTGAGATACGTCGCGTCAAATATCTCTGCTGGAAGCGCAGACCGGCAGCCAGCGAGGCTCAGGAGCAGCAGGGACTTCATAAACCACAGGAACGGCGACGCCCAGCTGTGCAACCGGCTCTGCGTCCAGCGCAGCTCGGGCCCCAAGCCCGGCTGGCCGTCCAGCAAGAGGCATCTCAAGGCCGGGAACAGGTCGGCCTTGGAGAGGATCACGGTGGACAGCGGGGTCGCGCTGTCGGCGCACAAAGCAAAGTCTGCGACGCCGGCGAAGAGCCGGCGGGGATCGTACGTGTGAACCAAGGCCCGGGTGCTCGGCCGGACGGTTTTGGCGTGGGCCAGGAACTGGTTCGCCCAGTCGGGATCTATAGGATGCAGCCAACACGTCAGTTAGACGGGGTTGGGGGAGGAGGGGGGGGGGGGTTACATGTGAGCAAAGACGAGAACCAACGTCCAACAGGGATCCGATGGTGACGCAACCACCGAAGCCCAGGTAGTCAGTCACCCAGCAGATAAGACACAGAGAGGAGAGAGGGAAACACAAAAGAATCAAACAAGACGCTACTAGCCATTGCCATTCCGTATCTGACAGAGCACGGCGATGGGATCTCCCCAAAGGCGGGGAGCAAACTCGCGGTAAAAGCGCTGCGAAACCCGGCAGAGGCGGGCGTAGTCGCGGAGCGGTACGTACGGAGCCACCAGGGTCAACCAGTCGGGCCGGGTGGTGGCTTCATGGTACGTGGGCGGGAGGGCATCCGGGTGAGCCATGGCCGTCGGTGACAGGTACGTAATCTTGACTAGGCCAGGATGCCGGAGCCAGAATGGAGCGCGTTTTGTCGGTGGCGGGCCTCCTCGTTCTGACGACTGGTGGTGGTGGTGGCGGTGGTGTTGCGGGAGTCAAGCCGAGCGGGCGATGGCATGGCGGCGGCGGGGAGCGAGGTACATTGGATGCCGCCGTCATCAAATCATGGCGCGTCAGCCTGGAATGGGTTTGGCTCCGGCTTGGCTCCGACCGAGCTAGTTAGGGGCTGAGCTGAGCTGAGAACCGAGCCCGGCCACCCCGGTCAACGGTTCGGCGGCGTCTCGTTTCGGCGGCTTCGACGGTTCCCCGGCTGAGGTGGCTTTTGGTGCGAAGCAGCCTTGTAAGTGCTAGGAACATGCGCGGAGCCCGGCCGGGTCCAGAAGCCAGCGTCCAAGAGAAACGATGTGGAGAAAAAGGCAGTTTAAGTTGCCGATCCCGGCTTGGCACCGTCTCCCTCCCGCCCTCGATACATGCAACATCAGCCACGCGCCCCGGTTAGAGGATGGGGGATCCACCGGCGTGCCCAACGTCACTCCATCGCCCGGCGCGGCTCTCTCACATCTCAAAACGACCTGTCATATCTCTATCCCGCAAACCATTCCATGCGCCCAGCGAGACGAAGTCCCCGACCGCTCACCCCCTGATTCTCGGCTTGGACGTCTCAGACAAGTGCGTGATTTCAAACAATCGACTCGGGCTCTCCAGCATGCGAGTTATCAAAGGCGAATCGACTTCGAGATCCGATCTCGCCCGCGTCTTGGGATGCCGCTTCAACGCAATGGGTTGGGCATGACAAGGCTGCAGCTCAGATCTGGATCCCCCATCGCTCTGCACGTCCGCGGTTCCGAGCACCAACCGACCTCTGGTTCCTGTCAATGTGCGCGTGCCGCTGTCATGCTGGCAATCAAAGAACCGAAGCAAGCACGCGCAAGACGGCCAAGCCGGAGTTGGATCCGCGAACAATTACCCTGGGTAACAACATCATCACCACCACCACCAACACCACCAACACCCACAACAACAACAACAACAACAACAACAACAGCAGCAGCAGCAGCAGCAGCAGACCTTTTGCAACAACAATGCAGCCGCATTCCGTATGGAAGGAATGTTTGCATCTCAGCGCCAGGTGATTTCCCGAGTTTGTTTCCTTGATCCAAGCCGTCCACAGCCCATCTCCCACCGGCAGCGCCACCTACCTAGCTCACCACCGCCACCCCCTCTTCTTCCAATCTCTTGGTTCATGCGAGTTCCTAGTTGTGTTTGCATCCGCCGTATGCACCACGTCAGTTGGTCACAACAACCTGCCTCCCTCCACCGTGACAAGCCATGCGCAAGTTCGTTCTGTATACCCTCGAGACCCTTTTTTCCCTTCCCCCCCCTCTGTACGAATCGCTTTGAGGCACCTGGCATCCAGCAACATTCTACATGGGGCCCAGCACTGCGAGACAGTTTCACATCAGGTAGGGACGTCCCTGCGCGTCTGCATGAGGCTTGGGCCAAAGTGGACAAAGTCAAAAAGGGCATGACATGGAAACCTCTCGGAGCGCGGGGTGTGCGCGCGTGCATGGATGTTTGTGTGTTTCCCCCCCCCCCCCCCCCCCCCCTGTTGCATGCCAGACCGGACTCGATTCGACGCAAGATACCGCCCCGTCGGTTCGGCATACACACACACACACACACACACACACACACACACACACCTCACTCTCACCCAGTTTTCTGTCTTTTCCTTCTGTCGCACCGAGCGTTGAGGTCCCGTCCGTGTCACCTCAGGGCTCCAGCCGATCTGTGTTACCCAAGATCGGAGGCTCTGAAAAGTGCATCTTCGCTCGTCCAAAGCATCAAGAGCAGTAGCTTGACGCACTTCAAAAAAAATACATCAGAGATAGAAACAACGGGTCCAGGTAGTACCGGTACTTGACCCGGAGTAGCGCTTGGCATTGCGATGCAGCATGGCATCTCGCCATGAAAACAAAAAAGAAAAAACAATACGCACGACGCACAGTAAACACGCACAGTCCGTCGGTGTGTATCGGTGCTCGAAATCCTATACTATAATAATAATAGTATCTGGCTGTTGGAGAGAGAAAGGAAGGGTGAATTGCTACCTGGCCTACGCAAAAGGTACCTCTTCCATGCCATTCCCCATTCATTCGCCCAGGACGGACATGCCACGGCTGAGACATGCATACATACGTATTCCATCACAGCACACACACCCCCCCCCACCCTAACCTACCAACCGTCAGCCTAAAGTGCCCCCAAACATGGCCATTGGTAGGCGGTGCTGGGAAAAGTAGCAACGCAAAAGGCGCAATCCGGCCGTGCTTGTGATGGCACGGCCGTACAAGAAAGAACTTCCCTGACCGTGTGTCACTTCTCTCATCCTACACGTCGCCCGACCATCCCAAAACGAGAGCATGCACAGCGGAACCCCTGGTTGTTTGTTTCTCCCGTGGGACCAATAACAAGGTACATGGAGCACGCACACTCGAAAAACGCCCCCGCGGTAACCTCCCTTCAAGCCCGAGCCCTATCCTCCTATCCCCTATCCCATGATCCCTCTTCCTGTCCAGCCCCGATCCCCAGATTAACAAACGCACATTATCATTATCAAGTACGGTGATCGATTTGCCACCCCGCTCTCCCCCTCCCCTTGGCGGAGGAGCCGGTGGCATGTAGCGGTTCAATGCCCGAGCGCTGAGGGCCGTTGGTTTCCAAAACCACCCCCGGCGCGGATGGATAGCATATGCCCAACCTTGCATGGTATCGCGTGCCCTCTGCGGAACCCCGTGCCTCTCACGGAGAGGCGGGGCACCTCTTTGGCCGCTTCCGCTGATTCCGCAGGATCCGCTCGAGCAGCGCCTTCGCCTCGGGGAAGTGCTTGACGCGGGCCTCCTTTTCGCCCGGCCTCGGCTCCCGGGTGTGCAGCCTGATGTGGTTCACGTAGTTGTCGAACCGGTTGAACCTGTGGCCGCAAAACTCGCAGCCCCAGCTGGTGTTGGTGTGGGCCCTGGTCAACACACGTCAGCGCAAGGCCTGGCTCCAGCTGCGCGAGGAGGCCGAGGGAGGCTGGGATGGATGCGGGAGAGAACGTACGATTTGAGGTGCCGCTTGAGGTGCTCCTTGCGGCGGAACACCTTTCCGCACCCCACAACTTCGCAGTTGTTGCTGGCCGACCTTTCCACCATGATATCCCCCTCGGGGTCGAGCTTTTGGCAATGCTCCTTCTTGCTCCGCCGCTCGAGGCCGGACGAAGCGTCCTGCCGGAGGTGGTGTTGCAGTGCCGTCGTTCGGTGCCTCGCTTGGTGCATCATGCGCGCCCGCTTGCTGGCCGCGCTGACCGGCGTGGACGGTGGAGATGGCGTGAAGGGTTCGTCATGAGACGACGAAGTAGACGGCGTGGGGGGCATGGCATCGTCGTTTCCCAGCTCATGCTTCCTCCGCTGGCCGATAGGGACGCTTCGTGCGGGCGACGGTAGCTCGAATTGTATCGGGCTTTCGGGATACGCCCAATGCGCCATGTTGGTGCTCGACAGGCCGAACGGCGTGGGTGCCGAAGGGCCTGATAGCAGGGGGTGCATGGCAAAGTCGCTGGCAACAGCATAGTCTCTGCTGCTCGCGGCTTGCACGGCATCAGCAAAATCGCCACCGTCGAAAGAAGGGAGCCCATGGGCTTCTGGGATTCCCCTTGTGGGAGTCCCCGACAAGGGGGAACACCCTATTTCCACCAAGCCTTCTGAGACAGGCGTTGTGGGCGACACCGGGAACTGGAAAGACCTCGACGAAGACGGCGTCAGCTGAGCAAAGGTGAAACTGTCGTTCGTCGAAGATGAAAAAGAGGAATTGAAGTCGATGCTGCCGGGGATGCCTGGAGTGGCACAGCCAGAGAGGGGCATCCTCAACGGGGGACACCAGGAGCTGGTACCCCCCGCCGACAAAAGGAAGTCGAAGTCATAATCGGCGCTGTTGCCGGCAAGGTCCAGGCTCAGGACGGGAAGCTGCCTTAACGCCATCTTGGAGTGAACGCCTGGGAATGTCCCTCGACAGCAAGGAGAAAGAGGGAAAGGAAAAGAAAAGAAAAAGGAGGGAAGAGAAGATGTCTTCTGCTTCCGCCAGAGATGGGGAGGGGAGAAGGAATGGAGAGAACCGAGTTCATAAGTAGCCCGGGAGACCAGCGAGATCATCAGGGTCACCCGCCTCGTCTCATGCATGAGAGACAGAGCCATGCTGAAATGGGGATGTCGCCGGCCAAGACGAGAGACCCAGGGATCTCGTGAGGAATGCCGCGGCTCAACTCGCCGAGAAGGGCGGCCGTTGTTCGCTCACGGGCAGGATCGGCCATGCAGCAGCATACCCCCCCCCCCTTACCACCACCACCACCACCACACCGGCGGCCCGCACAGCGAGGTACTGGTACAGCTCCCCGGGTGATCTCCAGTGCATCCAAGCGGCCGTGCGGAGGGAGGCGTCGGAGCCAGGCCAGGCGTTGGTTTTGCATGCGGTCGGTCCCACCCTGTCCGGAGGGGAGAATCAGCCCCGCAGACGCAGGAACCAGAGACCAGGTATGGCACCCACACCACCTCCCTTTGCAATGAGATCCGAACGCTGCTGGGGGGTGAGAGCGCCGAGAAATGGTGCGGCAAGCTTGCTGCGAGCCCGCTGCAAAGCATTTTGTCCAACCAGGCTCGGCTCGGGGCTTCCTGGAGACGGTTGCTGTTGGCAGCAGCTCGGCGACCTGACAGGGGCCAGAAACGAACCGTCGGGCCCGAGCCCGTGGGAGCCCTGCCTCTCTCTTTTGCGCGCCTCTCGGCGGAGACAAGAAGCAGCCGCGTAGATCGGCCGAACCACCTACCCATACCCCTGGGAGGGGTCTCTGGGCTCACTGAGGTGGCGTTGTTGCCCCGGGGCTTGGAATGGCAGGGCCTCTCAAGGGAATGAGGAACCGGGCTCCAACGCCGGTTCGCCTTGCTGCCCGCCGGCTGAGACAGCCAAAGGGTGCGGTAGCTCAATCGACGGCTTGCCAGGCAGAGCCCGCCCTGCTG
Organism: Remersonia thermophila; assembly: GCF_042764415.1. Taxonomy (NCBI): domain Eukaryota; kingdom Fungi; phylum Ascomycota; class Sordariomycetes; order Sordariales; family Chaetomiaceae; genus Remersonia; species Remersonia thermophila. The sequence goes on from NC_092222.1 coordinate 305,946, forward strand.
AGGAGGAGACCGGCCGAGGGCCCGGATTGGCAGGGCTTTCATGAAGCCCCTCGCAATCAGAGGTGTTGTGATGCTCTCTCCCTCTCCCCAAGGATGGCGGAAGCCGGGTGTTTAAGAGCAGCGGGTGAGTCCCGGGTGGATGAGGAGAGCGATGCGCTTCGCATCATGCTGCACGCCGATCGGGCACGAAGGGCACATGGCTCGAGGATCTCGAGGATTGCGATGGCCCGAGCAAAAGAGAAAGAGGCCGTGTCAAAGGGTCCAGGTTTGTCGAGTTATCTCGAACCTACAGGCCAACCCTTCAGGCTGACTCTGCTGGGTGCCAGAACGGGAAAGGTGAGGCTTGCAGCACTCGCCGTGCTCGCCCAAACCCTCCGTCCTCCATTCCCAATTGGAAACTGGCCGCGTTCGATCTGCTCTCCTTGGAGAGGGAACGCTGCAAGATAGATGATTCGGTACAGGATTCTCCCCCTTCCTCCTCCCCAACCCCCAACCCCTGGATCTCATAGGTACTGTTTACCGTACACAGTACTTTAGGTAATACCTACCTACTATACACAGTAATACCTCCGAGCAGGTACTTTGACCCATGCGGGCGGGGTCAAGACTCGGGTCCAGTAGGTGCTGATTCAGCGTGCAGCTCCCACCATTCTGTCAGAATCCATACTTTTGCTTCTATTTAGGGGGTCTGTACGCTGTAGGTACTGCGTACCTATTCGTCTGACGTTCCCCTATGGACCCCCCGGATCGACCGAGACGCGTCCGCAGCCCATGCAGGATACCTACTGCGTAGCAACGAATACCGTATTGTGGACCCCTCCCAACCCACATGTCCCAGCGAGCAGCCCAGCCGGGAACGCGCCTGTTTGGTTGGCCGCTCCACAACCTTATCTCAACGTCACCGAGCTGAAGTTGGCACTGTCCACGATGCAAACTCGCCGACGGCATCACAGCCGCGTCCTGGCTCGGAGCTACCATTGGAAGGGATTCACGGGTCCGAGTTGTCCGCTCGCCTGCTTGTACCTCGCTCGCGCTAGTCGTTCCTGGAAACGCGTCTCGGCCTTTCGGGGTCACGGCCGCTTCTCTCAGGTGAGAAGAAAATACCTAGGTGAGGGGACAAACAGCCCAAGCAGCACTCGCAATGCGACATCCGACCATGGTTTGTGCGCTGTTTCCGGCCAGCGATGCTCCCATCGAGGACTGGGTTGGCCTTTTTTTTTTTTTTATTCCTCCCTTTTTCTTTTCATTTTGAGGGGGCACTGGTGACATCCATGGTGTGGATCCATGGAGCAGCGTGAAGGCTTTCTGGATCTTCATGTTGAGTTTTGTCCTCCGGGTCCAGCTTCACGGTGGCTCAACGCATCCGTGTTTTGGTGGCGAGACTTGGCTCCTGGGGTTTCAGGGGGCTCCGCGTGTGGACTCCATTCACCCTCCCTTTGGCGTTTTGAATTTCCTCCGTCGTGTCTCCTTCGCTCCCTCGGTATTAATCACTCTTTTTGGTCTCGATGGAAGCCTCCCTCGGATACTACTTGAGAGCATCCCACAGATACAAAAGAGACCGGCTCTTGTACGTTGCGCTTTGTCTAGAAGCGACTGCTTGAGCGTCTTTGACCTCTTGCCTCGCTTTGTTTGCTCCAAGATGCCTTGTCACAACTTCTAGTCTTCCACCCGGATTGGGATGTGCGCCGCCCAAACCACGGCCGACGAGGTTCGCAGCTCATTCGCCCAAACAGTCCGCCATTCTTACTCTCATGGCCCAAGTCAGAAACCTTGGGCATGCTTCAATAGAGTCTCCCTCTGGAGGCTGCATGGGCTCCACGGACCGCATCCTCTCTCGCGCTCCCGTGATCCCAGTGGTAATATGGAAAGGCTCAGGAGAAATGCAAAGGACGCTTGTAAAAAGAACAGAAAAGAAAAAGAAAGGAAACAGAAAAAAACAGGCTCGTCACCCACCCCAGCTCTACTCCCGCGCCGGTCAAGTAATTCGCGGCGGCGGATGGTTACAAAACACCCCTCGCGCGCGGGGGGGGGGGGGGGTTGCTTCGACGACCCGTGGAGCCGAACCCGGACCGCGATCGATTGACAACGACGGAACCCGCGCCGAGCCTCCCCTCGATAATAGTCCCGCTTGGCCAAGAGCCGCACGTGCGTGGTGTGCCATGGACCGGAGGGCGGTAGGCTGTCTGCCTTGCGATCAGATCCGAGGGAGCTGATGCCGCCGGACACGGGCAGGAGGACCCAACGGCGGAGGCTTAGGATGGCCGCTCGCGACAACAAAGCCCCGCCAAGGCCGAGCGCAAATCCTGCGAGGAGAAGAGCCTCCGCGAGGGCGGCTTCTCGTTGTGTCGAGCGCGGTCGGCCAGGAGCTCATCCTCCGTTGCTGTGAAACAGGGAATAGGCCCGGCCCGGCCGCTCCCTGCCGCCGCCGCCGCCGCCGCCGCCGCCGCTGCTGCTGCTGTTGCTGCTGCTGCCGCCGTCGATGGGACTCTTTGGGAAATTTCACCCTCGGCGCTTCCCATCTCCCCGGAGATTTCTCCCTTGCGGACACCCTCGTCGCGATGGATGTGCCAGGTACCTCGATCTAGACATTGTTTCATCCAGGCTTCCGGATCGACAGCTCCAATCTCGCTGGCGGGTTGAGGGATGAATTTCCTGATAATGACTAGCTGGATCAAAACGTTGGCAGGCCTGCGTAATACCGTGCCGCCATGGAGCACGAATACTACGTGTTGATGCTTGGGTGTTTTGATAGGGGGGATGCCCGCTCTATCTAGATTCAACGTGCCCATGTTGATGTTTTTCCCCGAGAACTCCCGCGTCGTATGTACAACAAAAGTGGACGCAGACGTGCGTCGCTTCGTGTCAGGACCATCCGAGATGGTTGGGTGATGCGGCGCTCAGCTTCCATGCCCTAGACTCGTCCCACCCATCGATGGGCGGGCAGGGCGCTGCGGCCGAGGAGGAGCTGCCATGACGCCCCTTCCGCTCTCTCGGTTGATGATGATGAATTTTCTCTTTTTTTTTTTTTTTTTTGCCTTGTCGTTTAATCATGCTCCTCGTTGCCGCTAGCCCCATCGTCATCCCCCCCATCGCTGTCCTCCATCTCATGATCGCTCGCCTCCAGCCCCGACGAGGACATGAACTTTTCGTCCTTTGCTTCGACTGTAACAAGAGGATGGTCAGCACAAACGTGTACAAAAGAGCATAGGCGCTTTTTGATTTGCAAAATAAAAAAAAAAAGAAACCAACGTACCCTTGGCCTCCACCAACAAGTTCTCCTGCACCTCGCACTCCGTCAGGACGCACCCATCGCCAATCTCGCTCCTCTTGCCCAGGATGCACTTGGTCAGCTTGCAGTTCTTGCCCACCACGACGCCGTCCATGAGCAGGCACTGCACCAGCCTCGCGCCCTCGCCGATCTGGCACCCGGCGCCGATGACGCTTTCCTTGATGGACGCCTTCTCCTGCACCGTCACGTTGTCGCCCACGAGGCTGTCCTGGCGGGTGATGGTGGTGCGCGGCTTGACGCCCTCCGGGTAGGCGACCTTGCGGGCGTGGGCGAAGGGGGAGACGGGGGCGTCGGGCGCGGCGTCCTCGAGGGCGGGCAGCTTGGCCAGCTGGAGCGAGACCTGCAAGAGGAGCTGCGAGGTGTCGACGCGGCGGATCAGGGGCCCTTCCGGGGCGCCGGGGTGGATGTAGGCCAGCAGCGGCGGGACGGACGCGGCGGCGGGGGCGGGCGACGAGGTGCTCTCGTCGCCGTTGTGGAGGCTTGCGGAAAGGTCGGCGTCGGGAGCGCCGGCGGCGCTCTGGCCGGCGCCGAGCTGGGCCGAGCTGGCCGTGGCGCCGGCGCCGTGCGGGCTGGAGTGGCCGTCGGAGCTCCCGCCGGCGGGGCGCTCGAGGCTGCCGTCCAGCCCGAGCTTGCCCGAGAGCCCCTTTTGCCAGCTCGCCTTGGCCCACCAGCCGATGATGTCTTCGCTGATGCTCTCGAGGCGCTCGTTGTCCTTGACAAACTTCATGACCCAGCGCGGGAAGATGTAGATGTGGGCATCGCGGTGGGTGGTCAGCATCCGGACGCGGGGGTGTTGCCGGAGGAGGCCGTGGCGGACGGGGAAGCCGTCCTTGTCGTCGAGCAGGTCCTTGAGGGAGTCGGTGGGGATGGAGTAGACGACCTTTTGGAGATGGGGAAACAGGGAGCTCTTGGGCGGCAGCACGGCGGAGGCATCCGGGAGGGACACGGTCGCCAGGAAATCCGTCTCCTCGCCCTTGACCGGGTTGGCCGTCTTGGTCGGGTACCAGACGCCGAGGCCGCCGCTCGGGGGGCCCTGGGGCTGCGCGTCGCCCACCAGGTCCTCGAGGCTCGCCGACTTGACCATCCATGCCTGCAGGAGCTGCTCGGGGCCGAGCTCGCAGACCAGGTCGCAAGGAAGCACGAGGAAGTCGGACTTGACCACGTCCTGCAGCTCGGGCAAGCGGAGGATCTCGGCCGTCCCCGTGTTGTTGTCCAGGTCCTTGGGGGCGAGGAGATCGGGCCGCGGGAAGGGCAGGCTTGTGAGAAACGGGTTCGTCTTGAGGGCGGTGTCGATGGCCGGCGCTGCCGAGGGCGGGCAGACCAGCGTGATGTCTTTGCAGCGCCATCAGCATCAGAGGCTCGGCCAAGGCTTGACAAGGTCACGGCATGGACGTACTCGTTATCCCTGCCCGGTAGCAAAGGTCCAGAGGGTACCAGACCATGGGCCGGTTGGCGATGGGAAGGAGGGCCTTGGGGTTCTCATCGGGGTTGGCGGTGAAGGTGGGAAACGAGCTTCCGGGGCCGCAGAGGATCAAGGCCTGCAGCCCCGGGGTCGCGATGTTGACCGCGTGGGGCATGGTGGTGAGCTGCCCCCGAGCAGCGAGACGAGTGTGAGCAGCAAAGAAAATGCCCCGCACCCGACAGAAAGCTTGGGTCGAGCGGGAGAGAGGAACGGCCTGCGGATCTCAAAAATCGCCGGGATGAGAGCCTCGTAGGTTTCCAGTATAAGACAAGACGCCTCACCGGTGCGTGTTCCCCTTCAGCTTTTCGTTGCCGAACCCTGTCGATGAAGCCGTATTTTTTTTTATTTTGGTCTGTTTTTTGCTGTGAATCTGGATGTTCCCAATTGAGTCACTCATGACGAAAGTTGACTTGTTGCTGAGGACCCACATCCGACATCCCACTTCGGTTCCCGTCTTCGGTCGGGGGATCCACCTGGCAGCTGGCCCGTGCGTCACCGGGACTCAGCTGGGGCCCGGAACAAAGAGACGCGAAGAACAGGAACTGGACCTGAGGGTCCCCTGCGGACGCTTCCCTCTTGGCGTCAGCTCCTGGCACTTTGTTTTGGCTTTCAGGTTCTCCCAGCCAACCACCAGCCTCGGCTGCATCCCGGAACTGGAGCGTGCGCTAGGGGCTGCAGCAGGCCCGGGTGCAGCAGCAGAAAGCCAACCTCCCAGCCTTCCAAGGTTTCGACCCGCTCCAACACGCCTGTCCAGCCACAGGTTTCTTTGCATCTTCCACCCCGTAGCGCCGAGGACTACCGAGAGAGGGGACCCGACAAGCTTTTTTGACTCCATCATCATTCCCCCTCCTCTTCCCCCCCCCTCCCGTGCGCTCTCTGTGCAGCGTTTTCGGCCTGGTCCCGTCTGTGTCTGGTCCGAGTGCCGAGAGACGCCGTCCAGCACTGCAAGCGAAAGCGAACTGGTAGCTTCACCGACGCCGCGCCGAACAAGAAAGAGAAAACAACACCACCCCCCCCCCCCCCTTTCCCATCCGCCTCCTCCAAAACGCCATGCGCGTTCGTCCTGCCCGCAATGTCGCCGCCGTATGAGTCGTCCCGCCGCCGTCGCGGGGCATGGAGCCACTGGGTTCCCCTCGCCGTGACCGTGACGGTTGCTACCGTTGGCGTCGCCGCCTGGCTCTTGAGCCAGCGCAAGGATGAGGAGGAGGTAGCGTACAAGGACCTGGACTACGAGAGCTCCGACCAAGACGACAATGCCGCCTACGGGGCGAGCCGGGATGCCGGCGGCGGCGGCGGCGGCGGCGCGCCGACCCAAGGCCCCTCCCGCCTTCGGAGGCCCGGCGCCGCGCTCGGCTCCCGACTACGCGGCCGCCGAGCCGTCCGGCTCCGGCTGGGCGGCCCTGCGCCGCACCCCGAGCCCGTCGCAGTTCTTCGACACGGCCCGGCGCACCGTGGCGGCCGGCATGACGGCTGCCGGCGCGGCCATGGGGACCGCGCTGGCGGCCATCCGGGAAGAGGATAAGACGGCCTACGCCGACCATGAGACGTGGTCCGAGGAGGCCGACGCCAAGAAGGACAGGGCGGCCGCCGAAGCGGCCGAAGCCGTTGCCGCGGCGTCCGCCGCCCCGGCGTCTCAGGCCAGGGACAAGGATGCCGCCGGCAAGCGCCGGAAGAAGGTGGCCATCGTCGTGTCGGCGGATGCCCGGCTGGACGGCTTCGACACGGATGGGTTCCACGAGCACGCCGTAAGTGCCGAGGGCCGAGAGAGAAGGAAGAGAAACGCAGCGGGCCTGGAGAAGCGGAACGCTAACCCTGGCGCCAGTCGATCCTGTCGCACATCCCCAGCCAGCTCGACCACTCCAAGTTCAAGCTCTACGTGCTCATCTACGCGCCCCACCTGAAGGAAGCCGGCCTCGAGACGTCGACCAACCTCCCGCCCCCGTCGCTGAGCTCGTCTTTCTCCAACATCGACCCCGCGCAGGCCCTGGCATCGGAGGAAGCTCGGAGCCCCTTGTGAGTGTCCTTTTTTTTATCTTCTTTTTTCTTTTCTTGTTTTGCTGACGTCATGCTTCTAGGGTGAGCGCCTCCACGTCGGACCCCGTGTACAACGCCATCTACGCGCAGGCGCAGTCGCTCGTCGAAAAGGACAGCCTGATCCTGACCTTTACGTCGCCCAACGGCCACGCGCACATCCTGCGGCACATCCAGCCCGAGATCGTCTACCTGCAGGAGTCGCTGGCGGGCGACAACGGAAGCGTCGTGTCGGCCCTGCAGGCGTGGATGCGCCACGACGTGATCCTGGTGGTGGGCGCCGAGAGCGGCGACGGCGGGCTGGCCGACAGCGACTCGGAGTCGGAAAAGCCCGGCAAGGAGAAGGAGCTGTGGTGGCACCGCGAGGATCGCGTCGGGAGGGGGAGGGGCGTGGTGGTGGTGGACGGGGTGAAGGTGCAGGATGATTGGGCGAGGAGGGTGCTGGGGAGGGAGTAAATGGAGGCGAAAGGGGGGCGGAGGAGGGTGTAGAGGGTTGAGGGTTGAGGGTTGAGGGTGGAAGATGGAAGATGGAGGATGGACGCGCTTGTGTATTTCGGCATGATGCTTTATTCCCACGATGTACCTGGATGAGTTTTTTTATCTTTTTTTTTTTTTTTTAAGAGGGTTGTCTTATGCTGGAATGATGGTAAATTTCATTTCTCCTGTGCATGTCCTTAGCGGTGTTTCCTAGGGGATGGTAAAGTGGTGTGGTGTGTGTGTGTGTGTGTGTGTGTGTGTGTGTGTGTGTGTGTGTGTGTGTGTGTGGTAGTCCCTCCACTCTCCTTATCCATCATGGCTTACACAGGATGGAGCTGGTTGTATGAGGGAGTGATGGAGTCTCCTATGGAACCTAGACAGACGAGACAGAGTGCATGCCCGGGCAACCTACACAGCAGCAACAACAAGAAAAAAAAACCAGCCATCAATTCATCAATGCTATCGGTGGATTCTCTCTCTCCATTTTTTATCTTTTTTTTAGGTATTGATCCCCCATGGAGTGCTATGTACATATTAGCCAGCTGCCTCCATTTGTCCATGATGCTTGGCTTGGAGAGTGGCTTGGAGAGCAAGTCACGTGGTATGCGGCTGCTTGCCAAGACGGGAGCGTGCTCCCCCCAGGCTCGGCCTCTTCCCCCCCCCCCCCCCCCCGGAAAAAGAGATGGACCCATCCGTTCCCGACCAGGGATTGTGACTGGACTGGACTGGACTGGACCGGACCGGATCGCCAAAAACAGCACCCCACACAACAACAGCAACCGTCATCAGCAAACCTCCCCCCAAGGACACCAACTCCATCGCGTCGCCATCCCCAAGCCGCCGACTTCATCAAACCAGGTGCTGAATTCCAAAAGGGACCGGTTGCGCGACGCGTGGCTCGCTTTGTTGGCATCAAAATCCCGCTTTTCCGGCCCACAAATTGACGGTGGCTCGCCCTGCCGAGGTTCTCATCTTGCGCCGACCTCGTGTACGTTCCCCCGGTCTCAACCGACCGCCATCGCTGCCATCATCGCCTCGCTCCCCTCGTATCGATTTTGCGATTGCCGAGACCATCCTGGCCGACGCGCTGGCCCGTTCAAGCCGCCCCCTCGGCCCGCCGCCGCCGCCGCCGCCGTCGTCGTCGTCGTCGTCGTCGTCGTCGTCTTCGCTTTCCGCCTGACAAAACTCCTCCTCCCATCACGTCGGGACATCGCGCCAAAGCATCTCCATCCCGACGGAGCCTCGAGACTCTGCTGCCTCGCGGCGGCACGAGACCCTCTCGATGGCCCCCACGGTCGTCGCCACGCCCGTGGCCCCAACCCCTCCCGGCCCGACCAAGATCAAGCGTCCCATCCCGCCGGGCATCCAGACCAACGGCGTTGTCGCATCGCGATCTTCCCCGTCGCCCTCCATGTCCGCCAAGCGCGCTCCACCCTCGGCCTCCCGGCCGCCCTCGAATCCCCAAGCCGCCGCCAACGGCGCCACGCCGACGTCGGCACGCCCGCCCAGCCGGCTGCGCAAGGAGAGCACGGCGCTCGCGCTGGGCAGGGGCCAGAGGAGCGCCGGCCTGAGGTCCGCGAGCATCGCCGGCGCCGATGCGCTCACGTCTCCCGTGGCCGAGCCGCGCCCCTACGTGGTCACCGATGCCTACGTCCTCAAAAAGTTCGCCGGGAACCCCCCGTCTCTCATCGTCCACCTCCACCAGACGCACTTCCGCTTCGACCAGCAGGAGGGCATGTTCCAGTACCACTCGCCCATGCGGCTGTTCCTGGAGCACCTCCGGACGCGGACGGTGCCACACGACATGCTCGAGTACTTCACGCAATGGGGGGTCCCCTTTTACGACGGCTGCCTGATCGTCGAGGTGCACGACCACAAGTCGGCGGCCCAGGCCAAGGACGTGGCCAGGCCCTCGTCGGCCTCCAGCAAGTCGGTTCCCTTCTCGGTCCACAACTACAACCAATACATCACCCCGTCGCCGTACGCGCCCTACCCCAAGGAGAACCTGGCCCTGAACGGCACGGCCGGGTCGCCGCCCGGCAAGACGGACGGCGACAAGGACAAGGAGAACGCCGGCGCGTCGAACGCGTCCGCCGACGACGAGAAGAGCAAGGGCGCGCAAAAGCCGAGGATCTTCACCATCGTCCTGCACCCGACGCAGCAGAGCCTCCAGACCGACCTCGTCATCAAAGCCACCACCCCCCGCGGAGCCGACGGCCCTCCGCCGACCCCTCACGTCGCCGTGCCTCCCACGCCCACCGCGGCGAGCATGCCGCCCCCGCCGCTCAAGAAGCAGAAGCGGGAGCGCATGGAGCTCGACGTCCGCCAGCTCTACGACGCCGAGGCGCAGATCCGGCTGGCCACCACGGCGCCGTTGGACCTGGAGCCGACCAAGAGCGCCGAGGAGACCATCGCCAAGCTGGAGGCGCACGCGCACCCCGACCACTCGCACAAGCCGCCGCAGCCCAAGGCCCGGAAGCGCACGGTGGCCGAGATGGCGGCCGACGAGGCCCTGGCGGCCGGCCAGGAGCGCTTCATGCTCACCATGGACGAGCGCCTGGCGTCCAAGGCGGCCGGCGCCCAGGGCGGCGCGTCCGGCGCCGACGGAGATGCTCAGGCCACCACGGCGAGCTGGGAGCCGAGGTTCGAGCGGTTCAAGCTGATTGCTGACATTAAGCAGCAGCATGCCGAGAAGCGCGAGCTTGAGAAGCAGAAGCAGATCGAACACGAGCGCAAAATCGCCCAGCAAAAGGCGCAGCAGCAGCAACAGCAGCAACAACAGCAGCAGCAGCAGCAACAGCAGCAGGAGCTCGCCATGCTGGCCGCGAGGCAGGCCGAAGCCGAACGCCTACGCAAAGAGCAGCAGCAGCGGCAGGAGGCCCAAAGGCGGATGCAAGCTGCTCAGGCAGCGCAGACGGCTCAGGCCCAAGCTCAAGCTCAAGCTCAAGCTCAAGCGCAGGCTCAGGCTCAGGCTCAGGCTCAGGCTCAGGCTCAAGCCCAGGCGCAGGCACAGGCGCAGGCACAAGCACAGGCACAAGCCCAAGCTCAGGCCCAGGCTCAGGCGCAAGCGCAGGCACAGGCTCAAGCGCAAGCTCAGGCTCAAGCGCAAGCTCAGGCGCAAGCTCAAGCTCAAGCACAAGCACAAGCTCAGGCGCAGGCGCAGGCTCAAGCCCAGGCACAGGCTCAAGCACAGGCACAAGCTCAAGCCCAAGCCCAGGCGCAGGCTCAGGCGCAGGCTCAAGCACATGCCCATGCACAGGCGCAAGCTCAGGCGCAGAGCCAGCAGCAGGGCAACGCTGCGGCCATGGGAACGCCTCATTCGCATGCTCTCCACAACAGCCCTATGCCGACAGGGATGGCCGGCGGGCTGCCGGTCAGCATGGCCCAGGCCCAAGGGCGGTTCCCGCAGGTGTCGTCCCCGGTCGTTCGCCAGAACACCCCGCAGAACGCGTCGTCTCCCATGGGCATGGCGGGCGTGGCCATGCAACACTCCAACTCGAACATGGGCCAGGCGGGCAGCCCTGCGAGACCGCCGTCGGTGGTTCAGAACCACCCGATGGCGGCTCCCATGGCGCCCACCATGTCGGCCCGCGGCAGCCAGCAAAGCCACGCCGCCGGAACCCCGCGCATCCCCAACGCGACACCGAACGTGGCGCACGCGACGCCCATGACGCGGCCCCAGGTGGTGCCGACCCCGCGTCTGACGCAGGCCAGCCCGCCGGCGGGCATCCTGGCTCCGGCGCAGCCGCTTGGCCATGCCATGGTGATGGGTCCGCAGGGCATGGTTCCGATCCCCAACATGGCGGCTCACATCGCGGTTCAGCAGCGGATCATGCAGCAGCATCAGCAGCAGCTCCAGCAGATGCAGCAGAACGGCATCCCCGTCACCTCGGCGGCCGCCCAACACCAGTTTGCCCAGCATCAACGCCTGATGCAGCAGCAGCAGTTCCTGCAGCAGCAGCAGCAGCAGCAGCAGCAGCGCGCCGCGAGCCAGATGATGAACCAGCCGGCGCAGGCGCAGCTCGTGGCCCAGTACTCGCAGCATCTTACCCAGATGCAGCAGCAAAACATGGCGCTGAACTCGATGCAGGCTCAGACCCTGCAGCGGCAGTTCTTCGCCGCCCAGGCCGCGGCGGCCAGGACCGGGCAGAACATGATGCCCATGGGCAACATGACCCAGGCCCAGATCATGCAACAGCTTCAGCTCGCACAGCAGCAGCAACAACAGCAGGTCGCCGCCCAGAAGCAAGCCCAGCAACAACAACAACAACAACAACAACAACAACAACAACAACAGCAGCAGCAGCAGCAAGCCGCCGTTGTTGCTGCTCAACAGCAGCAGGTCCTGGCGCAGCAACAGCAGCAGCAGCAGCAGCAAGGCCAGCCCGGCCAGCCCACGCCGCAGCAGCAGCAGCAGCAGCAGCAGGTGGCGCACGCGACGATGCTCGCGCTCAGCAACCCCACGGTGCAGGCCCAGATTCGCAACCTGTCGCAGGCCATCTTCACCAAGAACCTCCCGCAGCTGTCGTCGCGCTTCGACAACGCCGGGCAGCCCATCCCGGAGGACCAGCTGGCCGAGTTTAAGAGGAACTGCCAGGTGCAGGCGAGGAACATGGTGCTGCAGCAGCTGCAGCAGCAGGGGAGGCTGGGGGTCGCGGTGGGCGGCGGGGTGCCCGGGATGGGAGGGCTGCAGGCCGCGCAGCTGGTGGCGCTGCAGCAGCAGCAGGCTCAGGCTCAGGCTCAGGCGCAAGCTCAGGCCCAGGCTCAGGCTCAGGCGCAAGCGCAGCAGATGGCGATGGGGCAGGGGATGTGAGCATGTGTGTGCGTAGGGGGCGGGAGGCCGTGAATAGGAAGGGAAAAGAGGGTAAGGTAGAAGCTACGGAGTGACGGCGGGTGAGAAACGACGGGACGGGACGGGATGGGACGGGACGGGATAGGCAGCGGAGGGTCGCATCCCTCTGTGGTTTTTGGTCTTGTGTGTGTGTGTCTTGTTGTTGGTTTTGGCTTTTTTTCCTCTCTCTCTCACGGTGTTTGCTTGAGGATTCTATTTATACCCTGGGTGTGTCGCCTTCATGGGACAGGCACGGAGGCATTTCTGGTCTTGGGCATTCTTAAGGCACGGGTTCTTTTTTTTTTTTTTTTTTTTTTTTTTGTCGTCTTGTTTTCTTGTCGGGGCGTTGGGGGAAGGGAGGGGGTCATTCATACCCATACGGGGGAGGGGGGCCCGGGGAGACAAACATGAGACCAGGAGTGTATGCGACGACCGTGGCATCGCCAAGGAACCTGAGGTATGGCTTGTTGGATGGTGTTATGGCTGTGGTTGACGGCTTTGGGGGCTGGTGAAGGAAGAGCGGTTAAGGTATGGGGTATGGGAGGGGCCAGCCGGGTCGGGTCGTCCGTCCTCGCCGCTTCATCATCACGCCCGGCCGTCGGCAAGTGTGTGTAATGTAGTAATGCCAGTATGGGTATGGTGTTTAGTTTACTTTGTTATCGGTATAGGACCATATCGATTCTTGCTCCTCTGGTTGTATGTAGTTCGTGCGTGCTCTGTCTCTCTCTCTGTCTCTCTCTCTCTCTCTCTCTCTCTCTCTCTCTCTCTCTCTCTCTCTCCTCTCTCTCTCTCTCTCTCTCTCTCTCTCTGTCTCTCTTTGTGTGTGTGTGTGTATGTGTATGTGTGTGGTGTGTGTGTTGATGGAACGGAATTGGACGCAGCGGGTTGGTGATGCAGGTCGTGGCGTTCACGTGACCCATCACGGGGAATCTCCGCTGACGGACAAGACAAGGCGAGCAGGCAAACATGACGGAATGCGCCAAGCCTGACGTACTCGGTAGGTACGTACTGCGTACTGCGCACGCAGGACCCCAGATTCCCGATTCGATTCGTTCGTCGCTTTGCGGCGCGTGGACCTGGACCTGCCACCGACGTGGAGCGTGGCTTTTGCATCGGAGCATCCCGTCGTCATCCTTCGTTGTTTTTTATCCCGTCCCTCGAAAGGCGTCTCCTCTTGTCACAACCTTTGCATTTCTTGGATTGGTGGCTCTTTTTTTTTTTTTTTTTTATTTTTGTATTTGGGGGGTACGGACGAACTACTTACTATTATAGACCTCAACGTATCCTGTTTCAGCTGACGTCGGGCTTCCTTCTGCGACGTCTTCTTCCGTTGACCGGCCCCCCCCTGGTTACGTTTATCACAGACGGGCTCCTCTCGAATCCCGGCCGACCTGGTTGGTGATTTCACAGACCACTGGCGACAACCGACGACGACGGCTCCAAGCAGACGGGGTATTCTTTTTTTTTTTTTTTCTTCTTCTGAGGGAGCTCCCCTTTCTCTCCATCTCTCCCACGCACGGGACAAGCGCGACAGAACCACCGCCATCGCCACCGCCATCGCCATCGCCATCGCCATCGATATCGCCATCACCATCGCGATAGCACAGCTGCAGCGACCCCAACGATGAAGGCCCCATCAACAAGGCGAGGAGGATGGCCTTCCTCCGCCGCCCACCACCTCCTCCTCCTCCTCGCAGCATCCGCCCCCTCCGCCGCGTCTCCACAACTCCCACTGCTATCGTTCTCCTCCTCCTCCTCTTCCTCCTCTTCCGCCCTTTCCGCGCGGGGGGATGCGCTGTCTATAGCAGCGGCGACAGAAGGCGTGCCGGCCTGCGACAACATCGTCGTCGACAAGCACAAGTACAACCTCCAGCCGCTGGCGGGCCCGCACACGGTTGTGACGTACGAGTACGCGAAGCCGACGCACTTTAACACGACGTATACGTTGGATCTGTGCGGCGGGTTGAAGAGCGAGGGGGGCAAGGAGGAGGAGAGGTGCCGGGATGGGACGCGAGGTATGTCTTTTTTTTTTTTTTTCTTTCTGTTTCCTCCCTCCTCCTTCGGGTGGGGTGTTGTTTTGGTGGATGGATGCATGGCTTGCGACGGTCGAACCAAGGGGATGGCTGACCATGTCACGGACGGACCGATGGATCAACAGTCTGCGCCATCACGCACCGTTGGGATCCCAAGGAGCACAAGGCGACGGCCGTCGAGCGGGTCATCCCCATCGTCGGCGGCGACGAGAAGGGCATGACCTGGGAGGCGACGCGGCTGGCGGCCGAGGGCGAGGGCGACAAGAAGAAGAAGGAAGGCCTGCGGCTGACGCTCACGGGCGCCGCGACCTACCAGCAGCGCAAGCAGCGGGTCGTGATCGAGCTCCGCTGCGACAGCGACAAGCTCGGCACCGAGGGCGAGTGGGAGAGCATCGACAAGTACAAGCCCCACGACGGCAAGCTGCGCAGGCGGGACGACAAGAAGGGCGACCCGCCCAAGACCAGCAACCCTGACGAGAGCACCCCGGAGCAGCAGCTCAAGAAGGACGGCGCGGCCCTCCTGTGGAACGGGTACCGTCGCGACAAGGATGGCGACGTCGAGCGGGACACGCTGTACCTGACGTGGTACACAAAGCACGTGTGCGACGCGGCCGCCGAGCAGCCCCCGGCGTCGCCACCCGAGGGCGGGAACGAGAGCAAGCACTGGGGCTTTTTTACCTGGTTCTATGTCATGTGGGTTTTTCTTTTCGTTCTCTTTCTCCTCGTCTCCTCTCCATCTTGTTCGCCCTGACCCGACCATTTTTTTCGTTTCTCTCGTCTTTTCAACTTGACTCGATCTGCGCTGACCAACAATCACAACAGCCTCTTCCTCGGCATCGCAGCCTACCTCGTGTTTGGCGCCTGGCTCAACTACAACCTGCACGGCGCCCGCGGCTGGGACCTGATCCCCCACAGCGACGTCATCCGCGACCTGCCTTTCCTGATGCGCGACCTGGTCAGGAGCTTGCTCAACACGCTGCAGAGCTCGGGGACGAGGGGGGGATACTCGGCGGTGTAATGGCGATGAGCGAGGGAGGTGGCAAGTTTGGGGTCAGCGGGTGGTTGCGGGTTCATTTGACTTTCCATGCTGAGGAGGGGCGAAAGGGATGGATGGTTCTTGTTCATTAGACCATGTAGGTACAACACTCGGTTGCCCGGGTCGTGGCGGCGTCTCGCCGCGGCGATTTTTTCTCCTTTCTTTTTGTTGCATGAGCTTGGATCGAGCAAGACGCAGGGGCATACAAGTACTGTGTAGCGTGTGTGTCCCTTTGGTGATTTTTTTTGGTGTTTTTGGCGCCTCTCGAGTGTATGTGTGTGGGGGTATCCATCTTGAGGGAATGTCGTCTTCGTGGTACTTATAGGAGACATACGTCACTCACTACCAAGTACTTTGAGTACTTCATGTACGTACTACAGTACAGTCCTTGCAACGGAGAGAGCTCCCGTCGTCGTCTTCTCGTCAAGGGGTAGTTTGTTTATCGAATGCGGCGCTAGTCTTGGCTTTCGGACCCTGTCACATGCCGCCGAGACCACCAGCATCGGTTTGGTGTGGACGTGGCAGGGGGGGGGGAGACCTGGGGGACAAGACCAGACAGCTCCTGTCTCGGACTGCACACCGCACATACTACTACGCTGCGCCACATGTTTTTTTCAAAACATCTTGTTCGGTAACTGGTTGAGCGGTACGGTATCCCTTGGGCCAGGATACTCTTTTTTTTTTTGTCATTGTTTTCTCATCTGCTGCGAGCAACCGTCACGTCCGCTCTCCGCCCTCCAACACGCCATTTGTCGCTTCTCCGTCCTCCGTTTCCCGGTCAAGAGTGGGTCCCCGACCCCCCGAGCAGAGCCGAGGTTCACGCTCCAGAACCAACGGCTCTGGGACGGCAATTCCAGTTCCCATCCGGGGTAACTAGCTTATGTACGTACCACTACCGCGTACACAGCACCTACATACATATGGGCCCGGGGCATGCGACCGAACCGGGGACCGTGCTTCCAGTGGTAACCTACCTACCTACCTACCCACCTACCTACCTACCTACCTACCTACGTTCTCCTTGGCTTTTTCCATCTGTTCGTACTTGAAAGGCACCTGGCCGCCATTCCTCTCGGTTTTCCCATCTCTCGGTTGTCGCTGGGACACTCTGGGACCAGTGGGCGTTGTGCTTTCTGCTTAGATACCTACCTACAACAACTAACTACGGAGTACGCTACGCTCTCGGGCAACCAGGGTTTCCTATTCCCGTTTGTTTTACGATACCCACCCACCTCTCATCGTCGTCGTGTCGTGTTAGTGTTTATTTCCTGCCTGGCCACCACCACCACCACCATCACCAACACCACCTCACTTCAAGCCAGCTTTTATTTTTTGTGTGTGTGTGTGTGTGTGTGTTTACATACAATTCCCTCCCTGTTTTCGCTTGACCCGTCCATCTCTCTCTCTCTCTCTCTCTCTCTCTCTCTCTCTTCCGTTCCTCACCTGGGAATCCTTCAACAGCAGCGTGAGACAGAACAACCATCTGCATCCTCTGCATCCTCTGCATCAACATCATCAGTAACAACAACATCATCATCAACTATCAACAACCAACAACAACAACAGCAAAAATGGCCACCGCCGACAAGGGCAAGCACCTCTTCACCATCCCCATCCCCCCGCTGAACCAGCACCCCGGCGGCGCCATCGTCGCCACCGAGCCCGCCCCGCAGGTCTACCTGCTCACCTTCACCTCCCCGCCCGACAACCGCCTCACCACCGCCTCGTGCACCGCCCTGCTCGATGCCCTCGACATGGTCGAGTTTGGCGGCTACAAGCCGGGCGTCGTCATCACGACGAGCGGCATCGACAAGTTCTACTCCAACGGCCTGGACCTCGAGCACGCCATCGCCACCGAGGGGTTCATGCCCGACAAGCTGTACAAGCTGTTTTTGAGGTTGTTGACGTACGTTTCTTTTTTTTTTTTTTTGTCGTTTTCTGTTTGGTTTTTTCTCTCTCGGTGTTGGTGTCGGAGGGCTTGGTCGTCCCGTCGGCTGCAAGCTTGACCAGAAGGGATGATGAAACAGATGAATGGATGAATGTGGTATAGATGGATGGATGGATGGATGGATGGATGGATGAATGAATGGACAAGCCTGGCGAGAACGATGATGGCTCCGGGATGAGACTAATCACACCCGATCCATGCAGCTACCCCATGCCCACCATCGCCCTCATGCCAGGCCACGCCTTTGCCGGCGGCATGATGCTTGCCAGTAAGTTTGCCTTTTCTCTTTTCTCTCTCTCTCTCTCTCTCAACACTCATACCAACAACCACAACCACAAAAAGTGCACCACGACTACCGCGTCATGTCCCCCACCCGCGGCTGGGCCTGCATCAACGAGCTCGACTTCGGCGTGCCCCTCAAGCCCGCCATGTCGAGCATCTTCCGCCTCAAGGCCGCCCCCGCCGTCTACCGGCAGCTCGTCCTCGAGGCCCACCGCTTCCCGGGCCCCGAGGCCCTCGCCGCCGGGCTCGTCGACCGCCTCGGCGGCCTCGCCGAGGCCCTCGCCCTCGTCCGCGACAAGAAGCTCGCCGGCAAGGCCCGCACCGGCATCTACGGCCTGCTCAAGGCCGAGATGTACCGCGAGAGCGTCGCGCTGCTGGCGCGCGCGGGCTACGACGAGGGCGAGCGCGCCGAAAAGGAACGCATCGCCCGCGAGGACAAGAGGAGGGCCGAGGGCGAGAGGCGGGTCGAGGAGCTCAAGAGGTCGGGCGTGGAGAAGGCCAAGCTGTGAGGGAAAGAGAGAAAGAGAGAGGGAGAGAGAGTGATTCTGGTGGCACGAGCAGTAGCAACAAGATCGGTAGGTGTGCATGTGCCCAAGTATGTATTGTGTAGATCCGTGCGATGGATCATGTTTATCGGCGTCGGTGGTCCGGGATGATGTACGGAAACAAAGGCGAATACGAGACAGCATGCAAGCATACGCATACACATACAAGACGTGAGTAGTTGGTTATACACAACCGAGGTGGACAGCAGTTGGACAGCAGTTGGACGCCGCCTCTCAAAGCATCTCCATGCTGTGAGCCCCTTTCATCCTGGGATGGATGCTCGCAAGTTCAAAAGAGAGGGGAAAAAAGGAGCCACAGAGGGTATCATCGACCTTATTTTTTACTACTTTTCTTTTTTTTTTTGGATCCGACAGACACCCCCGGGGCTATCATCATCATCATCATTGTCGTCATCGGCAAACTACAGAGAATACAATCAACACCCATACAAATGCTTCTTCCCCGTCCTCCGCCTCCCTTCTCTCCTTTTCCCCCAAACATGTCGAGTTTTTCTGCTTTTCCATGCCACGTCTCCCGTCAAAATCCCCTTACTCGCTAACATTACCGTCCTCCTCCTCTTCCCTCTCATCTTCCGTCTCCAGCCCGCCGCTGTTCCCCGCGGTCCCCGCCAGCAAGCCGAGCTCGGCCCTCGTGTCCCTCTGGATCCTCAAAAAGTACCTCCTCAGGCTCCGCAGCCCCCGCAGGAACCCCCTGTCCGGCTCGTCCGGGTACCGCGGCGGGCACGGTCGGTCGCGCGCCGACAGGTCCCCGGCCGTGACGCAGTTGGCAAAGTCGGCCATCTTGAAGTCGATCTCGCGAGGGTCGCGGCGGCGGCGGCGGCGGCGGTCCTGGGCGGCGGCGCGCGCCGGGGTCGCCGGGGCTCCTGCCGCGGCGTCCTCCGCGTCGGTGGCGAAGTCGGTGGCCGAGTCCGAGATGTAGTAGTTGGACGAGCCGTTGGCGGCGGCGGCGGCGCCGTTGGCGTGGGCGCCCGAGTGGCCCTCCCGAGGGGTGGGCTCGCCGTCGTAAAACATGAGTAGGCTCGCGGCGTAAAAGCGGTACCCCCGGAGCCGCTTGATGATCACCTCGAGCTCGTCCAGCTTGTGCAGCACCGTCGGGATGTGCCGGAGGATGCTGGCCCTGTCGACGCCGTCGTACAAGAACCTCGTCAAGGCCGCCTGGAACTCGGCGCCCTTCTTCAGCTCGCGGCCGTAGTACTTGTCCTTGAAGATGTAGCTCTGCGTCTTGACGTCCCAGACCTGCAGGCCGCATAGGCGGACGCCAAGCTCGCGCGACGTCGTCTTGGCGCACTTGCCCTGCTGCGACTTCTGCTTCTTTGGGGTGGCGTCGACGCCGTACTGCCGCGTGCCCATCTTGAGATCCATGATGCACGGCCGCTTCATGCCCGCCGTGAGGTCCTCGAGGAGCAAAAAGTACTCGACCCGCGAGTCGCGCTGCGTCTGAGCCTCCTTGGGGTTGATGGGGCGCGGGATCTTGCCGACCGGCTCTAGCGATTCCGCCTGGCGCGCGGGGCTCGCAGGGACGGGAGAAGAGGGAGGCGGTGGCTGGGCCGGGCCGGCGGGCGTCTCGGCAGCGGCTTCGCCGCCGGGCGCAACCTCCGCCGAGTCTCTGGCCGGAGACATCGGGAACGGCTCCACGGGGGCGCCCGCGTCGTCGGCCTCGGCGTAATACCTGAGGCTGCCGCGGCTGTCCTCCACATCTTTGGGCTTCCGGCGCAGGCCTGTGCCCGAGAAGCGGCGCTTCTTCATGCGAGCGGCAGGCGACGCGTCGCCGAGGATCTCGGGCTCGGGAGCGCTAGTCCCGGTCACGTCGTGCGACGCCGCCTCGTTGTCCGTGTCGCCGGGGTCGACGCCGTGAAACGATTCGCTGCGGCTGTACCCGTGGCCAGAGCCGTTCAGCCTGCTGCCGGGAGGCAGGTAGGGAGGCCCGACCGATTGGGACCGCTTCTCGTACGGGTCGGCCGAGGCAGGCTCCGGCCCGGCCGGCCGCGCGGGCGTTTGCTGCAGGGTACGTCGTGCCAGTCGGTGGTGCGCCCTACGGTTCCGGTGGATGGCGATGGGCTGCTTCAAGAAGGCATCGTTGAAGACCTCGTTGCGCAGGCGCTTGTTCACCATGGTGGCGCCCCAGCTGTTGGGCGGCCGGTCCTGACCGCCGAGGTCCTGGGTCCCAGCGGATGGGTCTCGGTGCCCTCCGGATGATTCGCATGCCGCGGACACGCTCCTGATGCGCCCGCGGAAGTTGGGAAGGCTGGCGGCGGGTTGGAGAAGGCTGCGGGGAAGGATGTGCGCGTTGTCGACGAAGGTGACGGTCGGAACTTGGTTCAAAGGCGTCTTCAGCGACTGGCTGACGATCCGTTCTGCTGGCTCCGCGCTGGGCCTTTCCGACGCTGATAGGGCAGCCTCGTCGGGATGACCCGTTCCGCCGCTGCTAGACGGGTGCGCAGAGGAACCGTTCGCCACCGCCTGAGAGCGTTCTCCCGCGGCAGCATCGTCGCGTTTGAGGGTAGACTTGCGACGGGGCTGCTTCTGGAAGGTGACGTTCAGCACACCAATGTATCTGGATGTGTGCGCGCGTGCGTGTGTGTGTGGTCAGTCTGGGTCTGCGAAGTTTTCTTTTCTTCTTTACAAACAAACCGGAAAAAAAAAAAAAAAAAAGGACATACCGAGGGAGGAACTGCAACAGGTCACGGTGATACCTCTCCACCTTTTCATAAAACTCATTCTCGCGATTGTTCAGCTGCTTACACACCGCGCGACGCGAAAAGCGCCACAAGGTAGTATGTCCGCCCACCTGGTGCTTGTACGGAATAAGCTCAATGGCCTCGAGGGGCTGCTTCGGGGCGTTATAGTATGGATCTTGAACATCCTCAGGATACTCGGAGACCGGACGGGACAGGTGCGAGGAGGAAGAAGAAGAAGACGGGACGGCAGCAGCAGCGGCAGCAGCAGCAGCAGCAGCAGCAGGAGGAGGAGGAGGAGGAAGAGGTTCACAACGGCCATCTGGGGCTGCAGCGACGCTTTCATCATCGCCCTGCCTGGAAGCTACCTCGGGAGCTATACTGGGATACGGGGCCGCGGTGTTGGGGGCGGCCTGGGTTTCCAGGTCCAGGCCTTCATCCCGCGGCTCATCCACCTCGGGCTCGGGCTCGTCGGCCTTGACAAGCCAGGGGTGGAAGTCTTCAGAATCGACGCACGATGGGCGCCGGGACGGCACCATCCGCTGGGGTCCTCGGGGCGGGGCGGGGCGTTCCTGGACCACGTCGGGCTCCTTGTGCGGCAAAAACACGGCGGACGAGATCTTTTCCTCGCCCGACTCTTCGCCATCTTCGACGCTTTCCCCGGCGCTGCCAACGCTCAGGTTGGACGCTCGGCGCGGCGTCGGCTTGGGGGTGGACGGAGATTCCGGCTCCCCCGGCTCGCTCTCTTCTGCCGTCGCCCGTTCCGCCACCTCCTCGACGCCGGCGGCATGCTCTTGCTGCCGGGGAATGGCACGGGCGGCTCTGGCGGAGTCCTGGCCCGGCTTGGGCTCGGAGCTTTGGAGCCGGTCTCGCCGGTTGGCCGTGGGCTTGTCTCCAGGCGCCCGGGGCTCGGGCGCTTGCAGGTCGGCGGGCGGTTGCTCCTGGATGTCGGCGAGCTTCTCGCCACGGGACGGCGATTTCTCACGCGCCGACTGGGCGGCGCGGTGGTCCTTTCGCCTTCCCTTTTCCTCGGGGAGACCTTCCTTGAAGAAACGCAGGCTGTGGCTTGCCTTTCGGCTGCGGTTGTTGGGCTCGACGCCCGCGAGAACCTCGGAGATGGACTTTTCGACCTGACCCTCCTCGCCGTTGTCCGAGTCTCGGGCGCCGACCCAGGCTCGGGGATGGGTCCGGATAACGTCTGCGGGCTTGGAGTCGCCGGCAGCGTCGCGGGGTGCGGCCGCGACGAAATCAGCAGCGTGCGACCCGGCCTTCTCGGACGCCTGGTCGGCGGCCCCGCGAGAGGTGGTCCTCGCGCGGCTCTTGGACGGCGACTCGTGGTGGCTGCTGATCAGGTAGCAGACGTCGCCGTGATCATGTCGGGCGTGGGAAGGAAGGGCCACGACGGTCGTGGTAGCCGTCGACGAAGGCATGGCCGGCTGACGAGCGGAAGAGTGCGAGGTCAGAGCGCTGGGATGTCCGTGGGGGACGTGCTCATGGTGAACGGGGTCAGGTCGAGCGTCGGTGGCGGTCCGCGGCTTGCCGTCCTGCAGGTCGGAAAGAGATTGATGGTGGCACAGATGGGAAGGATGGGAGGGTTTATTAGGGTGGTGGGGCTGGCCGGGCTGAGCCTGGATCGGGATACCGCGCGCTGTTGCAAGAGCCTGGGTCAGCAATGAAGGGCCGGCGGGCCTATGCAACGCAGCTGGGACCCGGGCGTATTTGACGGGATCGGCATGGGCGGCGGCAAACGCGGCAGAGGTCCCGGTGGCTTGCGCAGCCGAGGGGCCGGTGCCAGACGCGCCATGTTCCCTGGCTGGGAGGGATGGTGGTGGTGGTGGTGATGGTGGTAGAGAAGAAGAAGAAGGAGGAAGAGGAGGATGAGGAGGAGGAGGAGGAGCGGGAGTGGTGTGTGATGGTGATGAAGGTGGTAGTGGTGGTGGTACTACCGACGAGACTGCCCCTTCTTGCGTTCCCGCGTCGGGTGGGCACGGCGGTGGCGTCTGGGTCAGGGTCTGGGTCGGGGTCTGGGCGCCTGTCGCGAGGAGGGCGGGTTCTGCGGCCCCCGAGGTCGTCCAAGGAGCCGCCTGGCCGGCGTGAGTTGCCGCGGCATTGTCGTGGACGGTAGGCGGGCTAGACATGAGCACACCATGGGGCGGCGCATGGGGGATGCGCTCCTGGGGCAAGCGTCTGGCTCGGTCCAAGGGTTCCTGTCCAGCTTCTCGGCGGGGACAAAAGCATCCGACGAGGCCGGGGGAGGGAACAACAACGCGGCCGGTCTCTGGACGCCAACCGCGGGAGCACGCGGTGCCTTGGGTTGGCAAGGGACAAGACCAGGTCCAAGACGGGACCGTACAGGTACCGCACGGCAACGAGGCCTAGGGAGGAACGGAGGGTACCAGTACCGGTGACGGTGCGAAGTATGGGACTTCCCAGGGTTCTCGGACGTTTCGACGAGGGTCGAGGATGGCTGCAAGGTGGCTGGGATTTGCGTCGTTTTGGCGTGGGTACCAATGGATGGCAATTGAGCTTGAGCGAGCGAATGAGCCAGCGTTGTGGCCCGTGGTGGTGGTGTGTGTGGTCGTGGAGGAGGGAGGGGGGGGGGGGGGGGGGCGCGATGACGAATGTGGAGAGATGGGAAAAAGATGGGAAATGGACAAAAAGGAAAAAGCGGTGCGGGAACAGAAGAAGCACGCTTGTTGTGTTTCCAAAAGTTGGGCTACTGACGCAAGGGCTGCATGGGGCCACTGGGACGGCGCTCGTGCCATGTGGGGCACGCACCCGGCTTGGCATCGGGTCGGCTCCCTGGCGGGGGGGAGAGGGGACCTGGGAGGCAGCCGCCCCACTTCGGCTGGGGGTGGCCTGAGAGGTTTTGAGAGGACCTCAAGGTCACTACCACCTACACAGTATAGTAAACTACCTACCATAGGGCACCTGCACCCACCGGGGGCAATCTTCCATGAGGACCATGTGTTGATCGGGTTCCTGCCGACGGGACTCAAACTCTTTTGGGACTCGGCTCCCCCCCTTTCTCTTCTGCACAGCAACCTCACGTACTAGTATGCACTTCTTCCGGGTTGTACGCCCTCGGAGAGTACCCACCTAGCTGCATCTCACCGTCACCGGATCTCGTACTTACAGGGACGTCGTACAGGCGGGTGGCCCTGATAGGTAGGTGTAGCAGCCGGGCGCAGGGGGATCTCGATTCCGGCCCTCCCTCCCCATCTTCGCAACCTTTCATGTGGCCTCTCCCGCACGTTGGCGGGCTGATTGGCCACCATGCAAGCTCCGGTTTGCGGAGCCTCGAACCTCATCTCGATGGCTCTCGAGAAGCGTTCCCGCGTCTGATGCAACCCAAAGCCTGTTGAGCAAAGATACGGGCGACGGTATCAGACGCTGCCAGGGTCGAACGGGGGATGATCGAGATACCGGAATCGCCTGTCACTGCAACGGGAGACAAGGGGGGGTAATGCAAGCTTTCCCGCCGGGTCGCCGCGAGCTTCCCACCCATGCCGGCCACGTTGTGCGCTGCTGCGATGCGACAGGTCTGTTTAGTCCGATTTTACCCCTCTTTCCGCGTTTGGCACTTCACGGTACCTTGGGGCAGGTACCTACCTAGTTACCTACTGTACCTAGTATTATGGAACGAACCGTGCCTCCTTGACGCTGGGCCGGGCACGGAACGCCAATGCACGCCTCCACACCGGTCGCGGCGGATGGCGGTTTGAGAATGAAACCGCCTTCAGGTTCCCACCCTTCCAGTCGTGGTGCCAGCATCAGCCGACCTGCTGGGTTCGGGTTCACCTCTGCCGAATCTCGCATTTCCCGCGTCTGCCCGAAAGCAGAACACCCCCTCCCGCCAACAACCACCCCGGAACGTCGGGTGAGGTGCTTCCGCACAGCAACGCCGTCCTGGAAACCATCCTATCCTCAAGCCTTCAACGCAGCGCATGCGTCTTACCATCCGGCTCGATGTAGGTGTGAGTGCACACAACCACGCATCACAGCCATCCCTATTTCTGCCGTCTTGTGTGCATGTTTCGACGCGAGTTTGTGTATAAGTATTCGAGATAACTCCTGTAGAAATTCAGGAGGTACAGTTCGTACCGTAGCACCTCCCTGTTCGGCCGAGGCTGCAACCGCTATACACATCTCGGCTCCATTCATCATCCTACGGAGAGAGGGACGAGATGCACAAGCAAAAAAGTTCCGCCAGTGGAAAAGACGATGCTGCAAGCCTCGCCTTGCCAGGCCGGCTGACTCGCTCGCCATGAACCCTACCTAGGTACGTAGGGAATGCCCAACTCTGGCAAAGATCGATCCTCGCCTGGGTAAGCCTGTTGTTGCCTCCGGGGGGCCATGTTTCGGACGACCATGAAAACCCGCTCACGCTTCACCAATGCCAAATCTCTTACGGCGACACCTCTCTGGTTGGTCGCCTCCGCCGCGGAACCTCCTCCGGTTTGACGTAAACAACCTCCCACGTTACTTAATAGAGTGGCACAACATATCCAGGAGAGATGCCTTTTCCGGTCGTGCAAGCGTTGTAACCGGAGGGACACCACTCGGCGCCTAGCCGCTCCGATTCGTCCGACGTCCAATGATTTGACCATGTGCGAGGCGGTGCTCGACGACCATGAGACGTTTTGACATCAACCCCCCGTCTCCATCCCCAAGCCACCCATCCCTTTGTTTTCCGTCTCCCTTTTTCGTATTTCCGCTCATCCTGTTGCGTCACGTGGCCGAGATGGCGAGGTGGATTGGTCGGCGCCTTGACCGGCCATACCTTTTTTTTTTTTTTTTGTTTTTCTCAAGGTGACTGTGCCGTGCGTGTTTGCGAGGTGGGGAGTGCCTCGGTTCTCTCCTGGCGGGTGTGCCAGGCGGTCCACCATCATCCCGGTGCCGGCTTGCTTCTCGCAACGCTCTTTGGGCATCCATGGCAGGGTGGTAACAGGGCTGGTTGGTTCGGCCACCTTGGGAGGCTTTTTGGCAGGAGATATGTGTCGAGCTCGCCTCGGTGGCTACCTGACGACGGTTGCCCGAGCCTCCTACCTCGGTACCTACCGTGTATGTGCGTGCCCTCTCCTCAGCGCCCGGTGAGGGGTGGTTGATGAGGCCGCTGGGCGGCTGGCAAGGACGTGGAGAGGAAGAAGGTTCTTGGCGATTTCAAACGACCTAGGTAGCGAAGGTACAGAGGGCAAGACCTGCTCTCATCCCCATGGCCGGAAATTACGGACGAGTGGATTTTGTCCCTGGGCACGGTATTAGTCTGAAGGGAGGCAGAGAATGCCGTCTGAGGCAAATTCGTCCATAATTACCTATCGGAAGGAGAACGACCAACATGATTTCCCCAGCTGAACCTGGCTTTTGCACCGAGTAGGTTGGCAGTTTCCTCACCCTGGGCCCGTATGTCTTGCTGGCTGCTTCCTCTTGGCCCCTTTTCATTCCCTCCCTCTTTTCCTCTCTGCACGTCTTTGGATTTTCATTGATTTCCCCCCATCCTGCTTTTGAATTGTTTTTCTTCTGTCCATCGATGGGCAATGATTCAGAGGGGAAAGCCACAGTTGCACTTCATTTTCTTCTAGGGCGAGAGAGGGGCATGATCTAATGAACACTTGATCTTGTTGCCTCCCTAGGATCCTTTTGAGACATCACAAAAACCACATCGCTCTCTGGACCGGACATGCCAGCCTCGACCTGGTTAGGGAAAACCATAATGAAACTATTCTTCATCTTGGGTTGTTTCAAACGGCCGTGAATCCTGTTTCCTATGAAGAGATGTCAGGAACAGGAGCCGGAACCTCCTGCCAGCAAGAGCACGACCACAAGAAAGCGGCGCCATGCCGAACCATGACCAGAGGTGCAATGGAACCCATCAACGCCGGTGGATGGTAGTGGAGAGAGTTCCTTATGCTCATAGAGAAAAGGCTCATCCGAGTATGTGCCGGTTGATTACTGGAGAGAGGACAGAGAACGGCCTCGTCGGTTGTCGTTGTAGCTGTCCATCCTACCTCCAATGCAATTTCCATCCCATTCTCGCACTTCTCGGCCAGAAAAGACCAATGATTATTATGGCAAGGTGAAAAAAAAAGGAGTGCAGAGAGGAATCCAAAGCAAACAGGGCAGCCAAGGGAAGAAGCCAAGGAACGGGTGGAAACGGAGGTTACACGTCTGATGGCCATCTTTCCCCGCGGAAGCTCCTCCGGGCCCTGGGCGGTGGACAGAACAATGCCGACATACACACCTTGATGAATGCAGTGTTTTTCATGTTCGTCATAACCTCGTGCTTCGGAGACTATATAACCACGTAGAATAATGAATAATACAGCTGCCGCGGCAGCCGATGCGGTTTCCACCTCAACCCATCTAGACCCCCGAATAGCCGTTGCGATACCCCCCCACTCCCGCCTCCTGCGGCAAGTCGATCACCACCTTGATCCCATCCGAATACCTCTCGAGCTCCTTCATCGTGCGGATCCCCGTTCCAAGCCGCCCCACCGGCAGCTCGCCTCCCGCCAAGGCGGCCTCCCCCTCGGGGAACCGCACGTCAAACGACAGCGCCGCCGTGGTCGAGTTCATCCACAGCGGCAGGCCCGGCACCCGGCTGCTCCGGACGATGGTGAGCGCCGTGAAGACGGCCGACGCGAGCGTCACGAACGCGGGCAGCGCGAGGTACGCCCAGCGGACGCGCACAAAGACGACCGTCTCGGCGCTGCGCCCCGTCACGGCGGCCGGGTCCGAGAGGTTGGACCGGAGCTGGTCCGTCATGCTGTCCACCATGGCCTGGAACGTGCGCGCCATGTCGCCCTGGCGGAACGCGTCGCCCATGCCCCGCGGCGGGTTCGGCGTGCTCAAGCCGTTGTAGATGTTGCCCGCGAAGCGGGTCGAGTTGAAGAGGAGCTCCACGGCGCTCAGGTCGGGCGCGCGCGCCGAAAGGGGGGGCAGGCCGGGCTGGTTGAAGTCGACGTCGTAGATGCCTCGGCCGCTGCGGTGGCGGACCAGGGTCCCCGGCTGCAGGCGGACGAGCTCGCGGTGGCCGACGGCAAGCTGGCCGCCGGCGTAGGTGACGTTGGTGTAGCGGTAGGCGACGAGGTCGATGTCGCACTCGACGATTTCCATGTTGGTGTAAGGGTCGGTGATCCAGTAGCTGATGGGGTCGGACTTGATGCGGAGGACGGCCACGCGCACAAGCTCGGCGCCCAGGCTGGTCGGCTCGGGCCCGGTGGTTTCGGCGCGATGGCCCTCCATGCGAGGGCGGGCGCCGGTGCTGATGATGGTCTGCCAGTGCGTGGCGGCGAAGGAGCCGTCCAAGGCGACGCCGCCGGGGGTGGTCAGGTTCATGTTTTTTCCACCGCCAATGTATCGGTCTCGGCTCCAAACGGCGGTGGCATTGCCGTGGGCGTCAAGAGTGGCGGCGGTGACGTCGGCGCACGTGGCCGCGAAGCCGAGCGAGACGTACGTCCCCGGCCATTCGCACGCGGTGCTGCAGTTCAGCACCGGCGCCGAGCCGAGCCCGAACAGGCCCCGGTAGACGGCACCCTGCATTCGGATGTCGGCCGTCATGGCTGCAGATGCGGTTAGCGCCCCGGTCTCGAGCCCCTTGATCCCAAGAAACCAATCTGCCACGTTCTGGACCACGTACGTGAGACGTTGATGACGCCGCCCAGGTGCCCGATGATGCCGGCGCCGCCGTTGTAATAGTGCGTCAGGCCGAGGACGGCCGTGGCGTTGTCGACAAAGATTTCCTCGGGAGAAAACTCGACAATCTGCTGGATGAAGGTGTCGTAGGCCAGGGCGATGATGGTGACAAAGGCGCCGAGGGACACCAGCGTCTTGGGCCGCTTGAGCAGCAGCATCACGGCGCCGTAGGGCCCCCCGGCCGCCTCCTCGATCAGGTCCAGGTCGGCCAGCCTGCGGGGCTTCAGGAAGTGCAGCCACTTGCCCTGGCTGATGCAGCTGGCGACCGCGCTGGCGGCGGCGGTGTTGGAGGCGGTCGAGAAGATGGCGAGGGTGGCCGAAAGCTCGAGGAAGAAGCTCCAGTCCGTCAAGGGGCGATCGCGCATGGCGCCGAGGATGGCCATGATGGCGGCCATGGACGCCAAGCTGCCCAGCGTCATGAGGATTTCCCACCACCAGCCCCATGGGGTCCGCTCCCACTTGCTGGGCTGCTCGCCGGCGTCGGGCTCGAAAAGAGCCTCCGTACGGTGCCGCTTGGGCTCTTGCTGAGCGTCGTACTCCATGGCTTCGTCCGTGTTCTGGGCCAAGGGGTTCTGGTGCCGAGGAGGGGACGGCGGCTGCAGACCTTTGGAGAACAACAGCAGCCCATCGTGGAAGCCATGGCACCGCCCATGTATACATACGTCTATAGTAGCCTAGATCATGCTGAACGTCGGGCATACCATGCTTTCTCGGTGCCGCGCCTTGCGCCTCTTCCATCTATGAAACGTGCTGCGTCCGGACCAACTGCAGTCGTTGTCGCTGCCCCGGAATCCGTCCGCCTGAACGGCAGGGGTCGCGGAGTGCATATGATTGGACGATGGCCGAAACGGCCCCCAAGCGCCATGCCGACTTGGTCGAGCCGCGACCTTCAGCCGCGCATCGCGCACCGCGCCCTGCAAGAATGCGGCACAAGCCAACAACACAGACTCTTCAGGTAGCGCTGGATCCCTGGATACGGGGCTTGATGCGGATGGACCAGTCACCTTCCCGCTGGCGATTGTTGCCAGGAAGGCCGGGTGGAGTATGTATTGCAGAGGGCATAAGCCGGGCGGTAAGCATGAGGTGGTGACAGGAAGCGTTGAGAGAGAGAGAGAGAGAGAGAGAGAGAGGAGGCTAGAGGCACTGCCTGCTTCCATCAAGAGGCACGGATGAAGAAAAAGACATGATAAAGCTCAGGTGATTGGGAGTCCCGGTCGTGGAGCCATGGTCCCGAGCGAAAAGCATCGGGGAAGTTCATGGCTTGGGGAAGCTGAGGCGAGCCAAGCAGGCAGCAGGAATCGGGGTTCGTTCCAGGAAGCCACCAGCGGCAAAGAGGCATTGAGGACATGATTTATGTATGTGCCTATCCGGCAGGGCTGAGTAGATATACTCGTAGTATTTGTTTTTGGCATCCTACCTTACCTCTAGCCACATGCGGCTCATCCAGCGGATCTGGGATGGTGCAACCGTCGAGGATGGGGTGTGGCGCTCCCCCTGCTGCACTTTTTGAGGTGTTGACGCGCCGGAAGGGAACAGACCTAACTACTATAGTCGGAGCTTCGTCCAACCGACCGATCACCTGCAGGCTTCCGGTCTTGGCCCCCTCGTCCCTTCCCCGCTGCTGTCGGGTCACCTAACCGTCGCTATCAACTGTCGCTATCAACTGTCGCTATCAACCGTCGCTGCCAACTGTCACCGTCCACTGTCACCGTCAACTGCCGCTGCCAGCTGCCAGCCGGGACAACGGCGCTCTGCTGAAGTGGCCCGTGCTCTGATCTCTCTCCTCGAGACCCCACACCGGGCGCACAGAAAACCCCCACACAACACGTGCGGTAGCCTTCCACCCGCGCATCACGTTTCTTGGTCGCTTGCGTCCAGCCGTCGTTCCAGACCACGTCACGAGCCAGAGCGAAAGGTGAGAGTCCCTCCAGCAAAGAGACAACAAGCCGAAGATGCAGCGCGGAAGAGGGGCTTCTGCCCTGGCAAGCTGGGTCGCGTTGCACAAACTGTTTTCCCGTCTTGCACCGGGCAGGTTGCAGCATCACAGCAAGGGCGAAGAACCCCCCCCCCCCCCCCGCGGCGCCCGTCCCAAGGCACAAGAGACAGCAGCAGACAGCACGGTACACGGCAACGCTCCCGGACAAGTGAAAGCTTGATTTTTCGCCTTGCCATCACATCCTGTGACGCATTTGCCGTTTCTTCGCCTTCCTAGTCATGCCGTTGGGAGGGCGTGGCAAACGAAATCCCGACTGCCCCACCATGCTCCATCTCGATCGGAGGCAACTTTGCCGTTGCGTCCTTAGTAATCAGGGCAATCAATAGGGGGAGCCCAGGCGTTTTGGCCCGGGCCGGCTTGGGCCACGGTGAAGACCCAAGAACCCAGACGTCACCGCAATCCGGTCCCTGTTCTCACCGAACCTGGCGATGCACGACGACGCTTGACACGTGAACGACTTGCCAAAACATGCTATCGGGTGTGGTTAGGCGGTTGGTGAGGTCGAGGGGAACAACGGGAGCCGGCTGCAGGCAGCGTCATGCCCCCCCATTGGCCACGTTCTCGATGCGCCGGATACTCACCCGGGCGCGGGCGGTGGAGGGAGAGTGCTGAAGTTTGCCGAAACGCGGGATTCATCCTGCTTTGACTAAGTGAATCCACACCAACCTCGGGAGCCCTGGAGGCCTGGAGGGTGTACCGCCCATCGCCCTCGCCGCAGCAGGGCAGCAGGGCAGCAGGGCAGCACCACCACCACGAACAGCGACAGCACGCACATGCACACACGCCCACACGCCCACGCTCCCACACGCGCATACTCTACATAGTACGTTTCGCTAAGACACCTACCACTCAGGCGCCCTCTCCCGATCCCGTCTTCTTCAGCACCCGGGGGGCTAGACTTCTCCTTTCGGGTACCACTCCACTTTCCCGCCGTATGTAGAGTCTCTTGTCCGCGCGCCCTCACCTTTGTCCCGGGACCTCCACCTCCTCTTGTCTTATTGTGCTGCTGGCTTGTTGTGTCTTGCCTCGCTTCGTCTCCGTTCAATCCACCCGACCACCCTCTGGTCGAGGCCATCTCGAGTGCAACAAAAAAAAGACGAGCGGACAAGGCGCTCTTTTTTTTTGTTGTTGTTTTTTTTTTGTTTTTATCCCGTTGAGCGGCTTCGAACCCTGAAACCGTGCAAGCCGAGGCGCGAGCCGGGAAAGTGGAATCTAGCGAACCAAGGAGGACCCCGCTTCGCACCCTTTGTTCCGCCTTCCGACTTTCTGCGGCCACCGCCGACATCGCCAGGCCAGGTTTTTTGCACATTACCAAGGCCAAATCCACCCCCGACTCCCCCAACGCCAACCTCCGGATCCTCGTCCTGGACCCTTTTCTTCCCATCGACCATCACCGTTTTCGCGACAACACCACATCGCCGCGCACAGGGACGCCTTTCGACCACCGACCGGGCGCGCCGCGACGCAGCGCTCGCAGCCAACACCGCCGACGCCATGGCTTCCTACAGCAACGGACGGGTCAACGTCTCGCAGTACCTGCGCAACCTCAACGTGCAGGAGCCCGCTGTCGAGGAGACCTTCATCACCGACGAAGATCTCGAAAAGGACCTCGCCCTCTTCACCAACACCCAGTTCTTCGACTTTGAGACGGGTCGCCAGACCGATTACCAAGCACCGCCCGTCAAGCCCGAGGCCCTGCGATCCCCAGCGACCGAGACCACCCCGACCGAGTCCCTCATTGGCGACTTTTCTTCGGCCTACGACTTCCCTCTTCCAGGTGGGTGGTTTTTTGCCGTTGTTCTTCTTTTTGTCTTCTGATCACTACGCCCCTCTCCTCTCCACCGTCGCAAACCCGGTTTCTATGCTGGGGCTGGGGGGAGGGGGGGAGGGGGCCATCTCGTCGCTTTCTGATGGCTCTGGCACTTCCTCTCCCTCCTTGTTGGGAAGGAGATGGATTCCTCTCGGTGGCCTGCCGGGTTCCGTTGCAACCCTCTGGCGAGCAAGTGCATCGCCGCGGAACTCGGCAGCGCGGTTGGACACACATGCACCGCAGATACACGCACACAAGCGTGCGCGTGCGGACGAGGATTGACCTGCTCCCGTGGGGATGAGGGGTGTTCCCCCGAGGATGGCCATGGAGAGAGAGAGAGAGAGAGAGGCTTAGCCCGTTGGGGGGAGGGGGGTGGTGGTCACCGCACAAACACGCACACGCATCCATTGACATACACACCACACCCCCCCCCCCCCTTCCCCACCCGGACTCGATGACCCCCAAGCCGCTGGAGCTTCCTGCTTGATTGGAAGGGTGGCCAGAAGCAGCAGCGCGCATGCGGCCTGGGGCGTACGGGTTCCCTGGGCCCCGCCTAAATGGGCCTGGCAAATCACGGCTCTTCCCGTCGATGGTGCCATTTCTCGTGACTTTTGGGGGATTGCACCATCGGCCCTGAGACATCGACAAAGGGCTGCCGGCCAAGGGTTGAATAGCCCCGGACTCCGCCTCTCCCGGGTGCCGTCCCGAGCCCTTCGGTGGTCAGCAGTCCGAGTCTATCGCGACGTCTTTCTTGCGTACCGCCCGCGGTCGAGAGCTTGCCGTCGTCGTTTCTGCGCTTTCGCTCTTTTTCGTTTTGTTCGCTCCACTCACATCAGGGTCGCCTCGCTGACCATGGCACGATGCCTCCAGGCGACTTCGGCTTCGGAGACTACAGCAACACCTTCGCGTCGCCCACCATTCCGGCGTTCCCGGACACCCACGCCGCCCTGGGCAACCACCTCCAGCCCATCCAG
Source organism: Remersonia thermophila (assembly GCF_042764415.1). Classification (NCBI taxonomy): domain Eukaryota; kingdom Fungi; phylum Ascomycota; class Sordariomycetes; order Sordariales; family Chaetomiaceae; genus Remersonia; species Remersonia thermophila. The sequence continues at coordinate 339,051 of NC_092222.1, forward strand.
CACGGCTCCCAGGCGCCGTACGCCCCGGCCCCCGTCCGGCACCAGCAGCCGCACCACTCGTCCAACGGCTATGTCCCTGCCCCGGCCGCTCCCACCGCCGTGGCCCCGCCGCCGCTAGGCGCCAAGCGCAAGTCGGACGCCATGGCCGGCGCCGGCCACGTCCACCCGCACGCCCCCGGCCCCAACGGCCGCGTCCTCAGCTTCGAGGAGGCCTCCCGCCTCGCCGCCGAAGAGGACAAGCGGCGGCGCAACACGGCCGCCTCGGCCCGCTTCCGCATCAAGAAGAAGCAGCGCGAGCAGGCGCTCGAGCGCAGCGCCAAGGAGATGTCGGAGAAGGTGACCATCCTCGAGGGCCGCATCTCGGCGCTCGAGACGGAGAACAAGTGGCTCAAGAGCCTCGTGACGGAGAAGCACGGCGGCCGCGAAGACATCATCGAGAAGCTGCTCAAGGAGGTGGCGGCCGCCGAGGCCAAGAGGAAGGAGGAGGAGGCGACCAACGGGTCCAAGGAGAACAAGGAGAAAAATCAGGAGGAGGGGCAGAAGGCCTGATCTGATGGGTGCGACGGGACGACCGAGTCGACGATATGCCAAAAACGATCGGCAACCTGTTGACGATGACGGCGGCCGGCAACGACGCATGTGAATTACGGACACGTCAGATGGAGATTCCCCTCCTCTTCCTCTTTTTGACTCGAATGGTTCCTTTTTGGTTTTCGTTTTTTTTTTTTTTTTTTTTTTGCTCATTTTCTCGGACGATGAAACGCCGAGCAAACAAGCGCGTGCATGATATCACGGGAGTGGCGTTGGTTGGGCCGGGTGGAAGGGGAAGGCGGGGGGGAATTGGGATTTGGGGCCCGGGGGTTCATACGGGCGCGGCGGACCCAAGGGAGGGGCGACGAGGTTTGGGAAGGGCAAGATGGGTGGGGTGGGTTTCTTGGGCTGAGGATGATGACAAAGGGAAAAAAGAGAGAAAAACGAAAAACAGGCTACAACCTATGGCGTCCGGTATGGGTGGCATATGTCCTGTTGCGTTGCTGCTGCTGTCCAAGCTGTTTGCAATCGAACGCTGTCATGTCTTTCTCTCTCTCTCTCTCGGCTATGAGACTCACTTGCTCACATATTTTGCTTACATACACACACCCACCCACCTACCCACACACACACACGGACATACAATGATATATGATGCCCACTAGACTTGGAGTGGGATTTACGGGTTGAAGGGGGGGACGGGACGGGACGGGATGGGATGGGATGGAATGGAATGGGTTGGAATGGGTTGGGTTGGTTTGTCGCATCTATATCTATATACCTCCTTGCTCTCAACTATGAACATTTACGCTCTCGCGAACAAACCCAACTGTCTTGTTGGAAGGTGTGATTTTTTTTTTTTTTTTTTGTTGGGGGGGGGGGGGGGGGCATGTCATTGAGAATAAAGAGAATGAGCGATTCTATTGCCGACTCCCGTTTCCGATGCTTTCGATGCTTTCGATGATATTGCATGCATGGTTCCCCATGGTCCATGATTCATCATCATCGTCATCATGATCATCATGATCACGCGTAAATTCCCTCTTCCCAGACGAGCATCTTGATTTCATGACGCAGCAGAAGCCTCCTCCTTGTTGTTGTTGTTGTTGTTGTTGTTGTTGTTGTCCTGTGCGGGTTAGGACGCAGGCCCGGGCTTCGCGTCGGCATCCCGCCCCGCCCGCAGGTTGGCCAGCCGCAGCTGGTTCCGCTTGCCGAGCACCCGCAGCGTGTTCTGCCTCTCAATCTCGGTCATCTCGTGCCAGTTGGCGATGCGCGACACGGTCCCGTCGCGGCCCACCACCATGGGTCCCAGGTTGTCGAGGGCCACCGCCTGCCCGTTGACCACCACCGTGCGGAGCCCGCTGCCCTGGGCCAGCTCCTCGCGATCCGCCTCGGTGGGGGCCGGGAGCAGCGGCAGCGGATTCTTCTTCTTCTCCTCCTCGGTGCTGCCTCCTGGCGCCGCGTCTTGCTCGGCGGCGGCTGGCTGGGACGACGGCTCGTCTGCGGCCTCGACGGAGGCTGCAGGAGGAGCGGGTGCGGCACCCCCCTTGCCGGGCTGGGCAGACGAAGAAGAGCTAGAGGAAAATGATGCGGCGCCGGGGAGCGGTGGCGTGCTCGCGCCGGGTGCGGGGTTGGCGGCGTTCTCCACGCTGCTGGTGGTGCTCATGGCGCGGCAGGTGTGGACGGGATTAAGGAGGGCGGCGGCGGCGGCGGCGGCGGGCGTGCAGAGGCCGGGCGTGGCAGCACGAATGCTGGCAGGAGGAGCGGGGGGAGCAGCGGCTCGCGTCAAGGAGAACGCGGCTGTTAGCGCTGCCGCGGCGACGGTTGGGCGCGTCGTGGTGGTGGTGGTGGTGATGGTGGGCTTGGAGGGGCGGGTCGGTGGGGGCGCCGAGGAGCACAAGGCCGCGGCTCTAGCAGGGATGCGAGGCTGAAGCGGCCGTCGAGAGAGGAGGGCGGATGCGCGAGCGGTGGTGAGGACGGTGCGCCGGAGCGGGCTTGGGCAGGCCTGTGGGAGACGCTGACGGGCTGCTGCCGCGGCAAGGATAGGCATATGGAAATGAGAAACGGGCGGTGCAGGCGAAGGGGGTGGGGAGAGGAGCCCGCTGCATGAATTGCCTTTACTGTGAGCTCTGGTGGAGAGAGAGAGAGTCTCAGGAGCCTCTCTGTGTGGTGAGTGAGGGCTGCTGCGCTTGGGAGAAAAAGTTGGGGTGTTGGTCAATTTCCCTCCGTTCAAACCCCGTTGTTGTGAGCGCTGAGGAGTTGGATTCAAGGTGAACCGGTTTGGCCTTCAACGACATCACGATCACTTGACATTTTTAGCCTGATGCTTGGGGGGGGTTGAGGCTCAGGAGATACTAGGCTCTGGAAGTGTCTAGAAGTGTTCTCTCGGTGAGCCTCGGTGAGGGAGACCTGTCTCACCTCGGTGGCGACCCTATGCCAAGCACCAACATCCCGTTCCCCGTCGTGGAGGGCTGCCCGAGCTCCTCCCTCCTTCGCTCGCTGCCGCAACTTGAAAACCAAAAGCCTATCAAAACACCTACGGCCATTCTGACATGAGAAGCAGATGCCAACATGCCTTGACTTGGACCCTGCGGACTGAAACATGAGCCAGCGTCTCGTTTCGACGCTGGCCTTTCTATCTTGGGCCTGCCATCCTCCCTGTCCCTGACCACCCCTTGATGCCTTTTGGCCTGCGCCGACACAAGCCGACGGTCCTGATCACGCAATCCGCCGTCCAGAAATCGTCAGCAAGCTTCTTTCAACCTCGCACGCCCCGGCTGCCGCACCTGGGGTCGTGCTTTTTCCTCCACCACCCGTCCTGGGCTTCACCGACGTCTCATTCCGCTCTTTGGACTGTCGCCGTCGCCATCGACCCGTTCCTGCGAGAGCATGTACACGCATGATTCCCCATCTTGCTCTGCACCGAGGCTTGGTTATTCACCATCCTACTCCGATGCCACCCATGCTTGAGCCACCCGCTTGCATGTATTACAACCCACCCCCCCCCCCCCCTCGGGCCAGGACGCGAGGTGTCTTGTCTTTTTGTCCATCTCCGCGGGACGGGAGGACTTCCAAGGGAGCTAGGCCACGGGACCACTTCGTACGTGGAGGCCACGATTTCATGCTAACATAGGGTGTACGGCCTATACGTTGCTCCCACCCGACCCCCCACGAGCGTGGAGGGCCTCGTCCCGCGCACGTTCTCTCCCACCTAACGGGGGCTAGACAGGGTCCCTGGAAAATATAGGGTAACTAATAAACAAAACCCAACCTCTTCCCCCCTCTCGCTCCCTCGCTGCATTCCGCCGTGGGTTTCCTGTCATCCGGCCGCTGGGGGGGTGTTCCGAGGTAAAGGACCAAGCAGTCCGGGCCTCTTTTGGAACCAACCCCAGGATGCGATGGCTTGTATGGCGGTGGTTGGTTAGTTGGGTGGGGGAAGCCGTCTCTGAGCGTCCAAGTTGTCCTGCTCGCTCCTCGGCCGCGAGGGGGAAGCGGGTCAGCACGGAGGAGTGTATGTACTATACACCCCCCTCGATGCCGCCTTTACGTCGAATGCTACGTCTCGACCCGAGACGCCCCCCTCGAAACCGACCTTTCGTGGGGCCGACAAGGGTATCTCGATGTGGAGGGAGTGTTTACATACACGTATGTACATCCTACTTCTCACGCCCTCGCCACAACGCATCCCAGACCTCGCTAGCCCCTCGATAGACTCGACGTCCGCGGCTCCAGCCTTTCTCCAACGACCCGGCCGCCTCCGCCGAGGTTGATCACAACGACACCAACAGGTTCTCACGCCGCGAGCGCCCCGCATCCCATGTTGAAGATTCGATGGCTCCGATGAATCCGCACGGCATCCGCGTGGCATCCAAGGACCCGCCGGTTCGAGCACGACACTTTGCCGAAAGAAAGAAAGCCCACGCCATCGTTGACTCGGCCGCTCCGTGCTCCGCCGCATCTCCGACGCTCTCGGCGTTTGACATGAACCCTCACGGACATCCACGACGCGTAGCCACTGCCTTTCATCTACCCGGTCCACAGAGAAAGCTCGCTTCGGCACTCGAATACAAGAAAAATTACGAGACGCGGCCCGAACGCGCTGACTAATAGTTAAGTCACAAAGACACGCGGACAGTAGGGACCCAGCGATTTCGGGACGCCTTTGGGTGCTTTTGAGCGCAAGGCCAATTCAATTCCTAATAGCGCTTCATGCCTGGCTATGCAGATGCGTGTAGCAACAGCCTATACATGGCTCGTCTATGATTTATTCCCCCTCTGCCGAATCGTTTCCTCCTGTCCGATTCATGGAGCATCGGCTCGAGGGAGCGGCGGCCGAGACGTATTGATATTCCATCCGTAGCGAAGGAGTTGGGATGAAGATTCCACATACACACACACACACATACACACGCATACGGAGACGCATCCTCCTCTCTCTTTTTTCTCTCTGACGCTCCACGTTACGTTGGGGTCGGTCACACGACTTTGGCCGTTTAGGCTTTTTCCTACCACTACGCTAGTCCTCGATCGCCTCGGTGTCCGTCTTGATGCCATTGGTGATGCCGTGGGTGATGCCGTTGGTGGTGGCCGAGTGACCTTGGGCGGTCAGTTTCTTAAACCTGCGCGGTGATGCTCGTCAGCACACACTTTCTTTTTCAACAAGACGACGGATACGATGAAGAAAAAAAAAGCACCCACTTGTTAATCACCCGCTCGATCCCGTCGCACCCCATCTTGAGCACGTCCATCTTGGGCCCGTAGGAGAACCTGACAAAGTGGTGGCACGGGCTATCAAACAGGTCCCGGCGGCGGGAGGGGTTGAGGTCGAAGAAGATGCCCGGGACGACAATGACCTTTTCGTCGAGGCAGGCCTGGAAGAAGTTGAGGCCGTCCGAGATGGGAGCGGGCAGGCCCTCGAGGTTGAGCCACAGGTAAAAGGTCGAGTCGGGCACGTGGCGGATCACGAAGCCCATGGACCGCAGGCGGGCGACGACGTAGTCGCGCTTGTCGCGGAAGTGGCGCTGCAGGGCGGCCATCTCGGCGCGCACGAGCGCCGGGTCGAGCATGGGGATGGCGGCCTCCTGGAAGGGCACGTTGGTGCCGCCGTCGAGGTAGGAGCCGCAGGAGCCGATGCTGTCGTCCTCAAAGAAACGGGCGTCAGGGTTGGTTGGAGAGGAGAGGAGGAGAGAGGCTCACTCACGCCTTGATAAACTCCTTGGGTCCCAAGATCCAGGCGACCCGCCACCCGGGCAGCCGGAAGCGCTTGGTCAGGCCGTCGATGATGAGGACGTCGTCCTCGTCGACGTCGACGACGTTCTCGGCGGCGCTGACGGTGGAGCCGTCGCAGCCGCTCGTGTAGTTGTAGCCCGAGTAGAACTCGTCCGACACGAAGGTGGCGCGGCCGCGGCACAGGTTCTGGATCTCGGCGAGCTCCGGGTTCTGCACGAGGCGGCCCGTCGGGTTGCGCGGGTTGGAGGTCAGGATGACGCCGGTGCCGCGCGAGATCTCCTCGGCGATCTTGTTGGGGTGGATGTGGTAGCCGTCTTCCTCCGAGAGGGGCACGGGGATGGCAGCGAACTTTTTGGGGGGGGGGGCGCGGCAGGGTCAGCGATGGGGCGGTTCGTCATGAAGCGATTATGCTTAGGAAACAGGGGGGAAACCTACGTTCTTGAAGAGCGAGAGCATCTCGTTATACGCTTTACGGTCCCCCGGGTCAGCACGCCTCCGTCCCGTCACATCCCCCGACGCACGCAGGAGAAGAGGGGGCGAGAACAAAAAGAAGAAAAAGGGACAACCCTACCGGTGTAATCGGGAATAAAGAACCCCACGTAGGCGTTGTTCAAGACGGCAGCGATGCGGATCAGCCCGGCGCGCCCGCCGGGCACGATGGCGACGTTCTCCCAGGTGTATTGGCTGGGCTTCCCCTGGCGGTGCATCTCGTTGTACAGCCTCGCGACGGCCTCGCGCAGAGGCTTGATGCCGGCGGTCGGGCCGTACTCGCGGCTGGCGGAGCCGATGTCGATGGTCGTGGGCCGCTTGAAGCAGCCCTCGATGTCGTCGTCGGCCTCGGGCGCGCCCTCTGGAACATGGCCCAAAAGAGGTCAGGGGTTTCCTTTTGCTCAACCTCACCAAGGTGGCCAAACAAGGGGGAGGCGGAGGGGAGCAAAGAAAGGTCAGGGAGCCCGTATCGCACGTACGTCCCAGGTTGGCCCACTTCTCGGGCTCGTCGAAGAAGCCATACTCTGCGGCGCGCTCGGTGCACCAGACGACGCCTGTGGAGGCGCGGCTGGCATCGAGGCCGGCGTGGGGGAGATGGCTGAAGGGGGGGGGGGGGGGGGAGAAAGAGGTGTGTTTGTTAGTCGACGGAGCAAGAAGAAGACTCTACGAGGAACATGTATGTCAAGCACGTACCCTTCATGGGCGGCGCGGAACTGGCGATGGACCTTGCTGCTCGCCTCTGTTCCTCTTAGCATCGAGGGGGTCTTTTTTGTGAAGGGGTTTAGGTTGTCGGAACCAAGGTGGCTGGACGGTATGGTTGATGGGGAGGCACGTTACATACCGCTCTGCCCCATGGAGAAGCGGCGGGCAGGACGGGGGACGCCCGTATTCCGGTTGATGCTGAACTTGCGCTGGCCGAAGCCGTTGGGGGAGTCATAGTTGGTCATGATGAAGGGAGGTCCCGCTGATGCGGCAGGGATGAGGAGGGAGTATGGAGTTCTCGGGTGAGTTGGGGATGGATATGGATAGGGAGGTGAGTGGGATGGTTCAACCCGGTTGCACGTCGATTGAGACTGGCAGATGGATGGATGGATGGATGGATGGATGGATGGATGGATGGATGGATGGATGGATGGATGGATGGATGCAGGGGCAGGCAGGTTGAGACACGACATTTATTTCTCTTGACCTTTTTTTTTTTTCTCTCTCTCTCTTGTTTCTTTGTTACGCCATGAAGCCGTCACCAACGCCCTTCCAAGCTGAGGGAGGCATCGGCGGCACAGCACAAGAGGATCCCAAGCCCAAGCCCAACGCCGGGGAGCGGTAGCCGTGCCCGTTGCCTCCGCTCACCGCAACCCACTTACATGGCCAACGAGAATTGGGCCAGCGAAACACGCCAGCGCATCTCACAGGTCTTGGTGCTTGCTGCCAGGAAATCTCGTTGCTCCGACGCCGTCTCTGTCGTCATTTTTCCTGCAGGTCGCTGCATGTCACGAGGAAGCCTGCGAATGGGACGTTGGGGTGGTGGCGGCGAACGTGGGCCGCCGTCGGCAAGCGCCAGCGCACGCCAGCGTTGTCCAGGGCGCAACATCTGTAAGCTCGTGGTTGGGTTCGCTCGCCTAGGCTCACCTTTGACATGCTCCACGTTCCACGTCCTCCAGGGGTTGCTGCGATCGCCTCACCGTCTCACCGGCAACCGACAGGGCCGGCCCGGCCATCTACCGCGTACTATAGCTACCGCGACTGCGTTAGTACTGCGCACATGCTGCGTACGGTGTAGGTAGCGTTGACCGTTGGGGGAGTGTTGGCGCCTGTCGGGGGTGGGGCAGACTGGACCAACCGCCCAGGGGGGGAGGTCCACAAGGCGGGTCCCATGGGCACGGAACGGGGGACCCTAGTGGAGACGGTTTTGCTGTGTACTATACCTTGGTCGGCCCAACCGGACCCAACCTACCGACACCGACAAAACACGGGCCTCACCCAAGGGCGATCATGACGTCGGTCCAAGCAGCACATGATGAGTTTGGAATCGCAACGACCCGGAGAGTGTGCCAAAGGCAAACGCCCCAAAGAGCACCCGTGACCATGCCGCGGCAGGGTCACGGATCGTCGAGAAATCCACCTTGTCGCATGCATGATTCTCTCATGCTGGCCGCCTCGGGCTCGGAAGCGACAGCAACCCACCGCTCCAGCTCCCTACCGCAAGGAGGATCTGCCATCCGAATCAAACACGGCCGAGGCTGCTACTATACGTAGCGAAGGTTTTTGTGAATGGAATGGGGGCGGGAGGGACGGTGGCTTGCCAAAACTAGAGCCGCTTTTCCATTCGTGTTTCGCGGGACAGAGAGGCTGAGCTGAGGCGGTGCAGCATTCAGGCTCTGAAGGGGCCGGCGGGCTATGCTCCCCAGGGCTCAACGAGCATCCCCGCTTTTCTTGGGCCCTGGTGGCGGGCCCATGTTCCACGTTTTGGGCGCAGCACGTGTACGCAGTAGCACAGGACCCGCCTGGGCTCTCCTGTGCCGGCGGTGCCGGGGATCGCCTGGCCACGGCTCACAAAGATGGCAATGTCAATCGCCGACAGCGCCCCGGTCGGTTCCCGGTTCCGATCCACCCTACCGGGTGGAAACACCGATCATCATGGGATGCGGAGCCTGGCATCAGGCTTTTTGGAAGGCGTTGAGCATGCTGCTGGGTGTGGAATCCAGGAACTGCGCGGGAGGTGGTGACGTTTAAAAGCGGCGGCAATCGAGGCCCGCTACTATCGGACCGGAGGGCGCCAACAAGCCAAACCTGTAAGACGCACAACCTACCTACCTGCTGCGTAGCAAACAAACAACTTGGACCACGCCCTGGCCAGAAGCAGCCAGAATCAAAGACGAAGACCACCACCGCATTCCTGCGCCGTCCGTCCCCAAGGCCTCTTAACCTCCCCTTGGGTCCATCTCGCTTGGTTCTCTCACCAACACTCTTCCTCCTCCTCTTCCTCATCATCAGCCATGTCGTCACCAACAAGATCCTTGTTGGGCTCCCTCAAGAACAGAATGACCAAGAAGGACCGCTCTCCATCCTCCACCCCAAGGTCCAATCACCACGCCACGCCACGGGGCCCGGTTCCAGCCTCAAGCGACCGCCTCCCACCGCCTCCTCCCTACTCGGCCGTGAGCCCGTACCCCCCGGCCTCTTCGTCCACCACCACCTCCCGGCTTGGCGGTACCCTTGACCCCGCCGTCGCCTACACCTGCGCCTCCCCGCCGCCAGCGCCAGCGCCGGCCGCCTTCCCGACCGCCTTCCCGGCCAGCAGCGGGGTCGCCGGCGAGCCCGACGACCCCTACGCCTTCCTGGGCTCCTTCGACACCATCTTCCTCATCGACGACAGCGGCAGCATGGCCGGCAAGTCGTGGCGCGAGGTGCGCCAGGCGCTCCGCAGCATCGCGCCCATCTGCACCGCCCGCGACGCCAACGGCATCGACGTCTACTTTCTCAACGCCCGCAACCCGGCCGACCCCGGCGGCGGCGGCGGCGGCTGGCGCAACGTCGCGACGCCGCAGCAGGTCGAGGCCCTCTTCTCGGCCGTGTCCCCGGCGGCGCCACCCCGACGGGCACGCGGCTCAACCACCTCCTGCGCCCGTACCTGCGCGAGTACGAGCGCGCCGTCGCCACCCGCGCCGGCGGGCCGGACGACTGCGGCGTCAAGCCCGTCAACGTCATCGTCATCACCGACGGCGTCCCCACCGACGACCCGGAGGGCGTGCTCCTCTCGGCCGCCCGCAAGCTCGACGCCCTCGACGCCCCCTCGCACCAGGTCGGCGTCCAGTTCTTCCAGGTCGGCTGCGAGCCCGGCGCCGCCGAGGCCCTGCGCGAGCTCGACGACGGCCTGTCGGCCCGCGCCCCCGGCGTCCGCGACATGGTGGATACCGTGACCTGGGACTCGAGGTCCGGCCGGCCCGAGCTGTCGGCCGACGCCATCCTGAAGGTGGTGCTGGGCGCCGTCGTGAGGAGGTTAGACCGGAGGAGGTTGAGCCGCTGAGCAGACGGCCAAGGCCCAGGGGCGAAATGGGTGTTTGTTTTCTCTTTTTTCTTTTCTCTTCTTTTCTTTTCTTTTCTCTTTTTTTTTTTTTCTCTTCTTTTCTTTTCATCGTGTAATACCTCATCTTTTTTTGCATCAGCGTTCTTTTCTTCCTCTTTTTTCAAAAAAGACCGCCTGGAGTTGGGGCCGGAGGATAGAGGACAAGAATGAAAAAAAACAAAACCAGATAGACAGGACCGGCGGGATGAATCAAGGGGAGGAGGGGGCATAAGGCATAGAACAACTACAATGCTACCGTGCGTAGGCCGGTGGTGTGCATGCCTACATACAGGGAGGCAAAGGGTACAACCACGATGAATGGATTTTTTTACACCTCTGGATCCGGCATGGCATTATTCACCCGCAACGCGGTGACTTTGACAGGTGTGCTTTAATATATACCACCAATCCACCAGCGTTGGCTGCATGCCCGTGTTCTTTCGAGTGGGAAACGGTCCGGCGATGGCACCGGCGATGGCGATGTCCACCCCGCATGCCATGCCCTGCACCTCTCCATGACAACCGTTTATGGTTCATATGGTACGTACGAACCATGCCAAGGGGCCATGTCACAACCCCCTGCTCGATTCTGCACGTCATCGCGGTCCCCGGGTCGGGTACCGTAGCCGGCGCGACCTGTTGAACCCCCCCCCCTGCCCCCTCCCCCCTGGCCATATCCCATGTTCTTGGCCTGCGATGCAAAGTATAGTTAGTATACACAGTAAACTAGTACGTAACGCCCACCCCCTTGGGCACCCCCCCCCCCCCCCCCTCCCCCCGGTTCTCTCCCCTCGAAAGCACAGCCACCTCCCACCTCGACAACCCAACACCGCTTCATGACAAGCCAGACAGGCTAGTAGTACACAGCAAGGCCGAGGCCGAGCAAGGCGGAACGGAACGTACCTCCAACCATCGCAGCCTCGACGACACAAGGCCATCATCCCCGGATCCAGCCTTGCAAAGAAACAACCCGGACTTTTCCAGGGTCGAGACAAAGGTTCATCCGGTGCGTGTGCGTGTGATGCAACGTCCCAACTGAAAAAGAGAGGAATCATTTCGAGAGGACACAAAACTTTCCTACAGAGTACACGTACAAGAATACCTCATGAGCCTGCCTGCTTTCCTCGACCGCCAGAGTTAAAAAAAAAAAAAAAAACTCTACTGGAACAAACAAGACTCGTCAAGAACAGAAAAAAGACTATTCCGTAATAACACCTATTCCACCCTGCCCTGCCCAATGATCACCCATCAACGGTAGCGTGCCTCGCCCTGTGTTCCCCGTTTCCCACTGTGTCCGTTGTCCGTCGTTGCTGTTCCCACCCAAACTCCCTAGAGCAGAAACCCTCCCTCTCTCTTTTCTCTCTGTCTCTCTCCCTTCATTAAAAAAAAGTGTAATAGAAGCAAAAAGAAGAAGAAAAAAATCACGCAAAGCTATCCTCAGCAGGCCACCTCCCGCTGCTCTTCCTTCTCCTTCTCCTCCTCTCCTCCTCCTCCACATCCTCCTCCTCCTCCTTCTTCTTCTCCCGAGGCTCGGCAGAAACAAAATGCGACAGCCTGACGAGCCCCTTCTCCCTCATGGCCCGCCACACGGCATCCTCGCCCTCGCCACCGCCCCCGCCCTCCGCCGCCGCGATCAAGGCCGTAGACGAAAAAGAAGAAGAAGCAAAAGGAGCCGCGGGAACAAGGCTCTCCACGTCCAGCGGCAGCCCGTCCAGCTTCCGGACCCTCTTGCACCGCTTCGCCACCATGGTCTCGTACAGCCGCCTGCGCACGCGCGTGTCCATGTCGAGGCGGGCGCAGTACCGCGCGTCGTGCTCCGGGTCCTGGTCCGGGAGCGCAAACTGCTCCTCCGCCGCTCCGGCCTCGTGGTCTTGGCTGGCGTTGTCGTCGCCGTCGTCGCCGTCGTCGTCGTGGTCCTCCGCTGCATGCCGGTTTCCACCCCAGGAGCCGGTCTTCCGGTGCTCAAGTACTTGCTGCTGCTGCTGCTCCTTCTCCTCCCGCTCCGCACCCGCTCCAGCAGCAACGGCGGCGTCGTCGTCGTCGTCGTCGTCGTGGCCCTCGCTGCTAGCAACGCTCACCAGGCTCTCCATCCTGCGGTGCCCCTTGCCCCTGCCTCCGCCCCGCGGCGCCGACCACCTCCTCGCCGCCCCGACCTGCACCGAGGCGTAAAAGCCCTGGGTGAGGGGGTTATCCCGGAGATCCACCACCGCGAGGCTCCTCATGCCCTGCAAGACCTCGAGCACCTTGGGCCCCTCGCGCAGCCGGTTCCCCGCCGCGAACAGCTTCTTGAGCCTTGCCACGCCGTTGAGCGGCCTCAGATCCGCCAGGGCGTTCATGTTGAGGTTGAGCACCCGCAGGTTCGGCACCGACAGGCCCAGGTCCTCGGGCAGGCTCGACAGCCCGCAGTTGGCCAGCTCCAGCAGCTGGAGGTTCAGCAGGTCCACCTGGGGCGCGAACCCGCCGCCGTCCTTGTTCCCGGGGCCGTCGTCGTCGTCGTCGTCGTCGTCGTCGTCACCGCCGCCGCCGCCGCCGCCGCCGAGGTAGTTGCCCGAGAGGTACAGCTTCCGGACCTCGTAGGCCCTGCTCAGCAGCCTCTCGAGGTCCAGGCGGCCCGCGCCGCGCTGCTCCCGCAGCGAGAGGCTGTCGATCTTCTTGGCGCGCGACAGGCCGGCGACGTGCGTCAGGCGGTTCCGGTCGGCGTGCAGGAGGCGCAGGTGGGGCAGGCCCGCGACGTTGAGGGTCTCGAGCTGGTTGTCGTCCAGCCGGAGGTGGCGGAGCGAGGGCATGTCGCGGGCCTTGCCGTCGCCGTCGCCCGAGGAAAAGCGCGTTAGGAGGTTCGCCTCGAGGTTGAGCGAGGCGAGGGCGGGGAGCCGGGCGAGGTGGGCGACGCGCGAGATGCGGTTGGCGCGCAGGTCGAGGTCCGTCAGGCTCAGCAGCGCGGCGCCGTCCAGGTCCAGCTCCTCGATCCGGTTGCCGCGCGCGCGCAGGGCCTGCAGGCCTCGGTGGTGCTTGATGCCGTCCAGGTCCGCGATCTGGTTGTTGTCGGCGCGGAGGGTGCGGAGGTGCACGAGCCCGCGGAGCGCCGACAGGCTCGTCAGGCGGTTGTTGGAGACGTCGACGTACTGCAGGTGGATCAGGTGGCTCCAGGCGGTGAGGCTGTCGAGGCGGTTGTGCGCCATCTTGAGGTTCATGACGGTCCCGGGCACCCCGTCCAGCCCCGCGATGCGGTTCTTGCTGGCGTCCAGGCTCTCGAGCCGCCCGCAGTACGCGTCCAGCTTGTGCAGGGCGCTCAGCCCCTTGCCCCGGAGCCGCAGCTCGCGCATGTCCTCCCAGTAGGGCTCGAACGGCTCCGCCTCGGCCAGCTTGTCCACCAGCTCCTGCACGGCCATGGACATGACCCGCTTGGACCCGTCGCCCGTCGCCAGGCGGTGGTTGTCGACGACGTAGCTCGCCTCGAGCGCCGGGGTTTCCTCGCGCCGGCGAGGGTGGATGGTGAACTCGGACAGCGGGCTGAGCGAGAGGTTGCCGACCACCTCGGCGAGGATGGCGGCCGCGTCGGCGCCGACGGCCGGGCAGGCGCCCGAGGCGCGGCGGATCGGGGTGGCGACGAGGAGGCTGACGCTGGCGTGGCGCATGCCGCCGTCCGAGGACGCGGCCCGAGGCGCGACGCTGTAATCGTTGACGAGGCTGAGCTCCATGCCGTGGGCGGCGTCTTCGTGCGACGCGTCCTCGGCCGCGGGGGGGAGGAGCACAGGAGGCTGCTGCTGGTCGGGGGCGGGGTCCTCGTCGCGCTCCGTGATGCGGGACACGGGCCGCGTCGACGGCATCATGGGCTTGCCGCGGACCGAGAGGTAGCGCGTCGGGCGGGAGTCGCTGCGCGGCCGGGCCGGCGGACGGTGAGCCGTTGCCGTTGTCGCCGCCGTTGCCGCGTGCGGGGCGGGCAAATCCTGGCTCTGATCGTCCAGGCTGTCGGACGACGGGACGGCAGCGGCATCGTGGAGGATGGACGCGACCGGCGACGAAAAGCTGATGGTGAGCCGCCGGGGCTCCTTTCCGCGGGCCTCGCGTTCCCCTTCCTCCTCCACCACCACCACCACCTCATCCTCCTCTTCCTCTTCCTCCTCCTCGGGCCGGCGGCTCCGGCTCCTCATCAGGCACGATCGCCTCGCCCCCTCCCTGGAGAACGACGCCGACGACCTAGGCGGTCTCGACGGGCTGGGCTCCGGCACGTGGGACATCATCAGCCTCGGCGGCACTCGAGCGCTGCCGGCGGCGCCGTCCTTCTTCTTGGAGCCGCCCAGCATGAGGTTCTGCATCTCGCGGGTCACGTCGACCGACAGGTCGGGGATGTCGGCGAAGGGATCGTCCTCGCTCATCTCGGACTGCGAGAAGCACCGGTTGTGGTCTCTTGACTGCGCCGACCCTTTCCGCTTGACCCACACGTTGCGCTGCCGGTCCAGGACCATGTCGCCGACCTGGTCGGGGATCAGGTGGGACACGCTCTCGGGCATGATGGTCTTTCGGGCCTCGGAGCCGCGGGACGAGTGACGCGAGGAGCCGGTCGGCAGGGAGTGCCGGCTGGTGCTTCGCGTGCCGGTGCTCGCGGTGCGGTTGTGGGAGGGAAGGGAGCGAGGAGGGCTGCCGGCGGGGGAGCCTTGTTGCCGCTCCGGGTTGCGAGAGAGGCGAATGTTGGGAGGGTCGCTGGCGACGCCGCGGTCTTGAGGACGACGATGCTCGTGCTCGTGCTCGTGCTCGTGCTCGTGCTCCGGGCTCGTCTCGCGGGTCCACCCGCCGGGGCTCTCTGAACGCAGCCCCGGAGCAGGAGCAGAGGCAGGAGCAGGAGCAGGAGCAGGAGCAAGAGGCATGCCGGCCTGGGTGCCCGGGCGCGAGTAATACATGGACGTCAGCAGATCCCCCATGTCGCTGGGCTCCTCGTACTTTTTCAGCCGCTCGACCAGGGCGGGATCCTCCTGCTTGTTGGGCATCATCCTCGCGACCGGAGCGCGGCCCTCGCGGCTGGGCGGGCGCGAGAAGGGCTCCTGGGTCGACTCGTACGAGCGCTCCGAGCCCGGCGACCGCGGGCCCTTGTCCTCGTTGGACTCGTCGACGCTGGCCAGGCCCGTCGGCAGGCCGGCCTTGCTGCGGATCATGGCCATGATCTTGTTGGCCTCGTGGATGAAGTCCTCGGTCTTGATGGACGGCTTCCGGCTCGACTCGGCGGCCGAGTTGGCCGTCTGGGGCCGCGCCGTGGGGGGGCGCGCCGTCGGCGGCCGCGAGTGCCGGCTGGAGCGGAGAGGCGACCGCTCGATCTCGGGAAAGGGAAAGGGGAGGCGGTCGAGCTGCGAGGGCCGCGGATCCGGAGACGGCGTCCACGACCGCGGAGGCGCGTCCTCTTGGTATCCGGCCGGGCCGGCGTCGCCGTCGCCGTCGCGGCCGCTGCGAAGGCGGCTCCGGCGGCTCGGCGAGGGGGATTCGGGCTCGTCGCTGTCCGAGCCATCGGAGCTGTCGGGCCTGTGCAGGGTGCGCCGCCGCTTGGGCGTCGGGGCCTTGGACGGCGAGGTGCGCGGCCGCTTGAACTCGGGGCCGGAGGCGTCTCGGCGGCCGCCCGGGGGCGAGAGGAGCTCCGCGTGGCCGGGCAGCGAGGACCGTCCGTGACGGCGCGGCGGATGGGAGCCCGCGGGCTTGGGGCGGCGGTGGACGACGAGGTCCGGCCGGTCCGCGGGCGACGAGTTCTGGGCGATGTGGAAGATGGGGGCGGCGCGCGGCGGAAGCGCCGGGTCGTCGGGGTCGCGGTTCTCCTTGTTGCCCTCGAGGGCGGTGGCATCGTGCGTGATGGCCGAGTCGTTGAACTCGTACCCGTCCAGCTCGCCGGCGCCGAAGCGGTTCGCGTGGGACGGCGGCAGCGGGGGCGGCAGCCTGTGAGGATCGTAGCGGTCGTTGACGGCGTGCTGCATCGGGCTATCCGGGTCCGCGGCGATGGAGAAGCCGCTGTCGCCGCGTTCGCGTTCGTCGCGCACCTGGCTCAGACGCCTCAGCAACGTTTGGTTGGTAAAGGTGTCGTAGGGCTGGAAGAGCTTGAGCGGGCTGCCGCTCGGGGCGAGGTGCGGGGGAGGAACCGGCCGCTTCTCGAGGTTCGCGTCCGGGTCGGAGGCGTCGGCGGGCGCCTGCTCGGACGCGTCCCAGCGCTCGACGCGGACGCTGGGGAACTGCTTGGGCGTGCTGGCCTGCAGCGACTCCTCCGGGTTGAGCTGCGAGCTGTCGTTGAGGGCGGAGCTCAGCATGGGGTTGCGAAAGGACCCTTCTCCTCCCTCCCGGCTGCCGCGCTGGAAGTTGACAAAGCCCGCGAGCCTCGCCACGTCCTGGGTCGTGATCGAGTCTCCGGCCCGCGAGGCCGTCGCGTGGATGCGGACGGAGCCGTCCCCGGGGTCGGCCGAGAGCAGCATCTGGTCCTCGCGCAGCGTCTCGAGGCGGCGGCGGAGCTCGTCGGCCGGCAGGTCGGCCGGGGCGAAGGCGGCGCCGCCGTGGCTCGCCCGGCGTCTCTCGAGGAGGATGGGGCTGAAGTCTTCGTTGCGGACGTCGCTACGGCCGCTGACCTTGCGCGAATCGGCTTCTGCGGGCTGGCGCGCCGCGGCGGCGAGGTGCGAGGGCCTGCTGCCGCCGCCGTGCTCGTCGTGCTCGTCGTGCTCGTCGTGCTCGTCGTGCTCGCCGTGCTCGCCGTCCTCTGTCCCCTGGCTCGCGTCGGCCGGCTCGTCGGTGCAGCGGTACGATATCGGCGCCTTCTTCCGCGGCGGCTGTCGGGGCTGGGCTGCCTCTCGCGCAGGGTCTTGTTGGTCTTGCTCGTCTGGCTCGGGAGGCGGGCTGGAGGGGAGGGCGGGCTGCAGGCGCGAGTGGTCGTGGGTCGAGTGCGGGGGCTTGAAGATGCTCTCGAGGCCGGTGCCGGCCGAGGTGAAGAGGTCTCTTTGCTCGCCGTACGACAGGTCGCCGTAGACGAGCCGGCGCTTCCACTCGGGGGTTTCGGCGCCTCCCTTGCCCTTGGCCTGGGACGAGCCCAGCGACCTGCGGTGGACGGTGTGGCGGACGACCGAGCCGGCGGACGAGGTGGAGGCGGTGCGGCAGGCCTGGCAGTCGCGCTCGTAGCCGTGGGCGTGCTTGACGCTGGTGGTGATGTCGTTGGACAGCTTCGAGGCGGTGCGCCGCGCGAGGGCGGCCGAGCGTTCGTTAATGCTCCTCTCTCCGAGGACGTGGCTGCCGGGGCTGTTGGCGCCGGAGGTGGTGTTGGAGGCGGGGTTGCTGGCGGCGGCATTCTGGAGCTTCCGGACGTGAGGGCTTAGCCGGGGGATCCTGCTGGGAGTCTTGGGCTTGGAGGCCATCTTGGGCGCGGGAGAGGGGGTGGCTTGGGGCGCGGGCGACGCGTCGGCGGGGGACGCGGGCTGCGACACCCAATCTTCGGAGAGGGAATCCAGCCAGGCGTGACCCATGGCGGTGGTGGTTGTTGTTGTCGTCCTTGTCGTCGTTGTCGTCGTCGTCGTCGTCGTCGTTGCCGTCTATGTGTGGATAAAAATCGGGTGAAAAGAGCCGACGTCAACCACCCATGGGGGGGCGGATGATGGCAGGGGGGGAGGAGGGGGTGGAGGGCGGATGGTGGGATGTTGGTGGTGCGATGTCGTTGGTGTTGTTTTGGTTGGCGGGGTTGATCCCAGGCTTTCTTTTTTTGTTTTTTCTTGTCGAGGCGCCTACTGCAGTACTGCAGTACTGCAGCATGTATAGTATACTACTGTGTAGTAGTACGCAGTAGGTCGTCAACAGAAAACCCCCCCCCCTAAAAAAAAAAAAAAAAAAAAAAATAAACCCACGGAACCTGGCCTGGCCTGCTGGAAATGCCAAATAAAAAAGAAAAAAAAAAAAAGTGTGAAGGACAGGTGCTCGCCCTCACCCGTCGGGAGCCCTTGCTTGAGCCGTGTCTCCCCAACCCAAGATTGTCAGGGGATCAACCTGGACTGGAAAAAGCAACAGGAGAAAAAGAAAACAGGCGATGGTCTTCCTGGTCCGACAAGGACGGCACCCAAAAGGGATGGGCTAATTTGGGCTAGCGAGTGGTGGTTTTGTGAAGATGACGATTCCCAGCACCGTGGGCCTGGTCGAGATTGGTCCAATCTTCAGCTTGTCAAGTAATTACACGGTACATGGTGTACGTGGTAACTCTTCGAGCTTGTTCGCTTTCCCGTCGCGAGGGAGGGGACCAGCCATGTTTACCCAGTAAACACTGGGCCAGGGGCTCTCATTGGCCAGCCCGGGCCCCGCTTTTCATCGCCCTGGCAACCTCGGGAGCTCCCAAGGAAAGTCCGGTCGAGGCCCCACAGCTGCCTAAGCCGCTAGCAGGTGCTGCACAGTAGAATACACAGTGCGCAGCATAGGAGTGACACAGTGCGCAGCACGCGCTACGAGGTGCAGCGCTGCATGTGACCGCGCGACCCTAATTTCAGGGGTTCCCGACGCGATTTTGGCGTCGTGGACGCGTCGCGCTCCACTTTCTCCAGCCACAACCCTGAAAGCATGGAGGACCCGGAGGAAGTGCCTGGCGCTGGCTCGTTGGGCTGCCAAACTCCAAACCTACAACACAACACAGTCCAGCAACCACCTGGGACCACCGCCACCGCCGAACCTCCCAGCACCGCACCGGGCACGGCACCCCGGGGATTCCTAGCCACACCCCATGAGGGATCCATCGACTGTGTATAGTACCTAGGGAACCACCTGGAACAGCATTGCGACCATCCAATCGGCCAAAACTTCTTCATCGTCATTCCTCAATCATCCACCGCCCAAGCCTCGCCTCACCGCCATCACCAACACAGTCCAGCACCACCCAACACCGCCCACCATCCGTCACACCATTGCCATTGGGTCCGACCCATTAATCAGACCAATTGACTTTGTCTTTTTTTTTTGTTGTTGTTGTTCTCGCAAAGAATGGAATGGACTTTTTCAAGCAGCCCACCATGAAGCGCATCCCCTACGGCGATCCCGCCCGCGACTTTCTTCACCCCGAACGATTCAACAACGAGCCCATCTACTGCGAGGCCCACCACGATGCCGACGACGTTGTGTACCACGGATCCGACGACGAAGCCTACGACAGCCCGGCCGAGCGCCGCTTCCAGTACGAGCTCCACGCCCGACGCTTCCTCGAGGGCAAGACCCCCTTCCTCCTGTCGGCGTCTCTTCGCGGCCCCTTCGACAAGGCCTCCGGCTGGGCGAACCCCTGGCTGCGCCCCAAGTCGACCCCACGGCCCGAACCCCCCTCGCGCAAGAGACGCAGGGTCGACTCGGCCCGGGACCTCGACGGGCCCCAGTTCAGCCACGCCTTCGGCTCGAGCGGCCGCCACGACCCCTTGCCTGGCCCCGACCACCATGTGCCCCTGTACCTCGACAGCGAGACCTTCCGAAACATCTCGAGCTGGAGAGACCACGTCATCGCCGAAAGCAGCCAGCCTGCATGCCCCTCCCCCGGCGTGCCCAGGGCGAAACCCGCCTCGCCATCTCGAGGCTCGGTCCATGCGGCTCCGTCCACGGCCGACCAGCTCCCGCGATCCAAGGCTCGCGCGTCGACCCCGCAGCTGGCCGCGGCGGACGAGGACCACGAGGCGGATGCGGCTCCGCTGTCGCCGTGTGCCGCCAGGGCGGTGAACAAGAAGAAGAAGCCGGCGCCGCCCGTTCCCACGACCGCTGTCGACACAGCCGCCGTTCCGTCGACGGCCTCGGAGACGTTCAGGGCCCCCGAAGCCGTGGCGACGCCCGGTGCCGATGCCCAGGCCGGCGCGACGACCGACAGGAGCCTCCGCTCCCGGCGCCAGGAGCCTCGGAAGCAAGGCGCATCATCATCATCATTGTCGTCGTCATCGTCGTCGTCGTCATCATCCCGGGGCAAAGGCGAGGCGTCTGGCACCAACACCCGGACACCCCCGGCGCCTGCGGCGGAGGACGTCGAGGCTTCCCAGCCCCGCGGCGCAGAGGAAGCCTCCGCGGCTCCGTCCGCATCCCATCCCGTCCAGGACCCTGCCGCCTCCAGCGCTGCCGAGCGCCGCCGCCCAGGTCCCGAACTGCTCCTCCAACCTGCCGACGAGACGCACGGCCGTGCGGGATCCGAGTCCCCCATCAACGGGCCAACATGGGTGCCCTCCCGCCCGCCTTCACCCCCCGAGGCTCCTACCCAGCCCAGCTTCGGTCATTTTTCGTGCTACAATCAGTCTCAGGATGTCATCCCTGAGGCCGAAGCGTTGCCGAGAAAGCTGCTTTGGCCCACGTCAGACAGCAACACAGAGCTCCAGTCGTCATCCTTCGGCCTCGATTCCTCGCACACTTCGAGCTTCCAGTCGTCAGCGAACGACATCCTGGAGGGTGCTGCTCATGGCCCGACCGTGGAGGAGGAGGAGAAGGAAGAAGATAAGAAGAAGGAGGAGGAGGAAGAGGAGGAGGAAGAAGAAGAAGAGGAGGAGAATACCCTTGGCACGGAGACGCTGCAGAGCAGCGCTTTGGCCGACCCTGCTTGCCGAGCAGCGACAGTCGCCGCGATCGACCCAGCAACAGCCGCCGTCGCACCCGAGATCCAACGCCCTTGGGCGCCAGAGGACCTTGTCGAGGCGCTTGCCAACGCCGTCCCTCTGCAGATGAAGCACAGCACGGCGGAGGAGGAATTGCGCCGCCCCCCCTCCATCCAGAGCCCACAGGCTGGAGAGGCTGGTCTTGTGCCCGGCGGCCCAGCGGTTCCAGAACACCTCCCTCCCGCTCCCGCTACCGCGGCAAGGCTTTCGCTTCCGGGCGGCCCACCTCTGCCCGAGCCAGCGGCTGCCCTTCAGAGCCCGCGGGCTCGAGGCGGTTCCCAGCGGCAGGCGCCCAACGTTCGGTTGTTCAGCCCGCTGTCGTCTCCCGCGAACAGCCATGTCGTGGCAGGTGCCGATCCCACCGCCCAGTCGCCCGCCCCCCACCACCCGAGGGACGACATGTGCGGCGCACCGCATCACCCTCCCCGCCCTTCCACCCCAACCCAGCCGAAGCGATCCAGCCTGCCCAGCCCCGACTTCACCCTGTCGGTGAAGTCCTTCAAAGAGCTTATGACTCCCTCCCCGCAACAGCCCGCCAAGCGTCGCCGCATCTCGGGCCTCTTCGCCAACGACTACCTCCTCCCCGGCACCCAGCTCCTCCAGGAGGCGACCACCTCCAACCCCTGGGCTGCCACGTCCACGGCGAAACCGAACGCCAAGCGGCTGAAAAAGACGAAGCAAAGCCAGCCGGACCGGGCGGCCCAACCCAAACCCAAGAAGCGCGTCTCGTGGGCTCCCCTCCCCGGCCAAGACGACGAATCCGACCCCTCGCCCGCACACGACCCCATCCTCTCCGCACCCCATCCCTCGACCACCCTCCACCGCTCCCGTTCCCCGCCGCCCAGCATTCTCGCCACCTCCGACCTGCCGGCGGCCAACCAAAAGTTCGGAAAGCACTTCGCCGCCGCCGTGGCTGCGGGTCGTCGCATCGGCACGACGCCTCTGCGCGTAGCTCCACCCCCGGCTGCCACCACAGCAACAGCAACAAAGACCACATCCCAGGCGGATACCGCTGCTGCTGTTGTTTCCTCTTCTACTTGTACCGAGGCGGTTGGCGGGGATGCGTCATCGTCACCATCACCAGGCCATGGCCATGAACGACAGGTAGATCATGCGGAGGGGAAGGGCGAAGAGGAGGAAGAGGAGGAAACGGAGGAGGAATCCGAGACTCAACCCCACAAAGACAACGACGAGGAAGAAGAAGAAGAGGAAAACCAAGAGCCCGTCATCGACGAGGTCAGCGCCGTGCTCTCCAACCTCGACGACTTCCTCGGTCAGACCTGGGACCTCGACGCCGAGCTGGCCAAGCAAGCGCGCGAGACCCGCAGCCGAAGCGGCCAGTCGCCATCCTCGGCCACCGCGAGCGGCGCGGCGCCCGTGGGCCTGGCGAGCTTCTCGGGCCTGTCGGGGTTGTCCGTGGGGGCAAGCCTGGGCTCGGGGGCGTGGGACTAGCTACTGAACGTTGGCGAAGGGCATGGCTGGGCCTGACGGCCTGCTACCTAGGTTACCTTGGCGCGTGGCTGGCCTGCGGCTGGCTGATGCTGACGGGACGGGTTGTGCGGGGGACCGCCTACCTGCCCACCTGCCTACCCCGTGCTGCTTGTTCGGCTTGGAAACAAAGGAGGAAAATACACGGGGGATGGGGGAGGAGAAGCTTGGCTCGTCGAGGCTCACCTACCGGCCTACCAGTAGATCAAGTTGGTTAGGTAATAGGTGCTTAGGGGGACTTGGGGTACCGACCTGGCCCTTGTACGGTAGCGGTATGTAGCGGTATGTAGTAGTGCCGTGCTCTGCTCTGCTGTGCTCTGCCGTGTCTTGTACAAAAGAGAGAGAAACTAGGTAGATGGGCTTGCAAAAATAAAAATTAATAAATAAATAAATAAAGAGGAAAAGAAAAAATCTGGCTCTGTACACAGTACCTATGGGGCACCGCCTTTAGATGGGGAGGCTGTTTCAGACCTCTATGCCGTCGTACTGTGCCAGAGGACGGGTTCGCGCAGCCGGCGACACGCCGAGCGCGCCCTCCATAATAGTACAACAGTTGATTATAGTATTGGGTGAGCCCCAGTCTCGCTGGGGCGGGGAGGAGTATGTACCTATGCACATAGCTGGGCCGGCCGTCTCTGCGTGAACCCGACCCCGACGTGGGCGTGTGCATGCGTGTGCATGTGTATGTATGATGCGTGTACCTAGGTAGAGAGGTGTAGGTAATACCTGATATCCGGCCGTAAACCATGCGCTTTATCAAACGTGACACCCATCGACATCGCCTCGTGGAATCGCAGACGTCCGGACTTGTCCCTGTACTATCCTCATCCATCACGTATAATCCATGCTATAATATGCTCCAGGAAAAAAAAAAAAAAAAAACAATAACCGCAACCGATACCGCGCCGTTCCCCCCCCCCCCCCCCCTGCTTACGGCTCGGGCGAGCTCCCCCTCGTGCTCGCCTTGCCGGCGACCGTGACCGTCTGCAAAGCCACGTCGCTGTCTCCGGCGTCCGCGTGATGGACCGACACGGTGTGGTGCACCGACACGGTGTGGTTCGTCTTGCCGAGGGTGGAGTAGGGGCCGGCGGTGCCGTTTGCGTACGTGGGGCCGCGGGAACGGTTGGTCGAGGTCTTATCCGCGATCAGGGCGCGAAGAACGGGCACCGAGGCGGCGACGATGGTGGCGGTGATTTCGGCGACACCCCACATGGCGAGGTACGTGCCCGTGTCTGTCGGGCGCGTGTGAGGCGGCGGTTCGGCGAGGCAAGAAAGACAAAAAGGTTGCAGGGAAACTTACAGGCAACGTCGTTGTCCAGCATGGTGGGGAGGTAGGTGCACTTGATGATGGCAAAGATGGCGGCGCTGGCGGGAGGAGACGAAAGCGTTAGAAACCGGGACAGAGCTCGGCCATCCAACAGAGAGGTCAGGGGCGCTCGGAAACTTACAAGCCGCCCAGGCTCATGGAGACGATGACGCCAATCTTTTCGCGGAAGTTCATGCTCAGGGACCTGACCATGTACCAAGCGATGAGGGAGAGGGAGACGTCCATGAAGGCCGAATACGCTGGATGCCGTGGTCAGCGGGAACGGTGGATCGTGAACGCCATGTCCGGCCAAGGAGGAGGGGAACAAGCATACCGCCGGCGAGGATGTCAAAGTTGACCACCAAGCCGTAGTCCCAGCAGGTCCCCGGCAGGAAGGGATTCCAGGCCTTGTTCAGGGGCTTGCAAAAGACCCAGTGGATCAGGCTGGCCCAGAAGAAGAGCAGGTTCATCGAGATGATGATGAACCAGACGAGCTTCTTGACCCAGTCGCGGGTGAAGCGAAGCAAGGTAAAGGCGAAGCTGGTCTTGCTCCAGGCCAGGGCCGTGATGACAAAGGTCAAGGTGATGTTTCCGAACAGGGCCAGGTCGGGCACGTTCTCCAAGGGCACAAAGAAGACGTGCTTTCCGTAGCCGAGGGTGACCATGTGGCACAGGATGCCGGCGTTGGCAATCATGATGACCTATCCCAAGCCGGTCAGCACGGCGCGGAGCGAGCGGGATCGAGGGCGACGACGTACAAAGGATGCGACCAAGGCGTGGTCGTCCCACCAGAGCGGGCGTCCCCGGGAAAGTTTGGCATAGAGGCGAAGGCCGGTGAAGATGCCAGCCAGGGCCACCATGATCCAGGCGACGATCAGCGTGACCTTTCCGTTGTCCTCGGAAGCCAGCTTCGGGTCGAAGGGAAGGCCGCCGGCGTCGGCGCCGGGCATGCCGTCGGTGGCCGCGAGGGCGATGGCTTGGTCGGCGGGCATGGCTGAGGCGGCGACTGGAGACATTGTGTGGATGCCGATCAGAGAACCACAGGCCCAGACGTTGGAGAGAAGCAGAGAGGAGACGGCATGTCAAGCGCATGCATGTGCCGCCGCGTGTAGCTTAAAAGACGACGGCTTCCCGAACCACCGGGTACGCAAAGAAGGGGGGGGGGGGGGGGGGACCCGATCCATGGCTCTCTGGGGAACATGACCGGTGTGGACCTTCAGGGGTTGGGGGACCTGCGCTAGTCAAGCTCCCAGTGGTGTTGACGTTGGTAGTGCAAGGTGACCCTGGGTGAAGCCGTCAAGCCATGATGCGAGAGCGAAGGATAAGGGTGTCTGGAAGGGGAAAGGCGCCAAAGGCTTAGCCGTCGCTGGGTGGTCCGAGGAAAGCCCCGGGAGCGTGTCACGGTGGAGAGAGCATGGGCAGAGCGTTGCAAGCGAGGCGACAGCCCTGCAGCGCACGCGAGCGCACGGCCTCGTGGCTGAGGTTTGACAGCATGGAAATGTGACGCCAGAGGGGTTCCAACGCGTTGGTCGTGTTTCCCTGTCAAAACGTACTACTACTACAATTGTAGCAGGTAGCGAGAAAGACAGAGTTTGCACCCGAGTTCGTTGGGGGCTTGGACGTTCCTTCGGCCTGGGCTCAGTTTTGGTGTCCGGGACTTGATGCCATATGCACGCTCGGGCACGCTAGCTGCTGGAGGAAGAGATTGTCAAAATGTCCAGTAACGTTATTCGCCGTGCTCCCACAGACCGTCTGGGCCAAGTCGCGGGGAGAGGTTCCTAGCGCGCCGTGTAAACGGCGATTGTCGCTGATGGAGGAGAAAAAAAATGGAGAAAGTGGCGAAAAACCCGTAAAAAAAACGCAGCGTGGCAGACGTCCTCCATGGATGGTGCCTGTTCCTTGCTGATCATCAAAGCAGCAGAGGAAGGAGCGTTCCTCCATGGAATGGAAATAGGGAACTACGGGATGCGGAAGATCGCTCACCTACATACGTACCTCCTTCCCCTACCTCGTGTACATAGTTACAGGATGTATTATGTACACTACGTATCCATACTGTGTAGTTCACGCAGACGCAGTATGCCCTCTTCGGCAAATTCCCACGTGGGATCGCTTTTTTCCTATTTGCAGATTAGCTGCGCCGGGTGGAGTTTTTTACCGAGGTGCCTTGCAGGACATGCGCAGTATGTGGGTAGGTCGAGATCGACTCGCTTTCGCCGGGGGGAGGAGAGAAAGGGGGGGGGGGGGGGGGGGTTTCGCCAAGGCTCTTTTTGTTTGGCATCGCACCCGCTGCCGACCCGAGGGCATGGCCTCGTCGCTGGCTTAGCACCAATAATACTTCAGGAGCCTAACTACATACACTACGCTGCAGTACCAAGTCACACAGTACATGGACAAACGGACAGTAGGGTTCGTCCGTATGTACTGTCTAATGACAGGAGTCATCATCATGTCATTAGCGACTCCATATTCCCGATCCTGGACAGGCGCGCTCGGACGAGTCATGCTAGCGTCGTCGACCTGAATCCAGATGGATCCATGGACCAGGGTCGAGGATGCGGGGAGCCTATGTAGAATGGTGATCCGTTTGAGGATCATCGACTCCCGACGCTCTAGTGGACAAGGCGGCAACTACCCTCAGCTCCTCTCCTGAGAGATGATGGCCGCCCATCCAAGAAAAGAGAAGGTCCACACAGAATCGTCCAGGCCCAACTCGGCTCGCACTACGCACTAGGTACGAAGGCTGAGGATTCCGAATCGGGCGTTCTGCATGCGCTACGGAGTTGGCTCAACCGGCAGCCATCAGCTTCTGGTCCGAGTCCGGGATATGCCTGATGTTGGCAGCGATGCCAATCTACTACGTAGTGCAGCGCATGTCTGTAGGCACAGCAATTGGTCAAATTCCCAGGTGGTGTTGACGGAACCAGTCCAACTTGCAAGGTGCCTGCGCTACATACTGGTAGGCTACACGTGCAGCCCTCCCCCGAGATTGTCAGCAAGCGAACGGGATGGATAAGTATAGTACAGAGATGGACCCGATGCATACAAGTAACTACACTACAAAACTACTAGGACACAGTTTGGAGCACGTGGCAAAGAAGTTAGCATCCCACGTGGCGCTTCCACCGATGCAAGCCCGGGGGTGGCTTGAGGGAGGAAAAGGGGAGGGCAAAAAAAAAAAAAAAAAAAGCAACACCGGACATGGTCAGGGCGGGTGTTGTAGCCGAAGCAATGAGGCCCGGTCGTGATGGCGATCACCCACTGGTTTGTTTCCTTCTTATCTCGCACCATGACGGACATGGGATGCTGCATCATGGGTTGCTTCAAATTCCCCCATTCGATCGTACCCGTCCTTTTGCAACCAGGAGTTTGGCAATTGCAGGAACATCTTCATTCATGGCACGCTGACCGTCGCGTCTCGGCGCCCGTAGCTCGTCGACGGCTTGCACACTAATTACTGTGTATGTATACTGCGTAACTAGCGGCTCCAACAAGCGGCCAAGACGCTTTGCGCTTGCCGAGCCCAGTCCGTGTGTTCTTGAGGTTAACCGGGACATCCCGTAGCCTACGCTAACATATTCTCTCCATGTTTCTAGGGATGGTTACGTACAAAGTATTTGATCTTGATTCGTTCGTCTTCCGTCCAATTTGTGCTCGCGGTGGATCGCCATGCCGAGCCTCACGAAACACGCGAACGAGAGGGATCCATCCATCCTTATCCTTATCACTCGTGGTCCCGCCACGCCGTGTACGCCAAGCGCCCCACATTGATCCTTCTACGCAGTAAGGCGGCCTTGGCCATTCCTGGGATCCACGCCGTCTCGCATCAGCATCATCGTCAACAACAACAAACTTCCCAAACAGGAACACGCTTCGCAGGCCCGAAGTGTTCTGGATTTCGACCTAAGCTGCTCTGCATCGTAGACCCGACTCCGATTTTTCAAATTGCTCATCCACATTGATCAATTTGGGCCATGACCAGGGTCCCCTTCATGGCCGAATAGTCTGCTGCTGCTGCTGCTGCTGCCGCTGCCATGGCACCCCTTTCCGTCCCCACCACAGCGCGTCTCCCGTCGACCCTGCGCGTCGACCCGTCCAACCCGACCGCAACTCGCCTCCTCAGCCGCCTCTCTCGCCCCTCGCTCATCTCGGTCGCCCTCGACTGGCTCGACGACGGGAACCTTGCCCTGGCGCAACCGTACCTCCGCGAGCCCAGGGGATACGATGACCATGAGGATGGCGACGACGACGAAGATGACGATGGCGACTTTTACCCGCCCGCCCGCTCCGTCGCGGCGCTGCGAGACATCTACGTCTCGATGCAGGCGCGCAAGGGGTCCAAACGCGAAGTCCTCGACCGCATCCTCGAGGGCGACTGGCGCCACGGGTTGACCCTGTACCAGCTCGCCATGGCCGATCTGCAATACCTCTACGACCACCCAACGTCCCAGAAATGGTCGGCCTATCGCATCGTCCCGCTCAAGCCGCCAGCCGGCCCAAACGCCGCCGAGGACGACGGCCCGCCCGAGGTCGACGACGAGTCCCTCGCCGTCCCGCGCTTCCACCCTTCCACCTTCCTCCGCGCCCTGCAGGCCCAGGTTCTGCCCGACCTCAAAGCCCACTACAACTTTGACGCGCACAAGACCCTCCCGCTTCTGCTGCTGCGCATCTTCCTCGTCGACTCGCCCTACAACACCAGCCGCGGCTTCCAAGCCGCTTCTTCTTCTTCTTCTTCTCGTGGCCGCCGCGCCGGCCAAGTTACCACCTCCTTCGACTCGGCGCGAACCATCTACATCGCCTTCCCCAACGGCTCGCCCCACGTTTTCATCTCCAAGCCCCAGGCCAGCATAACAACCAACCCATCCATCCCCGCCGCAGCAGCAGCAACAACAACAGCAACCTCATCCAACCCCCCGCCACCGCCCCTCGCCGGCGCAAAGGCCGGCGAATCCTCCTCCCTCCTCGCCCTCCTGATCAACGGCCTCCCCAAGGCCCTCTCCCGCCCGCAGAACCGCGAGCGGTTCGCCCTCCGGCCCACCAGCCTGGTCACGCGCAACCTCGCCGAGCTGGTCCACCGCCGCGGCGCGGGGAGGACCAACGCCGCCGCCGGCGGGTGGAGCGTGTACGCCGGCAACGAGGAGGGAGGCAGCTGCAACCAAAGCAAGCGGGGAGAGGGAGGTGTGGGGCAGACGCCGCTGGACCTGGTGCTGCCCAGCCCGCCTTTGTCGGGCGATACGGATGACGACGACGACGAGGGTGGCGAGGGGCCAGGAGGAGGAGGAGGAGGAGGAGGAGGAGGAGGAGGACGAGGACGAGGACGAGGGAAGAGGCATGCTGCTGCTGCGGCGGCGGCGGCGGCGGCGGCGGCGGGGTTGTCTGCGGCGGATGAGATGGACCAAAGAGCGACCAAACGAGCGAGGCTCGTGGCCAGGGCGAGGTTTGGGAGGACGGCGAAGGCGGGGGATGGGAAGGGCGTGGAGAGGGTGGATGTGGTGATCGAGGACGAGTTTGCCCCTGCCAGGAGGAGGGACGGGCCGGCGGGGAGCCGGGAGCTGGAGGAGCAGGAAGACGACGACGACAACGACGATGATGAAGACGTGGACGCGTGGAGACCGCGCGTGCGGCTGACGTTCCACGGACCGCATGTGTTTGCGGGCATAAGGCAGCTCGTCGAGTGCGGCATCGTGGACGGGGAAAAAATGCCCGGGTGGATGACGGGCGAGGAGGGCGTGACGGTGGGAGCTGTCAGGAGGGGGAGGATACGCGGGCATAAGGGGTCGGGGATATCCTGAAGAGGTACCTTAACCACGAAGAAAAGAATCGAGGTGGTTCGGTCCATACGGAAACCGTTTTTGCATTGATTGTATGTGCTGGGAACTTAAAAAGCTGGTCTTTGTCTAGGATGCCGGCTCTTGTCACTCCTGGATCTCGTCGAGCCCAAACACCTTGACCGTGTTCTTCCACGCCGCCTCGCACACCTCCTCGACCGACACCCCCTTGATGGCGGCCACAATCTTGGCCACGCGCTCGATGGTGCACGGCTCGTTGCGTCCCTTCACCATGGCTCCCTGCTCCCACTTTTCCTTCTTGACCGTCTTGTACCGCTCCGGCACCTCGGGCTCCTTCTTTTGGTTCTTTTTCTTGGACGGCTGCTGCTGCTGCTGCTGCTGCTTCTGCTGCTTCTGCTTTTGCTGCTTCTTCTCTTGCCCCTCCTGGTTGGCATCCTCATTGCCAGCTGTGGCAGCACCATCGGCGGCGGCAGCACCGTCAGCGACGGCAGCAGCAGCACCATCAGTAGCGGCGGCGGTGGCGGCGGCAGCGGCGGCGGCAAGCTTTCCCTTCCTCTCCTTTTCTTGCTTTTCCCACTCCACAAGATACTTCCACCCTTCGTGGCTCGGCCTCACCTCGCACCACGGCCCGTCCGTCTCCAGCATCAGCCGGTCCAGCGGGATCTCCCTCACCACGTCGCAGTTCTCCTTGGTCTTCAAGCTGCACCCGTTCACGCCGATGTACAGGCCCAGCCCCGCCGGGTCCATCAGCTCCCGCATCTCCTCCACCGTGCCCGTGAAGCTGTGCACCACGCCGCCCTTGCCGCGCAGCTTCTCGAGCCGGGGGCCGAGGCCTTCCCGCAGGAGGCGGACAAAGTCGTCGTGCGCGGCGCGCGAGTGGAGGAAGAGGGGGAGCGGCGGGTCGAGGGAGGCGGCGAGCGCGAGCTGCACGGAGAAGGAGTGAAGCTGGACCTCGCGCGAGCAGTAGTGAAGGCGGTCGTAGTCGAGGCCAAACTCGCCAAAGGCGACGAGGCCGCCGCCGGGCGGGGCGGACGAGGAGCGGGCCTGGGCGATGAGGGCCGCGAGGTCGGCCACGATGCGCTCGCTGCGGGCGTGGTCGACGCCTTCGCCGTCGGGGATGGGCTTGGTGGGGTCGGGGTCGCAGGCCGGGGTGTGCTCGGCCTCGCCCTCGTCTTCGCTTTGGCTCTCGTCGTGATGCTTGTGGTGGGACGGGCTGAAAATGGAGGAGCTGCAGGGGTGGATGCCCGCGGTGGTGTACACGGTGCCGGCTGGGGAGGGTCAGCGGGGCGAGAGCCGAGGGGAAAGGAGGCCGGGGAGAGGGACCAACGGAATTCCTGGGCCAGCTTGAGGGCATCACGAGAGCTCTTGAAGGACGAGCCCGTCACGATCAGCTTGGTGCACCCGACCTCGACGGCGCGGGACACGACGTCCTGGAGGTCGTCGGGGTGGCGGGGCTTGCCATGGTAGCGGCCGCGGAAGATGGGGTCTGCCAGGTTGATGCCGATCTGTCATGAGAGCCAGGTAAATCAATCGCCGTGTTTCCAGATGCAGCGGGCTCGGTGAGCGTGACCAACATCAGCGTATCGGGGCTTGTAGTCCGCGGCCGGGGCTCCGGCGCTCGAGGAGGATATGTGGGCTTCGGCCATGCTGGCAATGATAACGTTGACCGGACGAAACTTGGCCTTGTTGCAAACCAAACGACTGAACAGCAGGCTCCGCGATCCCAGAGAAGACCCAATTCTCATGTCTTCACCGGGGCTCTTGGTCTGTTTATGCCCCTTTCCGCTTCTGACTCGCTTCCAGGTTGTCCGTCCTCAAATGCCAAGCCTCTGCTGCTCTCTCGTCCTTGTCCTGTCCTGTCCTTGGGTGCCAGCACAAACCGAAACTCGGTTTTCTGTTTCCACGTTCCAGAATGCTGCCAAGTCCTTAGCCCCGCCGGTTTCCGTTGCATTACCTAATCCACCTTCTGCCGGGCTCAAACATGACATCCAGGGAGGTTGGGTTCGTGACGTGGGCGGGCAAAGAAAAAAACAAAAACCCCTGGCCCCATTGTCAGGCCCCGAGAAGGGTGTCCGCGGAGGTGGCAGAGGAAGAAGAAGAAGAAAAGGACAAAAACCCCTTGAAAATGAGAAACGTCCGCCCTGTGTAGATTCCTCCTGGAAAGGCTCATCCTCTCGTCCTTTCCGAGCGTGCCCGAGTCATCCCAGTCGACGGGCGGGTTGATGCCTGACGGACAGCAGTCGACAGGTGCCAGAGGGGTGAGGTGGGGCAGCGACACGGGCTGTTTGGTGGTTGATGCTTTAATGGGCGGGGCAGCTGTGACGCGCCAGAACCTAACAAAACGCGTCCCAGCGCGCCCGATCCACTGCACACGCTTAAAAAGACGGTGTCGTTGAGTTGAGCCCCTTCTCTTTCCTCTGTCCTCCTCCTCCCCAACTCTCCCCCCCCCTCCTCCATCCCACAATCCAATTCTCACCTTTCTTCTCGATCAAGGGCCAGACCGAATCGTCTTGTGCGCCCTTTCTTTTCTTCTTACGTGTAATCTTTTCGCGAGCCATCGCCATCCCGCCTTGCAGCGGATGATTTGAGCTTGGGCCCCTCGGCATCTCTTCCCCCCGCCACCGAGTCTTCCGGGTCTTGCTTCTCACCCAGCATTCATCCTTTTGTATTTCGTTTCGCCAACGCCTTTCAGCCACCATGTACGTTCGGAAGCGCGGTATGTAGCCCCTCGCCCCCGTGCTGGCAGCCCGTCCACGCTCTAACCCCGGCCAGATGGACGCCAGGAGCGCGTCCAGTTCGACAAGATCACGGCCCGCGTCTCGCGGCTGTGCTACGGTCTTGACATGGACCATGTCGACCCCGTTGCCATCACCCAGAAGGTGATTTCGGGCGTCTACGGCGGCGTCACAACGGCCCAGCTGGATGATCTGGTACGATATCCCTCGTATCCCCCTCCAGCTCCGCCGCACATCCCAATCTAACGAAGCCTTGCCCAGGCCGCCGAGACCGCCGCCTACATGACTGTCACCCACCCCGACTATGCCATCCTCGCCGCCCGCATTGCCGTCTCCAACCTCCACAAGCAGACAAAAAAGCAGTGGTCGTCGGTCGTCAGCGACCTCTACCACTATGTCAACCCCAAGAACGGCAAGCCGTCGCCCATGATCGCCAAGGAGACGTACGAGTGCGTCATGCGCCACAAGGACGAGTTCGACTCGGCCATTGTCTACGACCGCGACTTCAACTACCAGTACTTTGGCTTCAAGACCCTGGAGCGCTCCTACCTGCTCAAGCTCGACGGCAAGATCGTCGAGCGGCCTCAGCACATGATCATGCGCGTGGCCGTCGGCATCTGGGGCGACGACGTGGAGCGCGTCATTGAGACGTACAACCTCATGTCCATGAAGTTCTTCACGCATGCCTCCCCCACCCTCTTCAACGCCGGCACCCCGCAGGCGCAGCTCTCGTCGTGCTTCCTCGTCGACATGAAGGAGGACAGCATCGAGGGCATCTACGATACCCTCAAGACGTGCGCCATGATCTCCAAGATGGCCGGCGGCATCGGCCTCAACATCCACCGCATCCGCGCCACCGGCTCCTACATTGCCGGTACCAACGGCACCTCCAACGGCATCATTCCCATGCTGCGCGTCTTCAACAACACGGCCCGCTACGTCGACCAGGGCGGCAACAAGCGGCCCGGCGCGTTTGCCATCTACCTCGAGCCCTGGCACGCCGACGTCTTTGAGTTCCTCGACCTGCGCAAGAACCACGGCAAGGAGGAGGTTCGCGCCCGCGACCTGTTCCTCGCCCTGTGGATCCCCGATCTCTTCATGAAGCGCGTCGAGAAGAACGCCGAGTGGACCCTCATGTGCCCCAACGAGTGCCCCGGCCTTGCCGACTGCTACGGCGACGAGTTTGAGGCCCTCTACGAAAAGTACGAGCGCGAGGGCCGCGGCCGCCGCACCGTCAAGGCCCAGAAGCTCTGGTACGCCATCCTCGAGGCCCAGACCGAGACGGGCAACCCCTTCATGCTCTACAAGGACCACTGCAACCGCAAGAGCAACCAGAAGAACCTGGGCACCATCCGCAGCTCCAACCTGTGCACCGAGATCATCGAGTACTCGGCGCCCGACGAGGTGGCCGTCTGCAACCTGGCCTCCCTGGCCCTCCCGGCCTACGTCGACTACAACCGCGGCGTCTACGACTTCCAGAAGCTGCACGAGGTCACCCAGGTGGTGGTGCGCAACCTGAACCGCATCATCGACATCAACCACTACCCGGTCAAGGAGGCCCAGAACAGCAACCTGCGCCACCGCCCCATCGGCCTCGGCGTTCAGGGTCTGGCCGACGCCTTCCTGGCCCTCCGCATGCCGTTCGAGTCGCCCGAGGCCCGCCAGCTCAACAAGCAGATCTTTGAGACCATCTACCACGCGGCCCTGACGGCTTCGTGCCAGCTGGCCAAGGAGGAGGGACCCTACTCGACCTACGAGGGCTCCCCCGTGTCCCAGGGCATCCTTCAGTACGACATGTGGGGCGTGAAGCCCAGCGACCTGTGGGACTGGGACTCCCTCAAGGCCAAGATCAAGGAGCACGGCGTCCGCAACAGCCTGCTCGTCGCCCCCATGCCCACGGCCTCGACCTCGCAGATCCTGGGCAACAACGAGTGCTTCGAGCCTTACACCTCCAACATCTACCAGCGCCGCGTCCTGGCGGGCGAGTTCCAGGTCGTCAACCCCTGGCTGCTCAAGGACCTCGTCGACATGGGCCTCTGGTCCGACAACATGAAGAACCGCATCATCGCCGAGGGCGGCTCCATCCAGAACATCCCCAACATCCCCGACGACATCAAGGCCCTGTACAAGACGGTCTGGGAGATTTCGCAGCGCACCATCGTCCAGATGGCGGCCGACCGCGGCGCCTTCATCGACCAGTCGCAGTCGCTCAACATCCACATGCGCGAGCCCACCATGGGCAAGATCACCAGCATGCACTTCACCGGCTGGAAGCTCGGCCTCAAGACGGGCATGTACTACCTCCGCACACAGGCCGCCGCCCAGCCCATCCAGTTCACCGTCGACCAGGAGGCCCTGCGCGTCCAGGACAGCACCCCGGTCAAGGTGTCGGCCCTCAAGAAGCGCGCTCCTCCGACCGGCATCTACATGTCCTCGCCCACGGCCGTCCCCCGGCCCATGGCCTATGTGAACAGCACACCCAAGGAGAGCTCTCCCAACGGCGCGGCCGACGCTGCTCCGACCACCCCTACCTCGATGAAGGCCTCGCGCCCCGTCGTCACGCACTCGCCGTCGAAGCCGCCGGCGTTCAAGGCGGATGTCGATGAGGGCGATAGCCCCAAGGCGCTGCCCACCGAGCCGGCCGACAAGCCGCCCAAGGACGAGGAGCTGTCCCTGGGCGCGAAGAAGGCGGATGTCGAGGATAAGGAGGACGAGAGCAAGGAGAGGGAGATGGATATTTATTCCGAGGCTGTGCTTGCTTGTGAGTTCCCCGTCGGCTCGTTGAAAAGTGACATGCGCAGCAGCATGCTAACGGATGCGCGTTACAGGCAGCATCGAGAACCCCGAGGCTTGCGTCATGTGCAGCGGCTGAGCGCCTCGGCCCGGCGCCGCGGTGCTTTGGGCAGCGGAATGAAGCATGGAGACATGGCGTGATATATGTAGTGCAATGACGGGGGAATAATACGGGTATGACATGGACGGGTTTGGGTCGTGGGTTTTTTTGTCTTTTTGTTTTGCCTCGTTTGTTGGGTCATCGATATCAACGTTATCAATGTAGTTGTACTCGGGTCTGGGTATCATGCTCCGCGCCGTGATCCTCTCATGGCGTGGGTAGAAGAAGGGACGCGGCGGTGGAGGGAATTCTTGGATGAACGTATTTGCAGCACGTGGCATGAAAGAGTTTAGTATTGCTCTTGCGGGTTTGTGTTGGCCCTTGGGTGCTTCCGTGCCTCGCTTTGCTCGCAGGGAGACGACGACGAGGACCTGTAGGGCCAATGCGGGTGTGTCGGTGAGACATTTGTTGGCTCCGGGTGGAATGTTGATGTGGACGTTGCAACGGCCTGTCGTATCCCGGGTACTATAAGAGGTGAAACACGCTGCCGCCTCCCGCGTTCCTGGGTCCGGATCGTGTGTTTCACTCGATGCTACAAACATGCGGGGTTGTGATGCCTCCATTCATTCGCTCCATTCACGAATCCATACGGCACCGGCCGAATGTTTTATCACCTTTCCAAGACCTCCCTGTAGGCTCTTGACGAGGGAAGTGGGGTTGTGGGTTTCACGAGCACGAATCCGACGTGCGAAACGGCCTTGTCGCACGACGATGCGGTTTTGCCAGGTGTTGGCGATGAGCACGACAAGGACGGCATGTTGCCCGCGGTGCGCCAGGAAGTCCTTCAGCGATGGCGATAAGAGGGAAAGGTAAGGTACCTACCTATCTGAGGTTACCTACGCTGGAAGGCCTACGCGACGGCAATCCCCTCGTTTCTTGTTCCCGTCCTTGGGCTCCCTCCAGACCCAAACCAGGGCAATCCATCTCTTCCCCCGTCCGTTCTGTTTTTTTTTTTTTTTTTTTTTTTTTTTTTTTTTTTTTTTTTTTCATTTCTCCATTCGCAGACGGGCAGGGCGGTCATCGGGCTCGGCCAGGTAGGTTGTCTGCACCCTGCCCATCCCCTTGATGCTTACCTTCCAGGCTACCCACCGAGCTACCTAGCCACGCCGCGTCGGGTTCGACGTTGAGCGCCTTCTGCTAGGGACGCCTGCTGTGTTACCTCAGATACCCATCTGGCAAGCCTCCTACGTCATGCGGAACGGCCGGTGCGATGGGAAATCGGAGGCCTTCCCCCCCCATCGCTTCCAGACACGAGGTTAGGGTGGGATGGGTGCGGTAAAGGGGTAGGGGGTGGTGGTGACGGTGA
Source organism: Remersonia thermophila (assembly GCF_042764415.1). Taxonomy (NCBI): domain Eukaryota; kingdom Fungi; phylum Ascomycota; class Sordariomycetes; order Sordariales; family Chaetomiaceae; genus Remersonia; species Remersonia thermophila. Next base: position 375,484 of record NC_092222.1, read on the forward strand.
TTACCCGACCCTTCGCAGCTCGCCTACCTTGAGGGAAGGGGTGGTACCTAGGGTGGTCAACGCCGCTTTGGGGGGTGATCTAGCTTGGCGTGGAAAGCCAGACGGGCGGCTTGGAGGAGGGTTTCTCCCGTCTACTTGCCAAAGATAGGTACCTACCTAGATAAGTAGGTAGGTAGGTTGTTCTTCAACTTGCTCTTGGGGTTCTCGAGCCTTACCGTCTCCTCCCGACACACGGAATGGGGTGCCAGCAACAACTGCTGCCTCGTCTCCCTCTGGACACCACAGGACGAGGGAGACGTCATCCGTGGACAATTGTTGGAGGTTGAAGCTGGCCATGCCGAGCGGCGCCGGGAGCGGTGGTGGAGCCAAGTACGGGCGCCCGATCTCATCCGAACCCGACCGAGCGGTGACGTCGGACCAAGCAAGACCCACGCGTGGGAGGCCGCAAGGTCGGGTCCACCGACCACGATAAGTAAGGGTACCGGGCGGGCATGTTGTGTTTGGCGACGGGTTGGGGCGAGTCAAAGCGTCCACAGCCATCGAACCCCCAAGATTGCCACTTCCATAGGGCATAATTACTGCATATGCTGTGTACTGTGGAGGTAGGCAGGCATTCGAGCCTTCGTATCCCACGCGCCCAACCGTCGACAAGCGCAACGCACCCAACCTGATCAAATCTGCGACGTGATCTCATCTCATCGAGCTCCCCACACCCGCGTACCCGATCGTGCAGCTGGACAGGGGTAGATGTCCCGGATGCGGGTGGATCCCGCCCGGAGGTCCCCGCGCAGGGAACCAATCACAGGCCACCACGGGCCCAGCTCCACCACGCACTTGAACGTCATGTCTTACCAGGGTGAGGTTTCGACGCCTCCAAAACCTTGGAAGACGCTGCCCAGGAAGAGCCGGGCAGGGCTTTCTGGGTTCCCCAGAGAGCATGCATGTCGACGACGGAAATCTCCCGATCGGTTGGCAGAGACCTGCTTCCAACGGCTTCCTGCCGCTCCCGGGCCGTCGCCATTGCGTCACGGCAGGCGGTGAAATTCCCTCCTCAACCGGCTGGGCACCCAGCTGGGCTTGTCCGACGTCGAGGGTTCCACACGCGAAATTTGACCGACGGAGTCATTGGGGTTTCTAGTCGTGCTGCTAGCCTCTGATGAGCGAAAGAAAGTGGTTGGTGGGGTCGGGTAGGGAAGAAGGCTGATGGTGCTCCCGTTCTGAAGCGGGCTCCTCCTCAAGGTCACCGGGCAATAACAAACCCGCCGATCTCGTAAAAAAACTCCCCCCACAGCGCCGCAGCCTCCACAACGCAACCCCACCGGCGACCAGGTTGCTTTTCGCTGCAAAGGTTCATGCCAATCGGGCCGCCGCCGCCGCCAGTGTTGCCGAGGTGGCAGGGCTTCCGGTTCGTCGCGGTCGGTGGGCTCCTCGATACGCGACACGACGGGAGGGACGCTGCGTAGCTAACTACGCAGTACTATAGTTACCTCGCTGGGCACCCATCCTCCAGCAGCATCCTCCATGGAAACGCGTCATGGATGACCCCGGGAGATGATCAGCCTGCCAGGGCGGCCTCCTCCTATCAATCAATGCTCGCTCTCTGTGTTGGGTTTCTGGGTGAAAGAACGGCATTGTGTTCAAGGTCCCAGGCCAAGTGAATTGACGTCAAGACCAGCTCGGATGCACCATGGAGAAGCACCTAGGTACCTAGGCTGGCCTGAATTGACGAGGTTTTGATGGACCGACCAATTGTCGTCTCGTAAAAAGGGGGTGGGCGTTCTGTCCAACCTTGTGGAGCGCTGCGTGGAAAGAAACCTGACGGCTTTTCCCAAGGCCTACTATACCAAGATCTACTCGGTGCGGAGTGCCACCTGAGCTTCTCCAAGCTCATGACATAATCCTGGGAACCTCAAGCTTGGAGCTGAGCGAGTGTGGAAGGGATCCTGGTCCACTTGGCTGTATTGGGGATCTAGGTGGGCCAGGAAAAGAATGAGGTCTTTCCCAGCCTGCTTGTAAACAAGGAACCGATCAGTGTGACACACCTTCTTTCCCACATTGGCCTTGGAAAAACGCTTTGTGCCCTCCTGCCTTCCTATCCAAGGGCCTCCGGAGAAGCATTCCACCGGGGTTCCCAGCCTTTGTTTTTCTCGGGACCTGCCAGGAGAAATTGAAAACCGTTTCTCTTTTTCCCTTTGCAAACCCATCTCGATTTCTCCCCCCCCCCCCCCTCCATCCTCCAACCTCAACTTTCCTCCTCTACCACACTTTCTCCCTCCTCGATCGTTGAATCTCTGCCCAGGAAATCCAACATCCCCGACGAGCTGAATTTGCCATTTTCACCATGAAGGCCACCGTCGCCGCTCTTTCTGCGCTCATCGGCGCCACCTCCGTGGTGGCCCAAATCCCCGATGACTTTCCCGACTGCGGCGTAAGTTTTCCTTTGCTTTGCTCTCCGAAACACCAGGCCACGCGCGCGTTTGGAAAGCTGACGCGATGGGTATAGCGCATCTGCGGCCCCAACATGCTCGGCAAGGACCGCGAGTTCGGCTGCGGCGAGAACGACATCCAATGCCTGTGCCGCGACCTTCGTTTCGGCTGGGGCGTTCGCGACTGTGCCCTCCAGGCCTGCCCGAACTTCGAGCAGGCCAACATCGTCATCAACTGGGGCCGGGACCTCTGCTCGAACGCTGGCCAGCCCATCGACATCCCCCCCGCCACGGCTGAGGTAAGATGCGTCTCTTCTCAAGCCGTCCTGTTCAAAGGAGCGCTGACCCCAAGTTCACACGGCAGGCCACTGGCGACTCTGGGGCGGCCACCTCCGGCTCCGGCTCTGGTGCTGGTGCTGGAGTCATCGTGACCACCATCACGTCGGACGGCAACGTCATCACGTCGACCATCTCGGGGGATGCCGCCGCCACGTCGGGGACCATCACCGTCACGTCGACCGTCACCTCGGAAGATGCCGCCGCCACGTCGGGGACCACCACCATCACGTCGACCGTGGAGACCACCGTCACCGATTCTGACACCGGGCCCAGCCCCAGCCCCGTTACCACGAGCACTTGGACCACGGTCGTCACCAGAAACGGCGTCGAGGAGACCGTCACGGGCGCGACAACCATCTCGGGCATCAGCGGCGTCCCCGGTGCCAGCTCGGTCCCTGACAGCACCATCACCTCCACGATTGTTTCGACTCAGACGTCGGGCACGTCCGTTATCGAGACCACCATTGGCACCGAGACCATTGTCTCCACCCCGACGGGTGACGCTCTGACCAGCGCTCTGTCGAGCCAGGCCTCCAGTGCCACCTCCACCGGTTCGGTAAGTTTCTTCTCCGAGCAACGGGGTTTTTTTTTGTCATGCAGATCGCTGAGACTTTTCTCCACAGGGCGCCCAGCAGACCGCCAACCCGGTTTTCGGCCTCTTTGCCGCTGCCGGCATTGCGGCTGCTCTTCTCTAAAGCCAGAAACGGGTTGGGTTCATGACGTGTGTTTGGGATGGTTTTACATTTATGATAATATGTCGATGGCGGGGCTACGGGAGGACTTGGGGTGCCAATCTTAATGGGTTGTTGGGACATGGGTACGGTTATGGAACCCGCCCCCCTAGCTTGTTTAGGCGATGATATTGATGGCATGGGCATCATTGTGGCCTTGATATCCCGTCAACATATCTCCCGCGGAGCCGCTTCCCTTGTATGCACATGCGAGGGTGGACGGGGCGCGTCCCGGGCCCGATCGGGATGGTGGTTGCCCGGATGGGTTACAGGACTGGACCATGCGACGAAGTCTTTTCGCCGTGGATGGCCTGAGTGGCACCGAGGCTAGACGGAATGCTGAATTCTCTTCCTTTCCCCGATGTGTGATGGATTGGCTGTGACGGTTTGTGCTTGATGTGGCTGAGCGTCCTCCAAGATCATGTGCAGTTACGGATGGTCAGGTCGGTTCGTGTTGACTGATCTCGAAAGCCTTGGAGCTATCTACGGATCATTGTCTGAGTCCCGGGGAGGATCTGGGCATTGTTCTTCTCATTGTCCATCTCAACGCCGAGCCGTTCGGACCGGTGGCATTTGTTGCTGTGAGGATCGGTTTTGTATTTTGCGTGGACTTGGAGAAGAGAAAGTGTCGGGTTGCGTGTTCTGGGGTTTACCCAAGACGTGACGATCTCCTTTTTTCTCTCTCTTTCTCTTCTTCTTTCCATTTCTTGATCTCTCTCTCTCGATTCTTCTCTCCATCTCTCTCTCGGTCTTCCTCTCTCTCCACCTCTCTCCCCCTATCTCCATGTGCGTATGTATAATCCCTCGACATTGCACGGATCCCCACATCGTGAAAGTGAACAGGCCGACCAAGGCGAAGAAGACATGTCAAGCCGGTCAGTTCGGCATGGTTGGGATCACGGGTTTGCGCTCGGGGAGGGGACCGGGGGGGCTAGGGGGGCCCTTGATGGATGGACTCCCTCGATATGACCTGAGAAGGAAAGTAGGCAGTCGAAGCTGTTTGGGCCCTGGTCAAGCATGCTGATCAACAGTCTATCCTAGGCAGAAGCCAGATGGTTACATTCCAGGATGCCCGCATCTTTGGTGTTGAGCCGCCTTCGTTTGGCCTTCCCCCTCCCACACCACACCACCTTCCGAGCATGTTGCTGGCAAAGGCGAGAGCAAGGGCACACATCATAGACCGCCGCAACGGCGCCTGCCAGCGAATCAAGCCTCTCCAAGTGCCCAAGACCCCTTTCCTTGTACCTGCGTCCAGAGATGGGAAGTCTGACCCCCCCCAGAGCCTCGGTTCCTTATCTTTACCCCCATACGCTTACTAGAACCTCTGTCTGCTGATGATCGAGGCAGGCATGAGTTCCTCCTGTTGAGAACTTTGCAGGAGGATGGGTGGTGGCTGGTAGGTCGAGGGGGATGAGAAAGATCCCGATGGTGACGGCGGGCACTCCCAATAGAAGGAGAGGGGGGGGGGGGGGTGGCATTCATGATAAAGCGACCACCAAGATCTTTGGGTGCCGGACCGATACTTGATCTCACGGGGAGACCGAGGCGGTAGATCCCATCAGGTATTTTTTGTGCAGTCGTCGGGGTAGCATTCTGAGAGAGCGTCATCACAACCTCCGGTACAGCCACCTGGCTGAGGTTCTTTGTTGTTGTTGTTGAATTTTTAAAAGGGGGGGGGGGACGGCAGCAAAACCTCGATCCCAATCCTGAGCCAACCATTCATCCTCGCTGACGAGGCATCTGATCTGTTGGGCGTTCGGCCCGAGCTCAAAGTCGAATCCGAGGCCACCACATCTCCGAGCCGAGGTCGTGTCATCCTCTCATGTGTGCTTTGCTTACATTCTGCCTTCCAGCCCCCCAGACCAACGCACACCGCTCTCGCGCTCACCCACCCAAGATGCGCGCGCGGCCGCAACCGTGGGACGTTCGGCCAGCCTCATCGTAGGCCGATGCGGCTGGCCTAAGGCGGCCCGGAGCCGGGCATGACGACCTGAAGGTTGACGGACCATCTCGGGTCTCGGAGGAGAATCTTCCTTGGGAACCCAACGGCGCGTTGACGAGCCGGTTTGCCTATCACCTACCACAAGACCCGACCGGGTTCCAAACCACGGGCTTTGCGGCTGGCTGCCTGGAACATGCCTGGGATAGCTATCTACAAAGGGGGAAGGGTTGCTGTTTGTTGTGGTGGGTGTGCCATTGGAGACGGGGGGAGCCAGCCGTACCTACATTCATGCATACGTACATACATACATGCACGTAAGGCAACGATGATCTACGTAGCCAGCTCGGCTCGGGCAAGCGGGCGACGCTTTCAGCCAGCCTGACCGACACCCAATCGTGTCGTACCTTTTTTTCCCGCCTGCCAACATGCGAGATAAGGCACCGAAGCGACAGTGTTGTCTCCCTCACAAGAAAAAGCCGAAAGAACATATCCCTCCGATCGCCTCGCTTTGCTTTGTGCTCCCCATGGCGATAACAATCGCCGGCGCGATGGGACCCTCCTCCCCTCAACCCCCATGCACGATGACGGAAGCACACACAGGAAATGGAATCGGACCATCCGAGAGCCTGAGAGCTAACTAGGCCACAGAACGCGAGCCGCGTGTGCCAATGTCCTGTACCTGCCGTACATGGTACACAGTATGCATGCCCTTCTTTTTTTTCCCCCTCGCCGCTGGCGTTGTTTCTGTTTTCGAAACCTTCGTTGTCTTCCGAAAGCGGTGGTTGTCTTACATGAAAGGGGTGGAGCTGCGGAGGGGAGTGCGGATGTGCTGCATCAGGGGCAATGGATTTCGAACCTGGATCCCGCCAAGGCAGAGCTAAACCCGATTCTCTCAAGCTTGCATCTGACATTGCGCTCTCGTTGATAGCACCGTAGCAGCGGAGCTTCTTGGCAGATGTCTCTCTCTCTTGTCTTTCTCTGTCAGGATGGTGGGTGGGTGAAACCGCAGGGCTGTGTGTGTGTGTGTGTATGTGTGTGTGTATGTGTGTGTGTATGTGTGTGTGTATGTGTGTGTGTATGTGTGTGTGTGTGTGTGTGTATGTCTGGCATAAACAGTTGGAAACAGCCATGTGAAAGAAGCCGACGGTCATATCTCAACTTTTTTCTTCGTCTCTGTTCGGAGGTGTATGTGTATAGTATGTGTGTAACGTCATGTGTGGTGTGTAGGTGTGTGGGTGTGTGTGGTACAGGCAGCCGGCTGTTTCTCCCAAGCTTCAGATTCGCTTGCGTGTTTGTCTATGTACTTGTAGCTTGATGTTCGGTAGGTTAAGTCCATCTGGTCCAGTCCGGAACCTAAACAAGCACAAGTCATCAACTCCCTGCCTGCTTGCTCCTTCGTGGACCGTTGGGCAACCTCAGCAGCTCACGGTTGTTTCGAGGTCTCTGAAAGGCTCCAAGCCGGCAGTAAATCGTGTCGACAAGGTTCAGGTAAGGTAACTACCTTACCTCAGGTACCAAGTCAAGGTACCTGGTAGGGGCGCTCGGTATCGCGACCCGCACTGCAAAGTGCCTGGCGGGCTGGTCCTAGGTCTTGCTCAGACACGGAACGCACCCCCCCACCAACCGACACAAGTGGAAAGGCGAGGCTCGACAAGAAGCTCGCGTTTTTGACGCAGGGCCGAACCACCAAGCAGGCAGGGCGAGCAAATCACGAGAAAATGATGTAATCGCTTCCCACCGCCCCACGGTTCTTTGGCAAAGCCACATCATGGAAAAGGCCCACCAGCCTACCACGCTGAGTCGCCCAATTCCAACTGACACACCCTCCAGCTGGACTAGCCTTTTCCCGCGCCCGCGCGCACAGCCGTGGCTACGTACCTACCTACATGCATAACATACAGTCTCGCAAAGAAAGAGTTCAGGTCCGGCCCGTCCCCATCCCTGCCTCTCTGCCAAACATTCCACGGCCTCGGGGTTCGTGAAACGAGGAGCTGAGAAGAAAAAGAAAAACGAACATACAGGCGTACATGCTGCGTAGAGAACCGGTGTGTTGAGTTTTTTTGGAGATGCTGTTAACGGGGGCACGTAAGATGGGGTGTCGTGGCGTCCTGGGCGCGGCGCCAATGACGTCGGTCGTGGCGACGGGCAGAGGGCGCCCAGAAGAATGAACAAAGCAGTTGGCCATGCACACACACACATACATACACATACATTACACACACTGTGTCGCACGCAGCCACTTTGACGTCGTCTGGAGGCGCCACCAACAACCTGGTCTCTCTCCCCCTGGAAAGACTCGAGACAATTTTGCACGTCGCGCAAGGATTGGGATCCAAGGGACGACGCGCCGAGCGAAGGCTGCCGAACAGGCCAACCTTGTTGCCCAAAATACATTGGCATCTTCTTGACGAGCTCCAAACGCCCCGCCGCCGTAGAGAGCATATACGAAGGAGCTTTGCTTCCCAACCCCCGGTGTGCACAATCGTACCGTGTAAGTATGTACATACCTTGCATGGTGTACGTACGTGCGTACCTGGAAGAGGGGACGCGGCTGACTGGCTGGCCGGCCGGCTGGCTGGCTAGCTGATCCACGGCCATGGGCCCACGGCCCCGATCTTTTGTTTGTCGAACCTGCCCAACCTCCGAGACATCCCAAGACAGCGCTGGCGGCTGTGACAAAGGAGTCACCAAGCCATGGAGCAGCCACAACGTCCCAGACCCCGGCCCCCCCCCCTCCTCCCTCTCCAGGCCTGGCTCATGGTTTCCAGCTCTCTGGGAGCGCGATCGGCTCAGGTCGGTTCGGTTGAGGTTGTTCGAGTCGGGCGTTGGCGAACTAGCGTCGGCCGAACCTGGCCGCCTCCTCTGCAAAGAGAGGCCCGCCAACGCTAGGTAACTAGCGCATGCACGGCACATAGCCCCCCGGATGGCTTTGGTCGCGTTGGTGTAGTGGTGGTGGTGGTGGTGGTGGGTGGCCGATCACCGCGCACACACACAACTAACTAACTACACACACACGCACACCAACACGCCGCGGCCTTTGGCATTCGCAAGCTCGAGCTTGCCGGTCTCCAAAGCCAGCCGATCAGCCGGCCAGCCAGCCAGCCAATCTGGCCGCGCAGGCTCAACCTCGTAGCCAAGTATCCAAGTACACTACTGCGTAGGCACGCAAGCTACAGCGCCTTAGCTTCGGTTGGGAAGCTAATACGTATATCCACGACGGATCGTGTCCCAAGCGCTGAAGTTCTCCCCTCCCCCTCCGCCCCCCTTTAGCGCGAGGCCGGGAATGTCACATGCCCAGACATGTGCTCAGCAGCCATACTTATGGAGGGTGGGAAAGACGCTGGATTGCACGGTTCCCCCCCCCCCCCCCCCCCCCCCTCCGGTCCATGCTATTTGCCAGGAGAGGAAGAGGGAAGAGGGAGGGGGGGGGGGCGGGTTGGTTGTTGAGTGACAAGGAAAAAAAAAAGATGGGACCCCGCATTCCCCTTCCCTAAAAAGCACCAACCGAACCAAAAAAGTGAAAACCCTCCCGGATTTCACATCTCCGCTCTCCTGCCCCCCCCCCCCCCCCCGGTTCAGTCACGGCGGGTGGTGAGCAGGAGCAGGAGCATGACGTGCATATCACAACCTGGAACTTGGTGGGGTGTGTGTGTGTTCGCAGCGAGGAGGGTGTGTTGATGGATGGTGAAATCAAGAGAGATGGCGTGAAGAAAACAGGGGGGAAAGGGGCATACGCAACGTTGACGTGCCATCTTGGTTTCTTGTGATTTCCGGAGGATGGATGGATGGATGGATGGATGGGTGGGTGAGTTCCTTGGAGAGTGGACAGAGGTGTGTATGTGTGTGGCATTCATCGCCTGCCTCTCTGATGCTCTGATGCCACACAATCGGAGAAACCGCAGCATCTATCCGTCGTCGTCTGCGACCGCCGTCCTCTGGCACCTATCGCAGCGCATGGGAACTTGATATTGACCTTGGCGTGCCGCAATGGGGACGCTTGGGAGGGTTGCATCGGCGCAACTGTGATGGTCTTGGTGCTTCGATGACGATGACGATGATGATGATGATGAGAAATGCAAACATACCAACCGAACCGGGCATGCCGTGCCGTCCATCCGCTGCGAAGCTCCAAAACAGAGAGAAGCACCGTGTAACCCTCCTTGTGTCTCCCGGGGAGGAGGGAATGGTTCAGCTCGGCTCATTGTTTGGCCCTTTCTTTTTTTTTTTTTTTTTTTTTTTTTTGGGTTGAATCAGGGCCGTTGACTCAGGCCGTTGAAGCAAGCAGCCAGCCGTGATTCCATCGGGCAGTCAAGCAAATAGCACGCGGCTCCATAGGAAAGAAGCCCAAGAGCCGTGGTGGTGTGACAAGAGGACCGTGACCTGCCGTTGTCGGAAGAGAAATGGGAAATGAGATGCGGCCCGCGTTTCTGAGAAGCGATGGGGAAACCTGTTGCGGATAAGGGGATGCCGTCTTCCCTGTCTTGACGGACGATTACTATACTGCGTACTATAGGAAGGGCCGTTAAGCTTTCATGCCGCGCGTGTCGCAGCGTCTCATTTCATGGTGAAGCAGTTCCGCCTCAGCCACACCACCGCGGAGCTCGCTCATCAGCAAGCAAGAGAAGACTTTTTGTCGGGAGATGAACGGTTTCCTTGCGCATCTCTTCCTCCCTGCGTCCCGTCGCAAATGGTGTGTGGGTGGGTGCCTTTCAATAATACGCAGAGGTGGAAGTGGGTGCGACTTTGACCCCGCAGAGAGCCTCGGGGCTGCGATTGGCTGCGGGTGGCGGGAGCATGCCGGGGCATGCTGGAATGTGGAGACCCATTCCCGGTTGGGGGAGTTCTTTCATGTTCAGGACCGCGTGCTATCGTTCGCAAGATTGTGATGATGCGCTGCTGAAGTTTCATCAGTTCCCGACTCGGGCGACGATCTTTTTCTCGTCTACTACTAGTGGTGAGGAGATTTGCCGGGGGCATGTACACAGTACTATAGGTGATTTCGCCAAACGGGACCGCGATAGTCTATCAACATGGCCGGACGGGTTGGTTTTCTTCTTTGATTGATCCTTGATATGTACTATCACGTTCTCCAGATTTGTGTTTTTGTTTTCTCAACTGGGAATCGGAAAGGTACACACACACCTCCGTATGGAGAGCTCAATTGTCTCAGATCCGGGCTGTCTCAGCGATCTCTTGATGGCGGCCGTGTGTTACGTACGTCAGTCACAACGGACGGGAGCTTGCGATGCTTTGACAAGATAGGATTAGGTCCCTCCGAAAGCTGTTCCCGGACACAACGGCAGAGTCCCATCAGGGCCCCATGGACAACGGCACCGAACCCATGGGAGCCATCCAGCGATGACTTCATCGTGCCAAACTTCCCATCACCTACTATACTATACTACTACACAGTAACTATCCGCCCGCCCCTGGCTCTCTCGTCTCTTTTCGTCCGCGACTAGCGTCTGGTCCGTGCGCCGAGGGCCGGATTTCCCAATCGGGCTTGCGCCCGTTACCGCTCGTTGGCGTGGTTACAACCCGACCGCCGACCGATGCTGTCAATCTCGACGGGAGCCACACATGGCGCGAGCATCGACGACATGATTGTATGACCATGGGGGGAAATGGTCAGATGCGCATTTCCGTGCGGGTATGGCCAAGCCCGCTCTTGAATGACCTCGCGTCCCCTCCTGTCCGTCCTCCCGGAGCCGGCAACGACTGGAGTAAAATTTGCACCGGGTCGATGCGCGGGTGCCTTGGGCACCGACGGACAGCATCCGGTCTTGAAGGACACCGAAAAGGAACTCTCTCCGGACGGACAGGGCAGCGGTCCTGCTGCCGACGGGAGGCATGAAGGGGGGGGGGAGGGCGGCGGGGGGCTGGACCCGGGGACGCACAAATCTCGTGCGGCGCGGCCCCGGGTGCCGACCATGCAAAGTTTCCCAGCTGGGACATCCGAAGCCCTGCCAGGCCCCATCGTGAATCTGAACCGGACCCGGGGCCGCGCAGGCACCATCAACGGGTGAAGAAACAAGCTCGGAACGTCCATCTGGGGCAAGGGTTTCTTGTTCTGCAGCATGGACGCCGCACACGCTCGGGAGAAGCGCTGCTTTCCCCCAGGGCGGTTGTGTAACGTCCGACGCCGGGCAGCGGTGCGCACCCCTGAAGGGCTTTCGGGGGGCGCTGCAGAGAAGGACAAGAAGAATGAGAGATTTTGTCGAGGCTTTGCGAAGGACCTGCTGCGAGCGTTCAACGCGCCAACAAGCGTCGTGCCGTGCCTACAGCACACTAGGCATGCGATAATCGTGCCTACATAGGCGAGGGGGGAAGAAACCCAGAAACGCCGTTTCGGCATGCAAGCTGGAGCAGCAAGCGAGGCCATTCCCGTTGAGGAAATCCGAGATAGGTACGTCCATCTCCGGGCCACCACGCAACCTCTCTCGTGGCAATCTGCGACCTCCCAAGCGATCCAAAGGGGGAATTTTTATGATGGGCAGACAGCCCATCAATGGGGCCACGATCGTCGATGGCGATTATGAGGTTTCGGCTCGGGAGCTGACTCGCTGCGACGAATTGTTGCAAGGCAAACTCCGGGCGCTGGCCGTCTTGCCGGGCCGCTGTCTCGTTTGTCGATGGCCGAACGATCCCAGGGAAGACGACGTGGACGGGGACCCAGGAAGAGACGATGTGATTAGGCATCGCGTTTTGCCGGCCCACGTAGAACCCGCAGGGTGTGATGAAGATGGAACGTAGCCCTGCGACAGCCTTCCACGACACCGGCCGCCCTTCCGCCTCAGGGGACCCGACCAGTCCCCTCCCCCCGTCCCGGGGCTTACACGGTGTTCACGTACCCGACGGCGGTCCAACTTGGAAGCTCGCCCCCCGGGGCGTTGAGGCGTTTGCGTTGAGGTGGCAAATTGCCATCGAGGTTGCTCCGTCAGGTAGGGACTTACGTCGCAGAGCCGTCCATCAGGCTGGCGATCTGTGTTACTCGGCTTTTGAGGGTTTTTGTTGTACTGCGTACCATGGCGCGCACCCCTGCGATATCGTCCGTCTCGAGCTCCAAGACGGTACGTTGAGCTGCACGTTGGGGGGGATGCGACGCGGGAAAAGTTCAACCGCGGCAACCTGGCCGGCCGCTCTCAATGCCCGTGGGCACATCCGCGGTAGCATGAGCAGGGCAAGCCGTTGGTTGGGAATCCACTTGAGCCCACACGACGACGAAGGCATTCCTGCATAGGATCCGTTCCATTGGATGGACGGAAACCTCCGCTCTCCCTCTCTCTCTCTCTGTGTGTGTGTGTGTGTGTGCGTGTACACAGTATGTACATATGTGTATGTGTGAGAGAGAGAGAGACAGAGAGAGAACCAAACCCCCAGACGATCGATCGCCTTCTCCCCGCCCCCCCTCCCTAAGCGGACAGAGCCGTCCGCAGGAGCCTCCCTTGATGTTCGTTTTTTGCTTCTTTCCCCATGATCTCCGGTCGGTGTGAACACAACCTGGATCGGTGGGCTGATGGATGGTTGGATGAGCGAGAAGGGGGGGGGGTGGGAGGAGGGTTCTTCACCAGCTTTGACAACACGACTCGCCGGCAAGCCACCCTCCAAGCAGCAAGAGGGGTTACCCCACCCAGCCCCCGGCCGCCAATCGCTGCCCTGGCAAGGGTAAGGCGATAAGGGCAGCCCGAGCCGTCTTTTCTTGGGTTCTATCCGACGCGCCCCACTTCGTCTCGAGGCTTGGCGATTCATTGATGCGACGCCAGCGGCGTCAAGGAGGTGTTTGGCACTGTGCAAAATTACGTTCCAGGGCGTATGGTGCACCCCGGGCGATTACGACCGATGTCGCTTCTTGCAGAGGCCGGGGCCTGCAGATTGGACTGGAGTAATATTACACAGTATGTCCTGAAGATGGCCTGCACACGCAGGCACCACCAACCTCCCATGGAAGGACAGACAAAAAGAAACCACCACCGGCAAAGCCCAACCGGCGCCGACGAGGGGATGGAATGCCTGGGAAATCGATTGATGAATGCAATCCCGTCTCCGATGCCGATGACATCAAGGAGGGTTTTGATGCGTATGCGACGTTTCCTTTGTCAGAAGCCCCGAGGGATCCCGAAGAGGGGGAGGGGCTATCCATGGAGCAAGGTCCTGGGGAAAGGGAACCTGAAGCCGAGCGAGGCCCCCCCGTCCGCCGCCGTCCGCTATCCGCCGTCCGCCATCCGCCGTCCTCCGTGCCTACACCGTACACCGTAAGCACGCGGCGGCTTTCCCAAGGTCGACGGCCAGGTGGGCCAATTCGAGCGGGCAGCGATGGAAGAGCGCACCACAAGGCCCTCCCCTCCCCCCCCCCTTCGAAGAGATTCGTGGGGATTTGGCGTATTCTTCTTTCTTCATCCTGTCGGGAAACCATGGAAAAGGGCCCCAAGGACAAAAGCTGCAAGCTCGAGCGCATGGCCGCTGCGCGGTGGGGAGTTCGTCATTGCCGTGCTGGGTTTAGCGCAGCCGCCGTCCCGCTCCGGAAACGCTGCAGGAGTGAAATGTATGTACAAGTACACAGTCTCGAGACGGCGCAAGCGCACGGTGCCGGGGATGCGACGGGGATGCGACCCTCGCCGACGCCGCCGCAGCGAAAGCAGGTCCATCAGCCCGCTACGGACCTGGCTGCACTGGCTGCACTGGCTGCACTGGCTGCACTGGCTGCACTGGCTGCACGGATGGCGAGAAACCGCAGCCGGCTCGGACCAAAAACCCTGCATCGACTCGACCGGCCTTTGCCTCTCTTGCACGGCCGGCTACCTTACTAGTACTGTGTACATACGCTAGCTACTGTGTACCAAGTAACTACACGCTACCTTGACTTTTCGCCCGTACAGGGGGGGGGGGGGAGGGGGGTGTTGTTTCCCAGGTCCCGTCAGGCAAGAAAGGCAAGACGCTGACCTCTTTTTACCCTGTCCGTCCGCCGCACCGCCAGAAAGCAGACCACACACCAGGCCACTTCGCTGCTGACCCTGGGCTTTTTTGCCCTTCCACCATATCCAGTCGCCATTTCCCCCAAACGTCAACCCGTTTTTCCCTCCCCTCGTTCCTGTCCTCCGTAGCTCTCGAGATTGCCATCACCGCTGCTTCAACTCTCAACCCTTCCATTTTTTCCTTTCTTTGTCCTTCTTCTTTTTTTGTTCGGGTTCGCTTCTTCTCTTTCCTCCCTGGGTTTTCTTCTTGTTCCTCTTCCCCCCCTTTTGGTTTGTTCAACGACGCCATGGTCATCTGAACGAAACTCCGTTGTATCTAATCGTCGACAACTTTGCGACGTTCATCCCGACTCCGACCCCCCTCCTCCTCCTCCTCCCCCCCCCCCCCCCCTCTGGATTGAGGCGTAATACCAAACAACCACCCCCCGCGAAACGGAGCTGCTCAGCATGAGGGTCGCCCTCCGAATTGCTCGCCAGCATCATCATCATCATCAGCAACAACAACAGCATGGACCCTCCGTCGCATCGACAGCCGTTCCGCCGGCCCTCGCATCCCCGCCTCCACGCCATCTTGCCGCCTCATCCGAACCAGCTGCAGCATGGCCCCCTCCGCACAGCCAGCAGCACTCCGGTGTCGTCCCCGGGGCTCTTTAGCCCGAACCGCCCGACCCCGTTCCAAGCCAGCTCCGAGACGGTGACTCCGGCCGGCCTCGGCAGCCCCTATCTCCACCCGCTGCAGGACCGCAAGGTTCGCGAGTATGTGGACTCGTCCTCCTCCTCTCTCTCCTACCCTCTCTCGCTCTCTCTCCCCTCCCCCGTTGCTAACATCCTATCCAGGACGCACAAGGCCAACGTCGAGCACGATTACACCACCGGCAGGAAACTCATCAACAACTACGAGATCATCGAGGAGCTCGGCCGCGGCATGCATGGCAAGGTGAAGCTGGCCAAGGATATCAACACGGGCGAGTTCGTCGCCATCAAGATTATCCCTCGGTTCTCCAAGAAGCGGCGCCTCGGCAAGGTGACGGCCATGTCGACCCAGGACAAGAGCAAGCGCGAGATTGCCATCCTCAAAAAGATCCGTCACCCCAACGTGGTCGCGCTCCTCGAGGTCATCGACGATCCCGAGCTCAAAAAGATCTACATGGTCCTCGAGCACGTCGAGCTCGGCGAGGTGGTCTGGCGGAAAAAGGGTCTGCCCCACATCTGCGAGTACGAGCGTCGCCGCGTCGAGCGCGAGATGGGCGGCCGCAAGGCCACCCCGGAGGAGGAGCGTCTCGAGCGCCTCATCCTGCAGCGCCAGGCCGCCCGCGACGCCCAGAAGGCGAGGATGAGGGCCCAGGCGCAACGGGCGTCGGCCGACTACTGGAGCCTCGAGTACGGCCCCGCCGACGACGAGGAGCTCGACTCGCACGTCGGCTCCCTCGGCCGCGACGACCTGGCCATGGCGGCCATCCGCCCGGCCCTCTCCGACACGAGCTCCCCGGCCATCTCGCGCGATACCTCGCGGGCCCCCTCGCGGGCGCACTCGGTCACCTCGCTGTTTAGGAACGCGGGGCCAGGCCAGGCGCTCGGCCTGGCGGGGGAGGAGCACGAGGACGACCTGGCAACGCCTGGCGCGGTGCCCGTCAAGCCGAGCACCTCGGCGCCCGACGGCGCGGCGCCCCCGGGCGCCGACATCGAAGACCTCATCCTCCGAGGCCGCTCGCCCAGCATGGCCGACTCGCTCGTGTCGCACATGTCGTCGTTTGACTTCAACAAGGTGCACGACCCCTACGTCGACGACTACTCGTACGTGCCCTGCTTCACCATGGAGCAGGCGAGGATCACGTTCCGCGACACGGTCCTGGGCTTGGAGTACCTGCATTATGAAGGCGTCGTGCACCGGGACATCAAGCCGGCCAACCTGCTGTGGACCAAGGACAAGCGCGCCAAGATTGCCGACTTTGGCGTGTCGTACTTTGGCCGCCCCGTCCGCGACGGCGAGCCCTACGACACCGTCTCCGAGTCGGAGGCCCGCGACTTTGACAACGACCTCGAGCTCGCCAAGACGGTCGGCACCCCCGCCTTCTTCGCCCCCGAGCTCTGCGCCACCGACCTCTTCGACGAGCCCCGCGGCAAGCCCCCCAAGATCACGGAGCAGATCGACGTGTGGTCGCTGGGCGTCACCCTCTACTGCCTCATCTACGCGCGCTTGCCTTTCCTCGCCGAGGACGAGTGGCAGATGTTCCGCAAGATCGCCAACGAGGACGTGTTCATCCCGGACCGCCGCCTGCGCCCCGTCGACCCGTCCACCAAGCCCAGCGAGAAGTCGCTGTACACGCGGATGAACGGGCCGCCGTACCGCGACGACGACGAGCTCGCCTACGAGGAGGTGCCGCCCGAGCTGCAGGACCTGCTGAGGCGGATGCTCACCAAGGACCCCGAGCAGCGGATCCGCCTGCGCGAGGTCAAGCGGCACCCGTGGGTCATGGAGGGCGTCGATCCCGAGGCGTGGCTCAACGAAACGGACCCGTCGCGGAGGACGTCGGGCAAGAAGATCCAGGTGGACGAGAAGGACATGGCCTACGCCGTCGTCCCTCTGAGCAGCGTCTTCGACCGCGCCAAGTCGGTGGTCAAGAAGCTGGCCGGCAAGGTCATGCACCCACGCGGCGGCGACCGCGGCGAGAGCACCTCGTCAAGGAGGCGCGCCGCTAGCAGCGCCGCGAGCTCGGCGGGCGAAAGCCCCATCTTGGGCCTGATCACGCCGCATCTACGCGAGGCGCGCCGGCGCAGCCTGCGTCCCGACGATTTCTTCTCGAGCGCGTTGCAGCATCAGCATCAGCAGCAGCAGCAGCAGCAGCAGCAACAGCAACAGCCGCCATCATCGGGCGGACACCACCACCACCCCCTCACGCATAGCGTGCTGGCCAGCCCGGAGCTCGGGCCGCAGCCGGCCCTGCAACGGCCACCCTCGACCCCTCCCGTTCTGCCGGAGCCGTCGCCGCCGGCGCACGGCGGGCACAGCGGCGGACACAGCTCGCGCAGGCCGCTCGAGCTCTTCACGGCGCTCACCGGGAGGGAGGACCGGTTTTTTCGTCGGTCCTCGCACTCGCCGCACCGCACCAACTCGCGCTACGGACACGCCCGATCCGCGACGAGCTCCTTTCTCCCCCTCACTCCTCCTCCGGTCGAGACGACAAGAGCGTTTCCTTCGCCCCCGCTCTTGGACGGCTCGTCGGAAGATTCCAGGAAAGCCCGCGACGTGAAGTCGACGGCCGACGAGCTGGGTCGAGCCCAGTCCGTCGACCGCGGGCTCTTTGCGAGCAGCGACAAGCGTGCCGAGGCGATCGCGTCGCTCGGCACGGCCGTCGCGCCGGGGACCGTGCGCCCCGCGTCTCCGGCACCCACCGCGTCCGGGCCTCTCTCGAGCCCCCAACCCAACCAGCTCCCATCCGACCCCGAGATGCGCAGGGAGGTTGCCCGTCCCGCGTCTCGGGGGAAGCCGCCGCCATCCGCCCTGCACGAGGGAGAATCGTGCAGCAGCGCCCCCGAACCAAGCCCTCGGAAGCCGTCGACGCCCGAGCCCGTAGAACGGGCGCCCGTTCAGCGTCCGCCATCGCCGGGCGATGAGTCGGACACCCCCATGCCCCTGTCTCGGGGCGAGACGATCGCCACGGGCAAATCGTCGAGCTCGGCGTCGATGGGCGGGTTCATGACGCCGCTGACCAGCCCGAGCGAATCGACCAGCCCCATCTACGGCCTCAACAAGCAGATGACCAAAGAGGTGACGGACCGCATGTCGTCCGTCTTCCAGTCGGACCCGTCGCTGCCGGCCCTGCTCAGCGGCGCAAGCTCCGTGTCGGCCGACCCGGAAGGCGACTTCCTCGGCGACCCGGGCCTGACCGTCGCCTGCCGCCCCTCCGTCATCGATACCACCGAGTCGCTGACCCCGCCGGCGTTTGCGAAGGAGCCCATCTCGGGGTTCCCGCTGGACGCTCACGAGGTGCCCGAGGGCGCCGTGCCGGTGAGGCTGGACGGCGGGAGCCATCGGAGCCCCCCCGGTGGCCGGGCCGCCATGTCTCACGGCAGGCGACCCTCGCGGGGCCGCGCCGAGCAGCAACAGCAACAGCAGCCATCGCCCCGTCATTATCATCACCGCAACCTCGACTCGGGGAATGATACCGAGAGCGACAGCGACAGCGATGAGGGGCTGACGATGGCGAGGCGCAAGAAGCGGCCTTCGGTTGTGTCGTCACCGTCACCTGCTCGGCAGGCGCTGAAGGATGCTGCAGCGCCGCAGCACCAGAACCAGAACCAGCATCAGCAGGCGGGGGAGCGGCTCGGGGTGATGGGCGTGCGCAGGAGGGACACGAATGCTAGCATCGGGAGCACGGAGACGGCGAAGAAGGCGACGGTAGACGGCGAGGAACATTGTTAGAAGAACGAGAAGAAGACGAGGAACATGAAGGCTCGCGAGAGGATAGGGTTCCTGGTGTGTTTGAGCCTGGCGTGAATGGTGTTGGAGTATTTTTATCGCCGCCGTGTTGTTTCTTGTGCCATGAAGGCATTATTTTTGTGCTACATGGTATTTATTTATTTTTTTGCATTGGATGGGGTTGGTTGGTTGGTTTCGCTGGGTTGGGTTGGGATGGGGAACATTGGACGGGCATTGGGCATGAAGAGACCAGTCAGATGGGAGGGCCATCATCGGTACGTACATACTACATGAGAGCATGATGGAGAGGAGGAAGGATGAGGAGGAGGAAGGAGTTACTATTTTTTTGGAGGGGATGTTGTTGGGGTTGTGAATGAATACAAGAGAGGACAGCGTTTGGGTTTTTTTTTGGTGGTGATTCTTTTTGTGTATTTTTTTGGCCCCTTCTCTCTGCTCCTTGTGTGCTTGATGTGTTTGATTGTGACCATGCGTGCTGTGTGTGGCGGTGTTGAAGGTTGGAGCAGCGAGTTCTCGTCGTGTTTGTTCAAGGTGATGCTATCCCAGCCCATCCAGGCCTGTCCTATCCCATCCACATAACATTTGTGCGTGATTGGATCACCCCAACGAACATCCTCGGACCCAAAGCCATGACAAGCTGCACAGATATAGCGTAGTAACTGTTGAAAGAGCCAACTTTGCCCAAGGTTGCTTTCTTGGTCTGCCAGGTCGTATGGAAGATAGCGTAAGATTTGGCGTAAGCATGGTAATGACCCACTCATGGCTACGCAGTATTAGTAGTAACTATGGTATTGTTGTACGTATCAAACACACCAAGGGAATTATTACCACGTAGAAACTGCTAGACTTGGCCTTTCATGCTGTAATAAAGCAGAACTACAACCGAGTGACGTTACACCTTCAACTTCACCTCGCTCATCTCCAACACACACATACACACACCACACATAGGTGGTACCTGGACGGGGGCGATAGCCAGGCTTTTTCTCTTTTTTTGTTTTTCCTTCTACGGACCTCCTTGGACATTCACAACAACCCACAACAATACCCAAACATCTAGCTTCAGCTCATCATCCTATCCCTCCCACCGCTGGAGCTCGGCGCTCCCCTTTCCCACCACCATGGCCGGCTCCAACACCCAGCCCTCCCCCAAGAAAAAGAAAAAGACCATCGTCTTTCTCCATCCCGATCTGGGCATCGGCGGCGCCGAGCGCCTCGTCATCGACGCCGCCGTGGGGCTCCAGAACCGCGGCCACCGCGTCGTCATCTTCACGAGCCACTGCGACCCTCAGCACTGCTTCGACGAGGCGCGCGACGGCACCCTCGACGTGCGCGTGCGCGGCGGCTGGCTCGTCCCGCCGACCCTCCTGGGAGGCCGGTTCGCCATCCTGTGCGCCATCCTGCGGCAGGTCCACCTGCTCCTGCACGTGGCGCTGTGGTCCGGGGAGCTCCGCGAGCTCGGGCCGCCGGACGTGGTGTTTGCGGACCAGCTCAGCGCGGGCCTGCCCCTGCTGCGGGCCCTGACGGGCGGGCGGGTGCCCGTGTTTTTCTACTGCCACTTCCCGGACCTGCTGCTGGTGCAGAGCCGGCGGGGATGGCTCAAGAGGGCGTACCGCGCCGTGTTTGACGCCCTCGAAGGGTGGAGCATGGGCCACGCCGACGCCGTCGCCGTCAACTCGCGCTTCACGAGGGGCATCGTCGCCGAGACGTGGCCCGGCTTGGCCCGCGAGAAGCCGATGCACGTCGTGTACCCTTGCATCGATACCACCGCCGCCGCTGCTGCCGCCGAGAGCGGACGGGAGGAGGGCGACAAGAAAAAGACGATCCAGATCGACCCCCACCCCTGGTCCAAGACGCACGCCCTCCTCCTCTCCATCAACCGCTTCGAGCGGAAAAAGAACCTCGCCCTCGCCCTCCGCGCCTTCGCCGGCCTGCCGCCGGAGCGCCGCGCCCGCGCCCGCCTCGTGCTCGCGGGCGGGTACGACCCGCGCGTGCGCGAGAACGTGGCCCACCACGCCGAGCTCGTCGCCCTGTGCGAGGCGGAGCTGGGCCTGCGCGCCAAGACGGCCTCGACCCTCCCCTCGGCCCTGGCCCTCGCGCCCGACGCCTGCGACGTGCTCTTCCTCCTGAGCGCCCCCGGCCTGCTCAAGGAGAGCCTGCTCCGCGGCGCCCGCCTGCTCGTCTACACGCCCCCCGGCGAGCACTTTGGCATCGTCCCGCTCGAGGCCATGGCGCGCGGGGTCCCCGTGCTGGCGGCCGACAGCGGCGGGCCGACCGAGACGGTGGTCGACGGCGTCACGGGCTGGCTGCGGAGCGTGGACCGCGTCGACGAGTGGACGCGCGTCATGGAGCGCGTCGTCGGCGACGTGGGGAGGGAGGAGGAGCGCGAGCGCATGGGCCGCGCCGGGAGGGAGAGGGTGAGGGACAAGTTTGACGTCGGGCTGATGGCCGAGAGGCTGGACGCCATCTTTGAGGGCATGATCGAGGCCCGGGAAAAGAAGGGGCCCGGAGGCAAGGGGCTGGGCCCGTGGGTGGTTGGGCTGGGAGCCGTGGCCGTCGTGGTGGCGGCCGTGGCGTTGGCGGCCGGGACGGTAGCACGCTAGTTAACAGAAGAATAGACCTTGCGCCGAAGCACCGGGACGTTTCTTGACAAACAAGCATTTCGCAAAGCTTTCACGTCTGTTCTTCTCTCTCTGCCTCTTGGCCATAGGCGCGGACAATCCCGACCTCTCCTCCAAGCCGTACCAGTGTCCGTGTCGCTTCGCCATATGTGGACCTAGGGTATCTACTCTACATGTTTCGTCGTCGAGATGAATCCTCCATTCAGGAAAGCAAAGAAAAAAAAAAAAAAAGGTACAGAACATGGTTCAGGGAACATTCCCCTTCGGTCATATATCCCTCAGGCTCCCAGGGAGCTCTCTCTTCCTTTGTAAGGTGGTTGTCGTGTTTTCCTTTCTTTTATACCTTCATTTGTCGCTGGGTCCGCAGAGGCAGATAGAGAGAGATGCCGCGCGACAAAACAGACGCTCCCTCCGGCCCGGCCAGGAGGGCCGGAACGGCCGGCGGCCGACCTCTTAAAAGGCAGGACGATACACCAGCACGCCGGGCTGCAGCAGGTTCGTCGTCTTGATGACCATGCCGCGGTCGTCGCGGACGGTCACGGCGGGGGTCGCGCACATCTTGATGCGCCAGTGCTCCTCCTGGAGGCGGGCGCGGCCGAGGTCGCTGTTGACGGGCTCGTACGAGGTGGCGTAGTAGCGCAGGCCGACCTGGGGCCACTCGTACTCGAAGGTCATGCCCGAGGCCATCATGCGCGCGGACAGGTCGCGGGCGTCCGAGATGATGAGGCGCATGTCGTCGTAGGCGTCGTTGCTCCTCTTGGACCTCTTGTCCACGAAGGGCGCGACGATGCTCGTGAGGTCGCGGCGGCACTCGTTCTTCTTGAGGGCGACGTACGACTCGATCTCGTCCGAGGCGAGGATCTGCTTGACCAGGTCGGTGCGGCGGTCGATGAGGACCTGGCGCTCGTGGGGCTTGGAACCTGCGGCGGCGGCAAAAAGAGGGGGAGACGTTTCTTGTCAGCGTCGTGGGTTGCTTTCTTGCGCGCCAACCAAAAAAGCATCTCCGCCGGTGCGGTGCATCGCATCCACTTACTGTCCACCTCGGCCAGCGCGCCGTCGACCTCGTCGAACGCGGCGTCGGCCTCCTGGGAAAACCCCTTCCAGCCCTCCGTGTTGCAGACGCTCCGCAGGATGTGCTCGACCATGAGGCGCTGGACCAGGTACGGGCGCATCTCGTCGTCGCCGCAGACGCGCTGCGCGCTGTCGCCGTAGCTGCGGTCGCTGGCGCGGTGGCAGATGGCGCAGATGCGGTTCCACAGCCCCTGGCTGCCCTCGGAGACGACGTGGGTCTTCCAGTCGGACCGGAGCGCCGGCGCGGTCCCGAAGAAGTGGACGCAGTAGCCGTACGTGAGGGCAAAGAGGGTCTGGAAGGTCTCGGCCCACTCGAGGTCCTCGCCCTCGAGGTTCTCGCGGACGATGGAGGTCGGCAGGACGCGGCGGTTCTCGATGGCGATGGGGCTGCCCGCATCGGTGGTGGTCGCGGGCCTCGGGGTGCGCCGCGCGCCGGTCGACGGCCGGGACGACGGCCGGCCGGGGGCTTCGACAAGGCCGGCAGGCTGGACGATCGTGGTGCCGTTGGAATGGCGCCTGGCCGGGATCCGGTACATGGCCGGGCCCGAGCGGGACGGAGGGATGCCGCGGAGCGGCGACCGGAGGGCGCCCAACGCGGGGTTCAGGCTCAGCCGGGCCGCGCTCACGTTGGCCAGCGCACGGTCGATGGTCGAGGGGGGGTTAACCGACTGCGCGCTGTTGGGGCCCTTGTCGGGCGAGCTCGACGTCTGGGTCGGCGCCGCCGTGAGGCCCGGAGAGGAGCGGAGCGTTTCCATGGCGGCGGCGCGCTCCTTAGGGTCGGTGTGCACGTTCATCCACAGGTTTCGCTTTCCGTTGACCTGGTCCTGGAGAATCTGCGCGGCCTCGTTAGACGGACCGGGAGAAAGAGATGATGGCAAACGGAAGATACAGACAGTCAGATGAACGGAGAGAGAGAGAGAGAGAGAGAGAGAGAGAGAAAGAAGAATAGGAGCATGAAACATCAAAACCAACGGATGAGAACGCGAAAGAGAAAGAACACAAAATCAAGAACAAAGAGCAATGACCGAAGCTTACCGCACGCGCGACCTCGCTCTGACGAAGCTGCTCCTTGAGGAACTAGAATGATTCATCCAGTCGGTTAGCATCTTGTGCTCACCTCCGGCCGATCCGACCAACGATCTCCATCTGCCTACCTGGATCGTCCTCATGTCCTCCTCGCTCCGATTGAGCATGCTCGCAACGGTCCTCTCCGAGTTCTCATGTCGGTTCTGCCACTGCTGGAGATCGTGCTCAAGCTCGCGGATCTTGTCGTTGCGCGCCGTGATGCGCTGCTCGTAGCCCAAGGCCGACTTCTTGAGCTCCTCGGCCATCATGTCGACGGTCCGGTTCATGCGCACCGTGTTGTCCATGAGCTCCTGGACGTCGTAGTCGAAAGCGGTCAGGAACTCGTTGGAAACGTCGGGCTGCGCGTAGAGGCCTTGACGAAGGCCCCAGAGGCGGCCCTGGAGCTTGACGCTCTGGTCTCGATGGGTCTGGCGGCGGCGACAGGCCGGTTAGCCTCGAGAGGAGGGACGGCAAGAAGGGAAAGAAGAAGAATGAAAGAAAGAGAGAGAGAGAAAGAGAGAGAGATGGAACAGGGGACATGTCGTCGACTTCATTACCTTTTGCGCGGGATGGAGGTTCTCCTCCATGGCCGCGTTGGGATTCATCTTGTTCTTGTTGTTGTTGTTGTCGTCGTCGTCGTCGTCGTCGTCGTCAATGCCGACAGGAAACAAGTAGGGCAGAAACCCTGCGTTGACGTCGATGGGGATTTGGAGAGGGGGAAGCAAAGGAGGAACCGAGGCGGCAGCGGGCCCGATGGGAAGAGAAAAAGGAGCGCTCGTAAGGACCACGTTGGGAGGGAAGAAGCCCGGCGGAGGAGCATCCGTTGGAACGGCGAGCTGGATGGTCGGGAAATCGTTGGTCCAAATGCTGTCGTGCTTGTTTTGCTTGCTTGCCGAGTCGGCCGAGCGGGCCCAGACTTTCGACACCTCGCGCAGCGCCGAGTTGGCGGGAACCGTCTTCTTTGTCTTTGCCCTGCGCTTGGCCTTGGACGTCAAGGCCGGCGGCAACTTGAGGGCCGAGGAACTCCCAAGACCATCCTCCACGACCACGGTGCTCTCGGCAAGGCCGCTGTCATCCACGTGGACCGGCGACCCAGAGGTGGAAGCGTCGTCGCCCATGATGTTGTAATTGGAAGAACCGGCAACGGTGCCCTCGTTGGTGGACTTGATGTCATCATCATCATCGTCGTCGTCATCGTCGTCGTCGTCATTGTCGTTATCGTCAACATAACCCTCGGTGCCCGACTCCTCATCCGAGGCCCAGCCCCAGAGGGGAGCACCGCCGCCGGGGCTCCTGACGGCCCTGGGGTTGTCGTCGTCGTTCTGGCCGAAGCCAATGCGGCCAAGAGTCATTTCTCCAGCCATGCTTGTTTTCATTCAGGGCTGGAAGCTCGCACAGCGGAGAGTCAAGAGAGAGACAGAAGAGACAAAAGAGACGCCAGGTGTGGCAGAGGAAAGGTTGGCGGAGAGGTAAGGAAGAAAGTCCGCGGAGGAGGAGGAAAAAGAAAGGCCGCAGAAGTCCAGGCAAAGTTCTAACCCAAACCTCGCAGAAGCCCTCAAGAAGAAGAAGAAAAAAAACCGTCGTGGGTGAGGGCTAGGGCTAGCAGCTCTCAGCCCTCGCCCCTCGCCCCTCGCCGCGCCGTGAGTGGCCGGTTCGAGGGTCCGCGAGGGTCCGCGATGCCGTCGCGACGGTATCAATACGAAAGGCTGTCGACAACTGCGGAAGCGGATTCCGAGCAGCCGTCCCTTGGCGGAGGCCGGCGGTCCGGGATGAAGAGGACCTGCAGGGAAGAGCATGCCCAACGGGAGGATGGAGGTCGAAAGGGGCGTGGGCAGCACGGGGAGAGAAGAGCCATGATCTCCCTGTGGATGAGACCATGTTCCGCAACTCTTGATGACCATGGCCTGTTCGCAAAAGCACATCCCAGAGAGACGAGAAGCCTCAAGGGGGTCCGTGGCTGGCACGGAGAGTGAGCTGAGAGGCGGCTGGCCAAGGAGGAGGAGGAGGAGGGGACACGGGGGCCGGCACAAAGCAGAACACAGAAACGGGAGAACGAGTATGTAGGGGGCAGGCATCCAGCACGCGGCCGAGGGCAATGATGATCAGAAACCAAGGAGTGACGGGAAGGACATAATTCCGGAGGTTCTGCCAGAGATCGTGGCCCGTCCAAGAAGAGAGAATCCGAGCCAAGTCGGTTCGGCCGAGGAGGAGGAGGAGGAGGAGGAAGAGGAGGAGGGCATGAAGCAACGACTCCCATCACACGAACAAGCTCAAACGAGCTTTCCACGTCTAGGAAAACAGAGGAAGCGATCCAGCCAAGTGTTCAAGTCGACGGGTTGAAGATGACCACCTTTTTGTGTTCCAGTGAAAGGCGAACAGACAGGAAGTTCTCATGCGATGAACACGGGCCTGTGACAAGGTGTTTGCATCGGGACTTGTTCCAGCGGAGGATTCCATCCACATGCTAATTACAAGCCAACTAGGTAATAACTACCAAAAACCTTAGGAGGGCGGAAAGCCTCTGCGGATCAGGGGTCAAGCGACTTGCACCAAGGGACATGGTCCCGGTGGTGCTGATTGAACCCAAATCAAAGGCAATGACAAGAGAAGCGTCAGCATCCAAAAGGAACCAAGTGAGCGAGCACGGCGGCCCCCTTTTTTTTGTCACGCATGACAAGGAAGCGGGTGTTCAAATCATCATGACGGCTAGAAATGAACAAAAAGCCAACCGCCAACCGTTCGTCCAGGGAGCCCACGGCTCCAAAAATCGATCCACCCAGGGGTCGAACCTGGAACCTCCTGATTTCTGGCCGGGGATCCTACAATCTCCAACCCCGTAGTCAGACGCTCTGCCATTGAGCCAGCGGACCTCGGTGAAAGGACACGCCGGGGAGGTGTGTAGAAATGCGCCCCCCCCCCCCCCCCCCCCACAAGACCATGAGAGTTTGGCTGCCGATGCGCATTTCGAGCCGCAACCTCGGAGAGGGAGGCTTCTACAGGCTACGGCACAAATCAAGGCTTTGTTTGTTGTTGCTGTTGCAACGAAGCCGACAAATCAGCCTGCTCAACACGCGATGGATGCTCAGAGGAGTCGGAAGGCAGCGTCGCAAAGCCAAGGGTGTCATGTTCAAGCTGGGAAGAACAAACACTTCCCAAGATGCAGAATGCAAGAACAAAAGCCAAGTCAGCACTACGAGACGCTCCACGCTCTCCCTCACCAGGTCCTCACCGCCACCGCTCCGTAAACCGCCGCCTCGTTCTCCACATGGCAGGTTCTCCACATGGCAGTGGGGAGTGCCCCGGTAACACCTCTCGCAGAGGAGCGTATGCTTGACTTCCCGGCATTTGGTGGCATGCTCTTTCGCCCAAGGCGGGAGAGGAAAAGCCCTGGAAGAAAACGGTGCAACGCAACATGTCAGTCACAGAATGCGAATGAGAAAAAAAGCCGGCACAGGTGCATTCGGTCTAGTTCGGAACTGGGTTACCACACCCAGATGATAAAATCAAACGCACGCTCTGTTTGCGCTATCTACCTCCCTGATGAAAGAAGCCGGACAGGCGAACAAGATGCCAACATTGCGAGGAAGGGAAAAATATGCCATGGGGGATGCGATACAAACAGGCAACGAGGGGGTGAAAAAAAGAAGGGGGACGTGGGAAGAGAATGCTCGCTTCACTCCCTAGAGCAGGACAGGTCAGCTGCAACCGACTCGACGAAATAACAAACTCCATTTCTGACATCGCGGGTCTTGTTTTTCTTCTTCATTCTTCTACTAAATAAGCTGGTCTGTGCACGAAAACAACATCAGCAGCAAACCCCGACGAGGCCGGACACACACCGGGGGATGTGGGCTTCTCGTGATCCTATCCGTCAATGTTGTGGGTTGTGCTGACCAAGGCAGCCGTCATTGGTCTATCGTATCCCGGAAGGGGGAAGGGGGGGTTGGGTTGGGTTGGGTTGAGGGTGAAGAACAACAGAATGCGCAGGTCTGCAGGCGAAGAAATCAGTGACATGGGCAGAGCCATTTCCCGAGACGTTTGATGCCAAACGCGCTCATGAACCGCTAGCGGTTGTCAAGATGATCTGTGTAGCCCGAGCCAGGTCGACTCATAAAGTCGGGAACAGGCACGAAGGGGGCGAACCACCCGACACCAAACCGAAAAAAAAAAAAGGTTGGCATGAGAGAAGGTGATGTCGATCTTGACGTGGCGTGACGTGGCATGGCGTGGCGTGGCATGGCGTGGCGCGAAAACTAAAAGTCCATGTCAGAGACCCATTCGTAACAAGGAGAAAAAGAAATGGCGAGAAAGCGTACCCTCGCGCAGTTCCTAGGCAAGCAAAAAGGCGCCGTGATTAGTGACTTAGATGGCCTTGGTGCGAGAGAACAAACTGCTGTAGACCGCGTCCACAACCGGCGCCGCCGTAATCATGCGGCCGTCAAAGTAGCGGCCGTTGAGGCCCTTGATGGCGTTTTCGCCGCCCGACACCTTGTCGAACTTGAGGTAGATGTCGCCCTGCGAGTTGGGATCTAGCGCGATGTGCACCACGTGCCCGTACTTCTTTTCGGCCTCCTGGCGCACTTCCTCCTCGAGCTCCTTGATCCAGTCTTCGCCTTCTTGCCTGTGCGTTTGCATTAGCAGGCGGGGTTGCGACAACGCGAAGGGGGGGCGGGGGAGGGAGGGGGAGACGCGTACTCGGCAGGATCAAACATGTTGTGGAGCACCACGCAGCGGCTCGCCATGCTGACGTTGACGGGAAGCGGCTTTGCGGGCTCCGTCTTGGGCTTGAGGATCTGTCTCTCGGGCTGGCCGTTGCTGGGCTCGTCAGTCCTTGCCAGCTTGCGCATCAGGGCGTCTCGGCTGTAGTTGTTAAAGTTGACGCCGGCCACGTCCGTGTCATCCAGGGCGCTGGCGGCGGTTCCCTTGTCGTTGTCGCGCCCGCCGGCGCGGTCAAAGTTGGACGCCTGAGGGCCGCGGCCTCCGGCGCCCGAGAATGCGGATCCCTGTTGACCTTGGAATCCCCGTAAGAGATTGGCAGTCGACTCCGGGGTGAACTTATCGTTTCCAAGCCCGACGCGGATCGGCCGGCCGGCGAGGTCAAAGCCATTCATCTTTTCGAGCGCCTCGCGAGCGTTCGCAGCGTCGCGGAACCTGAGGAGGGGGGAAGGGGGGCCAGCATTAGCACAGGTGCTCGGAGAAGGTATTTTTAAAAAAAAAGTCCACGACGAGGGATGCTCACTGGACAAAGCCGTAGCCGCGGCTGCGACCGCTGTCGTCCTTTTGGAGCTGAACAAACTCGAGCTCGCCAAACGGCTCAAACACGTTCTGCAGGTCCGACTCGGTGATGCTAAAATGGATGTTGCCGACGTAGAGCCGGTGGAAGGGGACCGAGTTGGGATGTCCGGAAGCCTCCGTGTTCCGCGCCTGTCTGTTCTTTTCCGCCTCGGTGGGCTGGACGATGACGGGAATACCTAGGAGTTTTTGACCAGTGAGCTGGAGGGCGGCGGCAACAGACTCTTCACTCTTGAACTCGACGTAACCGACACTGCAGGCCATTCTTCAATCAGCATGGATCCGTCCAGGGAGAGCGAGAGCGTGGTGGAAAAAGAAAAATGTACCCTTTGGACCTGTTGCTGACGCGGTCCTTGACGATCTGGGCCTCGGCCACAGGGCCGGCCTTTTCGAAAAACTCCTTCAGCTCGCGGGTGCGCAGACGCGCGGCCAGCTGCTGGACAAAGACGGTGCGGCGATCGCGCTCGTCGCCCGTCGGCGACGGGTCGCGAGGGGTGCTGTGCCTGCCGCCGCGGCGGTCCTCGTCGCGGCGGCGATAGTCACGATCGCGGTCGCGATCGCGATCCCGGTCCCTGTCGCGGTCGCGGCGATCGTCTCCAGGAGGGCGGTAGTAGCGGTTGGGCGAGCGGGAGCGGGAACGGCCGCGGCCCCTGCCTCCGCGATAATAGTCTCCGTCTCTGTGACGACGTGAGTGTCGGCCAGAATCACGGCTCCGGCTCCGGCGCCTACTCTTGTGGCTCCCGGCCTCGCTTCGGGGGGTGGCGCGGCCGCTTGACGAGTCTCGGTGGCGGGCGGTGCTGCGGCTGCGGTCGCGGCGGCGGTATTCCCGGCTGCGGTCCCGGCTGCGGTCCCGGCTGCGACGATCTCGATCGCGGCTGCGGCTGCGGCTGCGGCTGCGGCTTCGAGGGCTCCGATCGCGATCCCGTGTCCGCTGGCTTCCGTTCTGGGGCGAGTCGCCATTGGTGGCGGCTTTGGTGGCCTGCTCCTTGGAGGAGGCGGTCGAGTCGAGGAGGGCCTCGACGTCCAAGCCCGACATTTTGCGTTCCTATGTGCGTGTGTCTTTTTTTTTAATCTTGTATTAACTTGGTCGCGCTGCGGCCTGGTCGTCAGTTTCGCTGGCACGATGTCAGAAGTCGAAGGAGGATCGGCTGGGGTCAGGAGGGCGATGATGAGAGATCGGCGGGGGGCGGATGGGATGGTCGAGCCAAAATCCGGAGGCGGCAGAGGCAGAAAAGAACCGGAGATCCGAGCACCCACGTCAGGGAGAGAGTCACGTGATGGGCAGCCGCCACGTCTTGAAGAATACAGTGTTAAGGCATAACTGCAGGATCGTTTGCGCACGGTGTCGACTTGCAAGCACACCACTCGCACCAGTCGGCAACGTTTGTCGAGTTTGATGAGAGCGCCTCGCGGCAAAGGAATCGATGACGACTTATGACGACCATTGGCTACATGCAAGCGAGTATGTCGGCGGCCAGGGCTACTCCCGTCCGCCGGCAGCGTTCCATCCCCGGGTCCCGTCTGCATGTTGCCGAGTGTTCCTCTTTGGTCTTGGGGCATGCGTCTCCTGGCATCCGTGGACATTGTCGGCTACATCGAGTTCATGGTTGACGAGAGGGGGTTGGCTGAAAACGGGGAGATGGTCCTGATGACCATGCGGCTCGCTTCTTATTACAACGAGCCCCCAGTCTTGACGGGTACCAACAGAAGACGGATTGACTCGTCTCCTGCCTCCGGCGGGCGACGCAAACGGAGCTTCGAGGGCGCCATCTGTCGACGAGGAGGATGCGTTTCTCGTTGGAAATAGAAACCTCGAGATGAACTGCCCGCCCGGCATTTCCGGATCCTGCACCTGGTTGGCCCTGCCGGCAGGAAGTTGAAGCGGCATAAGCAAAGCCCCCCTCTCGCCTGACCGCGTTCAGCACCTCGGCCGGCGCGCCGAAGGGAATTCAGATCTCGCCCTCGTCGAGCTCTTCGTCTGCGCGCGCGGCGGATTGGTAGTACTAGGCGCTGAAGGAGCGGTTTGCGGCGCCGCTTGTGGAGGGGTCCCAGGAGGAAGGCGTTCAGGGGCGGCCGCGCAGGAGGAGGGGGAGGAGGCGGATGGTGAGGGAGGTGGGAGAGGAAGAGGAAGGATAAGATGGTTGAAGGGTGTTGGTTGAAGAGAGCTTGTGCTGCGTATTGTGAAGACGTTGCGATTGGATGTGAGACAGGGTTTCTATGTTGACTTGTAGACGTCCAACGTTGAGCTGCGGGATCCGACTGTGTCCAAGACACCACAAAAAACCCCAGGGAATTGTCACATAGGGACACAGGGGTCCTGCAAGATGGCTGATCACTCATTGCTCGTGTTTTTCGTATTATGTATTACGGCCCTGGAGAAGCCACGCGGCAAAAGTATAGAGTAGTGTGTGAGTAAGGAGGGATAACCCCCCGACCAGGCGGGCCCTCAATATTTACACAAGAAAACCGGACGTCGTCATCTCTCTCTCTTTGACACTGATCATGACCTCCCCCCGACTCGAAAAAATCGTGCGACATGCGTAACCAACCCCTCCATTACACGAATACGTAACCCCCTTCGACTCCTCCTCCTTGTCCTCCCCAAAGTACCCAAGCATCGGTCATGAAATCATCGTCCCGCGTTTCCCCCCCTTTATTTTTTGTTGCTTAATCCACCTTCTTGGGTGAGGTCAGCTGAGAGGTCAGCTGGGTGCCAAACACAATGTCCCAGAAGGGGCTGGTCACGCCGAAGCCGTTCTCGTAGTCGAGGAAGTGGTGCTCGAGGTGGAGCTTCTTGAGCTTCTTCCACCACAGCGGCAGGTTCTGGTGGTGCAGGAAGTAGTGGGTCATGTCGTAGCAGACGTAGCCAAAGACGCCGCCGCAGTAGATGGAGGTCGCGATGGACCAGTCCCAGAAGAACAGGGTGTGGGCCAGCTTCCAGAAGGGCGCGGCCAGGGCGGCGAACAGCACCGGGGGCATGACGAGGCGGTACTTGTCCATGGGCAGGTAGTGGTGGATGCCGTGGAGGGTGAAGTGGAGGGTGATGCCGATGCGGTTGTCGGGAAGGTAGCTGAAGGGAGGTGGGGGGGAAACGGTTAGCGAAAGTCCGCAAAAAAAAGAAACAAAATGCAGAGGAGATGCTGCTAGGAGGAGGTGCTTACTAATCGATGTGGAAGAGGAAGCGATGCATCACGTATTCAATCAGCGTCCATAGCAGCACGCCGCCCGCGAAGCACACCACCTGGGCGGTCTTGTTGTCGAACCCCGGATGCGCCAGGTACAGGCCGTACGAGACGCAGGGCACCCAGATGGAGGGCACGACCCACCAGGCCGTCTTGGTGAGGGGCTCGAGGAAGTTACCAAAGAGCGGCGCCGAGGCGCCGCCCTTGTAGTGGCGGGGACGGTGGACCTGGTCGAGGTAAAACTCCTTGGTGAAGCCGCCGTACCAGACCTGGGGGAAGAGGGGGCGGCTGAGGTCGAGGAAGCGGTGCGTCTTGTAGTCGGAGGCGATGTCGGTGTCCTTGGTCAGGTCCTCCTCGCAGGACATGCCGGTGCGCGGGTGGACGGGGCGGCCTTTGGCGTCGGTCCTGGCGGGGGCGGCGCCATTGCCGAGGGCGGCGGAGGTGCCGTTGGCGTCGGACGAAGGGGCGAGGAAGCCGACGAGGGACTCCTCGAGCACCTCGTAGGCGGCATCGGAGTGGGCGTGCGAGGACTTGTCCTGGAGGATGTCCTTGATGTCCTTGCCGGCGTACTCGAGGACCAGATCGGCGCCGCCGGGGTGGGAGTCGAGGAAGTCGGTCACGTCGTAGACGTTGTCGCCGATGGTGACGAAGCACGACTTTGCCGAGTTGTGCTTGGCGACCTCGGCGCGGGTGAAGGTCGGCAGCGTGCGGCCGGGCATCTTTGGCGGTTGGTGGCCGGCGGCGATTCAACAACGGGACTCGACTGGGAACTCGACCGGGGGGGGGAGGAAGTGGTGACGGAACTGCAAGGCCGACGGTAGCACTCGGCAGTCGAGGGGGAACGCAGACGATGCGAAGAAGAAAAATAAACACACACACAAACACAAAAAAAAAGAACAGGACGATGGGGAACGAAACAAAAGCCAAAAGACAGTATGGGGGGGAAAGGCAACGCGGACGGCTTCACCGCGTTGCAGCGGCCGTCGAATGACACGGATTGCCCGATCGGAGCGGTCGAATTTTTGTCCCCGTCCAGGGGCGCGTCCAGGGGTTGAACAAATCAACCTTGACGACCCAAGCGTATCGGCTGATGAGTGGCGTTACCTGGTCCAGGTGGTCCAGGGATGCAAGCCCGCCAAGCGTATGGAGACTCTTTGGGGATGGACACCAGCCGACTGCACAGTATGTACCTGGTAGGCTCTTTCGGATCATGCCGATTCCACCCTTACCTACCTAGCCGTGTACTTACACAGTACATAGGGATGGGCTTCCACTCTCCCTACCCACCTCCGTAGCTACCACTGTCATATACATAGGTGTTGTAGGTAGATGACAGGATCTATCAAAGGTAACCTGAAATGTCCAGTCAGGTCCTCGAGGAAATTCACATGTTAGGCGGTCACCTCCCCCCTGTCAGCTGTCAGCCCGGCATTGACAGCGTCGCTCTGCATCGCTGCGTTGACTGCTTATGCATCAATCAAGGTGATGAGATAAGATGATGCCTGTATCCGGACAGCCACCTCGCTTTTGTGCATCATGCTGACGCTACCCCCGATTTTGCGGTGGCCCAAGCGTCGAGCCGGCTTGCTCGCCAAGGCTTGGCACCCGATTCCAGCTGAAGCTTGCCGCCGTCGCTGTTGATCCAAGGGCGGGGTCGATAGCTGCCCCTCCATTTCCAGCCTTCTTTCCCGTCCGTCCATGACAAGGACGAGGACACACCAGGACTCGGACTCGGACTCTCATTTTTTTCTTCTTTTTTCTCCGGCTCTGTCTCATGCTTGATGAGCCGGTCATCAGGCATTTCAAAGCCTTCTGACCCATCACGATCGATATCGAGAGGTATCCGAGATCCCGTCGTCCTCGGGTTGCTTCGGCCAGAGAGAGGAGAGGCTGCCGGTAATTCATTAGTGGCCACAGCCAAGATACCTACGTATCCGCTGCCATCGGACGGAAAACGATACGGCCTTGCGCTCTTCTAGGCGGCGTCAAAAATCCAGGCCAGGATCGGACCCAACGTCAGCTTCGCGAGGCCGCCGCCGCCGCCGCCGCCGCCGCTCGCTCGCTATTGGGTCTGCGGTACTCCGTACCTCAGGTGGTTTGACCATCGATCTTCCAGATTCCATTCCACCTCGGCGTCGGATTCCTTGCCATTTACATACCCGTTTCCTGCTGCATCACTCGCCGGCTCGGTTGCAGTCAAAACGTCGTCTTCCATTTGTTGCCCTGCAGCCTGTGCCGCCCAACCCCCCCTTCGCAGCCCGGCTTGCACACGACTGAAACTACGGACCCTTATTTATTTTATTTTTTGTGGTTTTTTTTTTTTTTATTTGTTGGGCTGTTGGAACCGTATCCCCGAGAGGTCATCCCACCACCAGCTCGCCTCGTCGGATCTCCGATCTCCCGGTCGCCAGTGATTGATTGATCCAACCCCACCGTCCTGTCCGGCATCCCAGCGACACCATGACGGGCCTTCGAATGGGCTGGGGCGCCATGCTCCTGGTCCTCAGTCTGCTGCTTGTCGTCCTCCCCGGCCGCGTCGCTGCGTTCGGCGCCGGCAACATCCCCTCCATTGCCCAGGTCGAGGGCCACAACTGGAGGCATGGCGACATCGAAGACATGCTCACCACCATCGCCTTCCTCTACGGCAAGAAATGGTCCTCCATGAACCTCCGCCGCGTCTACTTTGGCAACTGGCTCCGCGACTACTCGCAAGCCATCGACGTGGGCAGCCTCAAGAAGATCAACGCCGAAACCATCCGCATTCTGGTAAGCTTGGGCGACGGCCCAAGACCAGCCCGGGAGACCAAGGTCGGCCGCTGACGCGCTTAGGTCTGGGTCCTCTCCTTCATGGCCAACGGCTACGCCACCGCCGAGTTCGAAGTCACCGCGGAGCGCCTCGGCGTCTACCGCCCCGAGGAGCACATCGACAACCCCCTGGGCTACGCCGACAACGAGGACGCCCGCAAGTACGACGCGCGCCTGCGCGGGCCCATCGACCCCCGCGAGCTCGAGATCGATCCGCGCACCGGCATGAAGAACTACATCGCCAACGAATCCGGAGGCTGGGCCACCAGCGCCGGATACATTCGTTGGAGCTTTGCTCGCAGCATCCATTTCGGTCGCGTCTACACCAGCGGCGCCCGCGGCACTTCGGGCAAGGAGGAAGATCTCTGCGAGGCCCTGCGCTGCCTCGGCCAGGCTCTGCACTGCATGGAGGACTTCAGCGCCCATAGCAACTACTGCGAGCTGGCGCTTCTCGAGCTGGGCTATCGCAACGTCTTTCCCCTGGTGGGGAGCGCCACCCAGCTCCGCGTGAACGGCAAGATGGTGTATCCTCTGGTCACGGGGACGTTCGGCGCTGTCGACTTCTTGCACTCGGTGCTTGGGTAAGGCCCCGCCCTTTTCTTTGTCCGTAGCTCGCCCATCAGCGATAGCGAGATGCTCATGCGCACCAGCGAGGCCAACGACCACTTCACCCAGTCCGAGGTCGACGAGATCGACTCGGTCCTCAAGCTCGCCGAGGAGTCCAACAAGGCCGATGGCCAGCGCGGCTTCTTCGGCTCCGGCTCCAGCTCCGGCGGCGGCGGCGGCGACTTCATCTCCCTCCTCACCCAGCTGCCCGGCGTGGGCGACGGCTTCGCCGCCGAGGCTAGGACCCTCCAGGCGCGCTCGGCCGCTCAGGAGCAGGAGAACTACCGCGCCTCTGCCTCGGGCCAAAACGTCAACCTGGTCCCCGGCATGTCCCCCAACTTCGACCCCGTCAAGGTCTCCGGGCAGATCTACCCGATCCTCGAGTTCCGCGACAAGATTGTGCGCGCCATCAGCAACATGATCTCCAAGATACCCGGCCTCGAGAAGCTGCTCGAGACCATCAGCGAGAAGCTGACGGCCTTCGTCCTGGGCTTGCTGGCGCCGTTCGTGCGGCCCATCATCCAGGCCGTGTCCAAGAGCTTAAAGGAAGGGTCCTCGGGGCTGATCGCCACGAGCGCCAGCACCCAGTTCGAGCCCTGGACGAACCCGCGCTGCGACAACCCCACGCACTCGATGCTGTCCAAGGATCACTTTACTCACATCCTCAATTCCTGCGCCGGCCGCGTGGCGACCACCATCCTGCAATACGTTGTCCCGTACGTCACGTCCCGTTGTCCCTGTCTTGCCCTCTTGGCCCGTCCCTTCAAAAAAGAAAAAAAAAAAAAAAGGATGAGTGCTAACTCTTGACCACAGCCGCGTCCTCTTCGCCTGGGAAAACCCCGGCGTCCCCGTCGACGAGGTACTCAACGACATCCTGCGCGCCTTTCATCACCCGGCGGTCCGTAGCGACCGCATCGAGATCCAGCGCGCCATGTTCGACACGGTGCGAAAGTGGGCCGAGGAGTCGCCCTATCGCAGCCAGCTCGACCACCTTCTCTCGTCCGAGTCGGTGCGCAATCACAAGAACCACATCCTGAGCAGCGAGGCCGTCGCGGCCGGCGGCAACCGGTCCGTCGGGGGCACCGGCGCCGGCGGCTGCGACCACGGCCACGGCAAGCCCGCCGGCTCGCTGTGGGAGCACGTACGGTCCCTCAACCGCGAGGCGCAGAGCAGCAGCGCCGGGCCCCCGACGTCGCCGTCGCAGTCGCAGTACCAGCCACCGCAGACCCAGGCGTACGGCCACGCGGCGAGCTACTACACCAGCCACTCGCAGCCTCCCCAGCACCCGCCGGCCCAGCCGTACGGCGGCGGCGGGTACGGCTCTCCGGCCGCCGCGCCGCCGCCGCCTCACGCACCGTACGGCGGGTATCCGGGCGGCTACGGCCAGCAACCGCCGCCGCCAGGGCCGCCGGGCCGCCGTACGGGGGCGCGCCGCAGTACCCGCCCCAGCCGCATGGGTATGGCCATCATGGGCAGCCCGGGTGGGGGCAGTATCCGCCGCGGTATTGAGGTTGGTGGTGAGCGGCATGCGAATGCGAAGGGGGGCGGAAGAGCGATGGCGCTGGGATGCTGGGGGAGGTCGTCGCTGTTTGTGAATGATAATGATGGGTTTTCAAGTGCATAGGCTGTGGCGACGATGCGATGAACCATATTTTCCATCCGTGACGTGTCGGATGGATGCGTGCCTTGCTCGAAGAGGGGGGGGGGGAAGGGGGAAGCGGGAGAGGGAGCTCAGTAAATAAGGCGGCTTGGGCTCAAGCGGTTGTTGTCGTTGCAAGACTTTTGCTTTCTTTGGATTCTAGATCTCAATGAAATGATGGAAGAGGAGGGGTAATATACCACTTCCGGTTTGTGGTGTCGGTTTTGCGGTGGCAGGTTTTCTTGAGCTTTCCGAGAGGTTTATGTATCCAAAAAGTTGGATGAGGACCGGGCTACCATCTTCCACCCGTCTCGCGAATGTTCCCTCCATCCGGTCTACTCGGGTCGAGGAGTCGGCATCCATGATGGGACCTAGTGTTAGACTCCTTCATTTTTTTTCTCCTAGAAGAATAGAAAGATACAGCAACAACAAAATAAAAAGAGGCATAACACGGCCGAGAAAGGCACCTAGAGAGAGAGAGAGAGAGAGAGAAAGAGAGAGAGAGAGATCAAGCATCGAAAGGTAAATCATACTCCCTCCACCACCATCTTCGGAACGGTGTCTACCACAAAGTAACGAACTGGAATGCCG
This sequence comes from Remersonia thermophila, assembly GCF_042764415.1. Classification (NCBI taxonomy): domain Eukaryota; kingdom Fungi; phylum Ascomycota; class Sordariomycetes; order Sordariales; family Chaetomiaceae; genus Remersonia; species Remersonia thermophila. The sequence continues at coordinate 413,204 of NC_092222.1, forward strand.
TTCCTTTTCCCCAGATAGGTACTACCCCCCCACCCCAACACGCTACAACGCCCTGAGGGCCCTGCATGCACCGCGGAAAACGCAACTCTGCCTCCCGTCGACGGTTCGCACCGATCTCTTTCTTTTTTTTTCCCCTCATGCTCGTCACCGTTGCTCTAACGTCGCGCCATGCCCATCTGTCTATACCACATGCACGCTCCACGCCTCATCATGCACCCCATCTCCCCCTTTGGCCATGCGTATGCTATATATATATATATATATATGCTCTGCTCGGCTCTGCTCTGCTCTGCTCTGCTCTTCTCCCTTCCATCCCACATCCATGTCTACACACACACATACACACACATATATATAATATGCCGCGCCACGCCACGGCTCTATGCAAAAAGCCAACCCAGACCCAACCCTTTCAAAATGACCACCACCACCACCATCACCACCAAAAAAAGAAAAAAAAAAGAAAAAAAAAAAGAATTGAACAAGGCCCGTCGTCGTCTTTACCCTCGTCGATCCTCGCGGCTCAAAGCCTCCCGCGCCGCCTCGGATCCTGCGCCTCCATCCTCCTCAGGTCCCGCATCTCCTTGGTCCCCAGGCTTCCGACGCCGCCCTCGCTCCGGCGCTCCCAGCCCCCGAGGCGGACGACCATGCAGGTGGCGTTGTCGCCGTCGTGGCTGACCTCGGTCGCGTACTCGACGACGCGGCGGGCCCCCTCCTCGGGCGTGGCGGCCTCCTTGATCACGTCGACCACCTCCTGGTCCGACAGCGTGCCGCTGACGCCGTCCGAGAGCAGCGCCAGGAAGGCGTACTGCGCGGGGGCCATGTCGACGCGCGCGACGTCGGGCTCCGACGACACGCCGACGCGCTTGCTCAGCATGTCGCCAAAGGAGCGGCTGTTGGCGAGCCCCTCGAAGCGCTCCTCGCCGAACGAGTCGGTGACGAGGCTGTTGGTGACCCAGCGGCGCAGCCGGCGCGACTCGCTCGGGTGCGACGGGCGGTGGTTGGCCGTCAGCGCGATGGGGCGGCCCGACGCCGTCTCGCACAGCAGGACGCGCGTGTCGCCCACGTGGGCGACGACCAAGGTGGAGTGGGCGGCCGGGTGCCAAAAGGGAGCCGGGGTCGGGGTGGAGATGAGGGCGATGGAGGCGGTCGAGCCGCCCTTGAAGCGGGTGGGGCCGCCGATGGTGTGGTGGCCCGAGGGGGTGAGGTGCGGGGCGCCGAGGATCTCGTCGCGGTTGAGCGGGTTGTCCGAGACGAACGGGTCGTCCGGGTCGGGCTTGCGGGCCTGGGCCGTGACAAAGTCGAGGTCGGCGCGCAGGAAGGCGTAGGTGAGGACCGACTCGAGCGTGACGGGGTCGGACGGCGGCGGCTGCGGCGGCTGCGACGGCGCGTCGGCGTTGGCGGGCCGGGCCGAGACGCCAAAGTAGTTGGGCCGCCAGCGGCGAAAGTAGCCGCCGATGGTGCTCTTGTACTCGTCCAGGAGGCGGGCCTCGAGCCGGGCGGCGTCGGCCGGCCCCGGCGACGGCGGGGCTCCTGGGCGGGCGGGCCGTGCGTGTGCCGCTCGCCCTTCTTCAGGCTGCTCTTGAGGCCGAACTGGGCCGCGGCCTCCTCGATGTACCCGTGCAGCTCGTCGCGGAGAAAGTCGGCGCACTCGCTCCCTCCGTGGCCGTCAAACACGGCAAAGTAAAAGACCTGGGGGTCGCCCAGGGCGTTGTCCGCGTTGGTGCCTTCGCCGGCGGTGGACGCGGTCTGGTGGCGCACCACGCTGACGGGCACCCGCTTCGCGAAGGCCGGCATCTTGATGGTGCCGGCTTGGTGGGCGTCCTCTTGGCTGAGCCGCTGGCCTCGCGAGACGGAGACGCCAAAGTGGTGCTTCGCGCTCCGGAGGGGGATGCGCACGACGGTGAGGTCGCGCGAGGGCATGTTGGGCGGCCTCGCCGGGACCGGGCCTGCTCCTGACCCCGGGGTGTAGGGGCTCGAGGCCGACCGCGGCAGGTTGTGGCCGGGTCCGGCGGACGACCTGGAGTCGGGATGCATCGAGGAGGACGGGAGATGGGTGATGAAGTAGTTGTGGAAGGCTCGGCGGGGCTGGGCCGGGCCGGACAGCCGGGAGCGGCGCACGGCCGGGCCGGCGCTGGAGGATAGCGGTCGCCGATACATGCTGCGATCGTGGTGGATCAAGGTGGAAATGTAGCCGATAAAGGTGTCAAGGAGGTTGTTGGGGTTGCTGGAGGAAGCCGGTCGAAGGCAGTTTCCACCTCGACGGCGCACAGGACGCATGGTTTGGGCCAGGTGATGGTGATGATGATAATGATTATGATGGTATGTAGTGGTAGTGGTAGTAGTAGTGGTGGTGGTGGTGGTAGTAGTGGTAGTCGTCGTCGTAGCAGCGGCGTTTCCTTGACCCTTTTTCCTTTCTCGGTCAGGGATGAAGTGACAACACGGAGCAGCACAAGCCAGGACCAGGCAGCCGATGACATAGCACGGCCATTACACTGCCGTAGGGACTTTGCGGGCTGTTCTGTGAGAAGGGAGGCAGAGAGGCAACCCCAAAGTGTTGGGGAACGACCTTGGCGGGGAGGAGGACGAGAGCGAGAATGGCTGTTGACGTTGGTGATGCGATGAGGCTGAGCTTTAAGTTTTCTTGGCAGATTGGCGTGTCCCGGAAATTTTGGTTCGAGACAGGGACCCATGCAAGGCTTGGCACGAATCCCTGAGCTGACCTGAACACGTGCCGGGGGGGGGGTACCTTACGGTCCGGTCCAGTGTTAGTAAAGGGGGGGAGAAAGGGGTTGAAAACACTAGTTACTGCGTACACCTTATTTCTACCTCACAGTGCACAGTGTACCTTACCTAGCTACCTACCTATAGTACACGGTCAGCAGATGGAAAGCAGCTGCAAAGTACCGTGTCTCCGGTAGGTATTGTACGTGTACCTATAGTAGATTACCAAAGGCACTGAAGGATCGAGCCACCCCACGCCGTCCGATCCCAAGGCGGCGGCTTCCGGTGACCTAGCCAGGCATGTAGGTACCTACATCAGATTTCCCGAGGGCCGGGGAGTAGAGACGAGCACCCAAAGACTGCCAAAGTACCGTACGTATACCGTGTACAGCCAAGTGCCGCCGCACCAGGCCGACAGAACCGTGGCTTGCTTACTACTAGGTACCTACCTTGGGTACGTACCTATGTACATATGGACACGGAATGAGAAGGGAAGGAGGGGAAAGTCCACGTCAAGTCGCACAAGACAAGACAAGCCACCCTGGAAGCAGGCTCTTGATCCATTCCCATGTCTCAGGACCCCATCCCCTATCCCCCAACCCCAACCCCAACCCAATCGTCAACCAGCTCAGGACACCCGCTCTCGCTGGCTCGAGGGGCTCATCCAGACCACCAAAACCCCCCGGCGCTCGCAAAAATCTTGAGGATTCTATGTTTGCCCGTGTGTATTTGGGGCAGCGTATAATCAGGGGACGTTTAGCTAGCCGGTCATCTTTTTGGCTTCTTTTTTTTAACTTTTCCCTTTCCCACCCAAGCAAGCATCCTCGCCCATTCGCATCTTGTCCCTGATGCTAGCCTTGATCCCCGTGTATATCTGCCTGCCCCGCCGTCCTGACAAACGCCTAGTCGCTGACACCAAAAAGAGAGAAATGTAGTGTAAGCATGTAGAGTAGTAGTGTAGTGTAGTGGTGGTGTGGATGAGGAGAACCGACCCTGTTTCACCCCCCCCCCCCCCCCCCCGTCCCCCCTCCGATGCAACCGTCCGTCCATCCTTGACACAGGAAAAAAAAAAAAGAGATAGGGAAACAAACACACGAGACCAACAAACAAATAATCAACCGCCCGCCAACGAACCGACCAATCGACCAGCCAGCCATCCCAATGGGCCTCCCAACCTTCTACCCACCCTTCCTCCCGCCTCTCTTCCGGTAGCTTACACTCCCTCCCTCCCCCTTCCTGTCTTACGGGTGAGCGAGTGACGGTCAAGTGCGCCTGTGTCCATCCCTCTCGCGGTAGAGATCCACAAACACCACTCCCGAATATCCCATCACCATTCCCACCATCATTACCGCCGCTGTCGTACACACACGTCCCCACTGAGGGAAAGGGGCGGGCGGGCGGGGGTGCATGCTTACGCCGTCTTCCTCTTCCTCGGCAGACCCTGCGCCCTCCTCATCTTGACGTCCCCTTCCGCCAGCCACTTGCTCGCCTTGACCAGCTGCACCACGTTGATGACCTGCTTGAGCGCCATGACGGGGAAGCTGATGCCGGCAAAGACCCAGGGCCAGAAGCTGTCCATCTTGTTGGCCCGCGCGAGCTCGAGCGCGGCGGCGCTGTGCGGGTTGGCGAACAGGTGCCGCAGCAGCGACGAGTTGACCTGGGCGCCGTGGTGCATGACGGCCTGGGCGGTGGAGGGGTCGGCGGACTGGAGCAGCGAGGGGGACAGGAGAGGCGAGGAGAAGGAGAGGAGGTAGAGGGCGATGAAGAAGGCTTCGTTGAGGGCGCAGGTCGTGAAGAGGACCGTCTGCAAAGGGTGGAAGAAAAAAAGTAGTTAGCAACAGAGGGAGCCGAAGCGGGAGGGAACAAAAAGAAAAGAACAAAAAAACATGCCTTGTTGGTGTAGTACAGCGACAGGATCCGGCTGCGCGACTTGTCGACGTTCTTGTGGCTCTGCTCGGTGCCGCCCATGGCCAGGGTCGCGTACATGTGCATGTAGTGGCTCGAAAAGTCGAGGGCGATCAGGCCCTGGAAGAGGATCGCCCAGCGCGGGAAGGCCGACGACAGGAAGACAAGCAGGCACGACGTCGTGCACCGGTCCGTGACCATGTCGAGCACGGCGCCGAAGCGCGTCGACTGCTCAAAGTGGCGCGCCGCGTAGCCGTCGAGCGCATCCAGCAGGCACGACACGCTGTACAAGAGCGAGCAGGTGCGCGGGTGCAGAGGCATGTAGTAGAGCGAAGCGATGGCGAGGATGATACGGGAGTAACCTGTGACGGACCCCCTCCCAAAAAAAGGGGGGGATGAAGCGTCAGCATGGTGGTGATTTGAACTGGGTTGGGCTGCTGCGCGATGCCGCGACGGCGGCGGCGGCGGCGGCGGCGGCGACGCTGCCTGAGGAGTAGCGATGCGTACCGATGATGTTCGGCCAGAGGAGAAAGATGTTCTCGTGGGGGATATCGTCGCCGGCGTTCCTGGTCCCGTTGCTGGTGGTGGTGTTCGGGGCCTGCGCGGCATCGCCGTCGTTTGCCTGACGGCGGCTCTTCATCTCTCCGGCCATGGCTGTGCGGATCTCGGGGCGAGGTCGGGTATCAAAGAGGTGATTCCAGGTCGTTGGTTGTCGGAGAGGCGCACCAAGCTGTCGGGGCTTGTCAGGATTGCTCGATGGCCAGGGGATCCGAGGGATCCGAGCTCGAGGCAAGACGTGTGTGGATTTTCCGGGGGATGAGACAGGGGTTCTCTCTCTCTCTTTCTCGAATCCGGGTTGCGACGCGGCAGGGAGCCGTGCGGCGGTTGATGATGGCAGCGATGGGACGTGCACGGATACGTAGTCTGTCGTTGAGGATGGGGCCGTGACAGAGAACCGGGAACGCCTCCTGACGATGCTGAGAGATAATAGTGTATGTAGGCAATGTCAGGCATGCGCGAGATAACTAGTGGACGGGGGGGAGCCCGATAAACGGTGGTTGCCCGAGCTTTGGAGATTGCAGCGGGGCCCCTTGGAGGTTGGACAACCTGGAATGGAATGCTGGATGACGGAGGGCTGCGTTAGGGGACAGGGCAGGACCCGGAAATTTCGGGGACCCACTCTCGGCCGCAGTGGAGAGACCTGAGCCCAGCTTGGGGGTTACCGTAATTTCGCCATGGCGTGACACGGCATGGCAAGGCATGGCACGGCATGGCACGAATCGAACCCGAAGGGGGACGGATGACGGGACACGGGAGAGCGGGCGCCGGCGCTGGTCGGGTTGTTTGTTTGCTAACTATAGTACTGCGTACATGCCGGGCACGTTTTGTTGAACCTTGCTTACCGACGATAGGTACGTACCTAGCATGTAGTATAACGTTACATACACCACACTATGCTCCACTACGCTACGCTACACTACACTACACTACGCTACACTGCAGCACAGTACTGTACAATGCAGTCGGTCCACGTACACAAGGTACTAACGTTAGGTAGCGTTACCTCGGGACGGTCAGGCTCCCAGAGATGGATACCTACCTATGTACCTAGGTGTCATTTAGGCCCATATGGCTTTCGGCCATCGAGGTTTGCAACAGGAAGCAGAGGACGCTCTGAACTAGGGGCCAGCGCCAGCATCGTCGCCGCGCTTCTTGGAACGATGTCCAAAGGCTTCATCAGGGTTCGCACCGCTTGAAACCAGCCATGTTCATGCAAATGTTCCAGAGGCTTGGGACATTTGTGGAAATACAGGCATGTTGCCGGCCTGATAGGCTCATTTCGCCACTCCCTTTCCATGCTCGCCGGGACGGACCTCCGTCCAGGTCGGCCCAAGCCCGATGGGGTGGACACGGTCGTCGGCTCTTCCCGAGCCCTCCCCCCCCCCCCCCCCCGGCCCTGGGGCCGGCCGCCGCCTGCCCCTTGGCAGCCTTTCCGGAGCCCCGCCAGCCCGCGGAACCTGCCGACCCTGAGAGGACGCGCGCCACAGAGCGAGCGAGCGAGTCCGTGGTCCTCAGCTCTGGCTCGGGCCGGCCGGCCCGGGCTTGATATGCCTGCGCCCGCTTGCTTGTTGGCCCTGCGGACACCGGGCCTGGGGAGGAGGATCCTGGGGGCATCTCCTCCCAGAGCGAAACCTTCATACTGTATGCGCTCCCGACGCTCGTGGTCTGGTGGGGTCTGTGCTCGCACGTTGCGCCGGGGGCAAGGCTCGTCGGCACATGTCCGTATGTACATGTTGGCGCTAGGCCATCCGCCCCGCCCGGAACCGGTTCCGGAAACGGCGAGGCAAATCAAAGCATGCGGCGCCGGTGCTGTGGGAGGAGGAGGATGCTCTACTGTGTACATACATGCGCTATTGACATTCCAGATCCAGGTCCGGATGACGTATCAATCCAGGCGCGGTGGTGAGCTGGAAGCGAGGTTGCGCGTCTCCCACGCAGCCCCCAGCCCCCAGCCCCTGAAATGGCCATCACATTGGTGATTTGTGAGCTCCCACATGCCGCTCAGCGTCCTCCGTCGACAACAGCTGCAGCGGTTGCCGCAACTCTCGCCGACAAACGCCAGCAGCACGTCGCACGTCCTCTCTCAGAAAGGGCGATCAGTCACGCCCGAAGCACGGTAACTAGCGGGGGTGCCGAAGGACTTCCGTCTTGCAGCCCAGAAGGAGGGCCATTATCGACATGGCCAGGGATGCTGTTCCGGCGTGTTGCTTTTTTGGGGGGGTTTCCTTTTGTTTTCCTTCTCGGGACGCACACCGTTGCGGAAGCCTAAGAACTATGGTAACTAACTCTAAACGCCCCTTGCAGGTTCGGGGGGTTCCAGGCTCCAGGCGTGCCTGAAGAGAGGCGGAGAGCTTGTGTTGTTGTTTGGTCGGTTGGCCGGCACAGCATGGCGATTCGGCAATAGTCTTGCCATCCATGTCGAGCGTCGAGTACACAGTATGTACATACCGGCGACCAGAGAGCGTTCCGAGCGGGCTTGGGGCACGGGTTGTTGACCGACGGCAAAGTCCGCGCATCTGCATTCGCCAACTCCCGCGCAGCATGAGCTCCCGTCAAACCCCACGCCGCTGACGATCAGGGGCCGGGGGGGGGGGGGGGGGAGATGGCCAACATGACCAGCGACCCCCCCTGGGCGCGGGCCCGAGGAAGTGGCACCGCAACTTTATTGTGGGCAACCGGTGGCTTGCCGGAACCGGCGTTTTGTTGGAGCGGTGTTGAGGTGAGGTGATCCGTGGAAAGGATTCAGGGGCCAGGAATGCCGGGAATCGTGCGTGAGAGAAGGCGTTGCGTGGTGCTGTGTTGTGCTGTGTGGTGCTGTGTGGTGTACTATAGGTATTGTAGGTATCCCTACCATGAGGCACGCAAGGATGGGTGGATGGAAGTTTTATTTATTTATTTGATCGCGCAATCAAGTTCGGGGGAGCAGCGTGCTACAAGTAAAGTCCCTCAGCCATACCTACCTGGGTATGGAGCCGCCGTACTGTGTACCGCGTATGTACACAGTACATACCGGCGGCATATTACCTGGATGCATGTTGGCTTTCATAACTGGACCTCTTCGTGGAGTTTGGCCCAATTCCCGTCAGAGCCGGGCTGCCGCCCCCCCCCCCCCCTGCCCGGGCTTTCTGCTTTGGGAACTCGGCTCAGCCTCACATCGTCCCATCCCATCTGAATCCCGGTGCCCCTGAGTGGGTTCGCACCCGGCTGCGCTTGCTGCGGATGCCGTTGTTCAAATCCACAAGGCGGGATCCCCCGTCCGTGCCTCCTCGACTCCTTCCCGGATGAAATTGGGGGGAGGGGAAAGAGGGGGGAGTTAGTGGTTGCAGTTTTTTTTTTTGTTGTTGTTTTTTGCGTTGAAGAGCCTGGGGAAGGAACGGAATAATGCCCATAAAGAGATGAGCGACAATTTGGCAATGCTTTTTTTTCTTTCCTCTAGTTATTCAGCTTCTTCTTGGGTTCCCAAGAATAAAAAACAAAAAAGAGTGATTGAAAACAAGATTCTTGGGCTCCAACCCCTAAGTACCTTAGCCTCCAGATCCAGACCGCGGCCGACCTCCAAAGACCCGAAAGTAAAGTGCCTCCACCTCACCTGCGCTGCGGGGTCCAACCTTGTCAGACCTCGCACCCCGCACCGCTCCGATCCCACCACGGCCGACCACCGAAAGCGACCACAAGCGCTCCACGGCTCCCTTTTTTTCCCTCCCCATCCCCAGCCGCATCGTGATAGTTTTTGGGCCTCATCCCAAGGCCTGGTTTCGTCACCCGCGTTGCTGCTGCGGGGGCATTCTTGCTGTGTCTTGGACACCCCAGCCCTTGTCTCTCAACCACAACCCAAGCTAGACCTCTGATATCCATTTTACCTCCCCCCTCCCTCTCCCCCCGTTCGCTACATCAATCCTTTCTCTCGCGCTCTCCGCCTCTCTTTCGACCCCCCCCCCGTCCCAGTGCCTGCCAAGCTGATCCAAGGAAAGACACGCCACGGTTGCGACACACCCTTTCGTGGCGTCGATAGCCGCCAGCTCATCATCGCTTGCGCACGCCTGCATCTCTCGAACCCCTCGCCCCGGGCATCGCATCCATCCTGCCGGTAAACATCGATCGCCGCAGCATCTGAGGCGGGTTGCCACAACGGAAAGAAGCAACTGTAACAACCTCCCCCTCGGCCTCGAATCTTATATATACACAGTAGACCCCCACGTTCTTCTGGGTCTCCGCCTGTTCAACCTTTCTCCGTGGTCCCCCGTCGAGTCGGCTCGGTCACCTTTCCTTCTCCGTTCGACCTTGTCAAGTCAGGTCCACGATACACACACGCGCGCGTCCACACCCTCACCCGAACCCACATCCCACCCATACATACATACACTCACACGCTCTCTCACATACCCTCTCTCTCACACCCTCTCTCTCACATACTCTCACCCTCTCTCTCCCTTGATACAAGATGGCGTCCCGCCATCCCACCCTCACGCAGCCCTTTGCCGAGCGCGCAAAGACGGCCACCCACCCCCTAACGCGCTACCTCTTCCGCCTCATGGACCTCAAGGCTTCCAACCTATGCCTCAGCGCCGACGTCACCACCGCCCGCGACCTGCTCAGCCTGGCCGACAAGGTCGGCCCGTCCATTGTGGTCCTCAAGACGCACTACGACCTCATCTCGGGATGGGACTACAATCCGCAGACCGGCACCGGCGCCAAGCTCGCCGCCCTGGCCCGCAAGCACGGCTTCCTCATCTTTGAGGACCGCAAGTTTGTTGACATCGGCAAGACGGTTCAAATGCAGTACACGGCCGGCACCGCTCGCATAATAGACTGGGCCCACATCACCAACGCCAACATCGACGCCGGCAAAGACATGGTCCGTGCCATGGCCGAGGCCGCCGCCAAGTGGAAGGAGCGCATCCCGTACGAGGTCAGGACGTCCGTCACGGTCGGCACCCCGGTGTCGGAGCAGTTTGACGATGAGGATGCCGACTCGGCGGCGGCGGAGCGGGTCCAGGTGAACCCGACGCAACAACGACGGCTGGATGTCACGAGCGCGCCCCAGAGGCTTGAGCCCGGGGAGCAGGACAACAGAGACGCCGACGGCCGGAAAGGGAGCATCGTCTCCATCACGACCGTGACGCAGTCCTTCGAGCCCGCCGACTCGCCGCGCCTGACCAAGACGCACGACCAGGGCGAGGAGACCGTCTTCCCGGGCATCGAGGAGCCCCCGCTGGACCGCGGCCTTCTTCTGCTGGCCCAGATGTCGTCCAAGGGCTGCCTCATGACCCCCGACTACACGCGCGCCTGCGTCGAGGCCGCCCGCGAGCACCGGGACTTTGTCATGGGCTTCGTCGCCCAGGAGTCGCTCAACTCGGCTCCGGAGGACAACTTCATCCACATGACCCCCGGCTGCAAGCTGCCGCCCCCGGGCGAGGACGAGAACGGCGAGGTGCCCGGCGACGGCCTCGGCCAGCAGTACAACACCCCGGCGAAGCTGGTCGGCCTGTGCGGCACCGACATTGTCATCGTCGGCCGCGGCATCATCCAGGCTGCCGACCCGCCCATCGAGGCCGAGCGCTACCGCAGGAGAGCATGGAAGGCGTATCTGGCCCGGCTGGGCTGAACGCGTCCGTCGGTGCTAGCCGGGGTGTGGTGCAAACTGGTTTTGTGTGTATGTGTGTGTGTGTGTGTGTGTATGCGCGCGCGCGCGAGGGGAGTTTTGGCTTTTTGCGGTCTGGGGAATGTTCTTGGAAAGCGTTGTAGCCGGGTTGGAGAGGGCGTTTTTTGGGCGGGAGGACGGGATAGGACACCTAGACTGGCTGGCGAATCCGGGCCAAGATGCGGAGGGGCATGGATTTGCAGCTTGCTATCGTTATATGCGACAGCATCGAGGCTATATATTCAAAGAGAGATTTGTCACTTTTCTCCCATGTCTCTCTGGGTTTCCGCGCGAGGACTTTTCGGCGTGTTGTGTTCAGTGCCGGCCCTGCTCGCCCTAGCGATGATGTTGACGACCAACCCCCGTTACCACGCCTTCTTTTACGAGCTGCCTCCGCGTCGCGCCTCTGATCGCTTCCAGATGGCGCCTCTGCCAGCGGTGATGTTTGCAAAGGTGTTGAGACGGTTGCCTCGACAGGGCTGGAGAGGGATGATGGATGGAGAGATGGGAATGGGGGGATGAGGAGGTGAGTGCATGGTTCGGGCAAGAAGAGGAGATGGAAATGCTCCATGGGTTCAAGGATGCAGGTGGCATGGCGTTTGATGGTCTGTCGAGGGCCGTGTTGATTGAGGTAGTAGGCTGGGTTGGTTGCTGATGTTGCTGAGACGGCAGGCCATGGCACGGCCAACGTCAACGGCAACAAGAGAGCTCTTTCGACGTCCCCTTTCTGCGTTTCCTCGTCTATAGCGTTGGGGTTTCGACATTCCGGGCAATGGAGCGGTCAAATACCCCTCCCTACCCAGCCCGTCAGCACCTTGGAGATGAGAACGCTCCTCCAGACCAGCGTCTGGCGATTTCCTTCTCGTTGGTTCGGCGTCGTCTGAGCGCATCGAATTCAAGTCTGGTTTGCCACCGCCGCCTTCATCGCCGCCTTCGCCATCGCCATCGTCACGGCCTTCCTTCGTGTCTTGGCTGTCTTCTTCCATGCCCGTTCTTGGAGAGCCTATAAACTCCTCAAGGGTCATATCAAGCTTAGCTTGTATGAAATCCGATCCCGCTCCTTGAACAGATCCCAAGCAAAAAGACAGCTCGTCATCGATGGTATCCCAGGGGTGGTGTCATGCCAGCCCGATCCACCAGCATCCAAGGCTGGCTCCCATTTCGTAGAGCAATGATATCGCGTCGGATGCGTTCGTTCGTTCCCGCGGCGGAATGAAGCGGCGTCCTGTCGGCCTTGTCCCTCTGGTGTATGCTCGCGCCGGCAGAGATGCGCTGCCTCATGCGATACGCAGCATCGTTCGTGGCGGCGTATCGCAACGCCGCATCCCCGTTGGTCATTTCCACGATGCTGACGTCGCCGCACAGGCCGAGAACGATCTCCTGAGGGTAAGTCAATTCCAACCTCCTCTCAATGCCCTCCCGCCCGAGGGAAACAGCTGCTCGAGGTCGTCCCGGACCTCTGATCGAACGGAGCTGCTGCACAAATGACTTTGCGCGATCCACTGATGGGGGGTCTGGCCAGAGTTGTCGTTGTTAGGCATACCGATCCGGATCGGCTCCTGCAGCCAGCAGGTACCCCATGGTGCTCAGCCGGCCAGGCCCGTTGTTCAGCTCCAACACGGCCATGAAAAGCGCAGAGTAGCCGCCGTTGTTGGCGCCGAACGAGCTTGCTTGGCGGCACGGTTGCGGCCTTGGGAACCACAACCTCGGCGCCCCTCCAGAGCTCCGAGGAACGACCCGGCGGTTCGCTTCCTCGGTCGGCATGCGACGAAGGAGAGGGCGGCGTGTGTTTTCTGGCTCTCTCTCCGAGTCCCATCCCGCAAACGTTGAGCTCAACCTGCCGGGAGACCGAGCTGTCGTCTACCCAGCGTGCAGCGCTCTCCCCGTCGCCCAACCTCCTCGGCATGCGGCGCACGCGGGCTCTGGCGCAAGAAGCCCACATTGACTCTTGGATCGACCCTCCATTATACGCTGATACGCAATAACCATCAGCTCAACGATCGTCCGCCGTATATCCCTGAGCTTGTCGTGCTGCTCTTTGGCATCCTCTTCCTTCGCTGTCCACGCAAAGATCGGTGGCGGGAAGGGAGCCAAGAGGAGCGGAAACGTTGGGATTTGTTCCAGACGTGGCCCGCGAGGCGATTCCCACGCAGCCATGATGGCGCTGACTTGGTGCAGGAGCTGAATGTCTCCCCCGTTGCATACGGTGGCGGTATGTAGAAGAATGTGGCTTTGTAGACGAGACGCGCATGCACACGGCCTCGAAAAAAAAAAAAAAAAGAAAGCCTTGTGGTGCTCAGCCCATGGCAATACTCGGCAGCACGAGTTCCTGGCATGGTGTGTGTGCCTCGACTTGGCTTGGTCCAACATCAGTTCACCACTCCCGTCTTCCGAATCATGGCAGAACTGTGACACCCCTGGCTACAGTGGCAGCGCTCCTGATTATTCTATCTTAAACTGGATGGCGGTGGTGGCAGCATCCGCTCTCTTTGTCTTGGGTTTCGATGCTGCGCCCACCATACCCGAAACGATGTCGTGGTCTTGTGCGCCAATGCTACAATGCCTATGTGCCCGGCAGCTCATCCAGCCTTGCCGGTACAAGTAGCTCCTCTTCGGCCTCCAAGGTTGTTCGTTCTTGTTCACTTATACGTAAGCACGTTCTTTGACTGTGTGCATACGGTGTACCTCAGTCGCTCGGTGTCGCTGGTAGCACGGGGTGCACGGGCCATATCAAACTGCCAACAGCGTAATTAACGTTCACTGTTCCGTTACGCCCCGCCCCACAATGAAACCACCCACCTCAGGGAACTCACCAACCCACGTCAGCCCGTTACAGCTTGGCTTTCAAGGTTTCCATTCTCATTCACCCATCCTCCATCTAGCCATCTCCCTCCTCCCCCCAACATCTCAACCTCTCCATTTGGTACCTCCTTGAACGCCAACCATGTCCCACCCGCGGGTCGAAGAGGTCTCCGACAGCGACGCCGACATGTCGGACCCTTCCGAGGGCGACATTGACGACTTTGTCGAGTCCGACATCCTCCGTGCCAAACCCGCCCATGCCTCGTCGTCGACGACGACAACGACGGCCGCGCCCCGGCCGGCCCAGCAGCACGCCCCGCTCCCCCACCGACCCCCGCCCGCCGTGCAGATGCACACCACCACCGACGAGCGCGCCTACAAGTCGTACCAGTGCCTCTACCCCGTCTACTTTGACCGGACCCGCAGCCGCGCCGAGGGGCGGCGCGTGCCCCGCGCCCTCGCCGTCGCCAACCCGCTGGCGCTCGACATCGTGCAGGCCTGCGCGGCCCTGCGCCTCCCCTGCGTCCTCGAGGCCGGCAAGCTCCACCCCAAGGACTGGGCCAACCCGGGCCGCGTCAAGGTGAACCTGCGCCTGCACCAGCAGCACGCCGCCGCCGGCGCCGCCTCGGCGGCGGGCCTCCCCCGCATCGCCAACAAGCACCACCTCTACCTCCTCGTGGCCAAGCACCTGCAGGCCCACCCGACGACCGACGCCTCGCCGTCGCTGCGCGTCGAGGTGCGCGGCGCCCCCGTGCCGCCGGCGATGCGCGACCCGTCCAAGCCCTGGCCCCGCCCCGCCGCGCCGCGCGGCTGGAAGGTCGGCGAGCTGCTGCCCTACTACAGCCCCGCCATGACGGGCGGCGGCGTGAGCGAGAACTTTTTCAAGGACATGATGAAGGAGATGCAGCAGCAGGCCGGGCCCGGAGGCGCCGGCGGCATGCCCGACATGGCGAGCCTGCTGGCCGCCGCCGCGGGGGGGCCGGAGGGAGCGGGAGCGGGAGCGGAAGCGGCGCCGGCGGCTCCGGGTCCGCAAAGAAGAAGGCCAAGGGGAAATGAAATAGGCAAAACGGGTTTCGTGGGAAAAGGCCATGGCATGATTGTCGTGCTGCTGGTCAGGATCATGACGTTGGGCTTCGTGCATCCACCAATAGACATGTTTGTGACAAATCAACCCTCCTCCTCGGCAGACAAGAAAGGGCCATCATCCTGTGTCCCCTCCTCCCCCCCCCAATCACCAACGCCGTCTATGTTCTTCGTCGCTACGCCTTCGCATCAGAACAAACACACAACATCTTGATTGATACGCTAACCCAGGGGTATCTCTTGATGCAAATCCAAACGCCACCCAATATAACACCTCCTCTCTTCTCTCCTCTACTCTAGTAGCAGCCCCCATCCCACGTATGTTTTTTACACGCCAAAAGCCGGACCAACCCCCTTCCCCCCCTTCCCGTTTACTCGCCACCCGAAACGCTTGCCTCCTCTCCTCCATGGCCTTCCTCTTCTTTTTCTTCTTCTTCTCCTCCCCCAGATCAGCACTCAAAAGGCTGTCGCGTAAGGACGCCCCACAAGAAGAGGCGCCGTGGCATACCAGTCCCCTGGGGCGCCGATGGCCAAGCTCCGGGGATCGTTCTCGTCGTGGATGTCGGCGATGCGGACCTCGAGCCTTGCGATCGGCTTGGACGCCTTGGCGACGGAACCGTCCGCGGCGGTCGCCTTGCGGCTCGTAACGCCTCCGAGGTCGTGGGGAGGAGCAAAGGTCGCCTCCTCGAGCTGCGAAACCGTGTCGTCTTGCCAGGCCTGCCAGGCGCTAAAGTCCTCGAGCTGCTTGGCGGCGTGGAACTCGGGCGTGTTCTTGGCGGGCTTCCAGGCTAGCTTATCGGCCGGGAGCGAAGCCATGTCGAAGAGGCCGGCGTTGGTCGTCAGGTTGACCAGCTCGCCGAGGACCACCTTGCTCTCCTTGGCCAGCGAGGCCTTGCGCCGCTCCGCGGGCGTCGGCGTCTTGACGAGCGGCTCCTGCAGCCATTGGGAGGAGGTCATGCGCGCGCGCTGATCCTGCCGGTGGATGAAGCGGCCCATGGAGCGCACGTGGCCCAGGATCCGATCGAGATCGGCCTGGTGAACCCGCGAGCCGTGGACGCGAGCCTCCTTGCCGCCTGCGGCGGCCGACTCGGCGTTGGCGGCATCGGCCGCCATGAGCTTGACGTTGGCGGCCTGCTCCAGCTTCTCCTTCTCGAGCTCCAGGGACCGGAGCTTGGCGCTCTGCTTCTCGAGCCGCTCCGTGAGCGTAACAATCTTGCCCTCGGCGGTCTCGAGCCGCGTCTCCGTCTCGGCGGCGCGCGCGACCCGGGCCTTGAGCTCGCGCATGCGAAACTCGAGCGTGTCGATCTTGAGCGTGGCCGTCTCGAGCTCGCCCTGGCGGACGGAAAGATCGTGGCGGCAGTTGGCGAGCTCCGCCTTGAGAGAGTGGTTCTCCGTCTCCAAGATGCGAGGCGTGTTCAGCTCCTGGCGGTGCGACTCGCTCAGGGCCACCCAGGGGGACGGGGCCGGCTCGGTCTCCTCGAGCTGAGACATGTCGGCGCAGACGGCCCGGAGGTCCGCCGCCATGGCGGCGGCGGCGCGCGCCTTGGCCGCGTAGCCGCCGGCGGGCTTGGAGCTTTGGGCTTCCTCGGCTCGCTCCACGATCAGCATCACGTCGGCATACTTGGGCGGGAGCAGCTCGGGGTCGTTGAAGCGCTTCTCGACCGCCACCCCGAGGTCCTTGACGAACATGTCGAGGTTGGCGCAGGCGAGCTCGCACTTCTCAAAGGCCTCGAGCGTTTCCGGCTTGGGAACCAGGGACCGCTGCCTCATGTCGTCGATGGTCTGGATCGTCTTGGCCGCCACCATCTTGGCGCTCCGGGTTTGCGCAAGCGCGCCGTCCGCCCAGTCGGCCCAGCGCCGAGCGGCCTCCTCGTCCTGGTCCTTGTCGCCCACGGCCCCGTTGACCCTGGCCGTGATGGCGGAGAGCAGCACCGTCGCGCACTCGAGGTTCCAGAGCGTCATGACGGCCGCGGAGCGGATGCGGGCGAAGGGAGACGGGTCGTCCGCCAGGTGCACCTCGCCCAGATGGGCGAGGAGCCCCTTCATCCGCGTGAGCTCGGGAAGCAGCATGCGTTCCTCGCTCAGGCGGTGCTGGCGCGTCTTGGCGATCCAGTCGTCCAGCAGCCTCTCGACGGGCTGAAGGTCGTTGGAAGCGGTCCCGTACCGGATAAACTTGTCCACGGAGCAGTGCGAGACGGAAAGCACAAACTGGTCGCACAGGCACGACACGCGGGCCAGGTCGTTCATGGCCTCGCACTCGGTGATGACGGCGATCTCGTCGCCGGCGGCGCCCGGCGTGTTGAGCTGCTCCTTGAGAGAGGCGGAAAGGATGTGGGCCTTGGCGGCGACGCGCTTGAAGCGCAGCAGCGCCGCCACCGACTCCTCGACCGTCCTGAACGTGTCGGGCAGGAAGAGGGTGGTGATTTCGAGGCGCAGCTCGACCTCTTGGGCCTTGATGCGCTGCAGCTCCACGTCGAGGGCCCGGGTGTCGGCCTGGCGGGCCGAGGTGCGAAGCGTGCTGTTGAGCTCCTCCATGGCGCGGGCGCGGGCCTTGAGGCGCTCGGCCTCGGTTTCCGTGACGGCGTGGGACTCGCGCATGTCCTCGAGGTCGCCCTGCAGCTTGCTGACGAGCGAGCGAAAGTTGAAGACGGTCTGCTGCAGGTCCTCGTTGGCCTTCTGCTGCACCAGGGCGTGCGCGCGCTGCTCGGCGATGAGGGCGTCCCGAAGGTCGATCTCCTCTTGGAGCTCCTTCTCGTGCTGGATGTGGTTGGCCTCGAGCTCGTCGTTGATGGCGGCGAGCTCCTCGAGGTACTCCTGGGCGGCCTTCATCGACTTGATTTCCTCCTGCATGACATGGGCGGCCTCCTCCATGCGGATGACGTATTCGTCCTGGACGCGGGCGGCGTCCAGCTGCTCCCGGAGCTCGTCGATGGCGAGGTCCTTGCCCGCCAGCTGCTCCCTGGCGGTCCCGAGCTCGTGCTTGATGGTCTCGAAATCGGCGAGGTCTTGCTCGAGGTCCTTGACGCGGTCGCGGAGCTCGGCCTCTTGCTCGCGCGAGAGGTCGCGCAGGCGAATCAAGGCCTCGCGGAGCCGCTCGTTTTCCTTGACCATCTGCGTCCAGCCGGTGCTGGCGAGCTCTTCGGGCGACATGCCCTTGCTCAGCTCGGCGTTCTCCTCGCGAACGATGTCGAGCTCGAGCTGCAGCATCTCCACCTTGGCCTTGGCGTCCTCGAGCTCGGCCTTGTAGCTGTCGGCAAGCTCCTCGGCCATCTCGCGATCGACCGTGGCAAGCTCCAGGGCCGAGTCCAGGTCGGCCTGGCGTTCCTCGAGGTCCCGGATCTTGTCGTTCGCCTCTCGCACCTGCTTGCGCAGCTCTGCGAGCTCCTGGCCTTGGCCCTGGTACTTGACTTGCAGGGTTTGGATGATGCGCTCGAAGCGATCGCGCTCGTTCTTGACGTCCTCGAGCGCGTTGAGCTTCTCGCGGTCTTCGGCGCGCTTCTTCTCGAGGATCTTGAGCTTGACCTTGAGCTCTTCGGCTTCGCGGCTGGCGGCTGCCGCGTCGGCCGCGGAGCGAGGGCCCGCCGCCCCGGCGGCCGACGGCTTGGCGGGCGCAGGCGCAGCCAAGGGCTTCCCGGGCGTCGTGGCCGGTGCAGGAGCGCTCGAGGCTGCCTGGGCGGCCGGACCCCGGCCGCCCTTCTGCTGATTGGCAAACGCGACCGACTTCTTCCTGCGAGGGCTTCCATCGTCATCCGTGGCGGAGCCAGAGCCGGAGCTCGTGCTGCTGGCGCGCTTCAGGGCCGAGCGAAGGGTCTCGGAGCCGACCTGAGAAGACACCGAGGAGAGTCTCGAGGCGGATCGCTGGGTGCTGGATGGCCGGGTGGGCGGCGAGGACCTGCGACTCGCCGTCTTTGCGAGCTTGCCGGCCAGGGGCGGTGCGCCCGTCTTGGTCGGGGAGCCGGCGGGACCCGAGGTGCTCGTCTTGGTCGCGGAGCCCAGCGAAAGAGAGCCTCCGGGCTTGGACAGGCGGGGACGAGCTCCGGCGGGCGGGCTCACGAGGTTGCGCGTCTTGCTCGCGGGTTGCTGTTTGGGACCGCGTGTCAGAAAACGTCATGGTTCGTTCCTTCGCGGGGAGACGCGTCACGTCGTGTAAAAAACGCGTCTTCACGCAGCGCGTTGTTACGAAGCAAGAACAATGCGCCGGTCTTGGGAACAGGCGTCTTGCGCGCAGGCTTGCCGGGAACCGACGCGTCGCGTCTCCTGGCGGAGGGGGGAAGAGCTTACCTGTTGTTTGGGGGCGGTGGTGGCGGGAGCGGGAGCGGGAGCGGGAGCGGGAGTGGGAGCGGGGCTCGAAGCGATCGGGGTCAGCACCTTGAGCGCGGCCGGTCGCACAAAGATGCCGTGGGCGGGCGGGCACTCGAAGTAGCGGATGCCCTGGACGGCGCCGTCATTCTTGCCGGTCGCCTCGGCCAGCTCGACGCCGATCCAGAGGCCGGGCGCGAACTGGGTGGCGCCGGCGAAGCGGATGGTGCCAGCGCGTCCGTCATTCAGCAGGACGTGCTGGCCGACGGCCAGCTCAACGTTGGACATGGCCTTTCCAGCGGGTTTCTAGTTCGACTTGGCGGCGGGCATGTCGTCGGCGTTCAGATGATGGGTGGAGCAAGGACGTGCGGAGTTGCGTACAGCGCGGGCCTTGCGAGAGCGGAGAGAGGGCGTCTAGCCGTGGACGATGAGCTTTCTGGTTTGGGAACGCAGCTTCCTAGAGCTTCGTGATGCGTTGTGGAAAGCGCAAAAGCGACGTCGCGAAAAGCTTGGAGCTCGGGTAATCTGGCGAGTTGGCGAAGCGATGATAACAAGGAGAGAGAGAGAGAGAGAGGGAGAGAGAGTTGCTCAGGGATGCTCTGGGACGAGCGCCCCAAAATATGACGGAACAAAGGGTGTGGGATAGGAACCAATCAGAAAGCCCAAAGCAGCCAGTGGGTCCCGGGTTTCCGAGCTCTCATTGGCCAAAGAGGAGCCCCATGACGAGGAGCGGATCTTCCCATGGAACCCTAACCCTGCCAGCTTCTCCACATATTACTCAGTACATGCACTCCGTCAACTTGACGTTGGAGGTGATCGACCCAGCAACGGCCTCCACCATCTCGACCTTTCTAGTTGGCACAGTAACTCCATAACGTACCGGGTAGATGCTTTTGTTTTCATGCTCGGCCGTTCCACATGTACCACATGTTCGTGGCCAGCGGCAGAGAAATTCATTTGACCCGAACCAGTATTACACAGTACAGACTGCGCTCTCTGCTATGAAGGCACCCTACCCCACGGCTCCTCGGCTGGCTTGGGCTGGAAGCAGAGGTCGTTCACCTGCTGACACCCCTTCGTCGCCCTCTCTCCGTCCGGGCGCCCAAGAGATCGTCTCGAGGGCCAGGCGTTGTTGGTCCCGGCGGCGACCTTGGAATTGCTCCGTGCATAGACGCCGTCGCTAGATTCCCTTACCTGGAACCCGTTTCAACAAGACTGCAATCACGCAGTACAGGGTGGTGTTGTCGGGCTGTGGGGCTGTTGGGTTCCCTCCCACAAGCCCTCAGGAGAGACTTGGGCCAGGGATCCGGGGCGCCCATGGTCCAGAACCTCCTGTATACAAGCGAAGCCTGGTCAGCAGCCCCGGGCGGGAACTCAACTGCTCCTATATGCTGCGTACATGCGCAGTACACCGCAGGCTGCTCCCATCGTTTGGACACCGTCTACCTACCACCTAAACTGGACAACCAAGTTAGGCCCCCACCCCCCTGGGTCCCGCACAGTTGTTCAGGCAGTCCTCAGGAGTCCACAACCCGACCTACCTACCTATCCGTACCTAGATACTGTGTAATCCATCCAGCACAGACAGTTGCCAAGCGTAATTCAGCCTGTGCCTCCGACATGCGTAGTTCTCCCTCTCCCTTCCTTCCTAGACGGCAGCGGATGCCGTCACAACCCCCTGGCATCCCCAGCGCTGTCCACCAAACAATAGGACCCAACACACCAACTCCCTACCTAGGAATACCTAGCCATGCCACGTAGGCAGGTGAGCTGTGTCTTGCATGCGAGATATCTACCCCAACAACGCTGTTCCGTTTCGGATGGCAAGCCAACAACAACATCCCCCCTGGCGTGTAGCGATCGTGCAATGTTTGGTCCTCGCGTCGAAGCAAAGCAGAAAAACAGCCAACGCTGCCCCTTTTGGATCGATCCAAACGCCCCGAGCCGCAAGCCCCAAACAAGAATTAATACTGCGCAACTCTCCGCTTGACGGCCCGCTCCCGCAGGAAAACAAAAGCCCAAGCTCCACGCGTCCAATCGGGAGCTCGGACGGGACCCACCAGTTTGGGCTCGCTTCTGCATGACCCACTTTCCAGATGGGGAACCGCCCAAGGTACGGTACCCGAAGAAATGCGTGAAGCTTGGCTTGTGCGGAGCCGGGCAGAGACGAGGATGGCGAGTCCAGAAGGCGGATCAACATCAACGTCCCTAGCATGCGAGGGATGCATCCAAGGTGCTTTGCAATACGTAGTTGCGCCGTGACCAGCGTGGTTACAATCTCCGTACACGTCTTCATGTCGAGACGTACGGTCCCACGTTTCTTGTTCGTGTTCCAAAACAAAACAAAGCAAAGCCATTCCATAGATACGGTATTAGTGGTCGGTAGTTCCTTGGATCCCCATGATTCCACCGCGAAACAGCGGCCGTGCATCACCAACACCGTGTCTCCTGAAGTCCAACCAATACCGCTTCGGACCTCTCCGAGGGAACCAGCGCTCTCCTACAAGACACAAAAGAGCTCAGATGCTTTAGCACCCCCAGCCCGAAAGCCGCTCCCTCTCGCCCACCACCCACCCGCCGCTCCTCACCCATTCAACCACCTCAAACCCCAGCCGCCGTTCGACCTTGTCCTCCAGCACCGCCCCAGCGCCATGGCCACCCTCGCCGCCGGCCAACCACGACCCCGCCGCCGCCACCCCCGGCACCCTCACCACCATCAGCCTCGCGCTGCGAACCTCGACGGATCCCCCCGCCGCCGCCGCCGCCACGGCGCCGAGACCGGCGGCGCTCCGGTCCGCATCCGACGCAGCGTAGACGACGAGGTCGGGCCCCGCGATGCCCCTCCACAGCGTCGCCATCCACTGCCAGTGGTCCACGGGCGCGTAGGCGTCGGCGATGGGGACCGAGCAGGCGAAACGGTCCGACAGGGTGAGGGAGAACCCTGCGGGGAGGAGCGCGATGGGCAGGTTGCGCTGGAGCTGCGGCGTGCGGCGGGTGCTCGGGTCCGCGCCGCCGTGAGCGCTCGCGGCGGAGGCGGTTCGGTGGTTCGGGTCGGCGACGGGGGCGGTGGCGCGGGCGGGGATCTCAGCGTCGGTGGTTGAGGAGGGTTGCTGCGTGGGTTGCGTGGGTTTCGAGTCCGTTGAGGTCTGGGAAGCCGGCGCTGGGGTCGGCGTCGGCGTCGGCGTCGGCGTCGGCGTCGGGGTGGACGTTGCGGATGCCGACGCCGTTCTCGCTGCTCCCGCGTTGGTGCTGCCCGTGACAAACTCGGCAATCTCGGTCGATTTGGCATGCCAGGCCAGGATGGTCCGTAGGTAGGCAGCAAAAGGGTTGGCAGTGCTGTCGCCGATGATGCCGCCGCCGATGATGCCGCCGCCGCTTGACTGGCTACCATGCCGTCGAGCAGCGCCAGGCACCCTCGCCTCGGTCCCGGCCTCTCTCATCAACCCATCCTCCCCGTCTCTCGGGTCCTTGTTCTCGCCAAGCCCACGGCCAACGGCGCTCTCGTCCTCCCAGCGCCGCAGCTCCCACGTCCCTGCGTTGTCCGTCCCTCCCACCGGCGGCGGCGCAGCCTCCTTGAGCGCCCGCTCCACAACCATCGCCACGGCCCTCACCAACCGCCTATCCGGGCCCTCGATAGCAATCACGGGGCCGCGGTCCAAGCCGCCGTTGCCCCCGGCAGAACCCCGTCCCGCCCCGGCCGTCAGCGGCGGGCTGATGCGCTCGAGCACCCGCAGCTTGCTGACAAACGGAATGCTCATGACCATGGCCTCGACGCTGCGCGTTTCGGCGCGTCGCTCGCTCAGGGCCGTCCTGGGGCTGGCCTCGGCGCCGGATCGATGTCCTGAAAAGGAGCAAGACCGCGGCTGGAAGAACGCTGCGGGGCGCGGAGGGAGGATGCCCAGCCCGACCCCGGCGCTCGTGCTCTCGCCTGGCGCTCCTGCAAAGGCAGGGTCAGGCGCTGCACCCGGACCTGGGCCAAAGCCGACGCCGCCGCTCCGGAGGCTTGAGTCCAGAAGGGACCCTCCGCTTCCGCCACGCCTCATGCCGGCGCTGACGCCCGCAGCGGAGCCGATCCCGCCCCCATCGCTCGCCCTGGGCGACCTGGGCTCGTCGAGGAGCTGCGTTTGCAGCGGCGGGAGCCGGAGCGACTCATCAGCGTACGGCCTTCCTCCCTGTCGTGGTGGTGGTGGTGGTGGTGGTGATGATGGTGGCTGTTGATTCTGACGC
Source organism: Remersonia thermophila (assembly GCF_042764415.1). NCBI lineage: Eukaryota > Fungi > Ascomycota > Sordariomycetes > Sordariales > Chaetomiaceae > Remersonia > Remersonia thermophila. Next base: position 436,446 of record NC_092222.1, read on the forward strand.
ACCGGGTACCGGTGGTAAGAGTCCGGCTGTTGGTGGTCAGCACCATGATAGTAGTCGCTTCCACCGCTGCTTCCCATGCTGATGCTGCTTCCGATGCTCCCTCCGCCGGCTGGAATGCTGGCGCGGCTTGCGACAGGCCCAGGGGGTCCAGGAGGGGGTCCAGGAGGGGGTGCGGAGGTCGGGTACGCAGGATAGCCATGCAGAACAGCTCCTCCGCCGCCCTGTCCTCCGTGGGGCACAGGGTACGAAAAGGAGGAACGAGAAGGATGAAGTGGCGTCGTGCGGTCGGGGCCTGGGCTGGTGCGAGGGAGCATGTACGACGGTCCAGGGAGCGGCGCGTGCATGGTTTGGGCGGCAGCGGCAGCGGCAGCGGCAGCGGCAGCGATGGGAGCGGTGGAAGGACCGGGAGGGGGGAGCGGCTGAGCTGCAGGGTGTATCGGCGTCGGCCAAGCCAGGGAGGAATGGCTCGGTTGTTGTGGCTGGTAAGTATGGTTGCAGCTGCGGCGTGAGAGCTGAGAAGGGTACGTGCCGTGAGCAGGCGAGGGAAGTGCCGGAGAGGCATGCTGGTAGTTGGCGGGAACCATATGGATGCCGCTGTCATCGGCGGGTTCCTTGTGCCGGCGGCGCTTGGATGCGCCGTTGGGAGACGCAGCAGCGCCCTCGCGATCCCCGGGGACGTCATATGCTTCGCTCGGGCCCGGGCCGGATGACGAGACGAAATTCCCTGTCCACGTCGGCGGCGGCGGCGGCGGCGGTGGTGGTGGCAGGTAGGAGCGGGAGGGTGGGTGGTGGGACATGTTGGCGGTGCGTGAAGAGCTGCCGGCAGAGTGCCGGAGGGACGTTGTCAAGGCCGACGACTGCGCCGGCGCTGGACCTCCGAGGGGGGTTGGGGGAGGCTTGGTCGCGGTGGGCGTGGGAAAGGGTGTTAACGGGGTGCGCGGCGTGGCTATGTAGCGGCCGTTGCACTTGGGGCATCGATAGGGGTCTCCTCCTGGCGTTCCCGCTCCATCAGCAGCGGTCCGTCCTGGCTGGCCTCCTGCCCCCGCCGCTCCGTTCTTGTTACCGCGTCGAGGCTGATATCGATAGTCTGGGTACTTGCGCTGATGATGCTGCTTCTCCTCCTCGGCCAGCTGCTTCCACTGAAGCTTGCATTCTTCCGGCTCGTCGCGCCACTGCTCGCCGATAATCTTGGAGATTTCGGGGTTTGCGAGGCCAGGGTGTTGCTGTATTACCTGCGCCTGGTGGTGTTGTCGGTAAAGAATGAACGCTGCAAAGCGTCGGTGGTGGTTTATGAGTACATGTCAGAGCACTCTCATCTGAACGACGTCCAATCAAGCAAGAAAGCGGCTGCCGACCAAGTACTTGGGGGACCAGGTTCTCGTGGCCAAAAAAGAAAAAAAAAAAGAAAGAAAGAAAAAAAAAAAGAACGACGAGGGACAAAACACAACCAAGCCAAAGCACATACCGTTTCGTGGGCGGGGAACCTTTGGCTCCGGCGCGCAAAGACAAATCAGGCCGGCGGAGCTCGGGGTCGTCAGGGACAGATTCTCGCCCCTCGACCGATTGGCTTCCTCGGTGTCAATGGACGCGGCGCGTTTCCTGCCGGTTCCGCGTCGAGAAGGATCCCTAGGCGCCGATGACGTCGAAAATGCAACAGAAACCTGGCCTGGAGCCGAGGTGGTTGTTGAATCTGATGAGCCGGGACCGGTATCAGCACCATCAGGGGCAGAATGGGATTCCCCTCTCCCTCCTCCTCCTTCTCCTCTTCTTCCTCCTCCTTCTCCCCCTGTTGCTGTTACTGCTGTAGCCCGTTCTGTTGCTCTGGCCGGCCTTGCGGCAGCCATGGCTGGGCCCGAACTCTCCTCGTGCCAGGAGTTCACAGAGAGGATGAGCGCCGGTCCTTCTTAGACTTGTCAGCTCTCTGCCTCCTCTGTCCTGCCATATGGACTCGATAAGCCGGTTCGTAGGTGACGTTCTAAGAGAAGCACGGCGTCGTTGTCGAAAAGAAGAGGCGGGTGGTTCTGTTCTCCGTTGCCGGATGGCTGGGGTCGATACCCCCAAGTCCTGCGCCCGGAACTCGCGCGACCTCTCTGAAAGGAAAGCGTGAGCATGGGAGGGGAAAACAATGGGAGGAAATAAAGAAGGGATGCTTACGTATGAGCGACTCTGTGATAAGGAGGGCGAAGGGGAAATGCGACGCGACGCGCAAAAGGGGACAGCTCACCACGAGAGAAGATAGATCAGCCTGTTCCCAACTCCTACAATAGAACAACAACAAAAAAGAAAGCCAGCGATGGCCCAGAGAATCCGCCCGATTCCTGAGCGCCAGCCGTGTGTGTGTGAGAGAGAGGGGGGGGGGGGGGCCGGAAGACAGAACGATTGAGATGGTGAGGAGGAGAGTAAGGATGCCTGTGCGGCTGGCCGTGTACGGTAGAATTGTTTCCTTTGTTGTCCTGATATCCGTTCCTCTCCCACCTGCTCTACATGATGTTATTATTCACCTCGCCTCATTTCCTTTTCCCCTGAACCTGGGCCGTCTGTCCCCTCAAACACCGTCGGCCAGCAGAGACGGAACAATGACGGGATGACAACGGGTTCCAGCACACGCATCGCGCTCGCGTTGCGCGAATAGGTGCAAGGAAGAGCGCTTGCCTGACCATCCTGGCCTTGCCAGCTCTCGGCGTCGGTCTCATTGGTATTCCAGACCTGCCCTTACGATGGAACCGCCGGCACGGAAGAGAGACGACAAGAATGGCTTCAAAGGAGAGACGGGTTCCGACTGGTGCCCTGCGTCGGTTGGCCCCTCCCGACCTGACCCGGCCAACGACGGCTTCATTCACGATGGGAAATGTCTCGGGAATGCGCCGCTGGGCGGTGGAGTGCTGAGCGTTGGGTTGCTGCTCCGTGCCAGCCTCTACCCCGTGAACGGCTTCTTTGTCCGGCGGCGTTTGCAGGCGTTCCGTTCGCAGTCGGCAATGAGACGGATCGGATCCATTCATCAAACCCGCCTCTCCCCCAACCACAACGACCCGTCAATCCCGCAATCTACAGGGCTGGTTACCCCTCGGCTCTCTGGAGGTAATAACGTGAAAGGAGAGAGAAGACAAGTAACCGCGGTTGGGATGGTGGCGTCCATCCCGCCCTTCATCGCTCATCCATCGCTCATGCATGGCTCATCCATCCACCCACCCATCCATCTATCTACTATCCATACTCTCCAACCCCCCTCATCCATGATCCAAACAAATCATTCTTCCCCGCCGGTAGCCCATGTTTGAGACCCTATAGAAGTACCCGTCGTTTGATAACAATGCCAGATCAGCAGGGAGAGAGAGGAATACTTGGCCTAATGCCACGGCTGGAATGAATGCCTGGTGAACAAAGGGCCGCCGAATCAGGACCGCCTCACCTGGCCCGTCTCCCCATTGCATTATCCCTGCGCTGCTTTTGCTCGTCTCCTTACCTCTCTTGTTCAACCAAGGTACCTTGCTTCTCATTGTGATCACGCCAATGCAACAGGGGGGGAGGGGGGGTCTGGAGTTCATGCGGGAAAAGGAGGGTGTGTTTCCGGGTGGCGTTGACACCAAAAAAAAAAAAAAAATGAAAAAAAAAGGCAGCGGCTCAAAACCCGTGCCGTGCCATGCCATGCCACGCCCGGGTAGGCTAGGCTGCTGTGCACATCGAGATGCAGGCGTGCATCTTGCCCAGATCACGGGGTTTAGGGTAATACGCATGCTGCAACATGGAATTCGTCAAGCCGGCCCAAGAAACCAACAAACTGGATCATGATTAGCATCCCGCGCCAACTCCCGGCCTGCCACACACAAAGGGTTTCCCAGCCCTGGCCGCCCACACGCCCCTTCATTCTAGGTCAAGGTATCTATCATACATTCGGAAATTGGAAATGTGACTCGTTTGCGCTCAAGACTTTCAGGTAGGCAGGGCCGCGCCGCAGGCCGACCCCGGGCCGGAAATCCCAGCCCCGGCTGAGCGACCTGCAAGCCGGCCGGCAATCATTGAATGAAGCCCTGGCCCGACTCGCTGGCCAGGACCTGGGCGCTCCGCCGAGCGTCAAGGAAGAGGTTCTCGCACTCCGCCACGTCCTGGACGTCGATCTGGCCGCGGCCATTGGCCCTCGCGAGGATGCTATTTCCGACTCGTCAGCAAGGCATTTCTCCTTGTCACGTTGGGGCCTCTCCGCAAGGACGGCGTACCTCGCCGGGGTCAGCAGCTGCAGGCAGTAGCGCAGGCTGATGCGGACGCCGTGCTCGGCAATCTTGTCGATGGCGGCGTCGGTGATCTGGACGCCCTCGGTGGCGGCGCGGATGCGGACGATGCGCTTGATCTCGTCGCCGTCGTAGGGATGCGTGGGAATGATGAGGAGCCGGCTCAGGAAGTCGGGAGGGATGCCGTGCGCCGCGACCAGGTCCTCGGCGCCGCGGACCGTGGCCATGCCCCGGTTCGAGGCGAGCACGACAATGGGCGAGATGGGCGACTCGAGCGCCTTGTTGAGGTAGGTGAAACACTCGACGTCCAGCATGTGGGCCTGAGGAGGAGGCGCAAACAGGTTAGCCAAGGCCGGCGGCCACCACGCAAGCCGAAAGACTCTTGGGGAGGGATGTGCAACGAACCTCGTCAATAAAGAGGACGCCGGGCACCAGCTCGGCCACGCCCTGGTTGATGTACTTGCTGACCACCTTGTTGATCTCGGCGCGCAGCTTGTCCGTGATCTCGGTCATCTTGGGCTTCATCAGCTGGCCCATCATGGACATGATGTCCTGGCCGCCCTGGGGGCGGGCGTTGGCCACGTCCAGGTCGTGGAGCGACACGTCCTGCACGATTTCCTTCTTCTTGTGCACCTCGCCCTTGGGGATGGGCACGTACTCCTCGGCCTCGAGATCGAACTCGGTCGCGTAGGCGTCGGACCGGCCAACGCGCTTGCAGGCGCCCGTGTTGGTCTCGATGTAGATGACGTCGCCGACCTGCACCCGCTCCTTCTGGATGGCCTCGTAGATGCTCGGGTCCAGGCGTAGCTTCTTCTGGCCGCGCGCGCTCTTGAGCCCGATGAGCAGGGTGCTGATGGTCTTGCCGTACCCCCCGAGCGGATTCTCGGCCTCCTCGGGCGTGAGCTCCGTCACCTCGCCTTCGTACACGTCCTTGGTCTCGCGGACCCGCAACCCGATGGCCCGCCGAAAGTTCTCCATCAACACCTCCGTCTTCTTGACCTCGGTCGAGTAGATCTCGCTGCCTGTGATCGGGCAGAAGGGTATCTTGGTGCCGAGCTCCTGGCTGATGGCGAGCGCCAACGCCGTCTTGCCTGTGCCTGGCCCGCCCGCCAACAGCACGGCTCGGCCGGCCATCTTGTGCGACTTGATCAGATCCACAACGACACCGCATGCCTGTTTGGTTTCTCCATGTTAGACCCAACCATGCTCTACCCAACCTGCATTCTGCCAATGCCTTCGTTGGCCCTTGGTCTCTCTCTCTCCCCCCGCCTCTTCCTCTCTCCAGAATTCCGTACCTCGCGAGCTGCTGTCTGGCCGACGAAGCCGGCAGCCTGCTTCTCGGCAATGCCATTCGAATTCAGGCCAAGGCCCTTGATGTGGGTGTGCGCGGCGGTGCGATTGTCACGGCTGTTGCCGCGCACTTCGCTGATCTGGACCATGGTGGGTTGGCGGTGCCGTATTCCGTATTCGAGATCGGGGAAGAAGGGTCGTAAATGCTTCGAGGGTTGGTGTGGGAGGTTCGGCCGTCAATGTTGTAGAGGGAGGGTGATGAGACTTTGGCCCGAAGGATGATGGGATCGTTTGGTCTTTTGGGGCGAGGGCGGACGCCGACTTTTTGCTGTTGAACTTGCCTTCCAGGCTTCTGGGACGCGAGGTGCAAGAGCTCAACGCGCCGCCTGAAGAAGGGTGGTCCGTGCGCCCGGTGTGCCAGTTCCTCACCGAGGTGAGCTGCGGTCCACCACCAAACACCACCCTGAGAACCTTGCCGGCTTTCACGCAAATATAGGCCCGAAATCACATCTTCCGGGTTTGGGAATTTTAGCAAATAAAAAAAACGATGGAAGGCAGTCAAAATCGTGAAGCAAAAGCTAGTGGTGGAAAAGCCACTTCAACGGTCAAATCGGCTAAGGCCATGACGTCTGCCTCTCCGTTGAGGGGGTGGGGGAGGGGTGGCAGCTCCATGATGATGAGGAGTCTTAGACGACATCCTGACAGATCAGAAGGTTGACAACAGATGGTGAGGTATCAAATGACCGTTCTAAAAGTCGGTGCGGTAATGGTCTTGAGAAGAATAAATGATGGTGTGGCGAGCCATCAAGCTGTTGTCCGTGTGTAAGTGTGTAAGTGGAGATGGAAACGGAGTTGCAGCGGTTGATTGATGACGTGGGGGTTCACATTCAAAGCGAACGGAACCCTCCTCGCATGAGTGCGTCACGGATGCCCATCTCAAGGGATCTCTTTAACAAAGCAAGCGAGGTAAAAAAAAGAAAAGCAAAAAAAAAAAAAAAAAAAAAAAAAAAAAAAAAAAACAGAAAGAATCTCCTGAGGTCAATTTTTCCGATACGCCTTTAGGCAAGATGGAGGCGGGACTCTCCGCAGTGAAGCTGGCTTCCATTTCCTCAAGGCGGTTGAGCTCAAGACAAACTCTCCCCGCCATCACAAAACTTGGCGCTGGTCTCCTCAACACAACCTTTCCTTCGTCGCACCGGGTTGGAGACCTCTTCTACGGGCTACCACACAGAAGCGTAAACCGCAACAAACGAGACTTCTCGACGAGGATAGCCAGAATCATGCCTGAAAAACGGCCAGCGGATCTGGGCGCCGCGGTGGAAGGGAAGCGAGGTTTTAAGCAGACCAAGCTAAACTTCCAGCCGCTCACCTCGAAGACCAAGCAAGCAACGTTTGCTACGTCGGAGGCTCAGAAGGAGCCTGGGCAGGGCTCGTCAAATTCAACCTCTGCCACGCCAGGCGGCGACAACGTCAACAAGAGGACCGACCCCACCCCACCCACCGACAAACAGCGTCAACAACGCCCACCCCCTGACGCCTCCTCTTCCTCAGCCAACCCCGCCACTGCCGACGCAACCGCCGGCGCTTCGGCTTCCAGCAACGCCAACGCCAGCTACCGAATCCGCATCGTCGACCGGCCAGGCGACCTCTTCTCGGCCCCCCGCGGCGCCGTGCTCATCCACGCCTGCAACGCGCTCGGCGTGTGGGGCGGCGGCGTGGCCCTGGCCTTCCACGACCGCTATCCCGACGCGTACCGGGCGTACCGGAAGCACTGCCTCAGATCGACGCCCGACAGGCTGGCGGGGACGGCGCTGCTGATCCCCCCCGCCCGTCCGTCTTCCGGGGAGCGGAAGGAGCGGGAGGAGCAAGAGGACGAGGAGCCGACGGGCAGCGGCCACTACGTCGGATGCATCTTCACCAGCCGCAAGTTTGGGCGCGGAATGGATTCGCCTCAGGAAATTTTGCGGCTGACGGCGCCGGCGATGAGGGATTTGATGAGGCTTGTGGCGGAGGAGGGGGACAAGGTGACCGAGGTGAGGATGTGCAGGATTAATTCGGGCATTTTCAACGTGCCGTGGGCCGAGACGAAGAAGGCGATCGAGGGGATGGTATTGGGCCGAGACGGGGAGCCGGTGCCGGCCGTGGTGAAGGATGGGGTGTTGGAGGTGGTGGCATGGGAGAGGCCCGAGTGGTTCTGAGCAGGGCAGGGGGCATTCATGATACCAGGGCAGCAGCACGCTGCCGATGACGACGGGGAGGAGGGAGCGGTGGATACGATGTCGTTCCTGGGTAGCCAGGGCACGACAAGTAGAGAAGTCATTGGGGAGGGGGAGAAAAACACGTTCATACATCTGTCTCTTTTCTCTCCCCCCCAAAAAACGCCATGTTCCGACCGATGAGCAAGTGTAAGAAGCCCTGCCAGAGAATCCCCAACGCCGCCGCTATGCATGCCATCTCACCCAGACAAGAATCAGCAACCGATACAGAAAAGCAAGCCAAAGCCCTGGACACCATCAAGTCTTCTTGTCCGCCCCCATGCCGTCCATATCCATATCCAAGTCATCATCCCCGTCCTCCAAATCCTCCTCGCCGATCTGCATCTGCGCCGCCGGCTTCCTCCCTCGCCTCCCTCCCCCGACCCTCTCCTTCTCGGCCGCCTTCTCTTCCTTGTCGGCATCCTTCATAAGCTGATCCTCGATGTTGAAGCCCTTGCGCGCCGCCTCGATCTCCTTCTTCTTCTCAAACATTTCCTGGATCTTGCCCATGTACCAGGGGTTCCGTCGCATGGCGAACTCGAGGTCCTCAAACTTGACCTTTTGCCGGCCGGCGTGCTGCGCCGCGCGCGCCGCCTCGAAGCTCACGCCTTGAATGAACTCGGTCAGGATCTCGTCGAGGAGGCGGACGGTGTCTGGCAAAGGCATGCGGACGTCGCCGTGGCCGTAGAGGAGCTGGGAGACTGCAGAGGGAAGGGGGAGGGGGTTCGGTTTCCGACCCGAAACAAGGTCAGCCAGCTGCGAGGCGGCGGATGGGGAGGGAGCGGGGGAATGGGGGCAGGGAGGCCCTACGCTCCGTGTGGCTAAAGTTCATCTTGCCGACATTCTTGCCGGCGCGCGCTCGGGGTTCCATCTTGAGCGGTGGGTGTGGAGGAACGGAGGAGGTTCGGGATCTAGACGGAGGTCGTAGGGAGGGAGTGGTTGCGTCGTCGTAGCGTAATCAGGCAGGGTAGATGGGTCGGGGCGGATGTTGGATAGGGAGGGCAATGGCCGATGAAGAAAGCGATTGTCGCATGGATGTCTCTTGTGTCTCTGTGACGCGCGTGTTGGCGTTGGAAATTTAGTGGAGTTGGACCCCCCCCACCGGGAGCTGTAAGTTACAGCCGGACCCACCGTCCCGCGGATGGGGGACCCACACGACGGCCTTGGCGGGGGGAGCCTCCCAGTTGGGTGGGTCCCAATCGACGAACGTCGGCTTGATGTCAACTTGTCGAGAACGGCGCTCGTGATAGAAACACCCAACTCACATACCCTTTCGCGACACACGAGTCCTTCACGGCTACCACCACCACCATCACCACCACCATCACAAAAACACTCGCTTCGCCAACATTGACAGCTGAGACAGGCCAACAGGGGCACTACTCACCATGGTTCGCCAGCTCCCCATCCACCCTGCCATCAAACCACCCTCCCCTCCCCATCGCAAAACAAGCAGAGCGCGCGCTAACAAACATGCCGTTCTACAGACGGCCCTCTTCAACTTCACGAGCCTTTTGCTCGTCATCCTCCTCCTGATCTGGTACGCCGCCCCGAACGAACCGCTCTCGGACACAACCCCCTTACATCAAGTCCCCCCCTCCCAAAACGACACAACCAAGAAGAAGCCAACCTTGTTGCTAACCCGCCCCGGCGCATTCCAGCACTTGCACCTACCTTCACCAACTCTTCCCCGCGATCCTCGATAGGAACAAGACAGGGTTCGTCATTCCTTATTTTTTTCGTCTTTCGCAAACGAGGCGGACGAATGGGCAGGCCCAGGCGTTCAACCCATGTCGCCGCCGTCACGCTGGACCATGCACACACACACACACACACACAGAGAGAGAGAGAGAGAGAGAGAGAGAGAGAGAGAGAGAGAGAGAGAGAGATGGAATGCTGACGGGACGATGGCACAACCATAACCAACAGAATCACGGGAATCTTTTGGAAATGCGCGAGGATAGGGGAGAGATTGAGTCCCTACATGAGCCTGTGTTGCGGCATCATGGCGGTGAGTTTGGCCTTCCTTTGCGCTTCGTTGATGCTGTGGCTGGAGCACGGATGAGAGATACGACGAGGACGGAGCCATGGTGTGGAACGCGTGGACGGTTTGCTGACAGGAGACAGATTTCGATTTTCCTGGGTATGTAAGAGATGCGAGATGGGGTTGACGGAGGTAGAGAGGGAGGGAGGGAAAAGGGGGGGGAGAGAGGTAATGTTGAAGTTCTGTACCTGCGATGGGAAGCCGTTTCATGTGTCCGGCGTCTTCTTTGGGTCCTCTGAATGGCGTTTAACGGTTGTCGGCATCGACCGGGCGGGAGCAAGAAAATACCACATCACGTTCAGTTTGTCCGTCGCTCCCAAGATTACGGGTCAGTCAGCCAGTCCGTCAGCAATGCGTCAGCCTTGGTCCCTCTCGGTAGGCATACAAAGCACGTGTGCCTCGGAGGGGTTTCTTTGCTTTCTTTTTCTGCGGCTATCCATTCCATCTCACGGAACCATCGTCCAAGCAGTAGGAGGGCGCATGCTTCGACGTAGACGCATGGCTCTTTTTTGGTCCGGTGATGTACACACGTAGGACTGGCGGACTGGCGGACTGGCCGGAGCGAGCATTTCTTATCCTCGCCGCATGCAGTGACTACCCAAAAGAAGACGGCTGCATGCGACCGAAAACCAGACTGGACAGGCGCACGGGACGTTGCTTGGAGATGACGAGTCGTCTTCAATGCAGCTGTAGCGCGTGTGACAACGATGGCTGAGACGAGGCGTGAGGCTTGATTACCCGGTGATGGTATGACGGTGGCTTGGATTTGGAGCGGTGGTTCGAGCCGCCTCGGCCCAAGGGAAACAAAACTCTTTGCGCAAAAGCCATGGGCCATCGCGTAACGATATGCGTCCAACCTCGCCATGCTTCGCGGGGAGAACGATGATAACGATTGGCGAACAGGCGAACAGAAACGCGGCTGCCCAGGCGGCCATGCTATGGGCACCCCCGAATCCTTAAGCAGGCAAGCCGGTACCCGTCTCTCTCTCTCTCTCTCTCGCTCTCTATTGACCCCAGACAGGTTCCAGCGCGTTCCCCTCCCTCATTTCTCACTCCTCCAGCTCCATCTTACCGATGACTCGTCTTCTTTTCCCCTAGGCGAGGATCAGAACCGCCACCTCGGCGCCGGCTACCTGCAGCAAAACAGAAAGACGAGACTGGCTAGTAAGCGAAGGCGGGGGGGGATGACAAGAGAAGAGGAGGGGGGGGGGAAGAAATGAGATGTACATTGGTTCATAACGCCCGAAGTTCAGATCCGTCTTCTGGCGTGAAAGAAACGAATCGATGCTCCGTATATCGGGAGATGTGAAAGACTCTTGCTTCGGTTAGTATCCTCCTCCTACATCCCCATCCGCGGTCCGACTTCAGTAGACGACGTGTATCGCCGAACCAAACCTTGTTCGTGGCCTTCGGGGAGGGTGGGACTCGGCCAAGTGAGAGCCAGCAGGGCTTGCTCGAGGACAATTGAAGCAAGCTTCGTCATCTGAGCCCGTGCCTGCAAGTCAAGGATGGTCCAGCAGTCGGAGGTCAGGGACTGGCAATGCTGGTCACCGTATCGACGTGCCAAGCCGCTCCCTATGTATCGAAGGAATCCATGGAGACTGGGGTTTGCGGAGAAGGTTGGGATGGATACAAAGATGGCAATACAAAAGAGAGCATAGGAGGGAGGTGCTTGGCATACAAACGGCCAATCTATACGATGATGAGAGAGCGACCAGACCATGGGTATCACATATTATCGAACGAATAGCTAGGCATCTTCCCAAGCCACCGAACATAGTCTTTACAGAAAAGAGAACAAGGCACATGATGAGCAGGCCGGCAAGGCGAAAGGGAACGTAGGTGGGAAATCGGCGAAAAGCCTGGTTTCTTTGCGTCTTTCCTCTTATCTTCTGCCTCTGTCTATACTGTGTAATAGCTTGCTTGAATTGATCCGCCAATCCCATCATCTCGATTAATCCATGGTTTCCTCCCAGCAACTGTGTAAGAGTTCCAAGCATGCTCCAGCCATCGCAGCTCCTTCCTCTTCCACCACCTACACAGTCAGAGACAGCTCAATAACTTCCTCGGACTTCAGGGTCCGGTACTGTTACAGCGTTTTGCCTCTCCCTTTACACCACGTTTTCCCTCCACCTCCCCTCCTCTTTGGATGATGTCTTGACAAACGGAATGCAAAAGACAGGAAACGCCTTGATGTGTGTGCAGAGGAAAAAAAACACCAATAGTAATGAACGAAGCCAAACTCCCGCCACGAACTCCGAGTCTATCTCTGTAAGGCCCACCTGAACCCCCCTTGACAGGGAGAAAAAATCACAAGAGCAACCCACCGAGGCGCCGACAGAAAAGCATAACCTGAAAGAAAAAAAAAAAAAGAAAAACAAAAGCCGTCGGGGTGATATGGACCTCGAGAAAGATATGCATATTAAACCGGGCGTAGATGAAGGACGAGAGGTCGGAATGTGTGGGGTATTCTTGATGACGACGACGATGTGAAAATCCGCCCGAAATACGTTGTAGGAGGAGAGAGGGAGAGAGAGCGAGTAAAGAAATCGAGCCCAAGTCGACGCGGTAAATCCAGCTCACAAGCGCCGAAGCCATGATTAAAATGCCTTAACAGGATCGCAAGGAACCGACCATGCATGCCGCCGCCGACGGAACCATCCATGGCCGATGATCAAAGAAGCAGAAACGTATCAGCCCGATTGCTGGCTTCCTCCTCTTCAAATCATCATGGCGTCCTGTTGGGCGGGGCTGGGCGCGGACTCCAAGCCACCCTCGTACGCCAGGGGGCCCCAGACACGCCAGTGCAGGATGCCGAGGTGGGCGAGGCGGATGGTCATGTCTTCAATGCCGGCCTCGTCGCGCGGCTCGCGGGGCTGCTCGCCCAGCGTCAAGCGCGACGACGGGTCGGGCCGGCGGCCGTGGCCGCCGACGCGACCGCCCGTGGCCTGCGAGTAGAGGGCGACGCACGACAGGTGCTTGAAGGCGCCCACGCGCTTGGCAAGATCGGCGAGCAGGCGGCGGTGGAAATGCTCCTCGACTTGACGGAACGTGTCGCAGGTGATGTCGGTCAGGCACGCGAGCAGCTGCTGCTCCAAGGTGGGGAGGAGCGACATGGGCGCGTTGGCGGCGCGGAGGATTTGCAGGGCCATGTTGCCGGCGAGGCCTTGCCACCTCTCGGCCGGGCTGCTGGTGAGCGGAGCCGTCTGCAGGAGGGCCCGCAGGGCGCCGTAGAGCTCCGAGGCCGACGACCGAGCGTCCGCGGGAGCATCCGGCTGCGTGAAGAAGAGGCCCGAGGACCGGGGCGACGACGCGTTGGAGCTGTGGTCGCTGAACGCGAGGCTCGACGGGCGCGAGGAGGCGCCGGCGGCCATGAAGTTGGGAAGCAGGCCCGACGAGCGGCTGTTGCGAGCGTCGTCGCCGACGTAGGAGGGGAGGCGGGAGCAGAGCTGGGAGACCCTCGACACACGCTCGAGGTCGTCGAACTTGCGCATGCAGATCTCGAGGCAGATGCTATCGTGCAGGTCGGAGCGGAGCTTGAGGATGCGGTCCTCGTCGAAGACGAAGGTGGGCGGGACGCCCTTGATGCTGGCCGACGGGAGCATCATGCGCGACAGGGCCTCGAAGAAGACGCTCATGTCGCCAAAGGCGTGCGCGTGGGGCGAGGGGGCCAGGGCGTAGCGGTGGTCGTACGAGTCGCGGGCGGCCTGGTACCAGGCGACGGCCTGGCGGATGCTGAGCTTCCCGGACTCGATCTTCTTGAGGAAGAAGCGCTGCTCGAAGTGGATGGTGTCCTCAATGAGGGCGGGGCGCAGGCACCGGATCTGGTGGTTGGCGACGTCGAGCTTCATGGCCTCAAGCACGTTGAGAAGGCTGCGCATGCCCTTGACGATCTCAGCCACGTCGTTGTTGCGGTTCCCGTTGCTCAGCTCGTTGCACATCTCGTCGACCCACTCGTCGCGCATCGGGGCGCAGTGCAGCTTGAGCAGGCCGGCCAGCCACGAAGCCACCTTCTCCATGTCGGCGACGCCGCGGTAGAACTGCTGCATGAGCAGCTCGACGTTGAGGCCCTCGTTGAGCATCTCGCGGTCGCGCTGCGGCACCAGCGTCTCGATGATCTCGCGGGCGGCCTTGAGCAGCGCCGGCAAGCACCAGTTGTCGCGGGGATACCTCGCCTCGAACGCCTCCCTGTCCATCACGAACATGACCAGCTGCTCGTACAGCGCGTTCCAGAACTGGTTCGCCTTCTCCTGTTTCCTCCGGCCCTTCTCGCCGTCCAGGTTGGGCCGAAAGTGCAGGTCGGGGTCAAAGTTAATGTCATGGCGCAGCTTGGGGTTGTGAACGATCTTTTGGACGTCGAGCTCGCTGAGGGTGGCCCGGGTCACCGGGGGTTCCAACAGGACGTTCGACGAGTTCCGGTGGTGGGGCGCTGGGGGGTGGATGGGCTGCTGGTCCGGGGCGGACGTGCATGCTGTGAGGTACTCGGCTTGCGGCCTGGGGTTGTTGGAGCAGGTCGAGGGGTTCCGGGATAGGCTCGGGGGCGAGGCGACGGCGCGGGCGTCTCGCTGGCTGGCACGGCTCTGGCTGAGCTTGCGCGACCCTCTCGGCAGGTCCTGAGGCGTTGACTGGGCTTCGGGAGCCGTCTCGGCTGGCGGGTTCCGCTTCTCGGGGGCTGGATCGGTAGGAATCGGCTCCTCCCCGGAGTCCTGTCTCCTGTGAGTCGACATGTGGCTCTCGATCCCCCCGCCGGCGCCTTGGTCGGCCATGGCGTCAGATGGTGCTTGATATCCGGGTCAGAATGCCGGAGCGTATGTTTGTGGAACGAGTCCACGGAACCAAGGTTCAGCTGGACGGCGTCGAGTCTCTAGGTAGGAAAGAAGGCGAGCTGAAGGGGCATTTTCCGGTCAGCACACGAGATTGGAAACCTCGACGGGGAGGGACAGGAAGGAAAACCAAGAGCGTGGGGGAGGGAATAAAATAAGCCGGCAAGTACCCAGGGGCGGGGCAAACAAAGCGGTGGGCAACACAGCTCGGCAGCGAGGTCTCGTGAGAGCGGCAAGCTGCATAAATCACCAAGCCCGGAGCCGACCTGTGTGGCCGGCCAGCAGGGAGAGGGAGAGAGGGGAGCGAGCCGAGGGAGTGAGGGGGGGGGGAGGTGGAGGCGGAGGTGGTCCGTGGGATTCGTGTAGAAGGGCGAACGGGAGAGAGAGAGAGAGAGCGAGAGAGAGAAAGATGCAGGGGCTGAGCGGCGACTTACCTGCAGGGCTTTTTGGGCCTTGTGGCCGGTTGTGTGCCGACCGTTGGGTGTCGGGGGACCGTCTGGGCCGTGAAAAGGAAACTGGACGAAGGAGCGTTGTGTTGTTATTGTTGTTGTTGTCAAAGGAGGTTTGGTTGGCGGTGTGGCCCGAAGTCTAAGTTTAAACAGGTAGGAGAAATTGAGACAAGCTGGGTCGAGTCGATCGAGTCCAGGAAACCGGGGGAGGGAATGCGTCGGGTGGTCCGAGGCTTTGATTTGGCGTCGGGGTGCCTATAGTGTCTGGTGTGTGTATGTGTGTGTGTGTGTGTGTGTGTGTGTGTGTGTGTGTGTGTGTGTGTGTGTGTGTGTGTGTGTGTGTGTGTGTGCGTGTGTGTGTGTGTCGCTTGTTGGGGAGGGGGGGGGGGGGTGTTGGCGTGTGATGCACAGACACACGAGGAACGACAAGCACAAGCAATGGAAGGGGGGCAAACAGCAACAAACGGCCTCTAGGATTTCCCAACCGAGGGACGGGAGAGAGGGACGCAGGAAAAGAGATGGATTACTTGGATCGGAACGAGGGAAAGGGAGGCAAGAGAGAGAGGGGGGGAAGCAAAACGAGCGGACTTGCTTCCGTGGTCCAGCGGCGCACTGCGACTTAATTATGGCATCGACGGCAAGGGACTCGCAAAGAAGCACCGAGCCACCTGAGCACGGATGGGTGCAAGGCATGGTGAGGCGTGTGGAGCGACGGGATGGCGAAAAAAGGAGTGAATTCGGAAAGCCGCCAGGGGGTGTCGTCGGGGGAAGGGGCGTGGCGTGCCTGAGCCGGGGGGCGTGAATGAAAGCGACACAAATCGAGATGGTGCCTGGCCAAGGCTGGCCTTCGCTCTCGCCTTTTGCCCATTTCTCCAACAAGTTTTGGATCATGGTTCTGCAAATTGGGCATGGCTTCCCTGTCTTTCCACTCTTGCCTTTGCTGGGGGGGGGGGGCGCGGCTGTCCCGTCCGGACTTGGCCTTGGCCATCGGAGGTGTGGGTCCCGTGTGGGCAGGGGAGGCAACCATACCCTTACTCGACAATAACGTGCATTTGTGCTACCTTCAGTGGGAGCCGGGCCTCGGGTGGGTCGAGCGAGCGAGGGATAGTGTGGATGTCCATTCAGCGTTGTTGGGTGGTGTTTTCGGCTGCTGCTGCTGCTGCATCAACAACACATGTCCCAACACGCAAAAGCAGCATCCTGATTCCTCTTTTGCCATGGCATACGCTACGCCACCTACCTACCTAGGTACCTACCTAGGTACCACCTTTGGGTCCCAAGAACCCTAGGGGAAGACGTGAAAGCGCGGAGGATCGCCATCAAAACCTGATGGAAAGCTGCATGGCCGTTTGGGCATCGACCCTCTCTCTCTTCTCTCCATTGTCCACCTGACACATTGCTGCTGCTTCTGCTGCTGCAGTAGTCGACAAAACAACGACGAGCCACAAACTCACACATGGACGACGGACCCCACGGGACGACGCACAGAAAGCATCGCCGGCCGGCCAGCCAGCCAGCCAGAACCCAGGGATCCGAAGCCAACAAAACAAAAGTCCGCCCCAGACTTCCCCCACCCGAACGCCGACGTCCTGTGCCACCCAGCAACGGGACCCCGGAGGAGCCGCAACGCCGCAGTCATCCAGCATCGGGTTTGATGCTGCTGCTGCTGCTGCAGCTACTAGTTATTAGTGTGCACATGGCGAGCTGCTGCCGTTGCTGCTGCCAGGCAGCTCCACACTTTGCCGCCGCTCGGGCATGGTATGGAGCTGGCTCGCTGACACTGCCTCGCCTCATGGCCCGAAACAGGTGGAACAGATGGCAAGACAACAAGGCCGTGGGTGGTTTCCGTTTTCCGCTGCCTCCATTCCCGGACAGTACCGTAATTACACGGTACGTACCAGTCAGCCGGGCCCTCGAGCGTGCGTGCCTACATAGGTGAGGTCATGTGCGCTCGAAACGAGGCACCGTCGCATCGAACCTGGCCTGACGCTTCGATGGTACCGGTGATTACCACCGGCAGTAGTGATGCCACCACGGTCGGGGAAATGCTGTCTTGTTCTGTTGCGCTTGGTGAGAGATTCCAGAAGGGGGCCCTGGATAGAGCCAGCTCGGCTGAGTCAAGCATATGCGTATGTACCTGATCAAATCCATGGCGTGTCGTGTGGAATGAGCAGATACCGTACCCACCCTCTCCCCTCCCCCCCTCCCCCCCGCCCTTCAATTCCAACCTCACCGCGGTCAGCTTGCGTGGTAGTTGGCCGGTCACCGAGGCCCGGCCGGCATGCGGGCTCCATCCACACGGCATCCATTGCAATCCACCCCATCATCCACCACATCCACCACATCCACCACATCCACCACATCCACCACATCCACCCTCGTATATGTATGTTGAATGCACGACAGCCGCTACACCCCCTACGATGTACACAGCAGGCGGAGTCAGCCGTCCCTACGATCTGGGATTCCGCCGCTGCTCTTATCTTGGAGCTCCAGGCCACGAGGCCGGCGACTGTTGCCGCGTGTCATGGCCCAGGCAACCCTGAACAAACACCGTCTTGAGATATTCCTGGTTTACAAGCCCACTCCCCTCTCTTCAATTGCCCGTTTGGGTGAAACCACCGGCATCCATGTCCGGCGGAGCAACCATCGAAAGGTTGAGGCAACGCATGCCCGCGGCGTTGCCCCAGGCATCATGAAACACCCTGACGACGGCCATCGGTCACAACATGGCGAGAGGGGGGGGGTGGAGGGGGGGCAGTTCCCTTACGTCAGGGCGGGTAGAGCAAGCGGGCCTTTGAGGGAGGGGGAGGATTGCGTGAGAACGCCGCCGCCGCCGCCGCATCCCGCGATCCTTCTGAGCAACGTCGAGGGCATATTTGGGGCAAAGCGGGAATGAGGGAAGGCGCCGTACCTAGGTAGCCGGCACGGATTGGACGGCATCCATGTCGGCGAGAGCAGGAGATTTGGGGGTTCGATCCTCCCTCCGATCGCGCCTTGTCCTTGTGTGTTGAGCTCCTCTCCGGCGATGCCCATGCTCTGCGCTTGCAGGGAGAAGTGACCTTACATAGATGGAAAACCAGGAAGAGGAATCGCCATGTCGCTCGCATGTCTTGAGTTCCCGATGCAAGGGAATGGCAAATGTCGATGGTGGGGGGGTTTGTCGGGCTCCCCCTGCGGATTGATATCCCATTACCCCCACACCCCGGGAAATGCGATCGGCCGTTGTTGCGAATATCAGCATCAAACTCGGATCTAGCATAGCTCCAGCGGCGCCCGATTCCCTGGAGGTGCACGGGACAGACAAACCACTACGTACTTGGACGTACAAGACAATCCGTTTTGGCCCGATGTGGATGGCATGACATAGGAACACACACCCGTGGACGCTTCGTCCCGAAGTCCCCATTTCATTTACTGCGTACTGTATAGTACACGCCACGGAGACCCGGCGCGGCTTCGTATCCGCATCATGACGTGCTACGTCCGGCCGGCGGTCCTTGTCAAGGCATGCTCAGCAATCTGCCGCCCGTTGAAAAAGCAGGGACAAAAAGAAACAAGCGCCAAAACCAAGACGCCTGGGCCTTTTTGGGAGCGAAGATGAAGAGCTGCAGACCCGGAGGAGGCGCGGCGACCCCTCCCTGCTGCAGCATTAGGTCGTCCAAGCGCAAGGGCCGGGCTGAGAGGTCCATGGGCGACTCGCCCGCCGTGACGAGCAGAAAGCAAAACCTCACCATTCCAAGGAAAGGTTGGCCAACCGCACCCGCACCCACGCCCGCGGGGATGGGAACGCCTTCATCAAGGGGGAGGGACAAGGGGGAGGGGACGCCAGCGCCGGTCACGCACACATACATATATTGCGTTCACGCACGCATCAAAACCCGCGCTCCCGCGCACAAGCACCCACGTGAACACGACACGCGGGCGCCGACTGACCGATCTGAGCCCGCGATGGGTGGAATTTGCATGATGAGAGACCCTACGAGCAGGTCAGCTCAGGGACGGCAGGGACGGCAAGGACGGCAGAGACAGCAGAGACAGCAGAGACAGCAGAGACGGCAGGGTTGGCGAACAAGGGGTCCGGGGAATGGATCGCCCCGATTGCCAAACTCGTCGAATTGGCTTCCGTATCGGGCTTGGAGGGCGCTCATGGTGCCTGAGCACAGGTTCCAGAGGACTGGATTCTGCATTTCTTTTTTTTCTTTCTTCTCCACCTGAGCTGTGGCTGTTGGGTTGGAGATGCATCCTTTTGGTTTTTTTTTTTTTTTTTTTGCCTCTCTCTCTCTCTCTCCCCAGCTCGCAACCTCGGGTCGTCGGCGACCTCGAGGAGGGTCCCGAGCAGATGCTCCGTCCGAGCCCCGTTGAACAATTGGCGGATCCGCAGACAACGGGAGAGTCCGCCGCGCCTCCGCTTCTGTTCGTCAGTTAACCGCGGCGTTAAACGCGAAGGCCGCTGCTGGGGATGGGACTGTTGTAGGTTTTTTTTTTTTTTTTTCTTTTCGCGCGATGTGGATATGGAAACGGACGGGTATGTCCGCGGCCATGTGGACGGCGGCCGCGGGGGATCCCAGCTTGGTAGCCATCAGGTCGTCGTGTTGAAAGGGGAGGGGGGGGGTGGGCAGTTCAGCACGACTGGAGCCAAAACCATTAGCCTCGCTGCCGCTGCGCGAAAAATTGGCAAAATCCCTCGGCAATTGATCAGAGAGTCATGGCCGCTGGAACTGTGGCAAACGATGGCGCTGTGGCGCAGAGCCTGGGCTCGGCTCGGTCGGTGACCTACATAGGTAGTACATACTCTAGGCACATGCGCTACGCTACGCTACTGCGGTACCTTTTCGCTTGGCCGAATGCAACTCAGCCCCCGGCGCTCTTCGTCGACGGCCCGAGAGCCATCTTCGGCGTTCAGCTTGGATGTCTGGTGTGCCCGGAGCGAGATTGGGATCTCGAACCTCGACGGTGGTGAGGTCATCACCCCCACTCACCGAGACCCCCCCCGCCCCCCGGGTCCCCGGGCCCCCGGGGGTCCCATCCGACCGGAAGAGGGCCCGAGATTGATGGTGACCAAACGGGCGGAACCAGATCCCAGCTGGGTTGCCATGTGGCTCGTGGGGCCACATGGTCGCGAGATTTGTTGCTGACCATTGGCGACAAAAACTCAATCCCTCGGGATTGGCAGACTCTGCACGGGAGGGCCGCACACGGGAGGTGGTGGCGAGCGGTGGTGGGCTTGGACTGAGATTACGGATAGTTATAGTACACTCAACCTTGACGTTCTTGTTGCTGCGTAATCCATGGATACGATCGTCACTGGTACTCCATAACTACTCTACTCCGAACGCACACGACATTCTCTCATGCCACCCTACTTGCGCAGCACACAGAATGTACGCGTACGCGGTAGCTAAGCATGCACAACCATGTCACGTTCACTGGTTCACTGGTTCACTGGTTGCCCAGGCCGGCCTGCTCGGGGAGCGCTTCGTGAAGTCCAAGTTGGGGTGACGAAAGGGGGGATCACGGATCCGGAGGTTTGAAGGGAGAGGGGGGGGGGGGAGAACGGGAAAGCAAGACATTTGATAAACGTTAAACAAAAAGAAAGGAATGTCTCAGGGTTGAGTTCGGGGGGTTGGGGGAGGAGTTCGACCCGGGATATTGGCCGCTCACAACAACCTTGGAAGAGGCGACATGGAAATGACTTCCTAACTCGGGAGCTGTGCTGCATTCCAGGCCCAAGCGTGGGGGGAGGGGAGGGGAGGACGGTCTCGCCGTTGACGCCGAACACGAAAGTCGCCATCCAATCCACCGCAATCACAGAAGGCTCCCGAGTTTCTCGTTCCTCAAGCCGCGCATCCGGCATCCACCACAATGGGACGACGGGTTGGGGCTGGGGGTGGCGGACCGACAACGCAATGGGTTAGGTACAATGGGTTCTGCAATGCAGTTTCATACCTTTTTTGTTTTTTTTTTTTTTTTTTTTTGGTGTAATTTTTTTCCACTTCCCGTGGCGCCCCAAAGAGACTTGTAACGTTGCCATGCAGCGCACCCAATGCATGTCGAGAATGCTTGCTGGCGCCGATTGGACTCCGTCTCCGGCCCTCCGAAGTGCCGAACCGGCCGGTGCCGCGGTGCGGCGAGAGCGCCTCGGGACCGCCGATCTCTGCCACACCGCCCGCTATTTCAACGCCTCTCCGTGGCTCTGACGCTCCATGACATGCCTCCGTGCCTATCCATATTTCCCTGACTCTTGAGAAGCAATTCAACCACCTGCACAGGCTCCCAGGGAGCCTGCGCAGCACGGGCGGCCTGCTCGTGGGCGTGTAAGCCGTTGCACAACCCCTGCGGTGCGAGTCATGGGGTCATAAGGATCGAGTCTTCTGAGACAGGCATGCATGCAATCACGGCAAAGCGACGGCCCGAGCCATGTTAAATTTGGTTACGACTCGCCGGCTCGCATCAGATAGTAGTACGCGCCCACAGCGCTTCCGAACGCAAGCACCCCGACCAACACACAGGCAGGGCCCGATGGATGGATGGATGGCCGCAAGACATCGACCGGAGGCTCCCAAACATGACTGCGTGCTGGCTGTCAGCTTGCGACTCGCTCACCACCGGATGACCTCTCGGGAAGCAACACCAGCAGATAGTTCAACGAACGAGCGCGCTCTGCACGGTCATGTCTTGTCTGACGAGGGCGAGGCCTGGCAAACTCGCTTGTCGCTGCACGGTTGCGCCGCCATCTCTGCGTCTTTCGCCCCCCCCCCCCCCCCCCCCCCTGATCTGATGTGCTGGTTGTCTTGTTTTCATGCGCTCTTGGGCGCGCTAAAAGCCTCTGGAGATTCTCAAACCCCTCTTGCCACCATCGCGCCCACACGCGCCCACGGCCTGCCTGCAGTGAAACCCGATGGAACCTCTCCACACGCAACCTCGCCTCGCAAGACTCTCCGCTGGCTCCGAACACAAGCGCGGCTTCGTGCAGTGGTAGGACCCTTTCGCCTATAGTACAAGTACGGTCGCTTCCGTGGATGACGAAGGGTGGCTGGCCGACAGACAGGCGCAGAGCCCATTTCGCGCATGAAACTCGTCAGATTGCAACCACCAGATGGAAAAAAGGCCATGGCTTCAACCATGTAACGTCAAACGGCCCGCCGGCCTCGGAGACCCTCATCCACCTTGGGCTCGCGCGCCAGCGCTAGGGCGTTCTTCAGCGTCCACGCTGAACAGGTGGGGGGCCGGAAGCCTCCAGGGACCGGCGGAGGCACCTCCGCTGTGTTTCATCTCGAGATCCCCACGTCACCCCCGGGCGTTTCAGAAGCTTCCAACGGCCTTCCCTGGCCGAATCTCAACCACCACACCGCTCCGATCGGCCTGTCCGGCACGAAGACGGCACATCACGCAGCCAAAACCCGTGTCCAAGAATAACCTGCGATCCGGGGTCACCAGACTATTTTTTTTCTCCGCGTCCAGGCTTCATGCATAACCAATCCGTCGTGCCATGGCCACCGGCCAAAAGAGCCGGATGCAGGCCCTGCTCAGCAGCCATCCATCCATCCATCCTTCTACCCATCCAGAGGGAGCTGGCCCGCGACGACAAGAACCAGGGACGGACAGGACGCGGGATCTTCACCCACCCGCAGTGATGCGGCAAACGGGACAGCCAACCGCTGTGCTTCGGTCCAGGGGCCGGTTGTTGTCAGTGAAACAGAGAGTCGTCATCCGCAGCCGTGCGGGACGGGCTCGTTGGATGGCCCCGGCCTCTTAGCGCAGCTTCAAGCATTGGCGCATCCGAACGGCAGCATGCACAATGCCTTCTCGTTGCTTTTTGCTTGCTTTTTGGTCCCCCCCCTCCGTCAATCAAAGCTGCAGCCTGCACGGCGTTCGGCCAGCGTCGACAAAGCCATGTCCGACCGAACACCAACCTGTTTTGGTAGGATGCCTATAGTCGTAGCAGGCTACTAACTCCCCCACGCCACACACGTGCATGGACAGTCTAGTCCAATGCTGCATGGCTGCATCCTGCACGCACTCAGCCAGGCGAGGCAACCCAGCCGCCATCCTTACGCCTCTGGGGCGTGGTGCGCCCGAGGGCGAGCGGGCTTGAGGTAGCCAAAATTCCTTGAGGCAGCCTTGTCTGCGACGTAATAATGGGCTTGTTATCGACCCGGAGGCATATTACTTACATGATTACCTCATGATGCAGAGGAAGAAGCCATTGCGGGCCTCAGTTTCCAACAGAGCCCCCCTTGTCCACGAACAACCACCCATGGCTATCCTCTTTGGCGTTATGTAACAAGCAAGCAGCGTGCCTGTGGTGAAGAAAAAAAAACAGGGAGTGGATGGATGGATGGATTTCGTA
The DNA here is from genome assembly GCF_042764415.1 of Remersonia thermophila. Lineage (NCBI taxonomy): Eukaryota > Fungi > Ascomycota > Sordariomycetes > Sordariales > Chaetomiaceae > Remersonia > Remersonia thermophila. Next base: position 459,886 of record NC_092222.1, read on the forward strand.
GCACGCCTCGAGCCTCGAGCCCCATCCCCCATCTCCGGCCTCTCCGGCGTGGTGTCCCGAGTGTACCACGCATGCACAGCCGTGGTCGCGGCTCCGTCTCGACCGAACGCCTCCGTGCTACCTACAAGCAGGAAGAGGTGCGCTGCAAGCCGTGCTGGCCGGGTCGAGAACCGGTGTCGGGGGGCGCCGCGGTGCTGTTATTGTTGGTGGTGTTGGAATGGCTGTGGTCGCTGTTGGCGGTGATCTGTCGTCCCTGTTCCAGTGATCCGGGTATTTGGACTTGAACGTGTTTTTCATGGAACTATAACGTTGGCTCTTGGGGGCTTGGATCTGCGTTGCCCTCGGTGGACTGCGATGCCGATGTCAATGGGCATTACCGGGCTCATGGTATCCGTCTATACGGCCTGGCTGTTCCGAGGATGGGCATCTAGAGTCTCGCAAGGCGTGGAAAACCCCGTCATCTCCCGCCGGGGGACGGATGTGTGAAGAGAGGGAGAAGACCATCTCCGAACGTCTATACCAAACCTCCCTGCTTGCCCCTGGAACCTTGGTAGCCCAACGCGGCCAGAAGCCCTGCTGGAATCAGACGTATCGCCGCAGCCAAAGAGTATCCGTCGCCCTAAGCGCTTTCTGCTTACATGTTCTACTCATCCCTTTCTTCTCGGTGACGATCGGCATGTTCACCCAGGACAACGGGATCGCGTCCCCAAGCAAGATCGTTTCCAGCTGGGGCATGTCTGCCGAAAGAGGAGAGGTTGACAGAGCAGGAGAATGGAAAATCTGCTCTCCTTGTCTCCTCGTTTCTCTCTCTCTCTCTCTCTCTCTCTCTCTCTCTCTCTCTCTCTCTCTCTCTCTCTCTCTCTCATCCGAGTGCCTCTGGGGAGCTCACTCAACCAGCACGTTATCGTCTCTTTCCGCCGTCGACTCCAGCGGTTTTCCTGGCTCTGAGCACCTCTACAACACGACCCTGCCGAGCTCGGTTCCATATTATAGACAACAAAACAAAGACGTAGCTACTGCTTCCTAGACCTTCTGGTCTGCGCCAGACGTGAGATTTCGCTCCGAACGAGCCACGTAGTGTCCTGGCTGATGTGTCCGGTGCCGGCAATGAGCTGAACGGCTAGGTCTCGGAAAACATCTTATTTCTCCCCCAGCCACGGCTTGAGCTCTTGTCAAGCTTCTCTTGGCCCTCCGTTTGACGCTAGATCTCATCAAACAACCTTGGGACAGCCGATCATGCCTACCGACGCAACGACTGTGAGGCCAGACCAGCTTCCGCGGGCCGATATCCCCGGATCATCAGAGCGACGGGCCCCATCGAGTGATCAACAGGCTCCCATCTATCGATGGAGGGCCCATTTCTAGGCGCCGTACCTAGCCCAGGCGGAGCCCGGAAGCCGTGTCGAATGCGGCTGAGCGGCTCTACTTAGGTATGATCACGGCCCGAACGGAGCAATCATGAAGTTCGGCAGTTTGTGTCTCCCACCCCTTCCCGCGGCGAGGCTGCCGAGACACGCATGCGGTGCCTGGCCTTGTCCGCAAAGAAAGCCTGCCTGCCCGGGAGGGTGGTGGGAGCGGCAGGTTGAGCTTCATCGCGTACTACTAATTAACCCCCCCTCCCCCCTCCCCTATGGGCCTCAGACAGCATCTGGCCATGGCTCCGCCTGCGACCTACTATACAGAGAAGAGAGCAGAGAGACCTCCCAATCTCCGAGCCAACGCCCACACCCACACGCGGCATCGACGTGGAGCCCACCCCCCGTGGCCCGAACAGGTCTCCCTGGATCCGGTACCCCAGGGATATCTTCAACCTGGGATGCCAAAAAGACAAAAAGACGGAGAGCGTCCTCGGGTCGCCGCCGTCGTGATCCAAAGAGAGCGAACCGCTGTCTCCCCCCCCCGGGACACACACCGGCGCCACGGACGCTCTCGCCACAGAAACCAGGGACGGGCTCTGGCGACCGAGACCGGAACTACTCCTGCGGCCAAGGCCGAGACTATTGGTGATCGACGCCATATCCACGCCCTCCCTCTGGACGACTCGGCGGCCGCTCCCCTCCTCCCCCCCGCCGCAAACAAACAAACAAACAATCAAACAAAAAAAGAAGCAGAGGCCGTTGCGGCGTATCATAATCATCCTCATCCTCACCACTACCACCACCACCACTCACCACCGCCGCCGCCGCCGCTGCTGCTTCGAATAGGATGGGTCCGGATGAGATGGGACGAGACGGCATGGAATGGGACCGGTCCCTGGCCCGTTAAGACGGATTGGCAGTCTACGCGAGACACGCGTCGCCGTTGCGAGCTGGACACGCGGGCGCCGCCCGACCCCCGGGCCCCACGGGCAGCGCACCCGAGGCACGTCAAAACGTTGCGCCAGGGGCTTGCCTTGCCAAAAAAAAAAGTAGAGGTTTCATGGCCTTTTTCTTTTTCTTAGTGGTGGTGGGGGGGGGGGAGGGCGGAGGGTCGCGGCATCGCATGTGATGCGCGGTACGAAGTAACGTTACCACCACAGCAGGCCACCACAGCACGGCAAGCAGATTGGGTCAGTACCTACGCGGTATTATAGTATGTGCTCCATGTACTTACACGCGGTTTGGCGTGGCTGGGGGAGCACACCGACGACTGTTGTGAGGCCGTTAGGGAAGGGAAGGGGAGGGTGAAAATCATCATCATCATCATGATCCTATGCTCTCCTGGGAGGATGGGAGATTGGAGGCCTGAAGAACTCGGGAAACTGATCGTGCTACCGGCTGTTGTTCTTTGAGACACGGACGACACAGCTGGCGCTGGCAATGGGAGACACAGAGGATGCTGCAGATGGGCTGCTGGAAGAGCGCTCTTGGAGCAGAGGACACTCTCTCCGACATGCCGTTCGCAGACCACATCCTATGTATGTCTCTAAGCCCGTCAGAAACGAGGTCCCCTAAGGCCATTCCCTGGTCAGAGTTGAAACCATACGCTCGTCGAAACAGAGAAGTTGCCGTCATACGTCACACGTTCCATCACACTTCCCCCATCTAAGGTTTGAGGTATCAGTAAATAGAGCACGCAAGCCAGAGGCACCGGAGAAGCCTGCGTCATAGTGGCTTCTTTCTGCACGTTCCACCCCGAAAGTACCATATATATAGATATATATCTAGCCTACCAATCTATCTAACCCAATCTCCAGGCCCTGCCATAGTTATGGAGAAAGAAGCGTGGAAACGAGAAACGACCGGGGGCCATGGACCGCCAGAGTCTCACGCTCCATCATGAACCTTGGGTATTCCCGTTTCAATCTTCGACGAGCGAACATACATACATCTTCCCATGCCAGAAGAAGAGAAAAGGAAGGGTATATAGGTCCCCTGAAAATCAAAGCAAAACACCAGCTCCAAGACAAGATCCGCCACCACACCACACGAGAAGAACAAAACGGTAACTAAAAGGGGAGTAAGAAAATCGGAAAGGCGTTCACAGAGAATAAAAAAAAAAACGCCGACGAGAGAAAACAAACAATTCCAATCCAATCATACCGTCATCATCTCGTCCGGTTTCATCGCCCACAGCGAAGAATTACGTAAGCACATCGTCGTCGCCGCCGTCGTCTTTCCTCTCCCCCCCCAAGCTGACAGGCACTTGGATGATCCAAGGGGGCGGGGGCAAGCCATCCCCCAGGTTAGGGCGACTTGGACTTCGACAACGACGCGTGCTACCTGGTAGGCGTGGTAGGCGAGAGCAATCCCCTGTTCAAGGCTGCCGCGGCGGCGTTGGGCCCGGGCGTGCTCAGGCCCTGCTGCTGCCTCTTGAGCGCGCGCAGTTCCTCCTCGGCCTTGCGGCGTTTGGCTTGTTCCTCCTGTAGCAAAGCAAGACAAGCAACGGTTAGTTAGCCCGTTTTACACCAAAGCGCGCCGCAGCACCACCACCACCACCGGTAAGGGCGGGAGGGCAAAGCAAGACAGAGGATAATGCGAAAACTCACCCTTAATTCCTCCTGGAACTTCCTCCTCTCCTCCTTCATCACCCCGCGGAACTGCTCGCTCAGCATGCTCGCGCCCGCGCTCCGCCCGCCGGCCGCCGCGGCGCCCGCGGCGCCGGCGCCGGGGGCCGCGCCCTTGGCTCCGTTGAGCTTGACCGCGTCCAGCTCCTCCTGGCACTTTTCGAGCCTCTTCTTGAGCCCCTCCACCTCCCTCTCCATCTCCTCCTTCTGCGCGACCGCGTCGTCGAGGCGGCCCTCGAGCTCCATCCGCTCGCGCTCCGCCGCGATGCTCTCCTTGGTCACCTCCTCGAGGTCGCGGAGCGCGCTCTCCAGCTCCAGTCGCAGCTTGCTCACCTGGTTGTTGAGCTCCTCGTTGGCCTGGCTCTGCCCGGCGGCGGCGGCGGCCGCCGCCGCCTCGGCGGCGCGCTGCTTGCGCGAGCCGTACGCGCCGTCGAGCTCCGCCTTGGCGAACGCCACCTCGGTCTTGAGCTCGACCACCATGGTGTTGAGGCTGTCGAGCTCCTCGTCCTTGGCCTTGAGCTCCTTGCGGAGCCGGGTCTCGGCGGCCTCGGCGTCGTGGAGCTTGGACTGGAGCTCGGCGATCTGGCCGCCCAGCTGCGCGCGCGCGGCGGTGGCCTCGGAGAGCTGGGCCTGGGCGCTCTGGACCTCGGCCTCGAGGGCGGCGATGCGGGCCTGCCGCTCGGCGAGCTGCGCCTGCGTGGCCTTGGAGGAGGAAGCGGCGGCGGCTTCGTTGGCGGCGGTGGTTTTCTGGAGGGTGTCCAGGTCCGCGAGGGCCTGGCGGAGCTGGACCTGGGCGTCGCGGGCGGCAGCCTCGGCCTCGTCGAGGAGGATGTTGGTGCGTTCGAGCTCCTCCGTCTTGGCTTGCAGCTCGCGGTCCTTTTCCGACTCGGAGCGGTTGTTGAGCTCGCGCTGCTGGCGGATCTGGCGCTGGAGGATATACTTTTGCTCGCGCAACGACGTGGCCTGGGCGTAGAGGCGCTGCACCTTGGCCGAGAAGGCCTGCAGGGAGTAGGGCTCGCGCGTGTAGCCGTCGAGCTCGTTGCTCGAAAGGTCTTCCTCGTCGTCGCCGCCCTGGCCCAGGGCGCGGGCTTGCCGGCGCTCGGCCCTCTGCTGCTCGAGCTCGGCCTCGCCGGTTTGGATGATCTCCCAGAGGCCCATGAGCACGGCATCCACCTGGTCGACGCTCTGCTTCGCGGCCGAGGCCGTCGACGACTGCTCGATGGCGCGCGAGAGCTCGTCGCCGACCGTGTCGAGGGCCTCCTCGAGGTAGCCGAGCTGATCCTCGAGGCTGTCGCCCTCGGGGGCGCGCATGGTCGAGCCCGCCTGCTCGAGCACGCTCTGAACCTGGCGAGCGACGCCCTGGACGCGCGCGGCAGCCTGGCTGAGCGAGGCCGCCGCGGCCTCGGCCTCCCTGGACGCTTCGCCGCCCGTGGCCTGCTGCTCCTCCGTGACCGCCAGGATGCCCTGCTTGAGGAAGTCGAGCTGGTTCGTGAGCGACTCGGCGGCGTCGGATGCCGCCGGGGGCACCTCGGAGGCGCCGTGGCCGTCGGGGTTGAAGGCGACCAGCACGTCGCGGAGCTTCTGGTTCAGCGCCTGCAGGTTGGCCGCCGCGTTGGACATGGCGCTTTGCTGCTGGGCCGCCTGGGCGCGCAAGGCCTCGGTCTCGACGGTCACCTGCTGCTCGATGGCGCGCATGCGAGCGTCGGCGTCCTGGATGCGGGCCTTCTCGCCCTGCAGGCGGGCGATTTCGTCCATGGCGCGCTCGCGGTCCTCGCGCAGCTGGCTGTCCTCCTCAGACAGGCGAGCCAGCTCGTCCTTGAGCTGCTGCTCGGCCAGCTTGAGCTGGATGTTCTCCTCGAGGATGCGCTCGTTCTCCTCGCGGATCTTGTCGAGCTCCTCGCGGAGCTCGCGCAGCTGGGCGTTCTGCTCGCGGATGGGCGACTTCATGGGGATCTCGATGGTGTCCTTGCGGGGGCGCGGGCCGCGATTGGCGGCGGCCTGCGAAGGGTTGAGGGGGAGGTACAGGCCGCGGTCGAAGTTGAGGTCGTCGCCGGGGAACTCGACGCTGTTGCGGGCGTTGGTGTAGGTGTAGAGGCTCTCCGGGCTGCCCGGGATGCCGTTCATCATCATGGGGGGCGCGCCGGCGGGCGGCTGGCCCGACTTCTTGGAGGAGGCGCGGTGGGTGAGCTGCAGGATGCCGGCGGTGTGCTCGAGGAGGCGTCGCTGGGGCTCCATGAGACGCTTCTCGAGGGTGAAGAGCTCGGTGGCGAGCTCCTCGCAGCGGCGCTCGCAGGCCAGCTTCTCCATCTCGGCCTCCTTGGCCGAGTCGCTGAGGCGGTTGCTCAGCAGGCTGCGGCGCTTGGCGTCGGCCTTGGGAGGGGCGTAGAGACGGGCCATGGAGACGGCGGCGTCGCGGTACTTGGACTGGATGGCCAGGTTGGCGCGGGCCTGCTCGACGCGCAGCGTGAGGGATTGGACCTGCTTCTTGAGGCTGTCCACTTCCTCCTGCGACAGGATCTCGTACGCCTTGCTGTCGGAGAGGGCCGTCTCGGTGAGCAGGTGGACCTGGATCGGGTCCTTGAGGTCGACCAGGGGAGAGCTCTGCGGACGGGTTTCGTTCATCTGAGAGAGGGGGGGGGGGGGGGGGTGGTTAGCGACAGCCCTGGGAGAGCCGAAGGGGTGCCGTAGAGCCGTAGAGCGGCAGGGCCGCAGAGCTACGTACCGGGTTGTATCTTGGGCGGTCCTGCTGGAAGCCAGAGAGGATGTCCTTCCGGTAGCCCTCGACGAGGGCCTTTCCGGAGGGCATGGCGGCAGGAGGTCCCCCGGGAAGAGGAGCCCGGTCTGGCGAGCCGGGATTCGGTCTTGGGGGTGTCGCTCCTCCGACAGGGCCGCCTAACCTCGTGGGAGCGCCGTTCATTCTGGGTTGCGTCGCGGGGGGGTTCAAAGCTGGCGATGGTTCGGCCCAGGGAGCATCATCCGAGATGTTGAGAGAGGGACCGAGAGCGTCGAGGGATTCGGAACGGTTCCGAGCACCGTGGCTATGCTGCCATGCGAGGCACCGAGAGAGGAGCTCACTGTTTCCGGACCGAGGGCGATTTCGTCCGTCGTGGCTGTTCGTGTCGTTCGTGTTGCTCGTGCGGACCGGGCAGCCAACGCCGTCAGGTGACTGTCGCACGCACCTTTTGTCCAAGGACCGAGAAGAGGGTCCGTTCCGTCGGTCGCAGAATCGAGGGGCCAGGGGCCGAACCAGCAAGCGCCTTGGGTTTGCGACGAGGCACTGGTGTTTGCGACTGGGGGACAGACACCGACGACGGCAGGACCTGGGATGGACTCGAACAACCGACGGACACCAGCAAAGCCTCGGTTCCCGAGGGGTATCGAGCGAAGTGCACGCGAGAGGGAGAAAAGAGACAGGGAAGAGCAGATGCGACGCGAGCCAAAAAGGGAGAGAGATGATCGTGAACCAAGTGGATCTTGAATCCCTGAAAGGTGACGCTCAAAGCAGCGAAGCGCCAGCCCAAGGAAGCTTGGGGACGTGGGTAAAAGGACCGGGGAGAGAACAGAGTCGAGCAGGGGTTGTCTCAGCCCAAAGCTGCGGGTTAAAATTGGATGCAAGGTACATGCGACCCTCTTCGGCCTGCAAAAAACACCGAGTCAACTTTTGTGATGTTTCGTTGTGTTCAGCCAAACAACAAGGGAAAGGAGGGGGAAAAAATGATGAAAAGACCAAGATTGTACACACCTTACATAGGGAAGGGTGAGACGGGGACTTGGCTTAGGTAAGGTACGTGATTGCCCTGTCATCAGGCATTTCATGCGTTTCAATGTGCAGACGTCAGAAGCCAACAATACGAAATCAAATGCTAGGATAGCGCTGTATGTACGGTAGTAAGATACCCGAGCTTACATACACGCCGGTCCCTTCCACTGACAATTTCCCTATGTACCTACCTACCTTCCATACGTACTACGCAGTATATACTGGTGGTACACTTGCAGCACTTGCAGCTGCATCTTCCGATCCCCCTGAGCCCCAGTAGGTTGTTGGGGCCAGGTAGGTTGGGGCCTAGCATAACCTGGAAGCTAACGCACCTAGGTACTGTGTACATACTGCGTATGGTACTAGGTATACGCAGTACTGTGTACAGGTGCGCAAGACACCGAGGGTACCATGCTTTGTAGCTGGGGCCCGCTGTGGCATGGGATTCCCGCACTGTGGCACCCGTGCTCAGGTCTGCCGGGATCCCGGGCTGGCTTTTTATTTGCTCAGGCTCAGCCGATCCAGCACGCCGGGTTAGCATCTGAGCATCTGAGCTCCGAGGCTAACCAGCGAATGACGCGCCAACAAGATCGGGCTGGGAGGGGGAGGGGCTGAGAGTGCTCCGTGCATTAGGGCGTTATCGCTCAAACGACACCCGGTGCACACTAACATGCCCTCGATTTCCACAGTGTCGTTATCCCGTGTTCAGTAGAGGTGGCTAAGGTACAAGACAGCTCAGTAACACGACTTCTTCAGGTCGTACTGGGCTCCCAACGCAACGCTAGGCTGCGGCTGTGCGTGCGTGCGTGCGTGTGTGTATTCGTATGGCAGCCATGACCGAACACCTGCGGTGGAATGCTGATGAGGAGCCCGTGGTATCGCCGCGGTACGGTTGATTCGCCGTGTTTGCACCTCATGGCGGTGGCGCAGGCCTCCCTCAGGTCGGACACGGCCGCATCATGAGGTCCACGTATCCTTAGGACAAAGGTTCACGACAGGACGGAACAGAACGGGAACCATGCCGGTAGTCGGAGAAACACCCCCTTGTGATCGATCGTGAAACAAAAAGCACGTTGGGCACTGGTAGACGGCGGTGAATGAGCTCTTGCCATGGGGAGAAAGAGAGAGAGAGAGAGAGAGAGCCCGGCATGCAAAACCACCCACTCCCAGACCAATCTCCGCATTCCCACCCTAGTTTTCTCCTCTCTCAAAATGCCCCGCGAACTTCATCCAGCAGCTGCTGCCCCATCGTCCTCCTCCTACTCGCCTCAGCCCCGGCCTGCTGTTGCTGTTGCTGCTGCTGCAGCCCCGACGCGGTCGCTCCCGTCGACGCCCCTTCGCTCTCCAGTCGCCGCCGCATGCCCTCGAACCGGTCGCTGCCGCCGCTCTTGACGCTCCGCATGCCGACGACCCAGCCCGGCACCCGCCAGCGCGTCAGGGCCCCCGGGATCAGCTCGCTGCGCCACGCCTGCCCGACAAGCCACCCGACCGCGGCGCCCAGCAGCGAGCCCGGCCACTGGAAGAGCGCAAGCTGCAGCGCCATGAGGTACTTGGTCGACTTGTCGGAGAAGACGAGCCCGGCGACGTCCTCGGCGCTGTTGCCGCCGCCGCCGCCGCCGGTCCGGGACGGCGGCGGGCCGGTGGAGAGGGCTACCTTGTACTGGTAGATGTGCGGCACCATGGCGTGGTACTGCGCCAGGATGGCAAAGATGATGGGCGTCGGCCCGGCAGGGAGAAAGTCAAAGACGCCCCAGGTCAGCGGCCGGAACACGGCCGTGAGCAGGACCGGCGGGAGGATGGAGGTGAGCATGCCCGTGACCAGCACGAACGACTTTGGGAGGGGACGGGTTAGCATGACGGGGGTCCCCCTGGCCAAGGCAGCACGGATTTGATGAGAAGAGGGAGCGAGAGGAAAACACCTACCGCGTACTTCCTCGACCCCCACAGCTGCTCAACCACGCGCAGGTTGTACAGCGTCATGGCGGCAAAGAGCACCTCGGACGAGTTGGCGTAGCAGAGCTGCCATATCAACGCCCGCCACGTCTGCCGGTACTGCAGGATGTGGGTGCCGACCGAAATGTAAAAGTAGTGCTTGATATCGAAGAGGCTGGCGGCGATGGAGGATCCGACCAGGCCCAGCACCATGGTGCGCGTCACGGGCGTGCTTGCAAATGACATGTTGACCGGAGAATGTAACGGCTACCTCATGATGAAACGGGAGGGATTCTGGTTTCTGGACGTTGATAGAGGAGACCAACAAGGCTGGGACGTGACTCGGGAATCTTGGAAGGGGGGATTCTCGAGGTTGGTCCCTGACAAGACCAACGAACCTGGAGCTCCTGGATTTCAACGGCTGGGGAGATACGAAAAGAAAAAGAAAAAGCCTGAATCCCAGGGGTGTGTATGCGCAATCCCAGAAAGAAAAAAAAAGAAGAGAACAAAAGCTCTCTCTTTTCTGGTGAATCCACTAGGTTATAGCAAGGTACCTGGTCAGGTAGGCTGCGTGAGATGTCGACGGCGGTGGTCAACCTCAAAAGTTGGTTTGCTGTTCACTTCCTCCATCCGATACGGAAATGACAGCGCCAAGACCCACATGCACAACCCTGACAGGGATATGACATCGTGGTCCGGGTTCAGGGTTGCACCCAAAAAGTGCGGGACCCACCTCGAGAAACATGGTGGATCGAAGGAAGACACGCAATCTCGAGACATGCCATCATGTTGCTTTCTGCTTCACGCTGCGCCCTTCGCCAGCCGACTCTCCTGACCGGGCAGCCTCCCTTCCCTCGACAGAACCCCCCCTATCCGCCAGTTCACCCCGGGTTTCTTCCTCTCAAAGCTCGAGGTTCGCTCGTTTCAACAACCCGTCGCGTTTTGATAGACACGCACGCATCGCTTGACGCCTAACCGCTCGATGATACGGATTTGATATCCGGAATACCAAGGCCAACTCCGCAACCCATCTTCCAGGAAGAACCCGCCGCCATTTCGCGTCGCCCCCCCGCCCCCCCCAAACAAGACCAACAAGTCCTTGACGAGCCCACCCATCACCTACATACATATACACGCCACAGCACATACACCCACATACCGCACGCATACGCACATCTACCACACAATGTCAGATCTCTACCTCTCCCGCATACGCAACTGGTTCCTCAGTTCCCCTCCGGCCGAATGGGCGCTCAACCGCCTTCGCTCGACCCTGGTCGGCGCCCTGGCCCAGGGGCCCATACCGGGGCACGTGGCGTTCGAGATGGACGGCAACCGCCGCTACGCCCGGAGCCACAAGATCGAGACCATCGAGGGCCACTCGCTCGGGTTTGAGGCGCTGGCGCGCGTGCTCGAGGTCTGCTACCGGTGCGGCGTCAAGGTCGTCACCGTTTACGCCTTCAGCCTCGAGAACTTCCACCGCCCCAAGTACGAGGTCGACGGGCTCATGCAGCTGGCCAAGGTCAAGCTGGAGCAGATCATCCAGCACGGAGAGCTGCTGGATCGCTACGGCGCCAGCGTGAGGGTCCTAGGCCGGCTGGATCTCATCCCGCCGGACGTGCTGGAGGTGGTGGAGCGCGCCATGGCCGCGACGGCGCACAACACAGAGTAAGCCACCCTCCCGCGCTTGCGCACCGGCCGCGGTGCGGACCGCTAGCTGACCGCCCCCGACCTGCGCCGCCAGATGCGTCCTCAACATCTGCTTCCCCTACACGTCGCGCGAGGAGATGACGACGGCGATCCGCTCCACCGTCGAAGAGTACTCGACGACGCCGCGCCCGCACAGCACCGCCTTCTCGCAGAGCCGCATCACGCAAAAGCTCCTGTCCAAGCAGGCCGTCTCTCCGGAGGCGCTCGAGAGCATCCGCGAGTCCCCGTCGCCGCCTTCCTCGGACGAGCACGAGCTCGATCAGGATCACGACCACGACGACGCCGTCTCCACCGCCACGACGCTGCACTCGTCCGACTCGACCACGGCCCTCAAGAGCGGCTGCGACGGCAAGGAGGCCGACGAGGCGGCGGCGGCCGGCCTCGAAGACAGCGACGACAACGGCAAGACGGCGGCGTCCCCGCGCATCTACCCCAACCCCGAGACCATCACGCCCGAGACGATCGAGCGGCACATGTACACGGCCGGGTGCCCACCGCTCGACATTTTTGTGCGCACCAGCGGCGTCGAGCGGCTGAGCGACTTTATGCTGTGGCAGTGCCACCAGGGCACGCACATCTTCTTCCTCAAGTGCTTTTGGCCCGAGTTTGACCTGTGGCACTTTTTGCCGGTGCTGGTGGAGTGGCAGTGGCGGCAGAAGCAAAAGGCGAGGGACAGCGAGCGGGCGAGGAGGAGGTTGAAGCAGGAGTGAGCGGGGCTTGCTTCTCGGAGGGGTTTTGTTTTGTTTTGTTTTTTTCCTTATATCTTCCGATGCGCATTTCATGGGTTACTCTCTTGGATTTTTTTTTTTTTGTTTTGCTTTACTTTACGCTACTGCCGGCACATCTGAAAACAAATCCAGAGCCGCGGGATAGAAATCTAGGTCGGTAGGGATGGGAGGGGTGGGCGCTGGCGCAATCAAGAAGGGATGATGGTCCATGGGTAACGGAGTACTGTAAAGTGATTTCATGAGTGTGTGTGTGTGTGTGTGTGTGTCTAGAGTGATGTTGATGTATTTGCTGTTGTCGAGTGTTGTTCATCCTCCCTCCAATCCATCGTGTTTGTTGGCTTGTTGGCCACGAATTGACGTCAGATAGCCAGAGAGTGGGCAAATTGTCATGCATGATCGTGCAGGAAGTGCAGAAGGTGCAGGAAGTGTAAAGGCATCTCAGCATCAGGTGTGTCAGGGGATGGATCGTGGACCTTACAGGTAGTCCTATTATGACGTGGTTGCGCGAGGGAACGCAACCGGGAATTGTGCCCTCGATGGAGGGTGAAAACCCCACCCCAGCCTGGGTGCACGGACCCTCCAGGTCTGGGCGCCCAGGCCAATGGGTGCCGCCCTCGCTATCTCCCTATCTTATCGCTATCTTACATTACGGAACGGGCGCAGCCCGTGACAAGGTGGTTGTTTTTTTTGGTTTTGGTAGTTGGTTATTTGGTTTATTACGCTGTCCGGCCGCCCGAGGGACCTGCCCCCCTCCCGGGGATATCTTATCTTATCGGAGGGCGGTGACGTATCAGAGCGCCATTTCCAGCCAGGGGCCCCACATTTCTTTCCCCCCGGCGGGAGCGGCAGAAAGGCGCTGGCTCAGGTTGCGGGCGGTGTTGCGACGGGTCGCTGGATTGGGGAACCGATCCCCAAGTTCTGCCCGCGCTCCAGCGTCGAGCTTGAACGGGACCAGGCTCTCTTTTCTTCCTCCATTTTTCGAACTCCCTCCCCCCTCCCCTCCCCCCCCCCCCGAGATCCCGGCATCGCAGCACGGATCACTCCAAACCCTCCTCAATGCGTCCAGCCGCTTGATTGAGGCTGTGCTGCTTTCCTTTGAGTTCCATTTCTTGCTCGGGGCCCTCGAGGCTTCGTCCGGTTTTTTTGCTTTTTCCTCGCCCTCCCATGAGAGCAGCGACACGCCTGCATTTTTCGTCGTCGTTTCGTTCTGCCTCTGCCTCATCCGAATCCTCGGCTTCTCCCTCCCTCCGGTTCGGCTGCTTTGCCCCCGTTCCGCCGTGATCCGAGCACCGGAACCCACGCATCCCGCACAGCGCCTCGTCGTCCGCTCGGAATCCCTCCCGCCGCCGAACCCTACCCGCGACGCTCTCGCCCTCGTCCCTCGTCGCACCATGAGGTCCTCCAAGACGCCCGCGGCACCCGACGGCGCGGCCAGCGCGACGAACGCGACGGCATCGGGCCGAAGACAGCCGGTGCGCCAGGCGCGAGTCAACCCGCAGCGCACCTCGTCGCTCAATCGCAACAACCCCCTCGCGACCGGCCCGGCCCCGGAGCAGCCCATCAACATCCTCCCCGGCGTCACCCACTTCGCCGACGCCATCACGGCCCTCCCCAAAGAGCTCGTTCGCCACTTCACCCTGCTCAAGGAGGTTGACGCAAAGATCTTTGCCCCCGAGGCCGCCCTCTTCGACCTCCTCAAGGCCGCCCTCGACTCGTGCCCCCCCGACCGCACCGTCCCGTTGTTCCCCGGGCAACCCGCCACCCAGCCCGACGCCGCCGCCGCCGCCGCCGCCGCCCCCAGCAACCCCTTCGACCCGGCCAACATCCCCCGCCGCGCCCTCTTCCGCGACACCGCCATCAAGATCCAAGAGCTGCTCGTCTCGCTCGAGGAAAAAAACCACGTCATCTCCACCGCCAACGATGCCCTGCAGAAGCAGCTGTCGCGCATCGACGAGATCTGGCCCCACCTCGAGGCCGAGTTCAGCGAGGAGGCCAAGTGGGGGAGCGAGACGCACTGGGCCTACGTCGAGAACAGGCAGCAGGCCAAGGCCAACGACAAGCAGGCCGAGCGCTCCCGCCGCGAGGGCGCCGCCACCCTCTCCGCCGCCGCCCAGGCGCTGGCCGAGGAGGCGGCCGCCCGGAGCAACGAGAGGAAGCAGGCCGTCGCCGCCAAGAAGAACTCCAAGAACCAGGCCGACGCCGACGCCGAAAAACCTCAGGATGGCAAAAAGGCCCAGGGCGGCAAGTCCAGGAAGCCGCTGCCCGACGCGGGCCCCGTCGGCCTCGGCATCTCGGGGGCCCAGGCCGGGACCGCGACCAAGAAGCGCGGCAAGCCCGAGCCCAAGACCAACGGCAGCGGTCAGGCCGAGCGCGCCATGAGCTCCGTCTACGGCCCCGGCGCCTCCAAGAAGGGGACCACGAGCCCGCGAGAGACGCCGGCGCCCGAGGGTGGGAGCAAGAAGCGCAAGGCGCTGCCCACGTCGAGCGGCCAAACCAAGAAGAGGCAGGCATCCCCGATCTTTTGTGCCGTCTTTACCATCGCTAACTCTCCCAGCAGCAGGACCGCCGCTGGCGCATCCCCCTCCGTCACGTCCTCGCCCGTTATCGGCGCGTTCCCCGACACCGGCCGGAACGGAAGAGCCTCCCCCGCCCCGTCGGCCACGACCTCCAAGCCCGCGACCTCGCGTGCGCGCCAGAACTCGGTTACCCAGCCCCATTCCGACACCTCGCGGCAACGTCCGTCGTCCGCAGCGCCTCACAAGACCAACGGAGATTCGCAAGACACGCCCGAGCCCGGCCAGGCCAGCAACGGCGTCAAGAACGGCGCGGACGCCGCGACACAAAAGGAGACGAGCGTCCCGATCCTTACCAAGCCCGGTGCGCTACAAGCAACCGACGCCGAGGAAACCCCTCCCGCGTCGGACCCCGTGTCCAACGGCTCCAAGAAGGACGCTGCCACCACCACTGCCGCCGCCGCCGCCGCCGCCGCCGCCGCCGCTGCTGCTGCTACCTCGTCCAAAGCGGGCGACGAATCCGGCGCCGGCACAGGCTCCAAGAAAGAAGCCGCGGGCGTCGCCGGCCAACAAACCACGGCGGGGGTCGTCAAAACCAAGTCCGGACGCGCCAGCAAGCCGTCGACCCCCTCGATCGGCAGCTTCCCCGATTCGGCTGCCGCCACCGGCGGCAACGGGAGCAACAGCACCGGCACCGGAGGCACCACCATGTCCCGCTCCCGATCCTCTCGCAACCACGCCGACAGCGCCGCCAACAGCGCGGCCGGCGCCGCCGGCAGCGGGAAAGATGCCACGTCCGGCGGAACCGCCTCGTCCGCGGGGGGCACCAAGAGGAGCCACAAGAAAGGCGCGTCCGTCTCGTCCACGGCCGCTTCTGCGGCCACAGCGGGGGCAGAGAAGGGCGCCGCGGCCTCGGGAGCGTCGTCCGCCGCCGGCGCGGACGGCAAAGACAAGGACAGGGACGCGGCCGTCGGGAACGGCAGCGGCCCCGGCGCCGGCCGGAAGGCCCAGGCCGGTGCGGCAGCGGGCTCGTCGTCGTCGTCGGCGGGCGACCACCGGGGCGCTCAGGGCCACGGGAGCAGCAAGGACGCGCGGCGACGGGACGACGACGGGTCCGGGAACAAGGCGGACGTGGAGAACGGCCACGGGCATCATCACAAGAACGGCAAGAGGAGCAAGGGCGAGGAGCCGGAACAGGAAGAGGAGGAAGAGGAAGGGGACGAGGAGGAAGACGAGGACGATCAGAATCAGGCCGACGACGATATTTACTGCTACTGCAACCAGGGCAGCTACGGAGAGATGGTGGCGTGCGACGGCGAGGGGTGTCCGAGGGAATGGTTCCATTTGGAGTGCGTTGGGTTGAGGGTCGCGCCGAGAGGCAATGGTAAGCTTCGCTTTCTTGTTCATGCGTTGCTCGAGGATCGCGACAATGATGATGATGATGAGCCCATGCTAACCGTGACGCAGCCAAATGGTATTGCGAGGATTGCAAAAAGAGGTTGAAGATTGGCGAGCGGAGGTGATATCTTTCTTGTTTGGGAACGGCCCCGGAGTACCTAATTGCAGGGTTATTCAACGTTGGAGGTGGGTGGTGGGTGGTAGGTATGGATGGATGGCCAAGGTAGGAAAGGTTTGGTTTTCTTTTTTTTTTTTTTTTTTTTTTTTTCGGGGGGGGGAGGGGGGGGTTGTTTTTGTCGGCGAGCTTCGAGACTCTTTGCTTCTTTGTGTCGCTTTGCGTCTCCCTGTCGCTGCCTAGGTACCTTCCCTACCAACCTGGCAGACCCGGCGTATATACTTTGCCCGGATCCGTTGGTCTGTCGGTTCGGTTCCTCTTTTTTTTTTTTCTCTCTCCTCTTTTTTCGGCATCTCTGTACGTTCTTAGGCCGGTACACTAAGGAGTTTGGAACACGAGGGAGGGGTGGGGGTGAGGCGTATACATACATTCATCATTAGGTGGTACTCTGGAAATATCATTGTGGTTCCTGAAGAGCCGCTTCTGATTCGTCTCATCATGTAAGCTTGAGAGGTAGCAGAAGCACATCTCCTGCCGGTCTCTCCGAGGAGCAGCGAAGCGTACACACCCAGGACCGCGCAACTCGGGCTGGGGATAGGGACGCGTTTCGTCCCTCTTAGCCTAGATACATACCTATGTCCGTCCATGTCTCTCCGACCAGGACCTGGGAGGTTCTATCGGAGGTGCAGGTTAAGATAATACGGACCGTTTCCTTTCTATCATCTATCCCTCTACCTTGTCCTAGATACCTAGGTATTTAGGCAAGCTACCGTGGATTCCTTGTATGTACATACCGTACCTTGCCGCCGCCCATCCGGGCCTATCTATCCCAACCAAGTGGTTGAGCCTCGTCGAAACTTTGCCCGCCACCCGGAAAATGCGCCCGCTCGTGCCTCGGCTGCACCGACTCCAACGAGAGCTTCGCGCACGGGCGCGACATCAGCAACGCGTGCTGCCAAGGCCACGGCGGCCACGGATCCCAATGCCTCCGGCGGAAATCCCGAGCTGGGTGCATCGGGGCGATTGTGGGCAGTATCATGATCGCGGTCACGGCCTTGGGTACCATCATCGGGTTGGTGCTTTCATGGAAGCGTCGCAAGCTCACAAAGAAGAAACTGGCGCAGGACGCAAAAAAAAAGAAAAAAAAAAAGAAAAAAAAAAAGAGGAATGAATCGCCGGCGCCGTAATATTTTGACGTAAGGCCGAGGCCGAGATCAAGGGAGTTGAAGAAGAAAGGGAGCTGCATATCAATGCCAGAGAGGTGCAGCACGCAAAGTGGTCAAGAGGTATCTAGGTAGGGAGGTGGGTATTCACATCCGATAGATAATACTGTTGATCAAGGTACCTACGTGCCTCGGTAGCTAGGTAGGCCAGGTACTCCGATGACATGGGCATCTTCTTCCACTGTGCGCTCCAAGGACTATACCATACTATCCAGCTTCCTGGTTGAGCCCTTCAAAAATCGAGGCTCAACCGTTGGAACCCTCTATTCAAGATGCCCCCTAGACCCTCCCAAGACACGCTCCCGTCAGACTCCTCGCCTATCCAACTCCTCGAAAAGGTGCTTCGGTGCCACCGCAAGAAATAAGCGACGCGCTCTCACGAGGCAAGGATCGAGCATGCTTGTGAGCGCCCAAGCCGCTTGGTCTTGTATTCTTGTCCCTGACGGACAGGCGGAGCCATATCAAATAACTATTGCAGTTACTCACCAGCAAACCTTGGGGACCGGATCTGCAGCTGTCACATCCCGAAGCAACGTCAAATCCTCCCTCGGGTCGTACGCGTGCCTGGCCCGCCCTTCGCTAAGCCTCGCAAGCCGACAGCCCAGCCGGGCCTAGCCGTCTCGTGCATGCTACCTCTGTGCTGTGTACGCTGTAGCAGTATGGTACGTCTAATATCCGGTCCTACAGAAGCACAGGGCCGGAAATGCATCAACCGCCCCGAATCACGTCGGCAACGCCGGCGAGTCTCGGGCTGACTGGACCGGACGGCCGACACGCAGGCAGGCAGGCGGGCAGGCGGGTGGTGGTGGTGAGTGCTGGTCCCGGTGCTGCTGCTGCTGCTGCTGGCGTTGGTGCTGCTGCGACATGCAGCTTGCACCATTCGCCGCGCTTGCTTTTTCATGCACCACAGAGCCGCTTTTTGAAGAGGGCCGGCCAAAAAGACGCGTGATTTGACGGCAACGCTTGCATGTTGCACGTTATCTGGAAGAAACGCGGAATCGGTGTCTCGGTCAACGGGTCGGGTTCTACATCCGCGGTACAATGGCCGCTTGTTGTGGTGGCGGTGATGACGTTGGATGAGTACTGTGTACATACGTAAGGTAGGTAGTAGGTAAGGTAGTTACAGTGCCCATGTTTTGCATCAAATTGTCGGTGCGGCAGTGTACACCCCTCCCCTCCAATCGAGGCTCCGGCTGCCCAGTTTTTCATGTCCTGGGTGTCAACATACAAATGCAGAGTGTATGTTAGGGTATGTAAATCTTGGACTTTTCCCAACGTTCTTATCCCTGCCCCTCTAAGAGCTCCTACACGGTACAGACATACGGCGTACGTGCAAGCAAGCAAGCAAGCACGGCCTGTGTCGAACCTCTCGGGGCCCAGGCCAGTCACGTTACCGCACGTACGGATTCTTCAGCCGACAGCTGTCCGAGCGGCGGTTTGCGGCGTTCGAGACCTTCGATGGCTGGGCGCTGATCCCGTCCGGGTTCCGGGAACGCTGCGGCATCTCGTCTTGGCGGCATCTGGCCCTGCCTGCAGCCCCCGCGATCCGCGGCAGGCGGAGAGGGAGCCGCTAAGGTTAAGGTTACTGTGCTGCGTAGGCGCTGGACTGGGTACAAGTATGCACATAAATGACCGGATCCATGGGGATGGTCATGTGAGCAGGCAGATGCAACGCTACGACGTCTGACATTGTTTGATTGTTCAGGACCAAGCGAGCGTTGGGTTTTTGTTGAGCCAAACACTTTTTTTCCCTTTTCTTTTCACCCATCAGGCCCTGATGAGAGATGGGAGGTCAGGTTGGTGGTTTGAAACCGTGTCAAAGCATGAGGTAGCCAGTCATGCCGTGTCCACGTCATGCCTCGCTCGTCCATTAAGATGTGATGTTCCTGGTCGGAATGCCGTGGGATTTTGAGGGTGTCGTCGAAGCCGAGTCCAACAGAATCCATGCACCACTGGACAAGGCCTGACATCCATTATCATATCCAATTTGCAAAGAAGTTGGTGAACAGGTAGGGGCCCCCTTCGGGTGGTTTGGGGTCGTGTTTGCCAACTGTTCTGGTGGAGTCGAGCGCGATGCCCAATGCTTGAGGTCTTCAGGAGGAGGTGAACCACAACACGACGGTAATAAAAAAAAAAATCGACAAGGAAGCGCAAGACCATGCAGCCGCCAGGGTAGCAAGCAGGGGTGGCCCAACCTCCGGGGAACGGAGCCCGCAGCGCGGTTGCACACGGCTCCCCGGATCCCCCCCCCCCCCCCTTGGACCCCCTGTCAGCTCGGCGAAGCCATCCGCCAGGTGATGTGCACCACGTGAACAGCTTGGCTGGACGACTTTGATGGAGCTTTCTCCGGGGAGGGGCTTTCGACCCAAAGAGCAGCGCTGGAACCCTGCCTGCGGGCGAGTCGCCTGACGGCCACAGCCCGGACGGCACCCCCGATCCCGTCCTTTGTCTTGCTCAGTCAGCCGTTCTGGTCATCGGCCGATGGTAGCGCTGGCGGCTTGTGTGTTGGAGTAGCGTAGCTTGTCGTTTTTTTGCGATTCGGTCGGTCGGCCAGCCGTCAGCAGTCACCGTTGGGGTTGGGCTCGGGGGGTCCGTAGGGTAGGCAGGGTGGGTAGGTAGCGGCGTTACTGCCGGGCGATCGTCCGAGGGTTGGAGCGGGTTGACCATCATGCGTCTGGCGCCTCGTGGAGAACCTGGAAGCAGATGGAAATGCCCTCCAGGTCACACAACGGCCTGCCGTGCTGATGTTCATATTTCCCACCCGTCTTGCGAGCTTCGCGTGGAAGGCGGCCGGTAAGACGCCGGGAGGAAAACCATTACGTACGGTTTAGGCTCTGGATGGGCTTGCCGCGGTGCAGCGTGACGCGATGCTTTGCATGGAGAGCAAGCATCGCAGGAGGAGGAGTGTGGTCTGGAAAGCGTTGGTCGGGTGGCGATCGCTACCCCGGACGGCCTAGAAGGGGCAGCGCAGCCAATGGCGAGCAGCACGCCGCCGAGTCGTCGCTGCATGACAGGTTCGCATGTTCGGTGTTCTGGTTTGCACACACGCACTCAAGCACACACTCACACGCGCATTTCGCGGGTGGCCTCTTCTCGGACGCTCGGTGGAAGCCTCGCAGATGGTTATTGTTGTTGGGTCGTATCACGGTGACATCCTATGATTTCGTGAGATGGCTCATTTCTTTTCTTTTTTTTTTTCGTCAGCATTCCTTCTTCAGCTTGCGCGTTGCTTCCATTTGTAAGGGGCCGCTGGTACGTAACGCGTAACGTAATCGTAATGGCCCCTTAGCACGTTCCACCGAGACCACGAGACAGGACCTGGGTGGGGTCGAGCCATGGCACGGCCCAGGCCGATTTTATGGCGTGGTCCATGTCGTAGAAACTGCCTGCAAAACATGGAAAATTCGGCAGCCGGCGACGTGCATTCCTGGGGCCGACCGCAACTCAACCTGGAGGACTCCAGCCTTTGGCAGCAAAGGAAAAAAAAACTTCACAACCACCTGATCTGCCAGCTCCCAACTGCGCTGCCCGGCGTTTGAGCTGGGTGCGTTATCCGCCGACATCTGACATCGTTTCGGGCCGAGCGATAGGTGCCGTATTTGAGCCATCCCATCCCCTGCTTCCGACTTCGCCGCCCTTTGATGACTCTCGGATTTGCCATTTGCCATCTGATCATTGTTCTATCTTTTTGCCGTGTGACAAAACACCATCTACATACAACGTACAAAGGTCGAGACTCGGCCTTCCAATTCATTGCCCCCCCCGCACAGCGTCAACAGCAGGGCCATTACGACCTGACCCTAGCGAATTGCGATATCCACCACGCGGAACCGGCTGCAGCCTGCATGGTGTAGGACCACCCTGCTGCCATTGCGCGCAGTGGCATAGTTACCAGAATCCTCCATTTTCCTGCCCTACGCAACAAACCCAAGACATTGATCCTTGCATCCAGACCCCAATTGCTGGATGCCCCATCGGCCTCGACAGCCCCGTCCGGCGAACCAACAGAAGAGGCATCTCGAAAAAAAAAAAAATAACCGTCTGCGGATCCCCGACCGTGCCAGCGTCTAGCGACCTTCCCCGCACCGCTACCTCGCCGCGCCAACTTGTTACCTAACAAGCTGGTCCCTTGACTAATAGAAAACCTCCGGTCGACGTCCCGCCTCCCTTCCGCCTCCTCGTGAGAGAGCAGACCATTTGCATTTTGTCAGCGCTCACACCTGCCGACTCCGCATCGAATCACAGACGGACCCGGGCCCCAAGCAGCCCGTGGAATCTCATCCCAAGCAAGCCTTTTGGCGACGTCGCGTCTCGGTGCCTTCCCTTGTCACACCCTCCCCCTCCCCCTCCCCTCCCCTCCCCGGCCCTCCCAGCTCAGGTCCTTGCACCCAACCGCCCGGCCCTGTCGCCATCTCATTGCGAAGCGGCGCACCTGACCCCCGAGCCGGCACCCTGCCCTGACGGCGCTCCCATAGCGGGCGAGTTCGTGCTTTGTGCAATATTCCGCCGCACCACGCCAAGGCGCCCCCCCTACCGAACCGCCAGCACACCCCCCTGCACCCGTTTTCCCAGCTTTCCAGCAAGGTGCCACTCCCGATGGCCATCCCCAAGCCAAGGCCCAGGGAGGCCGATCATCTGTGTCCGGAGCCCCTTCGGGTCCCGGACTACAAAGGCCCGATCGAGACCAATGACAAGGTCGCACCCTCCTCTCCGGACCGAGTCTCTCGATCGTCCTTCTCCTCCATCCGGGAGCACGACAACGTTCAGCCCCAGACCTTCTCCCACTCCAAGGTGTCGTCGTTTCAGCACCCCGACGACTTCAGCAGCGACGAGGCTGTCATCGACGACAGCGACCACGACGCCGACCCCGTCGAAATCGCACCCAGATCCTCGGGCCGCCCCGGCCACAAGATGATCCAGACCCGCTTCCAGCCGCCCGTCACGAACCCAGGGAGCCGGCTCCTTGGCTACTGGACCCCCGCCGATTCCTTCCAGGGCTGGAAGGGCATTCAGGTCAAGGGCAAGCTCGCCAGCAAGAGCTTCGGCGACCTCCAGGTCCTCCACCATGTCTTCAGCAGCCCCTCCCGCCCGGCGAAGCGCGGCCAGAACAGGCCCGGCGAGGCCCCCATCGAGCGGTTGCCCACCGAGATTCTGAGTAGGTGGCGGTGCTGGCTTCTTTCCTCCTGCGTCCGTGTTCGTCCGAGCGGTGTTGGCTGACGTCTGAACAACAACAAAACAGCCTCCATCATCAGCCTCCTTGCCCTCGATGTGCCCCCCAACGGCGTCACGCGGCGCAACGTCGACCTCATGTCGCTGCTGCTGACCTCCAAGACGATGCACATCGCGACCCTCAGCACCCTCTACACCCGCATCACCATCCCCCACTCGCGCATCTTCCACAAGTTCCTCACCCACGTCGCGGCGCACCCTAACCTGGGCACCATCGTGCGGCGGCTCGACTTTTGCCACTTCAACCCCGCCCAGCTCTTCTCGACGGCCGCCGAGCGGTCCAAGGCTCGCAACCTGACGTCCGAGACGCTGCTGCAGTGCCTTGACCTCACGCCGAACCTGCAGGAGTTCCTGGCCCAAGAGTACATCGACGACGACCTCAGCGCGGCCGTGCTGAGGAAGCTCTTCCTGGGCCTCTCGCAGATCAAGGCTCTCGACTTTTGCGGGTGCACCTCGACCAAGTTCCGCGATGCCTTCGTCGAGGCCGTCGACCAGAACTGGCCCAAGGCGTTGTCCGTCCGCCGCCTCTCCCTTCACAAGTGCCTGACCCTGCCGTCGTCCGTCTTCGAGATCCTGCTGCCTCGGATGCCGCGCCTCACCCACCTCGACGTGGCCGGCACGCGCATCACGGACGAAGCCCTCGCCTCGATCCCCGTCACGGCGCGGCTCACGCACCTCAACCTGGCCAAGTGCACGCTGCTCACGGCGCGCGGCATCATCGACTTCCTCGCCAAGCACCCCGCCGCCCGGGAGCTCGAGTTCCTGAGCCTGGCCACCGACGCCCGGAGCCACCAGGTCCTCGACGCCGACAAGGTGACCGAGCTGCTTCCCTTGCTTCCGCACACCCTCAAGTCGCTCAGCCTCAAGGGCAGCAAGATGGATGCCGCCCACATCAACCTGCTGCGCCCGCTGACCAAGCACCTCGAGGAGCTGGCGCTGGGCCGCTCCCTGCGCCTGCAGGACGTGAACCGCCTCTTCGTCCCGGACGAGGACGCCGACGGCGACGTGGCCATGCAGCTCGACTGGGTCCCGCACACGCTGCGCTTCCTGGACCTCTCGGACTTTTGGGGCCCGGAGCTCGACCTCGCCTACCTGTGCGGCAGCAACTGCGTCCTGCTCCGGTCGCTGTCGGAGCCGCTCGAGGTGATCGAGATCGCCGAGGACGTGTCTCGCCGCGTGAGGAAGTCGGCCACCGCGCTCGGCCACATGGGCTGGGACATCTCGGAGTGCGGGAGCCGCACCTGGATGGTGAGGAAGCGCGGCGGTGCCCCAGGCGCCCCGCGCGACGACGGCAGCCGCCGGTGGAAGATGGGCGCCGAGTCGTGGGGGATGCGTAAGATCCCCGTGGCCAGGGCCGAGGTCGGCGGCATGTATGGCTCGTTTATGTTTGGGCGGAAGCTCTGAGCGAGCGGGTTGTTTTTATGGTCGTCCGTTTCTCTCTTGTTTCTTTTTACTTTTTTTTTGCGGAGGCGTTTCTTGTTCAGCATTGGGCGTTGTTTTGGGGGGTTTTTCTCGTGTCTTGTCTCTCTTCTCTCTCGATTCTCGATCCGATGCATCGATACCACACCATGGCATTGCGTGGCAAGGGCACAAAAGGCAAAGCGAGGCGCGGGAGTTGGCGTTGGGCAGCATCATCATGGTTGATCGTCGTTGTTATCCGTCATGGTGTCATGGCTTGGTGTCTTGAACATGATTTTTTTTTTCTCTCTTCTCACTTCAAGGGGGGGGGGGAGGGTGGGTTGGTTGGTTTGGTGGCAAAGCAGCGGCGGCGTTTGATGCATCGGGGTTGGGGGACCAGCGGGTGTGGTTTAGCGAAGCCGTCGTCGTGTCTCATTGTCTTTGTCGTTGGAGGACAAAACAGACCCAAAATGTCTAGTCCATGTTAGTTCATGAGGAGAGCGTGTGTTGTGGGTTGTTCTGTTTCGTGGGACAGGGAAGTAGCTGGCTGCTGGTGACAGCTGGGAACAAAAAAAAGGAAATAACAGAAAAAACAGGGCAGAAGAGTACTTGGGGGGAGGGGGAGGTGGTAGTAGTGGTAGTAGTAGTACAGAGAGGGAGAGGGAGGAGAGGGGGACATGGTTGTGTTTAGAGTCGTGGAGCATAGCCTGAGCGTGTGGGCAGGATGAGCCAGTAGCAAGAAAGCACATATAGTTAGGGGGAGATCTCAAACTAGCTAGGTAATGGTAGCTGAAAATCTCCGCTTGTCTCGATCTTGGTGTCCCACGTCGTGCCGTGTATTGCTGACAGAGGGGGTGAGGCGTCTGGGAGGCCGCGGGGGATCCCGTCCGGTCCGGTCCAAGAGAGAGAGAGAGAGAGTGTGTGTGTGTATGTGTGCGTGTGGGTGAGCTCGGCTTGATGGACAGGCGAGGCAGCCAAAGCATTGTCCCCGAGATGGTCGTGGCGGCGGGAAGCTCAAGGTGCAACGGATCACGAGACAGCGTTGGTGGTCGTTTGTTCGGTTGTTGCGGGTGGCCGTTGAGAAGGGTTAATTAAGGTTGGGGTTGAGGTTGAAGTTGAGGCTCGAGATGGGCACGGCATGCATCAAACAAGTTCATGGGGGGGGAGAGAGGGTTCTGGCTGCGTGGAGAGATAGATGGTCTTGTATTCAGATGGGATGTCTAAACGTTGGGCGTAAGAGAGAGGTGGGATCTGGAACAACCTGGCTGGCTGGCTGGCTGGCTGGCTGGCTGGCTTGGTAGAGGAAGGGAGAAGAAGCAAGCGGGAGAGGGATGGGGGAAAGGCAGAGAGCGAGCAAGGGATGTATTATGTCAAGGTACCTGGGTAGGTAAGGTAGTGAGTGTGGTGTGGTGCAGAAGAAACGCCAGGTGCTAGCAGTAAGGGGTTTGGTCGTTGAAAAAGGTTGGAAAAGCATTGGAGGAGCCGGGGTTGGGGAGAAGCAAGTGTGTGTGTGTGTGTGTGTGTGTGTGTGTGTACGCGTGGTTCCAAAGTCATATGTGAAGCGGCCGTTGATCGACTTATTATATCGCGCATCTGCTTGCCTCTCTGCCTCTCTGCCCTGTGCGTCCTTCGGTGCCCATCCCAGCCGGGAACGATACCCTGGACCCTATGGGCACAGGGTGCAGTGCAGCAGACTTGGGGGAGAGAGATAAGACATGGGAACGGTCACGGGCTTCTTGGGGTTTCTGATTACGGCATCCACCGAATCACCGGTCCCCCGGGGGAATGCGGTTCTGCCACCCCAAGGTTGGAACTGGGGGGGTGGCGGATGGTGAGTGGTGGCATGGTTACCGTACCCCCCACGCCAGCGCGCCGGCGCGGTCGGGTCATCGGGTCAAGCGGCGAAACAGGGACGGGGGCCGGCGCGGGACGCGGGACGCGGGATGCGGGCTGCAAGGCGGGCGGGTTGGGGTTGGCTGCTGCTGGGCTGCTTGGACTGCTGTGCAACTGTGCAACTTGGCGTGAACTCCGAGAGCGCAAGGATGGCATGCCTCGTGACCTATGCGACGGGCGTCTCGGGATGCTCTGGGCCGTGTCTATC
Source organism: Remersonia thermophila (assembly GCF_042764415.1). Classification (NCBI taxonomy): domain Eukaryota; kingdom Fungi; phylum Ascomycota; class Sordariomycetes; order Sordariales; family Chaetomiaceae; genus Remersonia; species Remersonia thermophila. Next base: position 485,978 of record NC_092222.1, read on the forward strand.
TAGAACAGTGACGTGCCTGGAGGCGTTGTGTCCTGGAGGAGACTTGTAACTACCTAGGTGCTCTGGGACGAAATCCAAGTCGGGGTCCTCTGGGCGAAGTGCGTTTGACGGTCACACAGTGCTTACCCCGGACAGGTTGGTTGGGGTTACGTTTACCTGTCGTTGGTGTGTCTGCCTGTGTCGATTTCGAGGTTGACAGATGACCCGAGGCTGCTTTTGCTGCGACAACCCTCCGTGGTATTTGTTGTCGGGATCTTTGATTCCTGGGTGCTGATTGTGTGAACTAACCCTATCTACCCACCTGTCCGGACAGTGCACAAACGTCCCCATCCATGGATCGGTATCATGCCAAGAAGGCTGGACGTTCCTTGTTGGATGTCACCAGAACAAGAAGAAGATGGGCCTATCCAAGCCGTGGAAGACCCCGAGACTCGGTACCTAGGGGGTGTACTATACACTGCAAGTCCTTGGGAGGTGGTTCCCAACCGAAATACCTATAGTAGGTAGTACTGTATGTAACTAGGTATTTCTACGTGTACCTAGGTAGGGTTCCAACCTGAAGTCAGGCTGACGGACCGGATCGTTGAGCATGGGCTCAAGGAGAAGCCAAGTGATGTCAAGTCTGAAGACGGGTGGTTTTGTCCAGCCACTGGGAGCGGAGGCGCTGGATGCTCCGAGTGCTCCGGGGTTGCATGATGGCACTGTGCAGGCGGCTGCGATTGGCGATGGTACGAACAGTGCGCATACCTTTCCTCGCACCCAGATTGCCCGCTGCGGCCTTTGCCGACGCGCGGCTCCGGGCCCCCAACAGCGAGCCGGCCTTGGCCAGTTACAGGCGCTGCTCAGCGTTGGTTGGCTCCGCCCGCCAATGGCTTGGCAGCCTCACCTCGGAGCGTACACAGTACACAGTGGATCGTCCACTGCGTCTTCGGTCCTCCTCCATCTCACAACTCGCATCCAACCTCCCCCCTCCGCTCCATCAAACCACCACCCGCCATCGCCATCCCAATTGCCGCGGTCATCGCCGCACCCAACTCTCGCGATGGCTACGGTACGGGATACCCCGTTCCGCTCGGCGGACATGAGCATGGTGCAGCTCTACATCTCCAACGAAATCGGCCGCGAGGTCGTCAACGCCCTGGGCGAGCTGGGTCTCGTCCAGTTCCGCGATGTGCGTTCTTTTTTCTGCCCCGACCCGCGCTCCGGCATCTCGTGCTAACGCCTGCCAGCTCAACGGCGACCTCACCGCCTTCCAGCGTGTCTTCACCCAGGACATCCGCCGCCTCGACAATGTGGAGCGCCAGCTTCGTACGTCACGGCCCGCTGCGCCAGCGCCCACCATCCAACCTCCTCGTGCGTCCCGCTGACGTTCCCAGGCTACTTCCACGCCCAGATGGACAAGGCCGGCATCTCCCTGCGCAAGCTCGACCTCGACGTGGACTCCCTCGCCGCCCCCACCACCTCCGACATCGACGAGCTCGCCGAGCGCTGCCAGTCCCTCGAGAAGCGCGTCTCCTCGCTCAACGACAGCTACGAGACCCTCAAGCGTCGCGAGATCGAGCTCGTCGAGTGGCGCTGGGTCCTGCGCGAGGCCGGCGGCTTCTTTGACCGGGCCCACGGAAACGTCGACGAGATCCGCGCCTCCACCGACGGCGCCCCCGCCGACGATGACGCCCCGCTGCTCAACGATGTCGAGCACCAGGTTACCGCCCCCGAGGCCCAGGCCGAGCGTTCCTTCTCGGGCATGAACATCGGCTTCGTCTCGGGCGTCATCGCCCGCGACCGCGTCGCCGCCTTCGAGCGCATCCTGTGGCGCACCCTGCGCGGCAACCTGTACATGAACCAGGCCGAGATCCCCGAGGCCCTCGTCGACCCTGCCACCAACGAGCCCGTCGCCAAGAACGTCTTCGTCATCTTTGCCCACGGCCGCGAGATCCTGGCCAAGATCCGCAAGATCTCCGAGTCCATGGGCGCCGACGTCTACAGCGTCGACGAAAACGCCGACCTGCGCCGCGACCAGCTCCACGAGGTCAACGCCCGCCTCACCGACGTCCAGAACGTCCTGCGCAACACGGAGCACACCCTCCAGGCCGAGCTCTCCCAGATCTCGCGCTCCCTGTCGGCGTGGATGGTGCTCGTCGCCAAGGAGAAGGCCGTCTACGACACCCTCAACCTCTTCCTGTACGACCGCGCCCGCCGCACCCTCATCGCCGAGGCCTGGTGCCCCACCCACGACCTGCCGCGCATCCGCGCCACCCTGCACGAGGTCACCGCCCGCGCCGGCCTCTCGGTGCCCTCCATCATCAACGTCATCCGCACCAACAAGACCCCGCCCACCTACCTCAAGACCAACAAGTTCACCGAGGCCTTCCAGACCATCGTCAACGCCTACGGCACCGCCACCTACCAGGAGGTCAACCCGGCCATCCCCGTCTTCGTCACCTTCCCGTTCCTCTTCGCCGTCATGTTCGGCGACCTGGGCCACGCCCTCATCATGCTCTGCGCCGCGCTCGCCATGATCTACTGGGAGAAGCCGCTCAAGAAGGTCACCTTTGAGCTCTTTGCCATGGTGTACTACGGTCGCTACATTGCCCTCGTCATGGCCCTCTTCTCCATCTTCACCGGCCTCATCTACAACGACATCTTCTCCAAGTCCATGACCCTGTTCCCCAGCGCCTGGGAGTGGGTGGTTCCGCCCGACTTCCGTTCGGGCCAGTCCGTCACTGCCCGCCTCCGCGACCCCAACTACCGCTATCCTTTTGGCCTCGACTGGCGCTGGCACGGCACCGAGAACGACCTGCTCTTTACCAACAGCTACAAGATGAAGATGAGCATCATCCTCGGCTGGGCGCACATGACCTACTCGCTGTGCTTCTCGTACATCAACGCGAGGCACTTCAAGCGGCCCATCGACATCTGGGGCAACTTTGTCCCCGGCATGATCTTCTTCCAGGCCATCTTCGGATACCTGGTCCTCTGCATCATCTACAAGTGGTCCGTCGATTGGCTGGGCACCGGCCGTCAGCCTCCCGGCTTGCTGAACATGCTCATCTACATGTTCCTGCAGCCCGGCTTCATCGACGTCCCGCTGTACCCCGGCCAAAAGTATGTCCAGATCGGCCTGCTGCTCATCGCCGTCGTGCAGGTGCCCATCCTGCTCTTCCTCAAGCCCTTCTATCTCCGCTGGGAGCACAACCGCGCTCGCGCCAAGGGCTACCGCGGCATCGGCGAGCACGCCACGGTCAGCGCCCTGGACGACGAAGACGAGGATGCCACGCGCAACGGCGAGGCGTCTTCGATGCTTGCCCACGGCGTGGATCATGAGGAGTTTGACGACGGCGGCGACGAGGGCGGACATGGTCATGGCCATGGTAGCGAGTTTGAGTTTGGAGAGGTCATGATTCATCAGGTTATCCACACCATCGGTACGTCCCTTTCGTCTTGTTCTTCATCCGCCGGCTCCACCCCTCTTGCAAGATGTTTATCTTTTAGGAAACAAATGCTAATCAGAGAACCGCCCACAGAGTTCTGCCTCAACTGCGTCTCCCACACGGCCTCGTACCTCCGTCTCTGGGCCCTGTCCCTGGCCCACCAGCAGCTCTCGTCGGTGCTGTGGTCCATGACCATGGCCATCGGCCTCAAGGGCACGGGCATCAGCGGCGCCATCTTCCTGGTCGTTGTCTTTGGCGCCTTCTTCTTCCTCAGCTGCATCATCCTCATCATCATGGAGGGCGTGTCGGCCATGCTGCATTCGCTCCGTCTGGCTTGGGTCGAAAGCTTCAGCAAGTTTGCCGAGTTTGCCGGTTGGCCGTTCGCGCCGTTCTCTTTTAAGGTCTTGTTGGAGGAGAAGGAGGAGTTGAAACCTTATCTAGGGTAATGCTCTCTCCTTTTTCTTTTCTGCTTCTTCTTTAGACCGCATGGACCGGTGTAGCAGTGATTTTTTTTTTTTTGGGGGGGGGGGGGGACTTGGGCCAGAATTGCGTATGTATAAGTAGTTCAGAGTTGAAGAAGTATTGCCACGATGACGATTTTTTTTGGATCTAACCACCGTTTCGTGCCGTTTGATCTCGTTTGTGAAGGAGGTTCCCATGAACTCTTTACAGCATTGGACACGATACGGCAGGTCAAAACGTTCCTTTCTGCATACGCTCGTTCAGCACTACGGCGCCGTGCGGGACGTCTGTCGGAATCCTCATCTCTCCCTTGGCATAAGGTGGAGGGATCTCGCGTCCTCTACGACGGCATATGGAAGTGCCCAAGATGCATTCATTCAGTTCCGTCCTGCTCCATCCATTCAACTCTCAACCTGACTGACCTTGTCCCCATGCTCAAGATAGATGACCATGATCTCTTTTGTTTTCTTTCTTTTTGTTTTTTAATGAAAAAAAAGAGGTCTTGTAGCAAAAGATTACAACCCAACCAAAGCGCAACGGAACGTCCCGAGAAGACAAAGGGCAATGAACAAGCGTGAAAACGAAAGAAACTTGAGAAAAAAAAAAAAAAAAAAAAGAATCACCCCCAAAGCGGCGCCGCCACCTCGACGGCCCTCTCCACCACGGCCCTCACCCGGTCGGCAAACACCTTGTTCCCGCACTCCACCTCGAGCGACTCGAGCCAGACGCGGGCCTCGAGCTTGTCGTCGAGGCGCACGCGGACGCCGGGGACGGGGACGCCGAGCTTGTGCAGGCGGGCCAGCTCGTCCCGCTTCGCCTGCTCCTGCTCTTGATCCTGTTCGCGTTCGCGTCCCTCCGTGGGCTGGTCGTTGCTTTCGTCGCCTGCCTGCGGCGTTGCGGCCTGGTCTTGGGCCTCCGGGGTGGAAGAGGGCAGCCGCGGCGGGGTGGGGGGCAGCTTGGGCTCGGCGATGGGCTCGACGTTGTCGGCGCCGAACTGGGCCTCGAGGAACATCATGAGCCGGTCGAGGCGGTCGGCCGGGGTGAGGTTGGCGTGAGGGTTTTGGCGGGTCGAGGTGAGCGTGTGCGAGTGCGAGTGCGAGTGCGAGTGTTTGCTCGCGGAGCCTGGACGCGTGCGTGTCAAATCATGTGTTAGAAAATGGAGGGGAGAACCGCAGGGGGTGGGGCGGAGGGAGGAGAAGGCTGATGATTTATACGTACGCTTCACCGCCGCCGGGCTGCTTTCGATCCCCAGCAGCACCGCCATGACGGCGTCCGCGATGCCGTCGTTGAGCATGTTCCCTTCCCACTCGATCTCCACCTCTCCGCTGGCCCGGTACCGGACCGTAACGCAGCCCATGACGAGGTACGCGGCCACGACCTCGTCCCGGGTAAACTCCTCGTCGACCTCGTCCTCGTCCATCTTGGTGTCGCCGTCGCCGTCGCTCTCGCTCTTGGCGCCGTTGCTGGAGCCGTGCGCCCGGCCCTCGGGGAGCTCCTCGACGCTCCCAAACGTCCCCTCCAGGCCCCACTTGATCAAGTCGATCCCCGCGGCGGTGAGCCTGAGCCGCTGCTTGCAAGCGATGGTCGTCGTGGTCAACCCCGCGTACTCGCGCAGGTCCTCGGGGGCCATGAGCGACATTTTGAAGTCGTTCTGGACGAGCACGCCGGTGATGAGCTGGGGCTCGCGCGGGGCGTCGGGGGCCGCAGGATCGGCGGCGGCGGCGGCGGCGGCGGCGGCGGCGGCAGGTTGCGGCATGGACGCGAGCTTGCCAACCACCTTGGCGGTCTTGTCCGTCTTGAAGGGGATGCGGAGCTCCTCGCAGTTGCGCGGGCTGTAGACCTTGATCTTGTCCTTGTCCTTCTTGCCGGCGTTGAGGGAGAGGAGCTTGGACTTGAGACGCATCATGTTGTGAACCTCGCCGTGGACGAGAATCACCACGGGGGCGCCGACCTCCTCGATGAACTCCCGGTTCTCGGTGCCGTCGACGTGGGCGGCGAACGAATACTCCTGGACGGTGCAGCGACGCGGGATCAGGACCTTGTCGGCATCGCCGCCAGGCCCGCGACGACCCGCGCCCGAAGGCCTCGTCATGACGGCCTGGATGTGCTCGGGCTCCTGCATGAGCTGCTTGGCCATGGTGCCCTCGACGCTGTAACCGGTGATGATAACGCCGTTCTTGTCGCTCGGGGCCCAGCGCTCCAGCAGCTCGCGGCTGACGCCGTTTTGGAGCATGCCGGGGCTCGCCAGCATGACGCATCCGCCCACGTCGTCGAAACGATCCAGGTTCTTGAGGGACCGGATGAACTTGAAATCCCACGGTCCGCCGCCCTTGGCGGTGGCGTCCCCGGACGCTTCGGCCTCGGCCATGCGCTCGCGGAAGAGACGCTTGATGTTGTCGTTCATGGCTCCCACGTAGGTCTGGTAGACGAGCATGCACTTGCGGGCCAGGTTGCTGGCGTAGTAAATGGGGTACTTTTGGTACTCTTTGTGCTTGGCCCAGTACTCGTCGAGGATGAGCAGCAGCTCCTGAGCACGGCCGAGAGCGAAAACGGGCATGAGGACGCGCCCTCCACGGTTGAGGATGCCCGTCACAGACTTCATGAGGGCTTGCTCGCGCTCCAGGCGCGGCACGTGCGAGGCGATGCCGTAGGTGGACTCGGTGATGAGCACGTCGATCTTGACGCCCTTGGGCACCTGGGCCGACACGAGGTGGCGGTCCTGCTCGCGCGAGTAGTCGCCGGTGAAGAGGATGTTGAGGCCGGCGATTTCGATGAGGAACATGGCGGCGCCGAGGACGTGGCCGGCTGGGTAGGGGGTGATGCGGATCGACGAGATGGTATGGGTGGTGTGGTAGTCCATGGCTTCGATCATGGGGAAGGTGTTGAGGTGGTCTTGCTCGGTGTAGACGAGCTGGGTCGTCGGGTTGGACGACGTGTTGCCGACGCGCACGCTGTCCTGGATGAGCCACTTGTAGATGGCCTTGGTGGGATGCGTCATGAAGACGCGGCCGCGGAAGTTGGTCTTGGCCAGGACGTAAGGGAGCGAGGCGGCATGGTCGATATGGAAACTGGCAGGTCAGCGGGAGTCCGGCGAAGGCGAGGCGGTGGAGGAGGGGAGACGCGAGAGGCGGGAACGAGAAAGGCGAGAGAGGCGAGGTGCATGGGAGGCAAGATGGGGTAAGCAGCGCGGAGGAGCAGCGGCGGAGAGGGCCGTGAGTTCAACATATTGTATTTTGGTCTCTCTGAATACACAGGTATATACACACACACACATGCGGCAGGAGATGCAGGCAGCATGAGATGGACATGCCGAAGAGGGGCGAGGAAGCCAACGGAGAGACGATCTGGTTGCGGCCCAGGACCGTCATGGCTACCTCGGCGTCTAGCCATGCAAGAACCCGCCTCTCCTGTGGCCTTCCGTTGCCCAAACCACCGCTGCAAGCACGTGCTACATCCGGCGGCTGGGTAGCAGGTGCACGTAGAGATACTTACTGGCTGATGAGGAGCACGTCGACGGTGCTCAGATCAAAGTCGTCAAAAAAGGGGAGGGCGGCCAGGCCGTCGTAAGCAGGATGCTGCCCGGCGTCCAGCTATTGGCGAGAGGGCATCGAACCAAGGTTAGCGAGAGCCGGCAGGGAGGCGAGCAGACGGACGAAAGGGTCACGCACCATGACCGTCTTTCCTTTGTACTGGATGATGTGGCATGACCGGCCGACCTCGTTTCCACCACCCAGGCACAGAAACATGAGCTCATCGGACGGGTCGACGGGCTCTTCTGGAGCGGCCGAGGCCATGGCGGACGCTTTCCGCTTGGAAGCCATGGCGAGAGGAGGGTGCCGGCGTCAAAGCCGAGAAATTATGTGGATGGCGTTGGGGAGGATGGATGTGTGATGATGGGTTTTCTCAACAAGTTTCTGTGCTGGTCAGTCAGAGCAGCGAGAGTGAAGCAACACCCGGACGCAATGGATCGGGTTCGGGTTTCGTTTTGGTTGGAGCCGGTTGGAGCCTTTGTTTGCTTTTCTCTCCGTTTGCCGGTCTCCGGTCTGACAACGGCGCTGGCGATGCAGCAGGAAAGAAAAAGGCAAGAAATTTGAATTAGTATGGTCGAGAAGGAATTGGATTTTTTTGTTTAAAAAAAGGACACCGGTGAACAATAGGTTCCAACTGTACAATCGCTGTGGTGGTGGTGTGTCTCTACGCGTGGCGGGGCGTCTTGGTTTCTGGGTTCTGGGAGTAAACGTTGAGATCCAGTCCCAAGTCGCGAGGCGAGCGACCCGACCTGAGGTTCCCAAATCCGGCCCCACTTTTCCCTTCTTGGCTTTCTACAGAGTAGCGTACCTACCGTACCTGCCCTCCAGCCGTGCCAAGAAGCAGCTGGTCTCCCTTTCCCAAAACTTTCTCCTCCGCCTTCTCATTCTAGTGGAAGCTCCTTCTCCCTCAGCCGCGCCGCTCTCTTTTCGGCCAAGGACCCACGTCCCTCACGTGACATATTCTCGCGCGGCAGACGCAACAGCGAGGCAACAACCGCGAACCTTGAACCTGACCGCATCAAACGATCCGACGACGCGCGCCCATTTCCACGGCGCTCACACTCGCCCCCCCATCGACTCCGCGGGTCCCCGACCTTCTGCGCCTTCGTCCGTCTCCAGAGGCATCGCCAGATCGATTGCGCAACACGAAAAGCGACGGGAAGTTCGCTGGATGGGCTGCTGCAGGAACAGGGCCGAGGCAGGAATCGCAGGCGAAGCTGCGCGGGTTGAAGAGAAGACCCAACGAGACGCGGGACGGAAGACAGCGAGATCGTTCAAGAGGGGGACAAGCTGGCCCTGAGAAGCAAAACGCGGAAACCGGACCGACCTGAGCCATTGTTTCTGCTTCTTGCCCGCCGGGGAACGAGAAAAAAAAAAAAAAAAAAAAGAATCCCAGAAATCAACCGGCAACTCTCTCGACTTTTTGCGATTTCTCGACCGCCAAATTCCATTTCGCTTCCCGACAACTCTCTCTCTTCTTCATCTTCTCTTCTCCGCCCTTTTTTTTTTTTCGCTTCGACCAACTCGCGTCAAAAACTCCCATCTCGAAACCCTGCGATCTCCAACTTTTCGCCTCCCCCAAGCGTGACGCCGTTCGCGTTTCCATCACCCACGCGAACCTCCCATCAACCCCCGAGCGTGCCTGTCGACGGTCAGCATTTACCATGGCACAACCCCAGCCGCAGGTGCCCCAGGCGCATCATCAGAACATGCAGCAGATGCAGCAGATGCAGCAGATGCAACAGATGCAACACATGCAGCAAATGCAGATGCCTCAGATGCAACAGCGCCCGACTTTCTCACAGCCGCCTCAGCAGCAGACCGCAGCTCCTCAGGGCGGTCTCCAGCAGCAATCGACCTTCTCGCTGCCGCCCAACAAGAGACCGCGCACGACACCCACCTCGCCTCCGCCTGCTACCCAGCCTACGTACGCCGCCACACCGTACGCCGCCAGCCCCCCGATGCCATCCGCCTCGCCTGCTCCCGCCGCATCCCCCAGCTACACGAACCTCGCCCCGCCGACCGCCCAGTACAATGCCATGACGTATACCAACGGTGCTTCGCCGGCGCAGTCGCCCGCCCCCACCCACGCGCATCCCCCGGCTCAGACGCCGGCACAGCCGCCCTCCCAGACGCCCACTCCTGTCAACCCGCCCTCAACCGCTCCATCGGCCGCGCCCTCGCCCGCGCCGCTTCTCTCGCTGCCCGAGACGCGTCCCTCCCAGCCCGCCTCCCCAGTCCCGCTGAGCCTTCCGTCGACGGTGCCTCCCCCAACCTCGCAGCAGTTCACCACCGCCATCATGGCGCCCATCGGCCCTCCGTCCGCGTCGACGCCCGGCGCCATGGCCCCGCCGTCGAAGCCCCCGGCCAAGGAGGCGCCCGCCAAAGAGATCGAGTACGACGTGGAGGACACCCTCGCAGGCACAGGTATCGACTTGCGTGCCGAGGAGCAAGCCCTCGCCGATTTCTACGCCGGCTCCTTCAGCCAGGACGCCAGGACCGGCCTCCCCGCCAACGGCGTGGGGTCCAAAGGAAGCTTCTATGGCGCCGGCATGGCCAACCAGCCCGGCGAGGCGGTCGCCGCCCTAAGCCAGGAGGCCTACGAGGCCGAAGTCGCCCAGCGCGCCTGGGAAGAGGCGGCGCAGAGGCTCGCCGTCACGCGCAGCAACGAGATCAACAATCCCTTCCTCACCATTGCCAACCTGCACCGCCGCATCGAAAAGATGGCCAAGGAGCACGGCCTCGGCCTCAACCTCGACATGAAGAACCCCAACCCCGCCGGCAAGATGCGCCCGCCTCAGGAGTTCCCGCCTCCCAAGGTCACCGTGTCCACCAAGCCAGGCCCCGACGGCGCCATGGTCGTGACCACGGGCTCCTTCATCCCCCACGATGCCTACCTCGTCGACCAGCTCGCCCTCTTGTCCATCGCCACCAAGCACCGCCTGAGGGAGCTGATCGAAGACGCCCAGATCATCTCGGCCCACCGTCAAAAGACCTCCCACGGGGACTACCCGCCGGAGTGGGCCGACGTTGCCGTGCCCCTCCGGACGGGCCTGGATTCCCTTCCCGAAGCTGACGCGACGGACGGGAACCCGCGGAAGCGTATGGCTCCGCCGCTTAGCCTTGCCGCGTTCTTTGCTAACCATGTGTCTCAGGCTCCTACGATGCGTACGCCAGCCAGACCACGTCTCACAAGGGCGCCAAGCACGGCCCGAGGAACCTCATGGAGGCCGTCCGCGAGGTTGCCCGCGTGGACCGCGACGTCGAAGAGGCGAGGCTCCGGAAGCGCCAGAAGCGCCTCAATCCCGAGGCGGCCGCCGCCGGCTCGCGCGCCGGCTCCGCGGTTCCCGGCGGCCCCAAGGACGGCGCCGCTCCCGAGACCGAGACGGTCGCCAAGGCGCCGACCAAGAAGGAGCTCAAGAAGAGCAGCAAGCTTGCCGAAGCGTCCAGCACCGCCAGCACCAACCAAACGCTGAGCACCCTGATGGGCGGCTTTGGCCGGAGAAAAGGGAAAACGTACACGTGGATGCAGCAGGGCGGCGGCGGGAGCGCTCCGGGCACGCCCAAGGCGTCAGCCGCCGGCGATGCTGGCGCGGCCGCTGCCGATGGAGCCGCCCAAAAGGTCCCCGAGAAGACCAACCTCACCGCCGACCCGAGATACCCCCGTCTTGGCACCTGGCGCGAAGACAAGGAGAAGGGCAAGGGCATCCAGCTGCGCGACTGGGTCACGGCCCTTGAGATGGACGGTATCGAGGTCAGGGCCATCCAAGACGCATACCTTAGGCTGGACGCTTCGGGGCCCAAGGACCGGAGCTAGGTGCTCCAGTGGCCTCCTCGCGGTCGTTGAGCTAGCGTCGACGCGCGCTGAGAGGACCACCCACGGGATGTCATTGGTGCTGCGGGTGGGCAGAGCATCACAAAGCATTTTTCTGGACGGCAAGTGACGTTTTGGTCTTTTTGTCACGATATCTGTACGCTGCAGCAACAGATGCCCAACGCCCCAAACGACCAAAGCTCCTTGGCTCTTACGACTTCGGGAGCAACCGCCGGGGTCGTTTCATCAAGAAAAGCTCGGCTCTCCGCCACGGCGGTTGGACACACCACCACGCGATCACTTGGTACTTTGATTTCAAGCCCCGGTGATCAAGGTCCGAGGAGCACAGCCAAAACAAAGAAAAGGATATGAACCTTGGACGACAAACAACACATAGCATCTGAGGAGCAGCAGCAGCGACAACAGCAGCAACAGAAACAACCCCTGGACGCTTTTTTTTTTTTTTTGGACCGGCACGCCCCGAAAAAAAAAAAAAAAAAAACAGGGTTCCGCGACGAGGCCGGTTCGCGAAACATTGGACCGGCGACACTGGCCGCGTCAACAAAATTCCAGCATTGTGCCATTAACCATCACGGCTGCCCTCATCATCCGGCCACGCCCAACATATCAACGCATACATTGCGCCTACTCCACCGCCTTCTAAACACTTCCCGCTGCTGCCGCCACACCGTGAACGGACGCCCCCAACTTGCCGATCCCTCTCTCGCCAGCCCCGCCCGGACTTTTGTTTCCCACCATCCTCGGAAACCCAGCCTAGGAGGATCGGGCCAGGTGTTCTTCGAGTTTCGTACCTTTTGTTTCGACATATCTCGCCTTTTTAATGCGGCACATCAATCTCCGCCCCGTCCTCGTCCCGAGCCTCGAGCGCAGCCCGCCCGCCAATCTATCCGTCGGCCATACCCACAGGTCGCCCAGAGAAGCAGGCAAAGGCGACACCGGCATGGGGAAGGAGGCGGACTTGCTTCACGTTCTGCCTTTTCTTTCTCGTTTCTGTCTTACTTGATTGGACTCTTTGACTCTACACTACACCATCAGCCTGGCGTTTTACATGGGGGATGGGGAGTGGTCGGTTTTGTTAATACTTCACGGTCGTCCTGGGGTCGGGGAACTGGGGGGTCGGAAATAGGAATCGGTTGGGGATCGGGAGGGACGGGATCGTCATTGTTTATAGTAGGCTTCTGCTTCTTCCCTCCAGTCTGCGTTTTCTTCTCACCGTCGTCTTGCTTTTCTTCTGGTTCCCCTCTTCAGTGTGTGTATGCGTTTCTCTTCCTTTCCGATTGGGCGCCAGGAAAGGAGATATGGGGACATGCCTGTCGGAGGGGAGGGAGGGGAAAAGGAGGGAAAAGGAAAAGAAAGAACCATCGTGGTGAACTCGCACGGGCCTTTCTTTTCTGGAGGGTGGAGAGAAGCCAACTTGTCTCTTTTTTTTCTGGCTGCGTGCTGCCTGCTGTGTGCTGCAGAATGGGACAGGAAAGGGGACTGAGAGGGATGAAGCCGATACATGATGATGCTTGGTTTGGACATGACATGGCATGAGGGAGCTTTTATTGCCCGTGGCCCAGCATGAGAAAGCATCAGGAAGCAGCGGTAGCAGCAACAACAACAACAACAGCAGCAGCAGCAGCAAAAGAAAGAGTTCAAGACAAACATGAACCAAATCTCGCTGTGGTGCGGTGTTTTTCTGTGAGCTGAAGGTCGAGCTGAGCTTGATGAAGCATCATGACGCCCGAGAAAAAGAACAGGAAGAGCCTATGGGTTGATAGGGTGTATGAAGAACTGCAGAGGCACGACAAGACACCATGGCGCTCTCTATTCCCGTCTATCCTGCCTTCGGCTCAGGGACCGGATGACTGGCGACGAAGACAAGTAAGGACAATTCTTCCCACGACTCTCCGGCAGAATCCAGAAAGCTTGGTGTACCTGTTTGACCCCCGAAGGTTTCTGGTGTGAGAGCTTGACGCTGTCATCTCCCATTGCCGCTGCTCGCTCGTTTCTTACCATGGCTGTTCGCCCTCTTCTGGTGGTTTGCTTGCCCTTTCGTCCCTAGGAAAGGAGTGGGTAGGGTATTCCAGGTGAGGGTTCCCATATCAAATCCACCCCTCGGTGGTGAATCCCAATCAGGCAATTGGCTCCTGACAACCAGCGCCAGTGGTTTAGTGGTAAAATTCATCGTTGCCATCGATGAGCCCCGCGTTCGATTCGCGGCTGGCGCACATCTTTTGCCTTTTCTCACTCTTTTTTTTTTCCTTTCCGTCTCTTTCTTGCAGACGACGATGGGGAGTTTGCTTGGCTGTTTCTCCCGCGCTCTGCTTTTAGCACTTTTTTGTGTGTAGCGGGGTTATTTTCATCTCGAGATGTTATCGAGGTGGGACAAGCCGGGGGAATCTTTGTTCTTTGGTGGGGTTTTGCCAACTTGTCTCCCCCGATGATAGTACCAGAGAAAAAGAAATCGACACGCGAACTGTAAATGGACACATCGGAATGCTCCTAGATGGCGAGGTGTCATGGGTTGAGGCAAGATAGGATAGAGTAGGGTCTGTATGGCAACCCTCCTCCCCCCCGAGTTGATGCTTGGTTGGGACGGTAGGTCGACTTTCAGCTGTCGAGGCGCGCCAACAAACTCCCGTGCGCGTTTCTTCGACCTAATACCCCCCATCCAGACCGGTCAAACAAAAAGGGCTAGACACAAAGTTTCTCGTGTGTTCGTCAACCTCCTGCGTTGTCCCTCGGCCCTAGCGTCCTGGGGCCCGTGGTACGATATGGTGCAGCCTAACCCTGACATGGCATTGGCATGGCATGGTAAAGGAGGGTACCGTACCAGGATCGGGATTTACGCTTGGCGGGAACCATGAAGAGGTATGGAATGGTGAAGCAAATGGGAAGAAAAAAAAAGAAGGGAAAGGGGGCAACGAGGAGCCAACGCGACGACAACCCAGCCAGAAACGGCGGCATGGGCTTGTCGGTATCATACGCAAAGGCCGGCGACGCCGTGCCGCCTCCCTCGCCGTAGCCCCCAGCCGCAATCGCTAACGTTAGTGGAAACAGACGTGGGCAGATGGGTGGCCTAGAAGCATCAGGTCTAGGTCATGGTCAAGGTCAAGGTCAAGGTCATGATCATGGACATGGTAGGATGAGGGTTTCTTGACGAGGTCTCAGAACTGACAAGGTTATGACATAGACGGAGAGGCTAGACTGTTCGATTTTGGCCAAGAGAGGGGGGGGGGGGTCTCACCGGCTTGTTGGGCGAGGTCCAACGGCGACGTCCTTCGCCCTTCGGCAGATGCGGAGGGAGCCGTATCGACGCCTGGGCTTTGTCTCGTCGACTTTCACAACAAAATGTTGACGTAGGGTGCATGGGATTCAATGTCATGTTCCATCCCCACTCCCTCCCGATATTGACCGGGCGGACAGGTTGTTGAATGACGAATGACTCACAACACCATCATTTAGGGTTTTTTTTTTTTTTTTTTTTTCATATTAAAGATTATGATAGACGACTCCAATCTCCCACGTCTCACGAGCGCACGGCCCGGTACCATACCAGCCCGGCAAGGTCAGACCAGCTCCTGGGCCCGGTGTGTCCTCCGTAGCGCATGGCTCCCTTGAGCCCAGATGTTGTACGTGTACATACACAGTACACACCATCTTTTGACAAGGCCTGGTCTTGGTCACGTTCAGGATGCCCTCCTTTCATGGTGTCATGATGATCACTTGTGTACAAGAACCTTTTCCAGCGGAACCGTTTGGGGGGGGGGGGGGGGGGGGTTCGGCTTGGATCATATCTCAGTCATGACCGGCTGCAGATTGTCGCTGCTGTCTTTCCGCGGGAACGGTATCCGTGTGCCTCTCCCAACGCCAGGGCTGCCATAGAGTAGCATGTATGTATGTAGTAAGCATCCAACGTTCCCTTCCGGATGCGAATGCGTTCCGTCTATGGTGGTCTATGGTGGAAGAGTTGCACCAGGGTTGCATCGCCCGCCGCAGGCAGCCCAAGGCTTGCGTGGTTAGCATGAGGAGCCGAGAGTTCCGACCGGCCAAGGCAAGCCGAATCCCTCCATCGAATCCGTCGTCGAGGCATGAGCTAGGGCCTCTTCGGCTGGTTTCGCCCGGGCGGCTTGGAGACGGACGGAATTCTTCCGTATGACGCGACTTGCAAAGTTTTTTTTTTTTTCTTTTGTGTGTCTGTTTCCATGCATGTCCACTAACTATCGGACCAGGATGCAACGCAGGAGTCATGGCACCTCACCAGCTAGGGGCCAGACGATGGTGAGGGACGACCGAAAAGTGACGGACCCAGCCCGATAATTTTTTTGTCGGCGAAACTACCAATACATCGGCCAAACCGATGTAAAACATACCGTGTGTAGGTGTTGTGGTGGACTGGATCTGGACCACGATCGTCAGAGGGGCAGTGGTTGGCCCTCCTCGACAGAGGGTACAGAAGAAGAAAGAAGCTGGAAAGAAGGCAAGGAGAACGCGAAGAGAAAAGAAAGAACGGAAACCCACTTTGGCCCGGCGCCATGTGTTCAGTTCATTCACCAACGAACGGTAGTTATCTAACACGTTAACGGCGGCGCACCCAGGGCCTCCGTCCGGCTCTTACGCTCTCTCCCCTGAAAACGATTGTGCCGGCTTCCCCAGACGTCCCGAGGATTCGGGCCTTTGGCTCGGCTGGACTGGGGAGGGTTCCCCCTGGCCTCTCGGAAGACGGTCCCGGCGCCAGGCTCAAGAGGAAAAAGAAACGGGCCAAAGGCCATGTGGGTGGCGACGAAGCAAAAAGAAAAGCCCCTTGAGAAAAAAAAGTGCCGGCCAAGAGCCCGCGAATGGGATGTTATCCCGTGCTCTCAGCCTTGTCCAGCCGAGGGGCGTATGCATGGAGCCTCGTGCATGAGTGAGTGTGAGTGTACTGCGTACTATACACAGCATGTATGCGTGCCTTGTGTGTGTGTGTCCAATGACTAACTAGTTACTGTGTGCAGCATCTCGCAGCATGACGCGTCCCGCGGACGTGGACGGACGTATGTACCCTACAGGTCAGCTCCGGTGACAGCACACCACGAGTCCGAGTACGATCCATGGTACTTGCAAGCCAAAAGGCAGTCAAAAACCAAGGAAAAGAATGAAAATTTTCACATCTCCCACCCTTCTATTTTAAAATTAGGAGCTCATCACGGCCCAGACCACGTTTGTTGGTACCGGGACGGATTCGCTGCACAAGCGGAATCTGATCCCTCCCCGGACCAGGTCCCGGTGGGTGGCCTCCCACGTTACTCCATACGGTATCTGGGTGCCGGTGGCAGCGTACGCGTTTCGTGTCCCTTCAAACGGTTGACAACGCCCAGGATGCGACCTTGTCCAGGGGGCGTGTGTACGCAGGATGTGTGTGGGTGGGTGGGTGGGTGGGTGTTATTCGGTCGGTGTGTCTGAGGTGAACCAAGGTGAGCCGATTTCACTCTCCCCCAATGAGTAGGTAGCGGGAAGAGGGGAGGGATAAGGTTTAACCGGCCAACGTTGAAACAAGGTGGGAAGTCAAAAAAACTTTTTTTTTCCTTCCTGCCACCTGCTTCTCGGGAGACGCGCCCGAAGGAGGAGGTGTGTGTGTATGTGGCAGGGAGGTGTGAGACAGGAGGTGAGCCAGGGTCGGCGTGGTAGACGAGCGGCGGATGGTGATGAACCGGTGGGACAAACGGCTTCCACTCCAGCGGGATTGGATCCATTTGGGATCCATCCATTGATTTTTTTTTTCCACGCGTGCTTCCAGAAGGTTTTCCAACCCCAGACGGAAACCCACCCGTGCACCGTCCAGCTCACCAGGGGCCGCTCGAGGCCCAAACTGGGAAAAAGCTTGGGGATCCGCACGGAGCTCGCGCGGCAGCTTGTAGCGGTTTTGGGAAAATGGGACCTGGAGGAAACCATGGGTTCCTTGTCGGGTCATCTCGTTCGGGCCGTCGTGCACCACCTGAGACGTTTGGCCAAGCTGGCATTGGAACGGGCGGTTAGATGAATGAAGGTCGCAATTTGCCCACCCAGATTCCGCCCCCGTCTGTCTGCTCTCACCTTGTGTTGCCGTGAGCCACACTTCACACTTCATGGTGGCTGCTGCTGCTGCTGCTGCTGCTGCTGCTTGTTTCCTCGGGATCAACCCCGTGGATGCACGCCAGGCTTGCAGGCCGCACCGTGCTCGTGGCTGTGCACATTGAACGGGCCACAAGTGCCTCGTAGTGGCGTCGGCCACTCAAACGTTGGATGTGGTAGGCTGAGTCGTGTACACACGGTATGTGTGTATGATGCGCAATGTTTCCAGTTGTGTGTACTGCATAGCGCACGCATACATCTACGTACACGTACATGCACGCGCACACGTACTGTGTACACGATGACAGAGCAGTTGTTGTCTTGTTCACTTGACAGTGAACCACACCACACCAACCTACCACGCGGTGCTCCACCTCCCCATCCCAGCGGTTCCGGTGGGGATTTCTGATTGGGATGGGTCGGGACCTGGCCCGGCCGCCTTCTCAAAACAGCCTAGCCTCATCGCCCAAGACGTTTCTGTCGGGTCTTCTGGAAATTTTGGATCTGAGCCTTCGAAAGCAGACCGATTGCTTTTTTGGGGCTGCGGTGGAGGCGATCCCATGTACGCAGTACTAGTTATACAGTACGAAGCACGCAGGTCCCGTCTCATTCTGCCTCCGTTTTCTCACCAAGGGGTGTCCAGCTCCGTTGGCCGCGACCGGCAGCCCGGAGATGCGAGCCGGTCCGTGGGTTGGCCTTGGGGTTCCCGGTTTCGGTTGGGGGGGTTGGCAAACGGTCGTGATCCATCCGGCATCTTCGCATTCTTTCTTTTCTGCCCATCCCTTCCCGAAGTGGCAACAAAAGCATGCGCGATCTGATGAACTGCGCGATCGATCATGTTCGGGCCTGCCTGTCGCTTTTTGGCTGAGGTACAGGGAAAATGTCTCAGACATGCGCTGCCAAACGAACCGTCCCTGGATCGCCAAGGCTCAGGCTGTTTGCCGTCCACGGGCTGGTGTAAGCTGGAGTCCTGAGTCGCCTGCGACGCAGTGCGGTGCAGTTTAGCAGCCAACCAAAAGAAAATCCTGCAGCCAATGGTCGGATCGGGTGTCTTGTCACATGACGTGACGGGGATGCGCGAGGGATGGTTACTGGATACGGAGGACAGAGTGTCACCGACGTGGCCTCTTGTGATGCTGGATGGCAGGGCAGCAAAGCGCGCTGGAATCCTGGGGTGGATGCCAGGCGTTGACGTTGATCCACTGGGTGATTTTCCTTGCACCCGCCCGCTCCGTCACGGCTTGTCGTTGGCTGTGCCTCGCCCGCATGATCCACGCAGGGTGCGCCGGTCCTGTGTTTCAAGAAATAAAAGCTCCGGACCAAATGTGCCGCATGTTGAGAAGAGCGAACGGATTGCCCACCAGCCAGCCCCCCTCCCCCCTCTCCCAACCCGCCTGGGTGGGCTGTCGCGTTCTTTGTAAGCGCGTCCCCTTTTCCTCTTCCACCAGAAGCAAACGGACAACCTAGGCAGGGAAAAGGACCCTCATCAGATGCGCGCGGATGTGATAAGTGATATGGGCCTCTCCGTAATTCAAGCCAAGGAGCTTGCTGCGAGCGTCAGGTTGACGGCGCTTCAGATCAAACGCGCCACGGCCCACGGCGTGCTTTGAGGCTAATGCAGGTACGTTCTTGATCGGCAATGCCATGGCTCCTCCGCCTGCAAGGTACCGGACGGAATCCGGCCAGATCAGCCCCGTCCTGCAGCCATGTGCGTTGCGCAGCGTGTTCGAGTAACCACCAGTACGTACCTCTCCAATCGGACCGTTTTCCCCAGGGCCAAACGGAGAGGGCCGTGTCGCTGGTTCTCAGCGCAAGCGATGGCGCCGTATCGCGGCTGGGACTCGCCACAAAAAGCAAGCAGCGTCATTGAGTGGAAGGGGGCAAGGGAGGGGGGTCTGTCTCGTTTGTCGTCGTCCAGAAGGATTCCAGGGCTGGGGCGTGGCCTCATTGGCCCTGTTGGGGGCTTGCTCAAATCATGGCGCTCCTCGCCTCGAATCCGTGCCGCCGCACGACCGCTTGAAGGTGGCACCACGGCAGCGCAGGCACGTGGGCCTTGCTGGGCTGGCCGGGACCGGGAAAGTGATCTGGAGCGTTGGGGATCCGTTGGGTGGTGGTGGTGGTGGGGGGGGGGGGGTCCAAGTCACGTTTCCCATGTGGCCACGCCCTTAATTTCGACTGCTTGGTCGGGGGACCTATGTACATAGGTTCGCCAGTCAGAAATGCCGGGCTCGCTTGCTGGAGAACTACGTCAACTAGTTAACGCCAACGTTCAACCTGCAAAGACGGAGGGACATGTCTGTTGCCGGCCGACTTGCCAAAGGCGGGATTTTGCACATCGAGGCTAGCGGCGACACATCACACTTTCACTGGGCAAGCCGCGTCGTTTCGCAGGGAGAGCTGGGCGGCGGACGCAGCGCCGACGCCACATGCCGCGGGATACGGCCGGGGCGATCCGCATGCAGCCGACATTAGACCTCCCAATGTCCAGGGTCTGCGCGGGACGTGATGGCACAACGCCCAACCGGCCGACCGATTCTCCCTGTGCGTAGTGTGATACATGGTCAGCTCGGCGTTGCTGTGTGCCTCTCTGCGCCTGGCAGAGCGAAGCACGGGTTTGCCCAACCCTGCCAAAGGAAAACGAGACCTGGACCTGGGGGAGCCATGGTGCAACCCGTGTGTTTATTTCCGGCTTCGCAAATGATTGCAGGAATTACGGCCAGTGTGACCCCATGTATGTACATACGTATGTAGTGTACACTATTTGGGGTAATGTACCATCCGCAGAAGGCCACCAGATTAAACCGCCCCGACCTGTTCTCTCGTGCGAGGGAGGGGAGTGGAAGCGTTACCAACGCGGCGGTCCCAGCCATGCGGTTCGTGCTGGGCGCGCGATGAGGGCTCGTCCCGGCCGGAACGACTTGGACCGGGGCGGAGGAGGGTTGCATGCTTCCAGGAGCCTTCGCTCGCTACACGCAGCCACGACGGGGGTCCTGGCGCATGTAGTCATGTTATCGACAGCAAGCTCGCTCGCTTCGCCCAGGACGGGAAACCAACCTTCAGAGAAGTGAATGAGGGGATATTGGGCATCCCCAACGTAATAGGTTTTTGCTGTCGTGACCATGGTCTGTTCGCGCGAGGCGTCGCTAGCGCCCATTCGCGCCCCGATTCCTGGGGTCGCGGGTACCGGCAGCTTGGTAAAAGTTCAGGGGAGGGGGGGGGGGGGGGGGGGAGGGAAGCGCCCTGCGCTGCGCCCAATGCATTCGTGAAGGGCCCTTGGTTAGAGTCATTGCGCTCTCCCTTAGTTTACTGTGTAGTTATCCTTCTGGATGCCTTGGCGTCGTCCGTGGCATGAAGCTGGCAGCACAGCTCCGTAAGACCAAGCCGTGAAACTCACCGTTCCACACGTTCTCCATCAACACGGGGGATTCGGGCAAGGCCAGCCTGGTGTCCAAGCAAACATACTACTAGGCGGGCGGGACAGCCTTCAGCTCGCCTCGGCCCTCGCGTCATCACGACGGCCTCGGCGAGCGAGCTGCGAGCCAGCTCCGTTGCGGTGGTTGGAGAAAGCTCCGTCCCAGGTGCCAGTACCGTTAGGTGAGCGACTCGACGGCCACGTCCGGAGGAGCCACGTGATGCTCCGTCGTTCAAAACAAAGAGAGCAGAGAGACGCCTTCCCAGAGGTCCAATAGCCCACCGTTGGCTGGCCACCCGGCCGGCTCGCTGACCATGTGGGATTCGAAACGACGCGGCCGGTGGTGCGCTACGCTGCCAGTCTGCATGCAAGACATGTGTTAGGCACCATCGCATGGCTCCTGTCACCTTAGTGCGTCGATCTGAGGTGCCAGTGTCTTTGTTCACCTTGGTTGGGAGGAGCCAGCAAATCGGTCCCATGCATGGCGACACTTGGTTGCGTTGCTTCACCGCCTTCGTGTCGGTGGGCGCATGGAGCCAGCCTGCCCGGGCTCCGGAAGGCTTCCCCACATCGGAGTGGATCTGCCGGACGGAAGCTGCTTTGTTAGACTTGAGATGATGGCATGGCACGAGTCCATACGGGGCTGGCAAATGTCATGGCAAGAAGACCCGTTGTCCGTTTGCTGTCGATGCTGTTCATACGCCTGTGGTCTAGCGAGGGAAAAACGGAGCGGGCCGGCCTGATGGCGTGTACTGCGTAGGAATCGACGCGGGGCGGGACGAAAACACTGCCGGACCGGTCTGGTTGTTATTCAGGATCTCGTGTCTAAGTGTGTCAACACGCACCGGGCCTGGCGTCTGCTGTCCGGTCCGTCCCCTGCTGCGGCGTGGTTGTGCGACTCGGAGCCCAAGCATTGGCAGACGCCTTGGCCCAAGTGGCAAAGATCACATACATTGCCTCTGTCGAGCCGCTGTGCTGTGTATTGCCTCAGCACCTGTTCCCCGTTGGGTTTGATCGCGGATGGTTGCACCAAATTCCGGCGTCGCAGACCGGTGAAGGGGTTGTGCCCTTCAGATGGAACTTGCAGGCGGAACAAACGCACGTTCGAGCGCACGAATCGCTGTATGGGTGCCCGTTGCACCATGCAGGCAACGGAGCACACAGCGTCGTCATGCCCACGGCCGGGGCGCCATCGGCGACCGGGACCTTGGAATGTTCTGTGCTGTCACCCGGGGGCACCGTTCCGAGCACCGGCCCAAGCCCCCCCAGAGGGCCGCGGGGCGCAGCCCGCGGTGCGAATGGCGGGTTGTCAGTCCAACCAGCACGGCGGGCGGGTAGGCCTTTGTGCTATCCAAAACCAAACCCAAGAATAGGAGTGGACGCGACGCAGTGCCACGACACCTCGCAGCGGGCCTATCATGCAACGCTGGGATACAAGCGGTGGACGTTGATGGTGTGATCCGAAACTGTGTCTTCGAGGCGTCCCAAGCTCAGCATCATCACGAGAGGCCCGTGTTTGCGAAAAGAGCAGACAGGCCCAGGTACCTGAGTAGCTAGGTATGTAGGTACGCAGCACGCCGCAAGGTAGACAGACGCTTCTAGGCAAGGTACGGAGGAGCAGACGCCAGACCACAAGGCATCCACCCGAACCCGGGATGCATCGGTCCGTCCCCGGACCGCCCTCTTCATACGATGGATGCTGTGATTTGTACGGAGTAATTACATCGTTGGATTTCAACCACGCGGACTTGTTCTTCTTTCTGTTTGCTCGCGTTCACAAGGAGAATCATCACCGATCGTTGTCAGGCTGATTTCCAGGTTCCTGGTTCAGGTGCCTAGGTTGCCGGGAAAGAAAAAAAAAGGGATTTCGTCGCCGAATGCAATGCAGGTGTGGCTGGTATCAGGCGGGTTTGACCTCTCGCCGGCTCCGACTCCAGCTGATTCCTGCAGTGGGTGCAGTCGGGCGGCGAAAATGATTGTTGCTTGTCTCATCGAGCGATTGCCATCTTGCATGAGAGGGTGTGCTGGTGATGCCCGCCTGGGCTTTAGTTCCTTTCCTTTTTCTCCAGCAGACACCCCCATTCGGGCAATGTTGGGGGGGGGACCGCCAGCCCCCGAATTGGTTGGTGCCGAGGGCCTCCCATGGGCCCTGCTTCTTGGGTCCGGGTCCCGTCCCGTTGCCTTTGCATCCTCGCCGGGCGTCTTGGAAGTTCGATCCGGTGCAGGTTCTGGGTTGTTTTCTTCTTCGTCACCATGACAGCTGTGTGACTTTTCGCCCATCCCTCCCGGCGACTCCCGTCCCGTCCGATCCGCCCATGCAGAGCTCTCCTCTCCATGACGAGGATCGCGCGCTGAAAACCGGCCTGCGCTTCCAGGTTGCCAAGGGCGCCAGCATCGCCATCCGCGGAGCTCGTTGGGCCTGGGCAATGCTTCCGAAAGAAAGGACGCTTGACCCAACAGCCCGGTTGCCCTCGCCCTCCTTGACCTTGACAGCTGGGCGGGACCCACCAGAGGTCACCCCGGGGCCCATGCATGCCCTGGATGGGACACGACGGATGAAAATCATCGCCTTCATTATTTCTTCTGTCCTGGGCCGCTCGCATCGCCGACAGAGAAGAGGGGGGCTTTGGCACGAACTGGGCATGTATGTGCGCTGCTCACTGCGCAGATCATATCGGCACCCACAAAGGGAGAGCTCATGGAGATGCAGGTACCGACCGGGAGAGCCATGAGGCCTTCGGTGGCCTGCGTTTGTCTGCCGGGTGGTCGTGGGGACGCAAGCCCAGGCCGCCCGTACGCTACGTCTCGTGGAGGGTGGCCGCTGGGCCCAGGAGCGGAGACCTCCTGGGGGCAGATGAAACTACAAGCAGACCCGCGCCGAAAAGCAATTGCCAAATTGGGTCCCGTTTTGTGGTACCCACACCTCATCGTTGGCAAACGGTATTGCCGCGACCAGACTCGAAACGGAGGCGGCCAGGGGTAACGAGCTGAGCTCATTCACTTCGGACATGGGTTCTGGGGTGCATGGATGTCGACCAGGGGGCACCTTGGAAAAAGCAGTGTCTAATCAACCTCCCTGGCTGCTGTCCTTTCTTATAAGCCGGACAACTCGCCCGTTCCCATCCGGCCTTCTTCTTTGGATTCCCATCTTCACTTCTCCCATCCATTCCACCGGGCCTTCTCTGACAGAGATCTGTCTTTCCGATCCTTCGGCACCTCTCTAGACTTAACAAGACCTAATAATACTCTCACCTTCGCCTCGGCCCTTGCCCCCTATCCCAAGCCGCCCCGAACAACCAACCAGTCACCTCATAGACCTTTTGAGAAAGCGTCCACTCGAAGGCCACGCATCGAAGTTCGACCATCGACGACCCAGCAGTCTCTGAGACTTTCTTACGCCCAACGTTGCGATCCCACCAGCTGTCGTGTTGCTTGCACCAACAGCGCACCACCCCAACCCGCTCGGTTCGATCAACACTCGTCACATCAACGAGTGGCTTTCAATGTGAGTCACGTCAGCCGTGTCAGACAGCGCGGTTCTTTGGGCCTGGAATTTGCCAGCTCGGTCTTGCGCTCCCTTGGCTTCTCCATGCCGGTGACTCGTGCTCGATCACGACGCAGTTGCTGACATTTCTCGGCGCAGCTCCATTTCTGGGTTCTCTCACGCAATCACAATGATCGCATCACCATCCGAGCTTATCAACCACGGCCGCGGCGCCTACGACACATCGGGTCTTCCCAAGCCGCCGCCGCCCAAGACCAATTAGCGGGCCACTCGCCTTCGGGAGCATTGCCATTGCGCAGTCTCGTGGTCTGTGCCGGCACGGATCGCCGGTCAATCCACATGCGACATCCGATGCATAGCATGGCGCTGTGCGTGCAGCATGCAGTCCAACTGCCCCGACCGCCCAATCCGCATCCCCACAACCTTCTCCGACTTCCTCTCCAGCCCTTTTCGATAATCCGGTTTTAATCATGTCCCGTGTCTCTTCACCATTCGACGTTTCTCCTGCCGGCAGAGACGTACCACTTTGGATACACCAATTTTAATCACAGCTTGCGAGTCGCTGCGTCGGCTCGCGTGGGCCTTTGCTTCCCAGCAGCAAGGCCGACACTAGTCGGGTATTCTGTTTTTTTTCGGCGGCACACGGCGTTCAAAGACATAGACTGGACGGGCTTTTTGTTTATTTCGGCGGCGTGACTCGGTCACTTGTTTTCCTTTCTACGCACCACATCCACGAAACCTTGCGCCGACATATCGGATCCGATTCCCCGTGGCCCCCCACACCCTTCGTCCATCGATCACGACCGGCAACCCGACCAGACTCGGAGCTTCAAACCAGCCCGATCCATGTCTTCGGGCATCACGGTCCATGGCGCGTTGGTCCCCCAACGGCGGGGAACGGAGCTCTTGAGCATCAGCTCGATCGCGCAACCAACTTTTCCTTTTTTCTCTCTGTTTAACGGCTATGGGATTTGGTTTTTGAAGTGTGTTAAGAACAGGAGGGCGGGAAAAGAACTGATTTCCTTTTTTGCATATAGAGATTTGCGTTTTACTCCTGTACTATTTTCTGTTCGATGGTCGTCTACCTCGCGGGGACAGACCATCCAAACCACCACGACAATGACTCCCCTTTTCTTTTGTCACAACACCATGTTTCATTCTTCCTGTATCCCACTAAGCTGGGTGGAAGCGGAGGATTTTTTTGTTTCGTTTGCAAAAGGCCACGAAAGGGCGCCGGGCTGGATCCAGGTTGTACGAAGATACCCGCTTTGGTTTAGACTACTAAGATGTGTACAACACAACCGCTACATCATCTAAGACGGAGGTGGCTTCGCAGCTTTGGAAATTGAAAGCAACCTTTAATTCACCTCTTGCTCTCGCACCATAATGTGAAATCTTAGGTTTGTTCATGGAGGATACATGCTCGCATATATGCGCCAGGGGCATCGTTTCTGAGCCATCATGGCAGCCACAGTTTTTGCGGTACGGCAGCGTGGACCCGTGGAACCGGTTCGTTCGTGGTTCGTGACGGTCATGCAGCTGCGGGAGTGAGCATAGCAACGAAAAAGGTCGTGTGACTCGAGGAGAACGGGGGGTTGGATGGAAAAAAAAAAAAAAAAACCTCGAAACAAGAAACAGTTCGGGGAATGACGGCTGATGATACAAAGCAACAACCAGCGCCCAACATGGAAGATGCTGAACCACACTTCAGAACCATGCCGGCCGGATCAGATGAAGCAATATCCCGCCTCAGAAAAAAAAAACAACAGCTATCCGGGCTTTGCACCCAAACCAGACTGCCCTTCTTTTGCTGTCATCATGCCCTCCCGGTCCATGTCACGGCGTCATCACGGTGGTAATACCATGCTATCACCCCGCCATGTAGGGAATCTCCCTGGAACGGACACGCGAGGTCATGTCGAACCCGGTGCGACCATGACACATACGCGGGTGTACAATGGAACTCTGGGACGGGACGCACGCTCGACGTCACGCATATCAAAGGTCCCCCACACGTCGTGGTGATGGCCCCAGAAGGCATAGCAGCGGCGGAAACCGAGCTACATACACAACAGCAATGTTCATAGCAGGGACTCGACGGCGCTGTGCATCTCCAACTATGTAGCGCCGACCATGCAAGCAACCCCTCACCACAGGACATCGAGCCTTCTGTAGTGTAACGTTGATGGCGGGGCGCTGAAGGCGTGGTGAGGTACTGAGTAAGCTGAGGGTGGGCGGCGCTTACTATAGGTGCGCCTCTCCCGTCCGTCCCCTATGGTGTGTCCCAAACGCCGGCATCGCCATTAGCTCAGAGATGGAGGGGTTGGATAAGCAAAAAAAAAAAAAAAAAAGCAAAAAAGCACGGGGCAGAATAGAAGGGCACCGAAATCTGTCGGCAGTTCGCACGCATGAGATTCTGCGGTTCCTGATACATGTCTGGAGAGCGGCCTGGCCGTTCTATGTAGGTATGCATGGAGCCTGTGGCTTGACACGGCATTCTGTTCGGTGGCAGTTCTAGAATCCCAAGTGGACATGGTTCGGTGCCTTCAATCAAACTTGACAGGTTTGTTCATTTTGGCACCCGTGTCCCGTCTTACGGACGTACCGTACTGCGGTTGTATTCTTGCCGGGGAGTCAGCCGGGACCTGGGAACCTGGAGCCCGTCCCGCGCCGCTGACTGGGCCGAAGCCGGAACGGATGTGTGGTTGTGAGCCAAAGGATGGGGGGTTTGACCAGGCCAAAGCGGATGAGGCAGATGGTCCAGCGTCATCACGTCATCTCCCTAGGCAGGAAGCAACTACCTACTACACCTAGGTACGCAAGTTACGGGCTGTGGCCTGGGGAACTTTTTTGTTCCATTGGCCCGTTCGAAAGCAAGCGTCGTTACACAAAAGAGCGGCAGTGCAGGTTGGGCCGGTCGGATTTCGGATGAACCCAAAGCAGACGGGGTTTTGGTGGTTGGGATTTGGTGTGAGCAATACATCGTGGTGCCGTGGATTGCGCCTCGGACCAGCTCGACAGAGGGGGGCAAGGAATCGAGGTCCCGACCTCCCGTCCCTGGGATGCCAGAAAACGGACAAGCTGTCCAGGCAACCTTGGAAGTGTGGTGGGCTGTCTTTCCAGATAGTTACTCCCTTGCCTTCAGGGACCGGCAGGCAGTCGATCCCTTCCCATCGCGACGCTGGGGCGGGGGGGGAGGCCATCCTGACGGAAAGGGCTGCTTTCGGCTCTCGTTGGCCGTCTTGGTCGAAGGGATGGCAAGACTGTCCGGTTCAGCCTCCACGCGCACATGTTCCAGTCCCAAGCGCATGGATCCGTTCAGCGCGCAGGCCAACAAGCGAGTGGCGGACGCTAATGCACGTTTACTGAATCCAGTCGTTTGGCGTGCTCTGGCCTGGGCTCACAAGACTGGGAAAAGAAAGGGAAGAGTGGCAGGCGGCGAGGCCAGAGAAATGACCAATCGACACGTCCCATTTCCCCAAACCGGAAGTGCCAAGGCTCCCTGCCGCACGTGGATCCCAAAAAGGGGCCGCGCCGGGAACGACCGCCGGGCGGGTTCCGCGTCGCCGGGTTGTGGGTCCCCGTGCGTCCCCATTTGCTTCTCCGTCCCGTCCTTCCATGCCTCCGGGGCTTCTTCCTGCAGCGTTCCAGGGCTTCCTCTTCAGCCATGGAAAACAGAACCTATTTCCACTACTATCCACTAACGTTACATGAAGAGGACCTCCCCCCTCACAAAAAAGAAAAGAACAAGAACAAGAGCATCTCCGGTCCACACACAGGACGGTTGACGATGGGAACCTCCATGTCCCACCGATCTCCCACCTGCAGGCACAGCTGAGGTTGCAGCTGCAGGGACTCCTCTGATATCAGACGCAACATCCCACATCCATCCCGCATGTGGTTTTCTGGGAATAATGAAATGGGAGGCCAGCCCGAAAAGCCTCAATCACCAGCCACCGGTCCCCCCCAATCGTCCATTCTGGGCAACGGATACCCTTTCCGCGTCGTCATGACCCCCACGACTTCCATCACCTCCCCAACATTTGCTCGACCTCATCTGGCGCAATGGCTCAGCCCCCCCTAGGTACATACTCGTTTCCCACGCCAAGTGACCATAGTCGGCGGCTGATATTAATGTTCGATCCTCCGAGCGATTTTTTTTCTCACGGTGCAAAGGAAGAAGGGAGATGCGACGGTTGGGATCTCGGTGCGTGGGGAGAGCGTGTCGAAGTAATGAACAACCCATCACAACAAAGGGCCACATTCCATGTTGCCTGCAGTCATGATGCTCCGCCACACTACAGCACGCTTGTGTCATCTGGGGCCACCCGTTGATGCGCTGCTTGTCGTATCTGCGCCGCGCCGCTTCTCTCCGCACAGAAAACGTGAGAGTGAGGCCTCGGGCGGAGGTCCCGAGAATGGGTCGCGGCGGGTTGCATCGCGCCCAGACAAGCTCATGCACATCCGTCGCTGCGATGCGTGTTCCGAGATATTCTCGAAGGTTTCGCTGCGACGCTGCTGCATTGCGTTGCGTTGCGTTGCCTTGCTGCCATTGCCCGACCCGCAGCTGTTGTTTCGAGTCACCGAACCGCCCTCAGGGAACGTTTCGGCTGAACCGCCCACCCACCCCCTTCGGCCCTGTGCAAACGTCTCGGCGAGGCTGAATGAAGCGCCTCGCATCCTGCCCACCACCACCCTCACCTGCCCGCCTCCGTTTCGAACTTGACGCTTGGGCCTTGGGCGGGGTTTGACGAGCGGGTGGCTCCGTTTGAGATGACGTTCCCACGCCAGCACACAGGTACCTACCTACCTGCACATGTACACAATGCACATTCCAGACACAGGAAGAATCTTGATGCTCGTGCCAATTGCTTCAAGAACGGGTCGGCCGCCTGCTGGTTCTACCAGGGAAGCGCCTTGAAGCCTCGGAACGGCCGTTTATCTCTTGACAATGCTAGCTTAAGGTGCCTTGTTGCCGCCGGACAAGCTGAGACGATGCCCTAGTCAACCTCGAACATGGCATCGAACGAACCCAACCCAACATCAGGCCCACCCACTAACGCACTGATCTCCACTGCCCCCTGAGCGATCATAAATACTATGTGTCCCGCACCATGGAACGCTTCCACGCGATCGACATTAGAGACCCACCAGGGTCAGGCCTGCCCAGGCCCGCGGAGCGGTCCCGGCAAGATGGGTCACCCTGCAAGCCCCTCTCTCTCCTCCCCCCCCCCCCTCCCCCGGGTCGCTAACATTTCGCGCTGGGGTCATCTCATTCGGTCCGGCTTTCATGGTACCTGGCCAGAACATGGCGACGTGACTTTGACGCTCTTGAAGTGTTGACAAAAAACAACGTTGGAAGACCAGGGCCTGACAACGGTGGGCAGAACCGTGGGTTTGGATCATCGTCAAATGACTCTTCATGAACGCCATGAAGCATCCCTCCCCACCTACCCGCCATGGCCAAGCGGTGAAATGAACCTCTCCCACGCGCGCATCTCGGCGGCGGCGGCGGCGGCGTTGCTGTCCCCAAACGCCACCCGCGGCAGATCTCGCCATGTGTTTCAATGGAATGAACGATGCGAACCAAGACGATGAGACCATCGTACTTGGAAAACAGACCCCGATCATGTCACAAATCGAAATGAAGCAGCCATCTCGAGCATGGAACACCGCGGCGGCATGTCTCGGCCCCAAGCCAAGCTAACTTTCCAGAGTGGAGCCTCCATTTAAGAAAACCCCCCCCCGGTTGGCGGCCCCCTTCCGGGACCATGATCAATGAACACCATGGCATCGCTTCCGCCCCGCCTAGCGTTTCCTAGCTATCGAGTTCCCGATTCAGCTGGATCGGGGTTCTAGAATCCTCACACCTTGTCCTGTCGCTTCCTCTTTGAGGAGGGAGCTCGTTCTCCAACCCTTCCGTCCACCGTTCTGCTGCACACAGCAGTGCGCTAGCGCAGTAGCTCCCGTGGCTGTTCGCACGGAACCCGTGCTAACTAGTATACGTAGGCCGACGTCGAGGAACCTTGCTTGATCAGGATTGATCAGGGGCAGGCGGGACGTAAGGACGTAAGGCTCTGAATGTTCCCTTTCGCTTCACCGTTTGACCTCCATGTCTTCTTCTTGAGAAGAAGGGGGGGGGGGGGGGGCTTGCTCCGTTTCTACTCTACATACCCTAATGCTGTATAGTATAACTAGTATGTGCATATTGACGCTAACTAGCGTAATGCGCCTCCCGCAGGACCAGGCCGGGCCTAGAGGTTCCCTGCACCAAGGAGTCGGGCTCGCTTGGGCTTTTCTATCCCGGCCGCGGAGAAACTGGCGAGGCTCGCCTATCTGCGAACGCTTCGCTTGAGATGACCGCCGCCGGGACGTGCCGCTGAGCGTCAGCACTTGGCCAACTTGGGCATCAGTGCTGTGCGCTGTGGAGGTACCTCCTGTATGTATAGCATCTCCTCCCCGTTTGAGGGGGCCGGTGAGGGGTCGGGGGTTTGTCTTGTGCGTGTGGGGAGAGAGCGTGGAATCGTTGCTCTCACGAGAAGAGAGCAGCGAGACGCTGACGCACCCTCCCTCCCTCTCCTCTGCTCTCTCTGGCGTGGCAAAGAAACAGGGCGCCCGTTCCCAAGGGGACATTGATCGTTATGTTCACAAAAACGTGCCATCGTGCGTGTCATGTCTGTATCATGTCCTTGCATTATGGTTCGACGGTAGGTGAAATCAAACCCTGTAGGACGTAGCGGCGATCAGACAACACCTCACCATGACGAACGCATCAACATATTCTGTATGTGAGGCCCTATTAGAGAGTGTCGTCACTGCATACACCTCGCAACCCGGGAAGCATTTCAGGGGCGTTTTGTGCAGAACGTGCGAGATCGATGGCCAGTCCCATCCTTGGTTGATCTTGAACGTCCCCACCGCATCGCTTGTGTGGACAAGAAGGATAGGTCGCTGGGTCCTGGAGAAGGGTTGGACGAGGAGTGTGCTACATCGGCGGTGGAAGGAGATGGCTCGATGGGAACAACATCATTCTCTTCTACAACCGCCAGCCTCGACTGGTCCACACTGGAACATACAATACCAGCCGAATCACCTAGGGATGCGCTTGTATGCTACCCCGACAAAACACGGTTGAAAGATGGGGAGGGGTTGGTTATACCCCCCCGATGTTGTTTACCGAGGGCCAGGCATCTAGCTTTCCACACTCCGAGGACAAAACACAACCCCCGAGTCTTGTCCGATTCATTCAACAAGTACCTGACAGAAAGGTGTTGCGCCGCGGACGTAGCGAGTGAGGCAAACAAGCTCGATCCTAAGGTAACGCTGGGGGGAAGAGAGCTCGTCAAGCCACCGGATAACGATATCTCCAGAACCTCTATCGAGTGGGTTTGAGCTCAAATCCCGCAATATTGATGTCAAAGGAAGGGACCGACTTCATCACGTCTACTCCTTCCAGCCAACAAAGCCACGGAGCATCCACTCGGTTCGTGCGTTTGTGATCCGAGGATCCGAGAGACCACGGGTTCTGGGTATTACCTACGTACGACGATCCAGCTTCGAGGATATGGTGTGGTGATGACGACCGCTGTGCAGGGGGGGGGGGGGGGGGGGTATCAAAGTTACCGTCAGCGCTGCATGTTCGCGGGCTCCGCAAGCAGGGTTTCTTGCGGGGGAAGAAGGCATGGCCGCTGAAGGCCTGCCTTTCCTTCGTATGCATCGACAAAGTCGCCGGGCACATGATAGAAGTCGAGGTACCAAGGTCAGCGGAATCCCGCAAGCCTATTCCTGATCCGCGGGTTACCTGGGGTGGGCTTATACGAACCCGCCAATGAGACCGGTACGGTCTTGTCTTTCACCAATCGGCGAGATTGACGGCCATGCCCTCTTCTCCTACGTTCTTGTAAGTCATACATCCACATATCCGCCGGTCGATCGATGGGCCGTGGGCGGTGACGCGTCAGGCTGCATCTTTGTCAGAAAACAGCATCGTGGAGACGGAAGCGGGATGTGGCGCCCACGGCCCGCGCAAGTATCGACGAGCGCGCGCGGAGGGGGGGGGGCTTGCAAGTACGTAGGTAGTCATGGGACACATTCTTGCATAGCGCATCGTGCCTCCGTCGGGTTGCAGATACTACTCGACACAGCGACCGCAGCATTGCCCTTCTCAGCTTGAGACGCTGGACCTGGGACGACGACACCTCGTGTGGAGATCTCTTCTCCGCCTTGGGCAAGATGCCGCCCGCTTAGAGCTCAATGCCACTCCCACCCACAGACCCATCCATGACTCCGCGATTCCTCTTTGGTGTTTTCTCGCGTGGTCTACCCGTTCCTGCACCTTGACCAAGCTGGTACCAACAAGAAGACCCGTGCAGCTGGGCGTGGGATCCTATCGTAGTTGCTGGACGGTGTGCCCACAACCCGCCTTGACTCGTTCAGCGGTAAGCAGTCTGTCATCCGGGGATGAGACATGGCGCGGGCCGGCGGGGGGGTTGTACGAGAAGGAGATGGCTCTTGGGGAAGCGAGAGGGCAGATGGGTGCGCTCCGTTGGTATAAGTAACCTCGGCGTCACGATGGACTTCCACGAGCAGCACACCTTTGGCCAGACCGGTCACCGCCTACCTCCGCCCGAACCTCACCTTCTCAACTTGATCACGCAGACATGGGGATTCCAGGTCTGGGGCTCGTCGTCGCTGCGGCATGCCTGCTACAGCTCGCAGCGGCCACGCCCGTCAAGGCCGATAACCCGGCCATCGTGCGTCGGGACAAGACCGTCACCGTCACCGAAGAAGCAACGTCCTTTGTGACTTACACCGCCACGGTCAACCCGCTCGACCCGACCGTCACGTCGACCGCCACATGGACATGGTCAACCGTCGTGCCCTCGTCCATCACCACCCAGACCATCACGACGGACTGCATCACGTACGAGCACGTCCTCCCGCCGCCGGGCCCGGACACGACGACGACGACGACGACCGTCACCAGGACGTACGGCACGACGCTGACCGTGACCGACGCCAACCGCCAGCCCCTCACCACCTACACCACCACGTCCACCCCCGCCGTGACGATCACGACCCAGGCGAACACGTACCACCGCTACCACTGCACCAACACCATGGTCGTCTCGTACGCCGACTGGGAGCACCTGACCTGGACCTGGAGCGTCGCGCACCCCGGCCGGCCCACCACCACCGACGTGTGCCTGACCACGGTGACGCGGTC
Source organism: Remersonia thermophila (assembly GCF_042764415.1). Classification (NCBI taxonomy): domain Eukaryota; kingdom Fungi; phylum Ascomycota; class Sordariomycetes; order Sordariales; family Chaetomiaceae; genus Remersonia; species Remersonia thermophila. The sequence goes on from NC_092222.1 coordinate 519,454, forward strand.
GACCACCATCCCCGGCTTCGCGGCGCCGTCGGGAACCGCGGAGCCGGCCGACTGGGAGTGGTTCACGGAGCCCGGGGTGACGCGCGTCACCAAGAAGACGGTGGCCATCTGGACGGACACGTCCGTGGAGCTCGGCAGCGGCGACGGGGGGGTGTTCACCGTGTGCAACAGCCTCAACCCGCGGCCCGTGGTCACGTCGACGTGGACGGCGGTGACGCAGACGACGACGCGCACGCAGACGGTGACGAGCCAGGCGGCCGGGTGCGCGACGCCGACGCCGACGCCGCCGCCGGGGCTCCAGCGCCGCGCGCGGGGAGGGAAGCTGGAGGGGCGGCAGAAGAGCACCTGGTTCGACGACCTGCCGCCGCGCGAGGTGCTGACGGTGGTGTACACGACCGTGACGGTCGTTGACAACACGGTGCATACGCTGACGGGCACGGCGGTGGTGGACGTCCTGACGCAGGTGTTTCCGACGACGAGGGTCAAGTATACGACGATCACGGGGACGGGGAGGGTGGTGACGGAGACGGTGTGTTTCTAGGTTCCGGTCTAGGGGGGAGGGCGGACCCAGGTGGGTGCAAGAGATGGAGGGGATGGCGGATATGGCGGGTAGGAAGCCCGAAGGGGGTTCGTTCGCGCTTGTTCATGACGGCGCCCCGAGTACTGTGTACCTACGGTAGCTGTAACTACCTATCTTCAGACATCGTACACGCTGACAATCGAGACCGGATCGAAGACCTGAGCTTGGGAACTTGCGTGATGACGTCTGGATCAGACACCGAGCTTGTTCCCTCCTACCCTGTGTACTGATGGTGTTGTTACTTCAAGGGACAGGAATTGAATGGTGACCCCGAGACCTTCAGGGGGTGAGTAAACAAGCGAGGCAGTGCCTTTTGTGCTCTATTACTTCAAGTCCTTGTCATTCATTCTCTGGGGGAAATCTGGTTCTTCATTCTTCCTCTCCTTTTTGAATTTTTTTGAAAAAAAAAAAAAAACACTGCTGAGCTCTTACTTTTCAACATTTCTATTTTGTCTCATTTCTGCTTCGGTTCTTCGTACAATAATACTGTACACTTCAGAACACACAACCGCTGATACGTATTTACCTGGATTGTGGCGGTAATTCAGGTATGAACGGTGGTTCGCAGATCCGGGATGGCTTTGACAGGGGGGACCGTGCCGGGCCCCACAGTTCCGCGAGGCAGCTGCAGCGGGTGCGGGGCTGAGCTCCTTGCTGTAACAACCACCTCAGCGCTGGAACCTGACGTCGGGCAATTGTCGCCGCTTCTTTGAATCTACCACCTCTTTGCTCTCCATCTCGCCGCTGACGCTTCCCTTTGCAACCGCCAGCGTCAGAGCAACGTCGGCAACGACGTCATCCCGACCCGTCGCCGACCTCTCCAACAAACCAATCCTACCAATAGACCAACCCCCTCTCCCTTCCCGGAACCCATCGCCAACACCCCCCCTATCCCACCGAAGCCGCCGCCGCCCGCACCACCCCGTCCAGCTCGCCCGCCATGTCCATCATCCGCGAACACACGCAGCACACCCTCACCGACGTCTGGCGGACCATCAACATCGACGCCCTGCAGGAGGATTCCTCGGTCAACTTCGACACCTCGGCCCTCCGCCCGCCCGTGCCCGAGATCTCCGAGGCCGATGTGCGCGCCCTGACGTCCCGCGTGCGCCAGCTCCTGCGGGGCGGCGACGCCGAGGGCGCCCTGCGCGCCTGCCTCGAGTCGCCCGTCTACGAGAACGGCGGAAGCAACACCGAGGCGGCCAAGGAGGCGGCGCTGCAGACCGTGGTCGAGGTGTTGCAGAGCATCAAGGCGAGCGACATGACGCCCGTGCTGAGGGGGATCTACGCGAGCGAGGGCGGGAGCGAGGCCCTGGATGTCTTGATGAAGTACCTGTGCGTTGTTGCCCCTTCTCCCCCCCCCCCCCCCCCCCACCCCGATGGATAGGCTCCTGTTCTCGATGGGTTGAGCTGACCAGGGTCGTCCCGATGCGTCAGGTACAAGGGCATGGCCGCCGCCTCGACCGTGCCTCCGGGCGGCAGCGCGCCGCGCACCCCCACCCGCGTCACCCCGCAGCCGACGGGCTTCAGCCAGATGGGACCGCGCCCCGGCGCCTCGTCCGAGTCGACGGGCGCCGCGATGAGCGTGCTGCTCAGCTGGCACGAAAAGGTGGTGGAGGTGGCCGGGCTGGGGTGCATAGGCCGCGTCATGACGGACTGGCGGAGGGTGTGAGCAAAGATTGAGAGGGAAGGGGCAAGGGACCAGAGAAGCGACACTTGTACGGCGTTGGGAGACTTTTGCGGTTTTGGGGGGTTCTTGGACGGGCGGGCTTCGGCCATCGTATCTTGATGCATACAAAGGAGTGTTATAGACGTGCTGCTGCTGCTGCTGCTGCTTTGTGATTGGTGGCACGCGCAGGACGAAAGTCCCGGACAATTACAAAAACAAGACTTTTTTTCCCCCCCTATTTCTTCTCCAAGATATCCTTCAGGTTCACCTCGCCGCTGCCGCGGGGCAACGGCTTGGGCTGGTTCTCGCTCTCCTTCCAACCGATCATGTGAATGATGCGAAACGTGGCGGGCACGGACCCGTCCTCGTTCCCATGCATGGCGCGGTAGATGGCATCGGCGGCGAGCAGCACATCCCTCCCCAGGCCGCCCATCTCCCGTCCCAGCACGGCGTTCCCCTCCCCCATGGCCTGCAAGTCCTGCATCAGCGCGAACGAGTCCGGGTAGTCGACCACAATGTCCTCCACGTCCACCGTCAGCATCTGGAACCCGGCCCGCCCCAGCAGCCCGCCGACGTCGCGCACGTCCGCGAGGGGCGACACGTGGGGCGAGATGCCGCCGCGCCGCTCCTGCTCCGCCAGCTGGAGCGACGTGCGCAGCTCAAACAGCGTGTCGCCGCCCAGCATGGCGCCGATGAAGGGCGCGTCCGGCTTGAGGACGCGGTTGATCTCGCCCAGCATGCCGGGGAGGTCGTTGATCCAGTGCAGCGAGAGGCTGCTGAGGACGAGGTCGAACGAGTCCGTCTCGAAGGGGAGCGGAACCTCGGCGTCGTCGCTGCCGCCGCTGACGCCGCCGTCGGCCGGGGAGGGCGAAGGGGCGGGGAGGACGTGCCGCTCGAGGCGGAGCTGGGCGTTGAAGGGGAGGTCGGCGTCGCGGTGGAGGAGGGCGGGGGACGACTCGGCGGCCACGAGCGAGGTGATGCGCGAGGCGAGGGGCGGGGAGGAGGGGAGCTCGGGGTCGGGGTTGTCTCGCGTCAGAGCCCGGGCGATGTTGCACGAGTTGGCGCCGAGGTCGAGGGCGCGGGGGAAGTGGCGTTTGATGTCCTGCGAGGGCGGTTAGACAAGAGCCGCAAAAGAGGAGGCAAGAAACGAAGAGAAGGCGGGGGAGGGGAGAAGTACAAGGAGCCGCTCGCACACGCGCATGGCCACCTCGTCCTTGAGGTAGTCGGCCTCGCGGCTCAGCGCGGGATCGGAGGCGGCCCGCTCCTTTTGGAGCCATTTGGTGCGCGAGTTGAAGACGCGGAACGTGGTGCCGCCGGTCTGGAAGGAGGCGTAGCATCGGACTTGTTGTCGTGGTGGTGAGCGCCGTCGCGGGAACGGGGCGTGATGGTGCAGCAGGCTCGGGGGCCGGCCTACGCGGGCCAGCGTCAGCCGCATCCTCGGAGTGCTGCTGGCAGGCGACAATGGCCTGGCATTCCGGGACCGACCGGGGGGGGAGGGGGTGGGAAGACGGGTCCCGTAACACCACTTCCGGTCCAAGTATAACGTTACCTCGGGGAAGTGATGTCACGGATCAGACCTAAGCTTTTGATCTTTTTTTTTGAGCTCTCATCGAAGATGCCAAGCAAGACTTTTGTGGTGGGGCTGTATGTACCTGAAGTAGGTATGTAGTTATCCGACATGCTGCTGCGACGGCGGGGCCCCTAAGGGTTCTACTATACCTCTAGTACGCAGTAGATGTACCTAGGTACGGTACGTACCTAGCCCGAAACGGTTTGGGCCGTTGACCCGAGCTTAGGTTCTTGACGGCGGAAAGCTCGAACCGGGCATGGGATCCGCGTCGACTCCAGCGGGGCTCTGCGCTGAAGGGGTCTGGGCTAGCGACCTTCCCAGCCGGCGCTTCAGGGCTTCTGGGGCTTCTGGGGCCTCTGGGGCTTCTGGGCGCTGGAAAATTATCGGGCCCTATCATTGCCGTACGTTATTATCGCGTACCATGTATGTACATACTGTAACGTTGTTCTTGATTTCCTTGTGCATGCAACAAGACCCGTACCGTATCTTTCAAGCACCGCCAGCCCCTGAACGTCAACCACGTCAAGCATCGTCTCGACCACCGCGTCTCGATTTCCCGGCTCGCCGGCCCCGATTGCGATCCCAACGACCCTTCTCGACACCTGCGGCGCCCTCCCACACACCCCCAGGTTCCCCGCCGAGAGATGCAGACAAGCCGGGCGACCCGACCACGGTGACCTCGCATGCTCGACATCGTCGGGTCGTTTTCCCGCCCGAGCTCCGCCATCTCCGAACATGCATCGTTGCTGAAGCCCTGAATCGCGTCGCCGACCCTGTTCGACCCATCGACGGACCAACAAAAGGCTGGGCCGAGAGCCCACAAGGCACACACTCCCACATAGCCAGCGCAACGCCCTCCTTTCCTAGCCTAGACCGCGTTCCCATCATCGCCCGTCTCCCACGCCCATCCTCCTCCTCCTTCTCCTCCTCCTCATCATCATCGCCACCATGTCGTCTTCCGTGGGCACCGGCTTCCTCGGCCGCTCCAGCAGCAGCAATGCCAACATGCGCGGCCTGGTCCAGTTCATCGCCGACCTGAGGAACGCCCGCGCCCGCGAGCTCGAAGAAAAGCGCATCAACAAGGAGCTGGCCAACATTCGGTACGTCCGACGCTGCGACGCTGCTGCTGTTGCTGCTGCTGCTGCAAGGGAACCGTGACGCTAAACGCTGCGTCCAGGCAAAAGTTCAAAGACGGCAACCTCAGCGGTTACCACAAGAAGAAATACGTTTGCAAGGTGCGTCTTGTCGGCCGAGCGCTCCGCCTCCTTCTCGTGCCCATGGCAGGCCAGCTGACCTCTCCCGGCTCAAGCTCTTGTACATCTACATCCTCGGGTGGAACGTCGACTTTGGGCACCTCGAGGCCGTCAAGCTTATTTCGGCCACCAAGTACTCGGAGAAGCAGATCGGCTACCTCGCCATGACGCTGTTCCTCCACGAGAAACACGAGCTCCTGCACCTCGTCTTCAACAGCATCCGGAAAGACCTGGTCGACCACAACGAGCTGTTCAACTGCCTCGCGCTGCACGCCATTGCCAACATTGGCGGCCGGGAAATGGGAGAGGTGCTCAGCGGCGACGTGCACAGCCTGTTGATCTCACCGTACGTTGGCAGGGCCACCCGGCGCCAGGACTTGTTGGGGCGGCTAGAGACCTCGACTGACCGAACGCGTGCCTAGAACCTCCAAATCCTTCGTCAAGAAAAAGGCCGCCCTCACCCTGCTCCGCCTCTACCGAAAGCACCCCGCCATCGTCCAGCCGCAATGGGCCGAGCGCATCGTCTCGCTCATGGACGAACCGGACCTGGGCGTCGCCCTCTCGGTGACGTCCCTGGTCATGGCCCTCGCCCAGGACGACCTCGAGGCGTACAAGGGCGCCTACGTCAAGGCCGCCTCTCGCCTCAAGCGCATCGTCATCGACGGCGAGTTCACGCCCGACTACCTGTACTACAAGGTGCCGTGCCCGTGGATCCAGGTCAAGCTGCTGCGCCTGCTGCAGTACTTCCCCCCGTCCGAGGATGGCCACGTCCGCGGCATGATCCGCGAGTCGCTGCAAAAGATTCTGGACCTCGCCCTCGAGACCAACAAGAACGTGCAGCAGAACAACGCGCTCAACGCGGTGCTGTTCGAGGCCATCAACCTCATCATCCACCTCGACACGGAGCACGACCTCATGAAGCAGATCTCGTCGCGGCTCGGCCGCTTCATCCAGTCGCGCGAGACCAACGTGCGGTACCTGGGCCTCGAGGCCATGACGCACCTGGCGGCGCGGGCCGACACGCTGGACCCCATCAAGCAGCACCAGGACATCATCATCGGGTCGCTCAAGGACCGCGACATCAGCGTGCGGCGCAAGGGCCTCGATCTCCTGTACAGCATGTGCGACGCGTCCAACGCGCGCACCATCGTGGCCGAGCTGCTGCACTACCTGCAAAACGCCGACTTTGCCATCCGCGAGGAAATGGTGCTCAAGATCGCCATCCTGACGGAAAAGTACGCCACCGACGTGCAGTGGTACGTGGACATTTCGCTGCGCCTGATCGCCATGGCCGGCGACCACGTTAGCGACGAGGTCTGGCAGCGCGTCATCCAGATCATCTCCAACAACGAGGAGCTCCAGGTCTACGCCGCCCGCAACACGCTGCAGTACTGCAAGCAGGACCACTGCCACGAGACGCTCGTCAAGATCGGCGCCTACATCCTGGGCGAGTTCGGCCACCTCATCGCCGAGGAGCGCGGGTGCAGCCCCATCGAGCAGTTTTTGGCGCTGCAAAACAAGCTGCCCGCCTGCTCGTCGAGCACCCGCGGCATGGTGCTGTCGGCCTTTGTCAAATTCGTCAACCTCTTCCCCGAGATCAAGCCGCAGCTGCTCAACACGTTCAGCGTCTACAGCCACGCGCTGGACCCGGAGCTGCAGCAGCGCGCCTGCGAGTACCTGGCCCTGGCCACCATGCCCACCGACGACCTGCTGCGGACCGTCTGCGACGAGATGCCCCCCTTCCCGGAGCGCGAGTCGGCCCTGCTCTCCCGCCTGCACCAAAAGCACGCCAAGACGAGCGACAAGCGCACCTGGGTCGTCGGCGGCAAGGACGCCAACGCCGACGCGGCCGAGCTCTCCATGGCCATCAAGCCCGGCGGCCTCAAGCGCGCGTTTACGACCCAGGGCCCGGTGCCGGGAGCCCCCGCCAACGGAAGCAGCTCGGCGGCCAACGACCTCGCCGGCCTCGACATGAGCGGCGGCGGCGCCGCCGCCGCCGCCGACGCGGCCAAGCCGTCCAAGCCCCCCAACCTCGCCAGCGCCGCCCACTTGTCTCCCGGCTGGGAGCGCGGCTACAACCGGCTCATGCTCCGCGCCGACGGCGTGCTCTACGAGGACGGGCAGATCCAGGTGGGCGTGCGGTCCGAGTACCGCGGGCAGATGGCGTGCCTGATCCTGTACCTCACCAACAAGACGCCGGCGCTCATCACGTCGGTCACGACGACGCTCGACCTGGACGAGGCGGAGCGGCCGAACCTGGGGTGGGACATCAAGGGCCTGCCGGACCCGACGCTGAGCCAGGGCGGGCAGACGCAGCAGGTGGTGCTCTTCGAGGCGAAGCGCGTCTTTGCCAAGTCGCCGACCATCCGGGTGTCGTACATCGCGGGCGCCCTGCAGGCGCTGACGCTGATGCTGCCCGTCGCGCTGCACAAGTTTATGGACCCGGCCGAGCTGTCGGCCGACGACTTTTTCAAGCGCTGGAAGCAGATCGGCGGCGCGCCGCGCGAGGCCCAGGCCATCTTTGGCCTGGCCGCCGCCGCCAAGCACGCCGAGCGGGAGCTGACGGAAGGGTTCGTCCGCGCCGTGGTGGAAGGGTTCCGCTGGGGGGTGCTCAACGGGGTGGATCCCAACCCGAGGAACTTTGTCGGCGCCAGCGTGGTGCATACCAGCGAGGGGGGCAAGTTTGGGTGCTTGATGCGGCTGGAGCCAAACTATGCGAGCCAGGTGAGTTTCTCTTTCTTTCTCTCTCTTTCTCTTCCTTTCTTTTTCTTTATTTTTTTTATTTCTGCCTTTTTTTTGCTGACGAGTTGCGTGCTTTGTGTAGATGCTCCGCTTGACGATTCGCGCGACGGACGAGGCGCTGCCGCCGGTGCTGCTGAGCCTGATGCAGAAGCAGCTCGAGAGGGGGGTGGCGACGACCCAGGAGAGGCCGCCGCCGCCGACGGTGCAGGAGATCTCGGATGCGTTTCGGAACGTGATGGTTACGACGAGCAGCCGGTGAGAGGGAGGAGAAAAAAAAAAGAAGACTGAGTGAGCAAAGATAGAACGATGTCTTTGCGACGGGGAGTGGAGGAGGGGCGCCGGAGGAGGGAATGATATCCGACCCATGTTTGACCCTCCTATCGTCGGGCTGGTTTCTGCTGCCGCTGCCGGGTTTGTATTGTTGGGGTCAGAGGTAACAGGACGTGACGTGGTTGCGCAGAACGGACTCGGAGGCTTAAGAGAAAGGAGGGGGGGGGGGGGGGGGAAAGCCTTTCTCCTCCATGACGTTGGGCCAGGAGGCGTCGGGATCGGGGCATCTACACCAGGTAGCATGGAGGATGGAGGGGAAAGGCAACAAACATGTCGTTATGCATCTTCATATCCAGCAGGGGGGATATCTAATACTACCAGCATGTCGGTCATCCTCGTGTTTGTGTCACGGAGGCGCCTCAGGCATCGGGTGATTTGTTTTGTTGCTCGTCTGTTTGTTCACTCGATCCGATCGGGGTCTTGCTCGTGGTGGATTGTGAGCCTGTCAAGACAGACGACCTACCGGTACCTTGTCTACCTACGCAGTAGGTACCTGACCTTGACCAGCCAGCTGCCTGCCTACCCTGCGGTATTACTTGGTGACGCGGCTGTCGTAAGGCTCTCTGCCGTCGCGTACGTACTTGGGTCTATGCCGCCGTATTGTGACTGACGGAGCTTCCGGTGGTTTTGCACCTAGTTGTAGATGGGAGAGCGGCTCGCTCATTTTGACTTGGTTACTTGAGGTGGCCATGGGAGGATGGACACAACAGGCTCTTTTTTTGTTGAAAAAAAGAAAGAAACACCAAATTAGTCGCCTTTCGTAGGTATTATTTTTTTTTATTTTTTTATTTTCATGCCTTTCTCCCCCCTCGTTTTTCTTCCTTTGGTGAGATCTTGACTCAAGGACGGGCCTACATTAGGTGAAGTGAGGGACCTAGTCAGTGGAGGGTACCTAACTAAGGTACCTGGCAGCCCCCCCCCCCCCCCCCCCGGCACTGAATGACGCAGTATTACGCAGTGCAGGTGGTCCATGCACGGTTTCCACTTAGAGCTAGTTAAAGTGTGGCCTGAGCTTCCGCTGCATCCCCCCGCTCCCGGTCCCCGCCTCTCCCCCCCCCCCAAAATCCGGACCGGGCGGGCAGCTTTTAGGTGCTGCCCTTCTGTCGTTGGTTCGGTATCTCTTGTTGCTTCTGTGGGCCTCCTACCTAAGGTACCTGACCCACTGTGTACGTACCTAACCTTATCCCCAAGGCCGCCAGAAGCTTCAACTCTCTCCAACAAAACCTCCATTCACTTACCTCCAACCGTTTCCTCCTAGAGGGCTCCTCCTCCTCCTCCCTCCCCCAAACTCGTCTTTCTCTTCCTCCCTCCCTCCCTCCCTCTCTCTCTCTCCACTTCACGGCAAATTATTCCTCGTCGTCTTCCGCCCTATCCGGCCGCCTTGCTTGCCGTCTCCTTTGCTGGACCGCCACCACAAGCACCGCTGCTGTCTTCTCTCTTCCCCCCTCGCATTTCCAATCGGTGTTCCTCGGGGCCCATTCCATTCCCCTCCTCCAAACCCCTCGAGATCTCCGGTCCTCTGCAGCCCGCCCCATCACCGCCCACCCGCCAAACATCGGGCCGCCGACGGCCAGCTGCAACAACCGCTTGAGCAGTGCACTGCCAAACAGTCGAGCCGAGGCCGACGAGCCGCCGCCGCCGCCGCCCACCATGTCGGCCGCATCCCTCAATTTCGTCACCTTCAACCAGGACCACACGTGCATGGCGGTGGCCTCGAGCAAAGGCTTCCGCATCTACCACACCGACCCCTTCTCCAAGATCTTCAACAGCGATGAGGGCAACATCTCGAGCGTCGAGATGCTCTTCTCGACCTCGCTGGTTGCCTTTGTCCGCACCCCGCGACATCTCGTCGTCCAAAACACAAAGGTTCGTCGTCGCCTTCGTCGTCGCAGCCCTCTCCGGCTCTCTCGCCCGTGCCCAGACTGACCAGCCCCTGCGCCAGCGCGGCTCCATCATCTGCGAGCTCACCTTCCCCACTGCCGTGCTCGCCGTCCGCCTGAACAGGAAGCGCATGGCCGTCGTGCTCGAGGAGGAGATCTACCTCTACGACATCTCCAACATGGGCCTCCTCCACACCATCGCCACCTCGCCCAACCCCAACGCCATCTTCTCCCTGTCCCCCTCCTCGGAACGCTGCTACATGGCCTACCCCATGCCCAAGGCCCGCGACGACCAGAACGACCGCCGTCCCTCGCACGCCCCGCCCCCGCCCTTGTACGTCCCTCCCACCTCGGGCGAGGTCGTCATCTTCGACACCGACACGGGCAAGGCCGTCAACATCATCGAGGCCCACCGCTCGCCCCTCTCCCACGTCGCTCTCAACAAGGACGGCACCATGGTCGCCACCGCCTCCGAGACCGGCACCATCATCCGCGTCTTCTCCGTCCCCGGCGGCCGCAAGCTCTTCCAGTTCCGCCGCGGCACCATCCCCTCCTCCATCAGCTGCATGTCCTTCAACATGAGCGGCACCCTGCTGTGCGTCTCCTCCGCCACCGAGACCGTCCACATCTTCCGCCTCGCCGGCGCCCAGGATTCGTCCCCCGCCGCCCCCGCCCTGCCCGAACCGGACGGCCGGCCCTCCCTCGACGCCTCCCGCTCCAACCGCTGGTCCCGCTCCCGCAGCTTCGACAGCGCCCAGGACTCCCCCAGCAGCAACACCGATTCCTCCCCGCGCCGCGAGGAGCGTCCCGAACCCGCCGCCGCGGGTCGGCGCCTGAGCGGCACGCTCGGCGGCCTGATCCGCCGCTCGTCGCAGATGGTCGGCCGCAGCGTCGCCGGAGCCGTGGGCTCGTATCTCCCGCAGTCGGTCACGGAGATGTGGGAGCCCCAGCGCGATTTCGCCAGCATAAAAATTCCCAAGCCGAACAGCGGCGCCGCGGGGAAGCTGGCGTCTGCGGCGCTCGGCGGCGGCGGCGGCGGCGGCGCTGCTGCTGCTGCTGCTAGCGGAGCGCCGCTCAGGAGCGTGGTGGCCATGTCCAACAGCTCGCCGAACCTGATGGTGGCGGCCAGCGACGGCAACTTTTACGTCTTTCACATTGATTTGACGCACGGTGGGGAGGGGGTCTTGGTGAGGCAGTATTCGTATGTCTCTCTTCCCTCGTAATCCCCCATGTCTGCTGCGGGGGGCCAGGCTTGTTAACGATGCCACCAGCCTCCTGGACCGGAACGATAAGATGGAAGCCTCCGGGTACGGCTCCTAGGCCTCGACCGCTTCCGCTTCCAGCGACTCGTGCCCACCACAAATCATCGCTGCCCTTCCCCCGGCTCTGCCTGTGCTGGCCGAGGCGAAGGAAGGAAGAGGAGGAGCAGGATGGTTTCCAACCAGCGTCGGCCCGTGGGCATCATCCTCCTCGTCATTGTCGTCATCATCGGCACCAGCGGCACAAATCGAACCACGCCCCGTCCCCGCGAGCAGGAGGATCCTTGCCGCCGCCATCGCCGACGCTTGGAGGGCGAGCCTCGTGCCGTGGAAGCTCCGGCGCACGCCTGCCTCCGAGGATCTGCGACGCGCCGCGAGGGTGGCGGAGGGGTACTTGGGTAGCGAGGAAATGTTTGGGCCGTCCTGTGCGTCGACCCAGGCAAAACAGGCACAGGCAGGCGGGCACAGCGGCTCTGGGGTTGGGAAGGAGGTGCGCGTTATTGGCCTGCATGCAGCAGAGGAGAAAATGGGAGAAGAGTCAAGTGGGTGTCGGGGAGGAGAAGAGCAAGGCTGAGTGGTGGCGGACGGGTCGAGATGGTTCTGTGCCGTGGGAAGGTTGGTCGGGTTGGGTTCTCTTTGAAACAATCATCTACTAATATCAAGCTTGGTCTGGAAAGGGGAGGAGGAGGGGGGGGGGAAGGTTCTAGGGAACGGACTGTCTTCTTCCACACTCGGGCGTTATTCTTCAGAGGGCGTGGGGCGGGTAGCGGGCACAGCGACGGTTGGCGTTTTGAGGGTTACCGGTGTTTTTCTGTGTCGTTTCTTTCCCGCTTGTTGGTTTTTTCGGGGCTCTCCTTATTTCTGATGATGTGCTATGCTGTACAGACAACGCAGAGGAGAGGAGCGTGTGCTTCGGAAAAAAAGAAAAGAAGAAAAAAAAAAAAGAGCAGCGGCTAGCGAGCAAACATCATCCCCTGGAGCTTACCCAAACGCCTAGGTACGCCGTCATCCACGCTGTTTTTTTGACTGAGGTTTACGACAGGTCCGCAACGGCCTCGGTCGATTCTAAGAGGATCGTTCATGCATTTGTTCATTTGTTTTTGAGTTTACGGGCCGAGCAAGAGATTCAAGACTTTGTTATCATCAAATCACTCCCTAGCTGGTGGACGGACCAATGTCTCGGGTCCAGCAAAGCATCATCAACCCTGGCCAGCAACGGACCAGCCCATTGATCCAAGAAAGAAGGAAAGGGAACACAAAACCAGCCCAAGCCCCATCATAACCGTCATCGCACAGGCCTGCCCACCCGATTCCCCGTATCCCCATCTCCAAAAGAAAGCCCAAGCAGCAAAACACCCTTTCCCGGCCAGCCGCCAACCCAAAAAAAAAAGAGAAAAAAAAAAGAAAAGAAAACTCAAGAAACCCTCCGAGCCAGTCCCGTACGCGGCTGATAGCCTGCTAGCTCTTTCTCCATCTCCATCCCCCCCCGTAACATCATCGGTACACCTTCCGTAGCATCATCCGAAAAAAAAGGAGGCCGCTCAACCCAACCCAACCCAGAAAAGATCGCAGAGAAACAGCAAAAGAACACCCGCCCGCCCAAAAGAACAACGCATCCATCAGCATGAGAGAAAAAAAGGCAACGAAAGCATCTGCGAGAGGAACATATTAACGATGAATACGAAGCAATACATAAACATCCACCCGGAGCTGGCCTGGCGTAGAAAGACGAAGCGAAGGGGCAAGCTAAAAAGACAAACAAAAAGAAGCAGACAAGGCAAGAAGAAAAAGGTCGTCAACGTCATCGCAGAGGCTGCGGTAAAAGTTGAGAGAGAGAGGCGATCATCGAGGTGGCGCGTCGGAGTCGCGCAGGGGCGGTAGGTATCATGTGTATACCCTCCCCCCCCTCCCCTCCCCTGCCAGGTGGGGAGGTAGGTGCGCAGGTAGGTAAGACGATAGGTAGTAAGAAGGGAGGGAGTGACCTCGAGGTGACGGTCGTTGTCGACGGTGTGTGGAGGGTATAACGTTGGATGGGCACCCCGTTGTCCTGTTGTCTCGGCCGGAGGGTCGTCGGGCGCTATTCATGTCTCCCCCCTGTATCTCCCAAGCTTTCAGACTCCTCCACCCTCGGGAAGGGAGGGGTGATGGAAGCGTCGCGGGGGAGGAGGAGGGTAGAGGAACTCTCTCCCCGCTACTCCTCCCCAAAGAAAACCAGCCTCAGGACAACCGGCTTTCATCTCGCGTAGGGCCTGTTCATGAGGGCAATCTCGCGGGCAATCTCTGCCCACTCGAGCTCCCTCTTCCATCGACCCACGCCATCGCAACCGTCGTCACCATCGTAGCCGCCTTGGCTCAGGGGGCGGTTGAGCTCTCGCTCCTCCCACTTGAGCAGCTCGTACACGAACCTCAAATGCGGCTGGATGATGACATTCAACCGCCTGGCTCGGACGAAGCAGTAGGCCCTCGGAAACGACATGCGCTTCCGTCGCATCACCTCTGCGATGCAGATGGTGGCGGAGCGGGAGACGCCTACGCGGCAGTGGACGAGGGTTGCCGTGTTGCGGGCAAGTCCTCGTTCTGTTGTGCCATCATGCTCATGTCAGTACGCCATCCTCATCAGCAAAAATGCCCGGGCCTCTTTGGGATCGGGTGCGAAGATGAAAAGGGATGGATATATGGAAAGAAGGAAACGCACCCAGGAAGCCCAAACACCTCTCAAACTCGCCTCCCAGCTCGTCAATGCCGTTATCCTGCACCCCCCTCACCGTCAAGAGGTTGTCCTCTCCCCAGTCCTCGAGGTCTCCTTCCCTCCACATGGCCGTTTCGCCCACGCTCAGCATCTGTCCGATCCCCAGCGCGCGCAGCAAATCCGGATTGTTTGCGTGCCCCAGATTCCCCAGATACAGGTGATCCAGCACCCTCGAGGGAAACGACCCGTCAAAGGCGGCGAACCACCTCGGCTCCGCCGCTTGGAGGGCGGACGCGACGGCTTCGTCCGAGGAGAGGGAGAGGATGGCGTCGGGGCAGCGCGGCGATGCCCGTAACAAGCCCGGCGCGAGCGTGGTGAGGAGAGCCACGTCGCTGGGGTAGGCGAACATGTTCCTCCGGTGGTTGACGTGCAGGTCGAGCCATGCGTCGGGGATCGGCTGGCCGGTGGCGAAGGCGTGGTAGGCCACGGCGAGCATGGTCGTCTCGGTGTACCCATCGGAGCAGTGGAGAAGAACCTTTCGAGGGCGGGCGCTGAGGGTGGTATCGTTGGGATCCGATTCCGTGCCGGGATACTGGGCGTTCGGATCGGCGTGCAACGCCCCTGGGGACGGGCCCGCCGGGCGGGTGCCATGGGCGAGGTTGTAGATCCAGCGGCAGGCGTCGACGATGGCGTCGGCTTCGGCGGCGCGCGGCCAGGAGGGGGGCAGGATGCTGCCCGAGGAGGGGAACTCGATGTGGTATTGCTTGGACTCGTCGTCGGGGAGCTCGGCGACGGCGCGCACGGCGGCCGGGTTGAGGCGGCCGGCGTCGCTGCACTCGATGAGCACGTCGTAGGCCTGCTCTTCTGCCGAGCCGGCCTCCGGGGTCGGGCCGAGCCAGACGTTGTGCGAGATCTCGGAGGCACGAGTCATCTCGTACATCTCGCGGCGCTCTTGGTGGAAGAAGTCGACCACCTGGCCGGTGAGGAGGCCGGCCGAGTTGACCGACACAAGGTGCGGGTGGCGGTCCTCGAAGTCGGAAAAGCGGCTGGTGCAGAGGAAGGTGTTGTAGCGCGGGAGGGGATGGCGCATCGCCTCGTGGCGGTCGCGCCAGCGCTGCTGGGCGGCGGCGATGTCCCAGGCCAGGGTGCGCGCGGCCTCGTCGTCGGCGGGGTTGCCGGTGCCGTAGACGACAATGTCGGAGGTCATGGCCGACTTGGCGGGCTGGATGTGGAAGTTGCGCACCGAGAAGCCCTCTTTGGGGTCGACGTCGAGGAACTCCGGGACCGAGGAGGATCTGGCGGAGGCCGGCTGCAGGAACTCCTGCGGGGCGATGGCACCCTTGAGGCGCGAGACGTTGAGGTCGCCGTCGGCCTTGACGAGGGTGATGCCGCGCAGGCAGGGAGGGGTGCGGCGAAGGGAGCGCTTGCGCGCCACGAAGAAGGCCTGCTGGATGGGGTTGGCAGGATGGAGGCCGTGAAGCCAGGGGAAGACGAGGGACGGGTCGGGCATGGGCTGGCGGGCGAGATGGTCGACGGCGGCAGCGACGTCGTCGGCGTCGATCTTGTAGATGCGGAGGTGGCCCATCTCCTCGCACGGGTACTTATCGGGAGGGAAGAGCAGCGAGGAGAGCACCTGGGCCTCGTCTTCCTTCTGGGGAGACGGCGGCGGGGTGGTGGGCTCCTGCTGGGGGATGGGCCCCGGGGGGCATACGGGAATGTGCTTGTTGGGGACGGGTACGGGTCGCGAAGCGGGCGTGGGGTGAGTGTCAAGCGTAATGGTGGTGGTGGTGGTGGTGGTGGTGGCCGCGGCACCGGCAGCGGGTGAGCTGGTGGCCGACGAGGCCACGGACGAGGCGCGATGTGGCGCGACCGGCCGAGAGAGGGCAATGGTAGCCATGATTTCCGATGGGCTTGCTATGGATGATAGCGCTGCTGCCGTGGGTGATGTCGTTGACGTGTCTTGCTTGTTCCGATGGGGTCATGAACCAGCATCGACACGACAAAGCAGGCCCTGGTTGGCTTCGGCAATGATGCTATGAGGGAGCTGTAGAGTCACAAGTGTGTACGGCTGTACAGGATAATAGCGATGGAGATGGATGGAGGGATGGATGGAGGGATGGATGGATGGAATGGGAGGATGGTCAAGGATGCGGCGAGCTGTTGAAGCTGCCTCACTTGGGCACGGACGGATAGCTTTTGCGGGAGAGGAGATGGGAGAGCACGGATAGGGCAGCGTGGTGACGGACTGCTCTGTCTCGTCTGTTTGTCTCGGGTCGGCGAGTCGGGGACGGGTGAGGGGGGAAGCGCTTATCACAAGGCTGGATCCCTGGAGGCTGCACTGTGTGCACCTCGGCGACCGCACTGCTACCGCAGCGCTGCAACACTGCACCACCACCTGCAGCGCGGCAGCCGATAAGACAGCGATGGAACGGCAATGGCGCCAGCCGGGGCGTCGGGTGGGTGATGCCGTGGGAGCGGTACAGAGACGAAACAAATAAAAGGGAATGGGTAGAATGCGAGAGGACGCACCATGGGCGACCGAGGAGGGGGACTAGGAACCAAGGGATGAAGAAGGATGAAACTCGACGACGTCAGGTCGTGTGCCCGGGGTGGGTGCAAAAAGGAGACGGAGCTTCAGCGCAAGGGCACCAAAGGAGAAGACGATGATGGCCTTGAATTGCCTGATGCTCGAGACCGTGTTGAGCAAGGATGGCCTGTCTGATCGAGGGCGATGCGACAAAGACCGGGAGAGCGTGACCCGGTGTGGCCACTTCCCGACCTGATTCACACCTCTGACCCAACACGCTCTCGGCCCATTCCGTCTTTGGTACCATAATACTGCGTACTGTACCGTACTGTGGACGTGTGCAATCTCTGGGCAGATTGCAAGCCGCCCGATAGTGATTCACGGCTCCTCAGACTATCGATATCCAAAAACTCGTGGTCATGACAATTGCGTTGCGACTCGGTTTCTTCTTCCGATCAGAGATACATCGATGAGATCAAGATAACGTCTTCATGTCTTACACATGGGACGACAAGAAATCTCGTGGTGGATAGGCCGCCCCCCCCCCCGCCCGCCCAAGAGGACGGGGAGCTCTCTCCACCGGTCGCCGCTCCACTTTCTTTGCCTTCCTGCGTCGGCCCAGCAGGGGGGTTGGCGTGGGCTGAGCTTTGGATTGGCTGGCACATTCTCTTGGCAGAACCCGACCCACCCCTCCCGCATCGCCCCCCAGTTTCCACCCTTGCCAGGGCATCGGGCTGACAGGCCCACCACGCAAGATGCGATGCATCGTTCTCCAACCCTCCTACACAGCAGACGCAACTGCATCTATTTCCCATCGGCCTCTCTGGCAGGGCATCTGCGGTCCAGAGCAGGCCGGTGCAGCCGTGTCTGCGGGTGCCGTTTCATCCGGCTTCCATCCACCTCGGGCGGCGAACCCCCAAATCAGGATGCTGAACAGCCGCCGACCTGCTGCTGCAAGTTGGGCTAGCCGGACCAACCGCATGCGTCTACGGGGTAGATCGAGCCGGTCTGCTGTGGATCGTGAACCCCCCCAGTCAACGTCACCGGCTTCGTGTTGATCGTTGGCCGAGGTGAGGTTGGAAACAAGTTTTTTTTTTTTTTTTTTTTTTTTTTTTTTTTTTTGGGGGGGGGGGGCTGCCATGGGAATGATCGCTCGCTCTCATGGGACATAGAACGGGTCTACTGTGTACAACAGCAGGCCTCTTGTCTCCAGGTTCACATCTCCTTGGGAAAGTCGACAGAGGATGGCTGGCTCATCTGTCGCTTCAACGACCGAGTCTCGTTCATTCAAAGCCGCAAGTCTTGTTCGGGGTTCATACGTCCGGAGCCGTTCTCCCGTCATCAAGTCACAAAACAACAGTCTTTGCTCTACACCAACACCCTGCCTTCCGCTTCCCACGTCTCGTGTCCACCGGTGACCATGTTCATCATGACCATGTTCATCGGAATGCCTTGTGGCGCTCTGGCATCTGGCATGCCCCGTGTCCAGTGCTTCGGCTTGTTATCCATTCGGACCCTCCGACCCGCTGTCCCCTGTCCATCCAGTGTGGGGCGCGGGGCAAACGGGCAAAACTCTGCTCCACCAAAACTCTGCTCCACCAAAATGGCTGCTTTTCTCGGCCCCGCCGCCGAGCATCGGCGCCGTCTCCCGGCCGTTGTTCCGTCTTGTGCCTGACTCTTCGCCATCTCGATTCTTCGCCCTCCGTCCTCTGTCCTCCCTGACAAAACCTCCGAGCCACCCAGCCTGAGCAGCCTCAGTCCGGGTCCGAGACCAAACCATTGAGCCTTTTTTTTTTCGCAATTTCCTTTTATTTTGGAAAGAAAAAGAAAATAAATAAAAATAAAATACCAACCCCTCCCCCCTCCCGTCAAAATGTCCAACGGCGACGCTGTCAACGGCAACGGCCCCGCGGTCGACGCAACTCACACCCCCTCCCAGCGCTACCTGAGCACGCGCGGTGAGGACAGCGGCGTATGCTTCCAACCCCCCCCCCCCCCTCGGCGACTTTCCCGGCACCCAAAATGATGACTCCTTCGTCGCTAACGTCTCTGCCTCCAGCTCTCTTTCGAGGACGTCGTCTTGAAGGGCCTCGCCACCGATGGCGGCCTTTACATCCCCGAGGAGATCCCCCAGGCCTCGGAGTGGCAGTCCTGGAAGGACCTCTCCTTCACCGACCTCGCCTTCAACATCCTCTCGCTCTACATTTCCCCCGCCGAGATCCCCGCCGACGACCTCCGCGACATCATCCGCCGCAGCTACTCCACGTTCCGCTCCGAACACGTCACCCCGCTCATCCATCTCAAGGACAACATCCATCTGCTCGAGCTCTTCCACGGCCCCACCTTCGCCTTCAAGGATGTCGCCCTGCAGTTCCTCGGCAACCTCTTTGAGTACTTTCTCGTGCGCCGCAACGCCGGCAAGGAGGGCCGCGACCGCTACCACCTGACCGTCGTCGGCGCCACCAGCGGCGACACGGGCTCCGCCGCCATCTACGGCCTGCGCGGCAAGCAGGACGTGTCCGTCTTCATGCTGCACCCCAAGGGCCGCGTCAGCCCCATCCAGGAGCTTCAGATGACCACCGTCCTCGACGCCAACGTCCACAACCTCGCCGTGACGGGCAACTTTGACAACTGCCAGGACATCGTCAAGGCCCTGTTCGCCGACCCGGACATCAACGCCACCCACAAGCTCGGCGCCGTCAACTCCATCAACTGGGCCCGCATCCTCGCCCAGACCGTCTACTACTTCTACTCGTACTTCCAGCTCGCCCGCCAGCGGCCCGACGCCTTCAAGATGGGCGACAAGGTCCGCTTCAGCGTCCCCTCGGGCAACTTTGGCGACATCCTGGCCGGCTACTTCGCCTTCCGCATGGGCCTGCCCGTCGACAAGTTCGTCATCGCCACCAACGAGAACGACATCCTCGACCGCTTCTGGAAGACGGGCCGCTACGAGAAGAAGGCCGCCGACGCGCAGGCCGCCGCCGAGGCGGACGGCGTCAAGGAGACCCTGTCCCCGGCCATGGACATCCTCGTCTCGTCCAACTTTGAGCGCCTCCTCTGGTTCCTCGCCTACGAGTTCGCCGCGGCCGCCGGCATGGACGACGAGTGGAACAAGCGCCAGGCCGGCCAGGAGGTCGCCGCCTGGCTCTCGGACCTCAAGACCAAGGGCGGCTTCGGCCCCGTCTACCCCGACGTCCTCGCCTCGGCCCGCCGCACCTTTGAGAGCGAGCGCGTCAGCGACCCCGAGACCCTCGACGCCATCCGCGCCTTTTACCGCGGCACGGGCTACGTCCTGGACCCCCACACCGCCGTCGGCGTCGAGGCCGCCCGCCGCTCCGCCGAGCGCGCCCCGCAGGGCGTGCCCATCATCTCGCTCTCGACGGCGCACCCGGCCAAGTTTGCCGGCGCCGTCACCCTGGCCCTCGACAAGGAGGATGGGTTCGACTTTGAGAACAAGGTGCTGCCGGAGCAGTTCGTCGGGCTCGACAAGAAGGAGAAGAGGGTGAGGGAGGTGGCCAACGACTGGAAGGCCGTGAGGGATATCGTCCGGGAGGAGGTGGAGGCCGAGCTTCAGGGGAAGAGGTGAAAAGGCGGAAGCAGTCGTGGGAAAAAGAAAGGCGACAGGCGCGGGCGCGATAATTGGTCGGTTGCAACTATGGGATCCCTGATGAGACAAGGAGAAAAAAAAATGCGTCGGACTCGGTAGATATGCACAGAAGGAGGGAGGATCGGAGCGGTTTCCGGTAGTTGCTTGGTTCGTTCAGATAGACGGACGGTCAGAAGAAGAGCGGGATACATAAAAGAAAAACCATGGGACGTTTTGTGGCTGTTCACTTCCTTGATCGCTTCTTTTGCTTCATATATATGAGAGAGAGAGAGAGCAAGACATCCATCATATCCATCATTCCATCCGTCATTCGGCAACTCAACTACCGACTAGCCTCGGCGACGCTCTTTCGATAGCAAGGTAGCCAAGCAAGACAGCAACAGCAACAGAAACAACAAGAAAGGTGAGACAGAAGCCAGGACCAGCTGGAACCGGACGACCTCGTTCTCGGGTGCAGAAAGCTAAGTAGCTAGCAAAAGGTAGGATGCAGGGCATCATCATCACCATCATCATTGCCACCAGGTTCGGGCTCAGGTTTCAGTCCATCGTAGCGTATACATAGCAAAAGTGACAAGCAGACCCAACGACGGAGAGCGGGAAAAGAGAGAGAAAAAAAACAAGCCGATGCGGAATTTCAACGGGCGCCTAACCCGGCCTCAGCACCCTGGGTATCATCCCCTCTTCCCCCTCCCCCCCACCGCTCTGCTCTCTGTCTTCGTCGTACATGCGCACACCCTTTGGCTCTTGCGTACGTCCGTCCGTCTCTGTGTATGTCTATTCATTCCGGCCTCCAACGGAAACCCACCTGGAACCGACCGGCATCCATCCAATCTTGGCCTCCTCCTGCCATGCCCCCCCCCCCCCCCCTTTCTCTCCCTCTCTCCCCGGATCAAACCATGCCGGTCTTCTCTCCTTCGACTTGGACGGCCCTGCTCAAAGGGGAGAGAACACGACGAAAGGAGAAGGCCTTGACGACCGCTCATGGGAGAAAAACATGCCCGGACATTGGGATCGGCCCTTCCTTCCTACGCCCTCCTCCCATGTTCGACTTCTTGCATTGATCATTGATCTGACCTGGCCTGGCCCAACAGCTCCGTCTGCCCCCACCTTTCTCTCTCTCTGTCTCTCTCTCTCTCTCTCTTCCGCTGCCAGGTTGCGATGTTGCTATGCTGCGCTGCCATCTCCGAGATGTGGGGGCATGGCGTCGCTGCCACTCGGCTTTGGCCTGTCGTTTGAACACTCGTGTTGGCTGGATCGATGAATTGGCGTATCGGCCGGGTCTGACTCCCATCTCATCTCATCTCGTGCGTTGCCTCACAACATGTCAAGACATATCCAAGGTCGGATGAACGGGACAGGACAGGACAGGAGAGGACAGGACCGGCGGTGCAGCCGGGATGGATAACGGCGGCTGATGATGGCGAGTGGCGCGCAGCCCCCGACGCCGTAGTGAGGTGCCGGGCTACCTTGGTGCGACAGGCTGGTGGCTGTTTCCCATCCATGAACCGCCATGCTCCTTGTCGATCGGATGGCCGCGTCACTTGTTGCGGTGGAGTTGGGGTCACCTGCGCGACTTGCTGGTTGGGGGAGGAACATCGCCATCGTCGCCAGCGTCTTTCTCGCCGACGTTGTTGCTCGGAGACGGTTGAACACCGCCTCCTCTCCCATACGCCTGGGATAGAAACCGCTGCAGAGCCCCCCAAGCCAGCCGATCCCAGGCCTCAACCTCAACGTGGCACCTCCGTCTCGGACCCCGGCCGCGGCCTGCCGCAGCTCTGGATGGCTGGCTGGCCTGCCTCCACCAAGCCTCCGCTCCGGGCCCGCTCAGAGGAAGTAATCTCCCGCGCCGCGCCGCCCGCCAGGAATGTGCCGCTGATCATCCGGCACGGCCGAGAAGATGGAGAACTTGGTGTTGGCTTTCGGGTTGTTTGATGAAGTGCCCGAGACGGTCATGATGGAGGCGACGTTGCCGCAGCGGTAGCAATAGTTGGGAGCCGACCAGACGGTGACGACGGATTTTTCGGCAAAGTGATACTAGAGGCAGAGAGAGTCAGGCGTGCTGCTGAGCGAAGACGAGGTGAGATGTGGGGAAGCGAACGCACCTTATACCCCTCGTTTACAAGCTGATGAGCCCGCGCAATCGTCGTCAGCCCGTTGACGTGGTTAAATTCGGTCGCCACCTTATGGCCGAACAACCAGCCAGCGCCGCGCGGGCTGACCGCCCAGGTCTCGATATCATCCGGGTCGCTCCAGACCAGATCGCAAAAGGCGCCCTCGTGGGGGATCTCCTGGGCGCGGGCGACGACGCGGACCTGGTCGATGGTGCGGATCTCGGGGCTCAAGCCGCCGTGGACGCACAGCACGCTGCCGTCGACAATGGCGGCCAGCACGAGAAAGTCAAACACCTGGCAGCAGGCCTTCCAGACGGAGGCGTTACCGTACTTTTGCTGGCATTCTTCGTAGAAGCCGTAGACCTGCGTGATTTGGCGGGATTCGTGGTTGCCACGGACGAGGACGATCCTGTCGGGATATCTAGGGGGGTCTGTGTTGGTGGACAAGAAGAGGTGCAACTGGAGAGAGAGAGAGAGAGACAGAGGCTGGACTCACTTGGCTTTTAGACACATGAGCAGGGTAAAGGTTTCGAGACTAAAGTAGCCGCGGTCGACAAAGTCGCCGAGAAAGACGAAGCGGGTATCCACCGACTGGGCGGCGCCGTCGGCGGGCGGCGGTTTGTGGGTGCTGCCCTCCTCGTCATCGGCGGCCGGGTCCGCGGCGGCATCCCCCTCGCGAATCGCGCCCGAGGGTTTCCCCTTCTTAAGCTCCTTGAGGTGGCTAAAGTCCGGAAACAACGGGTTGATGTCGTCGGCGTCGATGACGGTGGTGGCGGTCATGGGGGCCTGGACGTTGGACTCGCCCGGCATGCCGCCGGCAACGCGGAACAGCTCGAGCAGATCGTAGAACTGGCCGTGGATATCGCCGCATATTGTGACCGGGGTGACCACGGGCTGGATGTTGGATTCCTCCATAAGGACCTCCTTCACCATCTCGCAGAGCTGTTTCATGACGTTTTCGGGCAGGTAGTGGCATTGCTTGGCCTCCTCGAGCCACTCGTCGAGGCCGGCGCCAGGACGGAGGTTGGCCGGTCCGGGTTTCGGTATGCTCGTCATGTTGGGGGGTTCTGGGACCACGATCGTGAAGGGATGGTTCGAGGAGAGATGGAGGGTAAGACGGAGAGGACAGGGCCGAGCGCGGGAGGGAGCGAGGAGATCGAGATTCGAGGATAAGGTCGAAGCGGGGGGGTTCTCTCAGCGATGGATATTTCGAGGGTTGTGAGGTACCAGCAAAGAACAGGGCTGCGCTGTGTCTTTCTGTTTCCTGCAACGGACCAACAATGCGCGTTCCGGTGCCAGCGATTCGGCGAGGTGTTGGGTGTGTTGGTTGTGTTTTTTTTTTTTTCCGCATTCAAGTCGAGTTGATGTTCACAGCCTCAGGAAGGTCGCTCAACGCCTGAAGGAGGGAGGGGCTGTTCACCCCGGACTTCAACCGGCCATTACGCTTGGCGCCGTACTGAGTACGGTATGTTACGCGTGGTCGGATACGGGTAGGTTATGCGTGGGTTGTTGAGGGCAGAGGGTGGGGCCCGGCCCGCCCTGAGGGAACCAGGTTGCCCCACAGAAGCTTTTATCGGGCATTGCATTCTGCCCATATGAGCTCCATCCATATGATGCAATTCCATGATCAACCAAGAGCCTCTCTTCTTCCCTATCGGGGCTCATGCGTCATCTCCCATGATTTCTTCAACTCTCCATGCACCATACCTCCATACTAACCCACCAGACTGTCTCCAAATCCCTCCCCTCCCGATACGTCCAGCCCTCACCTTTGCCTGTTGACGACCCGCCTGGCTTCACTCACTCATCATCACCCGCTCTCCAACCTCAGAGGGACCAGTGCCTGTCATTTGTTCAGCATATCTGTCAACGCTTTCTCGGCCGACTTGATCTCTCTTCAAGAAACCCGTGATGGGCACTCCTCAACTGTTGAAAAAGCCAAACGGGGCCACGGCCGAAACCTCGGCAGACACCCAAAAATCCTCGCGGGCCAAGGTCCCGTTGCAGGGTGAAAAGGTGGTGGTTCGTCGACTGCCGCCAGGTCTGACCGAGAATGAATTCACCACGATTTTGGGAGATGAATGGAAGCTGGGTGCTGGAAAGGTGGACTGGTTCTCCTATTGGCCGGGCAAGGTGTCCCAACAGTTCGTTCCCCCCCCTTTTTTCTACCTGTCAGTACGCCGCTGACTGAAAACTCCAGTCCTTCCAAGCCGTCACGCCCATCACGCGCCTATCTCCATGTCATCCGTCGTGACGACTTGACTGCCCTCCTCCAGGCCGTCCAGGCCGCCAGGTGGGAGGATGCCAAGGAGACGTTCAACGACCCTGCCTTGATCTCGGCGCCCACCGTCGAGTTTGCTACCTACAAGAGGATTCCCAGCGATAAGAAGCGCGTGGATACTCGGCAAGGAACCATTGACCAAGACCCAGAGTTTATGGCGTTCCTCGAGGCCCTGGCGAACCCTGACATCCAGAAGGAGACTACCGAGCCGGAGCAGGCCCCCGAGGAACCCGCCAAGCCGGAAATCACCACAACTCCGCTGGTCGAGTACCTCAGAGAGAAGAAAGCCGCCAAGGCCAAAGAGGCCGCTGCCCTTAAGAGCGCCAAGCATGCGCGGCAGGATTCTCAGGGGGCGAAGGGCAAAGCCGCTGCCTCGACATCCGAGGAACCTAAGAAGAGATCCAGGGAGAGCAGGGCCGAGAAGGAGAAGGGAGCAGAGAGGGGATCCGAGAGGCAATCCGAGAAATCCAAGGACTCGGTAAAGATTCTTACAAAAAAGGCCGCCGCCGCCGCCGCTGCTGCTGCTGCTGCCGAAGCCGCCGAAGCCGTCAAAGCCGCAGCGGCGCAGGGGAAGACCAACGCTCAGTCCAACTCGCAATCGAGCTCTCAGTCTGGAGCTCAGGATGCCGCCAAGAGCCGCAAGGCGGGCATCGCAGCAGCAGCACGCATCCTACAGCGGGACCTCGGCCTCAGTCCTGCCAACGCTGCTCGCAAGGCGCGCCAGGATGCCGCTAAAGCCGCCGCTGAGAGCAAGGCATCGGCGGGCAAGGAGAGCACGAACACGGCTGCGCCTCTTGCTCCCGAACGAACGCCAACCCCGGCCCCGGCTCCTGAGCCATCGGCATCATCGTCTACGCCCGCCAAGCCGCAAGCGCCGGCCTCTGGCCGGTCTCGCAACAGGAAACGCGGCGGCGGTGAAGAGGGAGCGAAGGCGAAGGGAGAAGCCAACAGCGACAAGGCCGCCGAGACGTCAACGCCTACGCCTACGCCGCCTCCACCGCCGGTCATTTTGAAGAAGAAGGATCACCAGAAGAACTCCTCCCCACAGCCGCAGCCTCCCTCTTCCGGGGCATCCAAGGGCTCTGCTGCTCCAGCCGCCGCATCCTCCAAGACCCCTGCTGCTCAGCCGGCGGCATCCTCCAAAGCCACCGCCGCTCAGTCGGCGACTGCGACTCCTCCCTCAGGGGGCAAGTCGTCCTCTCAAAAGCAAGGAGGAGGCTCCAAGAAAGCCGCCTCCACGCCAACCCCAAGCCCAGGTGCGACTCGCGCCTTCGTCAAGCACGTCAGCCACTCCCAGGGCGTCACCGATGCCCTCCTCCGCGAAGCCCTGTCGGCCTTCGGCACCGTCACCTCGGTCGAAATCGAGCGCAAGAAGGGCTTTGCGTACGTCGACTTTGCCGAGCCAAGCGGCTTGGCCAAGGCCATGGCTGCGAGCCCCATCTCGGTTGCGCAGGCCATGGTGCAAGTGCTCGAGCGCAAGGATATGACCAAGAAATCTGGCGGCGGCGGCGGCGGCGGCGGTAGCAATTCAGGGTCGGGCCAGGGCAAGGGAAACAATAGCAACAACGCCGCCGCCACGCCGTCATCGGCGCCGGCGCAGGCGAAAGCTCAGCAGCAGCAACAGCAGCAGACCTCTGCAGCGAAGGAGAAGAGTTCCACCCCGTCGACACCCGCTGCTTCTGCTTCTGCTTCTGCCTCTGCCACGCCTGCTGAGAAGGAGAAGGCGGGTGGTGAGTCGCAGAGCAAGAGAGGTGGCAGGCGGCGTGGCGGTAGGGGGAGGGGGGATAAGGAGGCGAAGGAACCCAAGGAAGGCAAGGAGGGTGGTGGTGGTGGTGGTGGAGGAGGAGGAGGTGGGAAGAAGGGAGGTTCATCTGGCGGGTCGGCTGCAACGCCTGCTACTAGTTAAGCTGGCTGTGATGAAAAGGACGGGGAGTGTTATTGACGGTGGGCAGGGTGGAGTAGACATCCTTGTGGGCTCTCTACCTAGGACAGTCCAGATAGAGCCAGAGGCTGGTGGTTTCTTTACGCCGAGACGCTTGACAATGCAGTTTTCGACGTCTCGAGATCGTCCCGCTCACCCTCCGGTCCCTTTGACTCGAAGCACCGTGGTGTATCAAGACGCATCCGCAAAGAAGCTCCTTCAGACGATGCCAAGATTGGGCAGGACTTTTGTTCCACCATCCTTTTACCAACTTGGCGCCTTTCTGCAGCGTTGTTCAGCCATGGATCCACGGATTCTATCCTTGCAGGATCAGGAGCTAAGCTGATAGTGACCAACAGGAGTCTGGCTGAATATCTCTGCCACCTCCCATGCTTCTGGATGGTGGGTTGGTGGGTTTATCCGACCTGGGAATTCTTGAGGAGGAGGAGCGATGACGGGGATGAGTCGTAGGAACATCGCCAAAGCTCATGCATGGACAAAGAACATTGATTTCCGGGCATGTGACGGTTTGCTTCCCACTTCCATTTCCCACCCCCCCCTCCCTCTCTTCTCCTTCTCCTTCTGCTTATCCATGGCTCAGGTTTCATGTTGCTGGCCGATGCAGAGCCGGAGAGCTTAACTCTTCCGTGCTCATACTCCACGGAGGAAAGGAAGGGGAAGAAGAGGAGTGGGAGCAGGGAGTAGGAGTAGGAAGAAAGGGGGGCGGTGGGGGTGAGCGGAGAGCTAGTTCCTCCCATCGGGAGGTGACGGGAGGTGATGGGGATTGTCCTTCTCCTCGCCTCCGCCACCTACCACCAAGATGACAGCAACGTCTCAACGTCAAGATCTGCAGAACCTTTTGTCCTCTTACCTAGGTACCTACCTCCCCCACCAATCCCGGGACTATGCATACACCGAGCCATTCTTCATCCCCTTCCCTCAGCGCAACCCAAGCCCAGGAACCAAGTTACCAAACAGGCGCTGGACCCTGGCAAGAAGGTAACACCGCAGGAGGAAAGGCGTGGCATTCCGTTTTAGAAGGGGAAGGGGGAAGGGGGGGGGGGGGGGGGGGAGGGCTTTTTTTTTCTCCATCGGCTTCTATTATCCTGCGCGCGCCTACTGACGCCGAGGCTGAGCTGAGCTGAGCTGAGCTGCTCAAGGGGCCGGGCGTAGCGTTGGGGATTGGGTTGGGTGGTAGCGGAGGCGCGCCGGGTCCTGGAGGGAGGTTCACGGCGGTTACGTCAGCGGGTAGCAACAGCACCCACGCCCACCATACACCTCATGTCGTCTCTTGGACGTCGAGCCTCACACATGCCTACGCCCGGAGAAAAGAAAACAAAAGGAGAGATGCACGGACAAACGGGCGGACGAACGGACAAAGGAACGGACGGGTGGACGGAATCGATCGTCGACGACGCTAGAAGGCGGAGGAATCACGTCGACTGCTTACGCCCCGACAGGAGGGGCTGTCTGCTTCTCCAGACGCACCCACCTCTAGGAGGCTATAACAGACCCGATTATGAGAGCATGCATGTTCACTGGTCATGGGGAGGAGAGATATCCCTCCTGAGGGCGTTTCGTGTGTCGGGCTTCCTGGTTGTTCCATCCGCCCAGCTGGAGGCTCCTGCTCCGTCAGGTTTGGTCGTTGAGGTATGCGATGGGAAGAACACCACACAGACACATGGCTAAGCCATAACATGATCACAGGGGTTCCAGGAACCTTCATGATACTGGGAAAACAGATGACTCCTGCGAGTTTCAGCATCTATGTAAGGGGGTATGCGACAAAGACATGACAAAACAGAACTGATTTGCCCCTTTATTATTCCCTTCCATTCCAGGCTCATCCCTTCATAAAAAAGCATCCCAAAGCCTATCCCAGTCCAACGACATGCAATATTACATGAGATCCCGCTTTTTTCCCAACACCGCATCATACAAAGAGCCGCAAAGAATTGCAAGCCGTCGCCGGGAGACAAACAACAGAGAAAAAACCAGAAAAAAAGGGGCAAACAGGGAAAAAGAAACAGAAACAGCAAGGGGAAAAAGTCTATCTACAGGTCTATAGATGCCGAAACCCCGCCGTCCTTTGTTACCCCTTCTCGTACATGCCATGCCAACAAGCCCTTTACATGTTCCATTCCCATTGTCATCCCGTCATGGTGCTGAAACCCCTTTATTTCGTCCACACCATCCATCCCCACCACCACCGATCCATCTTCAATTCAGTCCACATTTCTTTGATCCATCCATCCAACGTGGTGATGGGGGGGGGGGGGGTAACAGGATAACGGAGGGTACCAAACAAGGAAATTCAAGACAACAAACGCAAGGGGGTATGTGTGTATGGGGTATATCCAGGAAATGACAAAAGTCAGAACGATGAGCGGACAACAAGGGGAGGAAAAAGACAATGCAGGGTGGAGGACGAATGAAACCGCCAAAGAAAAGAGAGATGAATAAGCGGCAACGCCACTATCCCATCCCGTAATGGAACAAAAAAAGAATCCACACCCCATGGGCACCGCCGAATCCACCCCCGAGCGTGGATCCGATCTTCCGGATCGGGGCGGGTCCGGTGCCTTCAGTTCGTCTGTCCCGTGAAAGTGGGCCCGATCCGGCTCAGAGTGGGGTCTCGAGGCCGATGGACTGTTGAAGTGGCTATCCGAGCCACGGAGGCCACCCACTTTGCCATGCCATGTGGTGGCCCAGCGTAGGGATGAGATGAGATGAGGTGAGTCCTGTGCTGCGGCTGACGGATGTGGCAGGCAGGCGGTGTTGCGGCGCGGGCGTTGGGGTTGACCGGAACGCTCTCCTGACAGGCTGGGCCGTGGGAGGCCGCATCGGGATGTTGTCAGAGCCACGGTCTCGATCGGCAGGTGGTCAGTTGCCGCGATGAAGTTGGCCGGTTGGACGGTCGGTCAGACGAGGTGTGTGATTGTTCCATGTGTTTGTGTCGCGTGGGATGTGACGGTAGAGTGCGGGAATGTGACGTCTTGGGTGGGGCCGTGCCGCCAAGGCTGGAATGGGTCGTTGGGCAGCAACGGCGCGAAAATCCCCAAGCCCAAGAATGCGGCCCGAAGAACGTAACCGAGTGTAAGAAGAAAAAAAAAGGAGAAGGAATTGGCGAAACCGAATTGGCCGCACTTGCACCATGGCGATGGGCCGCTGGCCCCCAGGGCTGCACCCCAGGAGCCACTAGATGTCGCTGATGTGCAGCATCAGGTGCAAGGCACTGCCAATCCGGCCCCGTAGGCTCCCGGGAATGCAGGGCGGGCCGAGCGGACAGGCTTCCACCGCCACCTGTTGTGTTCGGCCTCCGGGAAAGCCCAGGGGGCCAGCCACATTACCTCGCGTACCTCGAGTGCGCGCGAGGGTGGTACGAGGCGGCATCCTCGTTCGCAACGGCCGGATAGCCAGCGTAATCCTCAGGAACGTAGACGCTGGGGTGGACCGGTGAGGAGTGCAGCGCCCGCGTGCCCATGGGCTCGCGAATGCTGGCATACGTCGAGGCCGGGGGCGAGTAAACAGCCGGCGCAGCGGTGGCGGGCGGGAAGGCCGGGCGGGTCGCCGGCGAAGGAGCCACGGTGCCGGTGGCCTGGGGGCGCGGCGCGCCGTGGCCGAGGGGCTCGATGTAGCTGGTGGTGTCGCGACGGCCGCGCTGGGACTTGGTCGAGGCGCTGCTGCTCTTGGCATCGCTCTCTTCTCCGG
Source organism: Remersonia thermophila (assembly GCF_042764415.1). NCBI lineage: Eukaryota > Fungi > Ascomycota > Sordariomycetes > Sordariales > Chaetomiaceae > Remersonia > Remersonia thermophila. The sequence goes on from NC_092222.1 coordinate 549,584, forward strand.
CGCGCGAAGCGTCGAAGCGCTTGCGTAGGCGTTCGGTTTCCTGGAGGGCCAGCTCCCTCTCCTTGCGGCGCTCGCGCTCCTTCTCGCGGTCCTTGGTGTCGCGGTCCTTGGTGTCGCGCTCCTTTTCGCGCTCCTTCTCGCGCTCGCGGCCCCGCTTCTCCTCCTTGTCGGTCTTTTCCTTGGGGCGGCGGCTGGAGCTGCGGCGAACCTTCTTCTCGTCGGACGAGTCAGAGGACGAAGAGGCGGACGGCGATGCGGTGCCGGCGTTGCTGGCGGGCGCAGAGGTGCTCTTGCGGTTGGCCTTCTTCAGCTCCTTGATGGTCTCCTGCAGCTGGGCGTTCTCGTCGATGAGGTCCTTGTTCTTCTTGGCCAGGGCGTCGCGTTCCTGGGTGAGGACCTGGTTTTCATTGTCGAGGGCGCGCACGTTGGCCTTGTTTTGCTCTAGCTCGTTGCGCAGGTTCTTGAGCTTCTCCTCGAGGTCGTCGGCCTTGGCCTTCCACCTCTCGGCTTCCTGACGGGCCTCGTCCAAGGCCTTGCGGATGCTGTAGATGCCGGCATCCTCGTAGCTGGGAACAAGGTAGTCGTTGTCGGGGTTCGAGTTGGAGGTGCGGCTCTCGCAGTCGCTGAAGCCGGAGTCGCTCCGTTGGTGATCGTAGCCGCTCAGCGATGGCCGGCGGAACTTGACGGTCCTGCTCATGGCGTCGGTGTTGGTCGGTCTCGGCCGGTTGGCGGCGGTGGTGGCGGCGGCGGCGGTATCGCGCTCGCACGAGCGCGAGGCTACTACTGGCGAGGAAATCGGTACGTTTCTCGAGGTACGGTATGGTGGTACCTCGATGAGGGGCGGGAATGTGGTCGGTAGGCAGGCTAAAGCAGCAGCAAGACAATGTGTTGTGTGCTGATTTGACAGAAGGTGTGGGAGCGCTGCACAGGTGCCCGACCGGTCGCGGAGTTAAGTATATAAGTGATAAGGGTCCCGGGGGGGGGGAGAGAGAGAGAATGATGGTGGGAGGGCAAAGGGGAAAAGGTAAAAAAAGTTGTGTGCGAGCCGGGGGGGGGGGGGTGTCAAAGGAAACCAAACCAAGAGCCAGGGAGGGGTGGCAGCAAAAAAAGATACGGGGAGGCAAGACAAAGCAGGGGCGGAAGGGCGGGAAGCAAAGCTCTCGGCCGCCGCCCAGACAAGAAACTGCTAAGCCGGCGTCGTTTCGGGTCGGGCGTCAACCAGCCTTTGCGCAGGAGAAAAACCAGGAGTTTTTTTTTTTACGGCGGTTTTAATTCCCACCACCCCTGGAGCATGAAAAAAATTCGAATCTCGCTTGTCGGTGAACTGGAATGCGAAGATAGAGAGGTAGGTATAAGTACAAAGTCTGATTTTCAACCCATCCCCATCTTGGTGTTGTTGTATGCCTCCAAACGCAAAGTGTCGGGTGGATGGGATGGATGTGACTGCTGCCTTCGAGGTTGACTGGATGCTCGCGCGGGAAACGTGGTGAGAAGCGGCCGCTCCATGACACCAACGGCCAGAAGTCTTGCGGAGGAGGAGGCCCATACTAGGTAGGCATGACATGGAGGGTTACTAAAAGAGGGTGGGGTCTAGCACACTACCTGAGGTGCGCTAGTTAGTGCATTCCCTCGATCGAGCTCCCGGGTGTGTGCGAAGACAACCCGGCGAGTAAATTCGAGTCACACACAGACATCCAGAGGCACACACACACACACACAGACACATACACGCCGAGGCATACACAAACACACGTCCTTGCATCCAAACGGCAGATAGGGGGCGAGGCACACCGAGAGCTTGGGAACCTCCCAGCCGTGCCCTCTTCTCCCTGGACGCACAAAAAAGGGCACTGCCGCAACCCCCCCTGTTCGAGGCATTCTACGTCTATCTCTCGCATGGAAGTGGGCCCACGTCCTGCGCCAATGGAAGCTCGTCGGGAATGCCTCGTTTTCCGGCCGGGAGATTGTCCCAGTTTTGCCGGTCAGAAATAGTGCCTTTTTGCTTCGGAGCGAGCTTGTACGGCTCCCGTCGTTCCGGCATCTCGAAAAGAAATGACAAAGGAGAGGCGCGACATGTTGGCGTGGCTTGACCATCGCCATCGGATCCTGTCTGCTGTTGTTTGCCCGCGCCTTCTGGCATCGCCGTGGGTGGTGGGTGGTGTCTCGTGTGCCGCAGTCGCGCGAAAAAGGGGTGATGGAAGGGCTGCATCAGACGAATGAAGACGGCTGTTTGCTCACCTAGCGCTTTTGTGGCGACCACTGGACGGTGAGTCATTCCGGCACCCTGCACCCTCGAGCGCACACCCCGAGGGGTGCGGACTGCCTATCGTGCTCGTGCTCGAGAACAGCCAGTCAAACCACGCAAAGCCCGGCCAAACCCAGCCCGACGTTTCATCAGACTTGCGGCCAAGGCGCTGCGGAAAGCGGTCCTGAGCCTTGGGCCTCCGTCTGTTTGTCGGCGGGCCGCGCGGCCATGAGCCACCTTGGTGACGTCCTTGGCCGTCCGTGTATCATCTCGAGAGCTGCTGGGCGCCCAGAGTTTTGGGGTCGCACAAGAATGTGGGATAGGGTGCGGAGTCGACGCAGGCTGCTGCAAACCATGCAAAACCGTGGAGGGTGAGGGGCATCGTTCTGGCACCTTCTCGCGGGTTTGCGAAGAGAAACCTGCCGGGCGATCGTCGTGATGGATCAATCAGCTGGAAGTGCACGACGCAGGATGCGCATCCCGTTGTGGGTGAAGCGCGGTCGGTGCTGCTTGTTGCAGGTGCTGGCCCGGATGGCGTTCATGTGGACCTTGGGAAGTTCCATGATCGACTCCCGGTCGTGTGGAGCTGGGTCGAACAGGAACAGGCAACGAGAAGCCATCCATCGTCAACGGGTGCGGATGGGCGATGGGACGCTGCCCTGCGGAAGCGGTGCGGGTCCAGCTCCAGCCCTACCGCGAAAAACCCATCATCCCCGTCCTCTTCCGTCTTCCCGCTTCTCCACTCCCGTCCACCCGTCCGCTCCCGGCGGTTCCACTTCCTGACGAATCCGAGTCACACTGCCCAAGCCAGAAAATCGGTCGGTGGGGGGTGACCACGGTTGGTGCAATAATACCGTGTAGGTCCGGCCGAGGTGCCGCACCAACTGCTGCACGGCCGGCTTGAATCACGAAACTCTGCCACCTGCACTGAGGCCCGCATTAGAGAAATCCGCCATTTCCCAGGCATCCACCCTGGGTGAAGGATGGGAGGCAGCATCAGCTGCCTGGTTCCCATGACTGGCCATCTCCGATACCTCTCGCCTGTCTGGTACTGCGTAGATGATGCCAAGGACACGGCGTGATCACGATGGAGGGAGATGAGATGCCTCCCGCGTCCCAACCCGGCCGGCACAACCCAACACACACGCCGGCAGGATAAGAAGCCGGGGATATGGGGTGGGCAGAGAGGGTGTGCAGAAACCAGCGTTGTTGGAGGGGCGAGGCTGCTCGCAGCCTGGGAACGCCATAGCCTGACGGTGGCGATTTTGGTTGACGGGCAGACACAAAAGGCATTGCGGCATGTCGGCTGGATTCCAGTGCTTCGATGGGGCCTCGACGGTCGAGACGACGCGGGTGCAATGCGGGGGAGGGGCATCGGTTTTGGTCCGATGGTCGGGCGGGTGGACGCTCTTGGCCATTGGCTCACCTAGGTGAAAACGCAGGATACCACCATCCGGCAAGTGTTGCCTTTCGTCGATGGCGGCTGGCTGGGGTCTTGCTTAGTCATTTTAGCTAACCAGTGGGGTACGAGCCCACGTTCCGTTTCGGAACCTTGCAGCTAGTTAATCCAACAATGCTGGTTTCTTCTGCTGACTCTGTTTGACTTGATCAAGGTCAATTTGTACTGTTTCTGGGATCCATATTCTGCAGCCGCTTCACGTCATCCACGGAATGCGCAGCAGCAGAGAACCGGACCATCGGAACCAACGAACCGTGCACTTCCGGCCTTTGACCCAACCAGCCAACACGAGCCGGTCCAGCTCCCATCGAGGAACATCGCACGCTATCAACATTCAATGCCTTTTGATGCGCGGCCCGAGATAAGAAATCCAGGCGAGACTGGGCAAATGAAGCTTTCACACCCAACTGAAGCCGGGCATGACGACATTCGCACCGCCGGTGGGGCCGCTCCTCCATCAGCGACCCCGCTGCCGCCGTCGCCGCAGAACCCCACTTCGGTTGCTCCCGAAGTAGTTACCCTGTTGTGTAAAAAGTCGACCAAAACAGGCAACTCGCTTTTGCGACGACTTACACGTTTGTACAACGCGCTGGACCCAACGTTAGGCGACTAGCCGACGGAAAAGGGCGGATCATAGCTCACAACCACTCCCATCAAAATCCAAGAACACGGAGCGCAGGCACGCCCTCCTTCCAGCAGCAACGCGTCTCCCAGGCAGACATGGGGAAAATAACCCTAACCCTACACATAGAGTAGGCATGTAGAAAGGGTGCATGGTGGCGACCCCGAGCAGGCAGAAACGCGGGCCCAAGCTGGAAGCAGGCGTTCATCCAGCCATCTTCCCCGCAGACCAGGGCCGAGATGGTGGGCGTTGCTTTATCCCCGGTTTGGATAGACTGGGGGAGACAGACCGTCTATACGTCTTATACACACGGACCGGGTCCAGCGTTTCCTTTTACGCTTCGGCGTTGGCGTCCGAGCCGTCGCGGGACTGCCGTGGACCAAAAGCAAAGCAGAAAACAAAGCCTGAGCCAGGGAGGGAGGGAACCGGCAGCCTGGTGTCGTCACCAAGCCCGGATCGGAGCGAGGATGGGCGGCCGGGCTACGAACTGGCCAGAAACGCTCGTGCGCTATACGAGCCTTGGAGAATAATTGCCCCCCTCGGCGTCGGAGAATATGCCGGGAACTTGAGTCAGGCAGAGAGTGTGGGGGGAGGAGGAAGAGCAAGAGGAGGAGGAGATCTGGGACGGGCGCTTCATTGAGCTGCCGGAGGCAGCCACCCCAGGCCCGTCTCAAACTCGACGAGCCACTTTTGGGCCGTCCTGCATGATCATCCACCGACTTTTCATTCCTCACCTCGATCCAGCATTGCCATCTTTGGGGGAGCTATGCGCGCCGGAGCGTACGTTTTCCTGTTCCAAACATCCGACCGTTCCGACCAAAAATCTTTTTTGTTTGATCATGGCATTGGCCGGGGGTGGCACAAGGCTACGTCGGCAGGCCCGGAGGCATACAAGAGGTAGGCGGCTCGAAGAGACAGCTAGCTCACAAAGCGATGTGTGCCACCACGGCTGCTGGCACCGCACCGTACCCGTGGTGTGGTGCAGCCAAGCCAAGGTAGGTGGCACGGCCGGAGGTTGCGCAACCTGCGAGGCAGGTTTGACAAGACGTCCCCGAGCCAGTCAGAAGGGGTCGCTTGACCGAAAATGTGAAGAGGCTCTTGTGTGCCTCCACCCCACACAACCCCCCTCCCCCCTCCTCTCTCACGGGACCTACCTTATCTATCCTACCTCCTTGCCTCCATGACATGTCCCGACAGGGTGCGGCACGACACAACGGACGCGTCCCACCGTCGCCACCGCATGACCTACTGCAGCGCTGGAGCAGACATTGGGAATGAGAGCTTAGAAACGACCCGAGGAGGAGGGTCTTTTGGTCTCTGGTTACCTCCATGCGGGAGCACCGGGCTGAATGATCTCAAACAGGGTGTATGACTGACTACCTATCTAAGGGGGTGTTTGCTTATCCATAAGCGGTGCCGTTACTTCCCGCGATTGGTGAGCAACAACAACAACAACAACAACAACAACAACAACAACAACAACAACGTAATAACTCGGTAGCACCTTGGATGCAAGGAAAAACGGCCGACGTATAGGAGAAGAGTCAAGAAAAGGAAAAAAACAAAAAAACAAAAAAAAAAAAACATGCCACTTAAATCTTTGAGATCACCTTTTGCGGGTCCCAGATCATACCCACCCACCTAGAAGCATTCTCGTAATCCAGCGTAAAGAACAAAAGAAGCCGATCCAGGAGCAGCTTTTCCGCTGGCTCCTATCTGTACAACGCCGTCTCTCCCATCCAGCCCGTGATCCAAACCTGCCGATGACGAAATGAGTGACGGTAGAAAAGAAAACAAAACGAGTGATGGATGATGGATCGACACAGGTCATGCGCCTGCTGAAAACGATCGCGGAAATGCTCTTTTGACCCGAACCTGCGCCAGGGCGATGCGACGACGGCACGTCGAAGATCGGCTTGTTGGATGGCGAAAACGGCCGACCCAGATGGCCAGATTGCCAACGACCGCCGGCGTCGGGAGTCGAGATGCTGGTAAATGTGATCCGGTCGCGAGTCGAAAAAAAACTTTTGAGGGGGGGCGGAGAGGTTGCCGGGGCTTCTCCCGCAGCAGCAGACGGCGTACCATGCGTGTCATGATGCAGGGCTACGATAGGTAGATCTCCACCTCGACATCGCGGTCGTGCTCTTGATGGCGGAGCCCGCACGACTAGTACGGCCTCCGCCTGGACATGTCGTCAAGGGTACGCTCCCGCTTGAGCGCGGCGTTCTCCTCCTCGAGCTCGTTCTTGCGCTGCTCAAAGACCCCGAGGTTCTGCCGGTAGACCGCGGCGAGCCTCGCGGCGGCGGCGGTGTCGTTCTCGGTCCTGCGGAGCTTCTCCTTGACCCCTTCGTGCTTGTCAGACAGCTTTTCGTACTTGCGGCGCCACTCGGCCGCCTCGGCCTTGAGCCGGTCCACCTCGGCGCGGAGGTCCTTGACCTCCTCCTCGAGGCGCGTGTTCTTGCGCTTCAGCTTGGCCTCGCGGCGGCAAGAGTCCTCGTCCGAGACGGGCGACAAGGGAGCCGACCGGTGGCGGAGCCTCACGACCTCGTGCTGCAACGCCTGGTGCTCGCGCTCCAGCTGTGCCGCCCGGTCGCGGGCGCTTTGGAGCTCCCGTAGCTGGAGGCGCATGAGCTCGTTCTCGCGGACGAGCTGGTCGTAGGCGTCGTAGCCGAGGGATCGGTCGCGTCTGGGCATGTCGCCGGTGGTGGCTGCCGAAGTGGCCGCCGAGGTGGCCGATGCTGCTGTGAAGTGGTCGTCCCAGATGGAGTGGACGCGGTCCACGCTGCGGCTCCGCGCCTGGCTACCGCCCCGGGTATGGCGGGGATGGATGGTGTTTTGGGGTACGTCGTCCTCGAAGTAGACCCGACGGCTGTGTCGCGTCATGAGAAGGGTATGAGGTGACCAACGTGTAGCGACGGTGGTCCTGAGCGGGATGTAAGATTGGATGGGACGAGAGAGGGATAGTGCGAGAGAGGAACCGGTGGGTTTAAGTACACAGAGGAAGGTAGGTATGGGGAAGACGTGGTGGCACGCCGTGTGAGGATGGATCGGCCCGTGGAGCTATCGAAGATATACGCACGAAATATCTACATGCGCTTGGACATGCAGGTGACACTTCCACCGCAACCCTTGAGAGACACGTTGGGCCGGCCGGAGGTCATGTCAAGCCAGGGGGCGCAGGTATGAGCCATTGGGGCTTCCCAAGAAAGAAACCCCTGGATGAGGGTGGGGGAGGGCTTAGAAACGGACACAGAAGATGGTGTGGTGTATGACAAGGACGGAGACAGTCCGTTCCCGCCACGTGCAGGCGACCCCAGGATGTTGGCTTGGTCGATCGGCTAGGACTTCTATGAAGGAGAAGGAGAGGGGGGGGGGGGGGGGGTCGTCCCAACGGACCAGACCGAGCCAGTCATAGCCGGCATGGCCTGGGTCCTGAACTCGAGATGGGAGCCCCCCCTCGGGCGGCCGATGGGACAAGGCCTTTGCGGATCACGACACTGGTACCTGAGCGCCAAGGGTAACCACCTGTGCCTCTTTTTTTTTTTTTTTTTTTTTTTTTTTGGTTTGCTCGAGGCAACGGCAGCTGGGGTAATACAGGATGGGGTGAAAGAGAGCCACCGTAAGACCTAAGCAGGGTCGGTCGGAGTCAGACAGAAACGGAGGCCGTGGCGGCCGCGGAGGAAGATGGGGAGGCAAACTGAGCAAGCCCTCATGGCGACACAGCCCGTCCTAGGTTCGGCTTGTGATATCTTGGGGGGGGGGGGGGGGCACAAAACTGGCCCAAGCTGGCTGGTCATATTGAAAAGAGGTAACGAGACCAAAGGGGAGGGTGAAATGCCGGCCGGGTCGGACATGCAATGCCCTGAGGGTGGAATGGCTTGTGTAACCGGGACGTCTGGACGGGGAGGATGCATCGCGGCTGAGCGCCTCCAAGGGCGAATCTCGCCAGTCAGGACTTGAGGATGGATGGGTCGGATGCTCCCGTGGTAAGCGTAGCCGATGGGAGTCCTATTCGTCAGCAATAGCGCAAACTTGAAGAAGGATTGAGATAGCTGTTTGATGTTTTGTTGAGAGACTATGCCATTGCATTCATGGATGTCCAATGTGTGTGCGCGTATCTGTGTGTGTGTGTGTGTGTGTGTATGACTGCAGCCCGATGGAGGCCAAAGCGTGAGAAGTTCAAACTGGCGTATGAGACGGGGCCGGAGGGATGAAGTGTGGGCGAGGGAGCCGTTCCGTTCACGGCGGAGGCCTGCCCCTGTGCGCGGCAGGCAGGCCTCAGGGCTGGCTTTCAGCGGGGCAGACAGGGGGAGTCACCTCGGGCAGGACAGTCACCTCGGGGAGGGCAGGCAAGACGCGGGGGGGACGGAATGGACAAATCCAGGCAGACACCCGACTGAAGGTGAGGGTCCGGAGCGTCCCGGGGCAAACACCCCAACCTCATCACCTATGTCATGCCTTACTCCCCCAAACGGGAATGAGGAGGTTTCCCGTTCGATCCAACATCCACCCCTTCTACCACAGCACCTATTACTAGGTACTGCGTATGCATCCATGCATTCATCTTGCCAGCATGTTCTTTTTGTTTCTGTGAAGTTTCAACAAACCTTCTGCAGTTTGCCCCTGTTGCACCGAGGCCTGCCAGCACAGCATGTACTATGAGGGGCCACTGTGTACCTACGTAGTACTATATGTGTAGGCGAGGTCGTGAGGGTGCGACAACTCAACCTACCGAAGGCGGTGTCCCTTCTCCGGCCCGTCAGGGCTCATCACAAGGCCGAGATAAGGTAGAAGGATTGCGATGCTGATGGATACCTCCTCAATCCACATTTATTTTGGAAAGCTACTGTGTAGTTATTGCTGTGTAGGTCCTGGCGAGTCAATTGAGACCCGAAACAATGGGAATGCAGCGTCGTCGCACCCTTGACTTGATGACTCCGTCTAGCCGACGCGCCTTGGTGGCTTAGCCTTCAGCCGCAGCTGGGAGCCACAACTGATCTCCCTCAACACCACGAGCAGGTATGCAAGGCTACGAGCGGCGCAGACACCTCCTGTTTCTTCCCGACCCCAGGTGACATCGATCAGGAGCTCTTATTGCACTGCAACCGCATGGATAGACACCCAGCCGCAGAGGCCTCCTTGTGATCAACCTTGATTTTGCAACCATCACCCTGCCTCTTAGTTTCTCTACTTCTTGTGAGATAACGTTGATACCAGGACGGAGGGGGCGGATGGCTTTTGGCCACTCATCACAAGGGGTACGATACCCCCTCGGCCCCTCCGCGGATGCACAGCCATAATTCTGGGCTGCCGTGGACCGTGCTGCAATTTCTCCTCTACTGAGTATGTACATACCCTTGCTCGGGCACACCCGTGATGCCGGAGGTCCAAAGCATGACGAAAGACCAATCGACCGACCGGTTCCCCAACCGGTGCTCCTTTTCTTGGCGCTCTGACCCCCCCCCCCCCCTCCCCTTCTCCATGCCTCCGTTGCCCCAGCCCGCTAGATATGGCACACACAGATCATCTTGTCCTTGCCGTTGGTTCGGTGTTGGGTCTTGTTCGAGGTCCTTCTTCTCGTTTCGGTAAGGCGGACTGGCCCAGATCACACCCGAGGAACAAGGCGGATCTGTTGCTCAACACCGACAACGTACCTTCGAGTACCTAGGAGGGAACTTTCATCATCATACCTGCCTCTCTGCCTGCTAATTCCCAACTTGTCTGACCGGGATCAAAGCACACACCGCCAGGAGTGCCCGACATCCGTCCCAGCCGGCGCCATTTCGCAGAGCACGGAGCCGCCGAGCCTAGCTGGTGCGTGCTGACGCCCTTCGGGCCAGCTAGAGCCTCACCGTCACAACGTCCATTTTGCCCCACAGCTCGGTTCTCCTAGGACGCGACCCCGGCCAACGGCCTTGATGACACCATGCTTTCCGGATGGGGTCCCCCATCTCTCTCTTTCTGTCTCGTCACCTAGCTCACACACCTACTGTGTAGGTGGGCAAGGCGGCCCACCCCAGGTGTGCGAGGAGCGAAAGCCTGCCCGATCCTTCAGGTTCGCTTCGCTCGACTCCCTTCGTCCACTTCTCGGGAGCCGGAGCCGGAGCCGTTACGGTTTCTCGAGCGTGCGCCACCGCGCTTACCCCGCTTGAGGGAGCCATAACATGTTTTGGCTAGAGCTGTTGGTCGTCGTTGGCGTGGGGGGGGAACGCGTCACTCCTCGGGGCACACCCGAGAGGGGTTCCCCCAAGAGAGACATATCATCACGAGGCGGAGAGGGGGGGTGTTCTCCTGGTTGCCGAGCGTGAGCTGGACCTACTGTACGCGATGCGGTCTGTCTTACCCTAGGAAAAGTCCTAGGGCAGCGAGGGAGAGCGTACGTGGATCGGGGGAAAAGATTCGCGATCCGAGTTCGAGCCTGATCTCTCGAACCGCCACCGCCATCTCCCAACGACTTCCTTCCATCTCCCGAGTCCCACAAGAGCGAATGATCCCGTTGCCTTGCCCGCAGGGCTTCTAGCATCCTCGCACCCCTCGCTGCCTGACGGAAGGGTGACAAAGCCATGGCCTTGGAGGACTTTGCTTTTGCGAACCGACGCTCGTACCTCCCTTCTCGCGGCCGCACCCCCTTCGCTCTCCGTCGCCAGAAAAGACTGGCTGAATTCCGAGTGGCAGCCTTGGAAACGCCGGTTCCGCCCCACCGTCCGCGGCCTGATGCGTGTTGGTGATCTGTTGGCGCTCGCGTGTGTGGGATGAGACACGGCGTTTCCTGCGTATCTCCACCTGAATAGGCATCACAAGACCAAGACCCTTCGGTTCTCTGACACGGGGCTATAACCTCCAGCTCTTCGAGCCAGCAGAGCGGGGATCATGTCTTCCAAGAAGGGCGCCGTGGCCGCACTGTTTGTCGTCACTTGCGTAACTGTACACAGGGTTGCCTGTGCCAGGTCGGATTGCTTTGTTTTGTTTTTCTCCCCGTTAGTAAGGCATGTGACGTTTCCTCGGATGGTGAAAGTGGTGGTGGTGGTGCTGCTGCTGTGCTGCGTGTTTTGTGTCCATGGCGGATGAAGAAGCCTTGCCTTCCCTTGCCTTGCCTGCTCGCCGCGTACCTCAGTTTCTCCGTGTTGGGCAGAGGTAGTCGTTGTCTCGTGCGTGGTCGTCTCAACCAACCGGCCGATCTGCGCATCTCCTGACCTTCCTATCCAGGGTCCTGGAGCTGCAGGCTAGAACACGTCCGGGCGGGATGCTTGAGTGAGGCGATTCTGGCGGCGGAATCAGTGCCTGTCTTGGACCGATATGCAGGATGGGACAATCCTGCCGTGACCGCGGAACATCTTGCGAGAGGATAATGTCGCGGAAAGTCCGGCGTCTAGCCGTGCCGCGTGGGGGATTGACTACCTGCCTACCTTTCCCTGCCATCGTACGGACGGGGAAGTGAGGGGTATCACCGGAAGGGATCAGAAACCGCCTTGGGTTGAGCACGTTTCTGCCTATCCGCAAACATCTGCATCCCGCGTGGTGCTGGTTTGTAACGAGTTTCTTGCGCAGGTCCTAGAACCGGATATTCACATGCCCGTCCGTGCCAGAGGAAGGCCGGAGGAGGAAGAGGAGGAGGAAGAGAAGGATTAGGGGTGTGGCTTGCCTGCAGAAGCCGTTGGACAACTGGGATACACGTCGAAGACAAGATCGCCAGGGCATCTTGACACGCCGCCTCTATTGTCTTCTCCCAGGTGTATGTCTAGAATACCTTCTCTTCCGGCGCCATCCATGCCCCGCTGGAGTTCTTGTGGGATGGCCGAGGGGGTTGAGTGTGATATCCCGGTATCTGTTGCAAGGCAGCCTCGCCGTGCTTCGTCCTAATCACGTCCCTGTTTGACCGGGTTGGTCGGGGACATGACGGAGTCGGGGATCACAATCACGGCCCTATGCCGTGTCGTTCGCATCGCATCACTGCTTCTGGGAGGCCGTCTGGCCAACATGTGTGACTCAAGCGGAGGGCTATGTGTGGGCTCATTCGAGGCGGTGTGAATGGCATTCTCTCACTCGGACGAGCCCATTGAGTTCATCGCCCAGAAGGAGAAAGCCGGTTTCATGAGCTCTGCAGTGTGATCTGGCTGCTAATTCGTGTCTCTGATACACTCTATTCTCTCGACCAGCCTTCCTGAAAAAAAAAAAAAAAAAAAAAAAAAAAAAAAAAAAAAAAAAAAAAAAAAAAAGAGAAAAAAAGGACTTAAGCCTCGCCAGGTTGTGCGGACTCCGAGCCCGATGTGTACGAACGTCAAGAATATGTATCACTCGAAATATACATGATCACCCCGGAGAAAAAAAGGAAGAAGAACCAGCAAACAACAATGCATCGAATTGGCGCAGTCATGCTTTTTCTATCACTGGCCAGTGATCGTCATGTTCACCTCCATAGACACCGCGCCAAGATCAAGAGTTCATGATTTCATGCTGCCCTTAGAAAATGATACCTGCAGCCAAACCGTGAGCCGTCCAACCCCCTACGCCTAGCAAACAAAAGTTCCGTGGCTGTGCCCTGCGACCCTCCCGTTCAGGAGCCTCGCGGCAACGACCAACCTTCTTGAAATGCACTTGACGCGTAGCTCGGTAAATATGCCATGACACCAAAGCACCCCCTGCGGCTCCTATGACCATCCACCCATCCTTTTCTCCTGAACGCACGGGTATCCAGAGTCCTTTCCTTCCGTCCTTGCTGAGCGTCTCGGCTTAGAACAGGTTGCCGCCCATGTTGATGGCGACCGTCTTGAGCTCGGTGTAGTTGTCGAGGGCCGCCTCGCCCAGCTCGCGTCCGATGCCGCTGGCCTTGAAGCCACCGAAGCTGGCCTGGGGGAAGAGGAGGTTGTGGCCTGGAAGCAGGCCAACGGTCAGCAAGGCCAGATTCCGTTGGAGGATGAAAGGAGAAGGATTAGAGATAAAAAAGAAGGGAAGAAACTCACAGTTCACCCAAACGGTGCCCGCCTTCAGGGCGTTGCTCACGCGAATCGCCGTGTTCAAATCCTTGGTGTGCACCGACGCCGCCAGCCCGTAGCTCGTGTCGTTGCCCAGCCGGATCGCGTCGTCGATGTCCTTGAACTTGGCGATCGCGCAAACGGGCCCGAAGATCTCCTCCTGCATGATCTTCATGTCCTGCTTCACGTCGGCGAAGATGGTGGGCTGGATAAAGTAGCCCTTGTCGCCGTGCCGGTCGCCGCCCGTCACGAGCCTCGCGCCCTCCTCCTTGCCGGACTGGATGTAGCCCATGATGCGCTCGTACTGGAGCTGGCTGACCTGGGGGCCCTGGAAGGTCTCCGGGTGGAACGGGTCGCCGACCTTGTTCTGCTCGGCCCGGCGCTTGAAGGCCTCGACGAACTTGTCGTAGATGCCCTCCTGGACGTAGATGCGGGAGCCGGCGCAGCAGCACTGGCCGTGGTTGTAGTAGATGCCAAAGTTGACCCAGGAGATGGCGTCCTCGATGTCGGCGTCGTCAAAGACGATGTTGGGGGACTTGCCGCCGAGCTCAAGGGTGACCTTCTTCAGGTTGGACTCGGCGGCGGCCTTCATGATGGCGCGCCCCACGATGGTGGAGCCGGTGAAGGCGATCTTGTCGACGTCCGGGTGGGCGGAGAGGGCGGCGCCGGCGGTTTTGCCGAAGCCCGAGATGATGTTGAGGACGCCGGGGAGGAAGCCGGCTTCTTTGACGAGGGAGGCGAAGACGAGGGCGGAGAGAGGGGTCTGCTCGGCGGTCTTGAGGACGATGGTGTTGCCGGTGGCCAGGGCCGGGCCGATCTTCCAGGCGAGCATCAGGAGGGGGAAGTTCCAGGGGATGATTTGGCCGCAGACGCCGATCTGGTAGTGGAGGAGAAGGAGGAGGAGGGGTCGGGCAGGTCAGCGAGGATGAGGCCGGACACCTAGCGAGCACGGGCGGGGGGGAGGATTCGGGGGTGTGGGCATACCGGCTCCCGGCGCGTGTAGTGGAACATGTCAGGCTTGATGTCGATGGTACGGCCCTCAATCTTATCGGCCCAGCCGGCGTAGTACCTGAGGGTGGCGACGACGGCGCTGACATCGCCGCGGGCCATGGTGATGGACTTGCCATTGTCGAGCGACTCGACCGCCGCCAAAAGGTCCGTCTTTTGCTCGGCCAGGTCGGCCAGCTTGTTGAGCAGGACGGCGCGCTGGGAGGGCGTCACCCTGCGCCAGGGGCCCTCAAAGGCCTTGCGGGCGGCGGCGACGGCAATGTCGACATCCTTGGCGGTGGCCTCGTGGACCTTGCAGATCACCTCCTCGGTGGACGGGTTGATGACCTCAAAGGAGCTGCCGTCGACTCCGGGGACGAACTCGTTGTTGATGAAGAGGCCGGTGGGCTGCTGGTAGGGGCCCGTGATGGGGGTGGACAGCTCGACAAAGACGCCGGCCATGGTTGTTGTTTGCTGGCGGGGTTGGAGGGGAGGGGAAGGGAGGGGGGATATGAGCGAGGGGAAAGAGGTGCCTTGCCGTTGAGGATGAGGCGTAGGGTGAAGCGATGATAGGGGGAAACAGGACGATTGGACGATCCTCTCCTTTTAAACGAATCGCCGGGAGATCGTCCGGGCTTTGTTTATTTGTCATGTAGATACGTCAATGCCAGGAGCTGCGTCCTGGGCCGGGGGAGCCCGTCTTGACCACGTTTCCCGCCCAATGCGAACTGCATGGAGACGAGATACTCCAACTTCCCCTCTTCCATTCGTCCATTCGTCCATCGGACGAGGGGTGGCATGCCGAAGCGGGGTCCGGGGACGTGAACCGGCAGGCCACGAGGGGCATCGCCCCCCATCCCGTGGTTGGAGCTTGACACGGAGGTCAGGTCTCGTGCACAGATAAGGGGAGGGGCAAACATCCCCGACCTCCGCCATGGACCTTTCGGATCCCCCCAAGTGGCGCTCACGGGCGAGAGGAAAAAGCGCCGGGCATGGACGAACCATGCCTCTCGGCTGCCCGTCTCTCGGGGATGCCCTGGACCTCCGCTGGTTCATCCTGTTTGGCCCGTTGAAACCGTCTTGGAGTGCTGGCCATGGTCGTGGCGGCCATGGTTGTGGCGGCCATGATGCCGACGATCACCTCCCACGGCCATCGATCGCAGCCCGAGCCACGGCATTCGCCAATTCGCATCCATGCTCAAGGCACCTTAGCTAGCGAATGACGTGAATGCAAGTTGACGTGAGCTCCGGCCCCACCAAGCCGTCGCGGGCTGCGGGGAACAACGTTCAATAGTTCCATAGTTACCAGTCTTTGGCTTTTGCTGCCGCCTGCCCCCTAAGCCGCGCCGAGCCGCTTTGGACCGATCCCCGAAGCATCTAACTAACCCGATGTTGCTGCTTCCGCCGAGAGACGGCGGAGTTGGGGTGGATGGTCCACTGCTCCCCGTCGAGTCCGGAGTGATTCTCCAAAGGGTTAGGGTTGATGGAACGCCATCTTGGGGCAGCTGGCCCGTGCGCCACAATGATGTCAGACGCTCGGATCCTCTGCCGACCTGGCTTGTTGTTCTCCCTTGTCTCTCTCGGCTTGGCTCTTAGGGCTGCTTGGCAGGGCTTCTTATCGCTTATCGGGCGACGGACTTCAAATTTCTCGGGGGCTCTACTGGAGCGGGACGCGATCAAGGGGACAAGACAAGACAAGACGAGACACCCGGCCTCGGTCCATCGATGGTGCTCCATCGTGCAGCAACAATAAGCTTCGCTTTTCTGCATCGAGCCTCGGTGCATCAGAGGCTTTGAATGAGTGCCAAGTCTGCGTGTTTGACGGCATCTCGTTGAGCTTCACCTCCGTCCCGGACGAGACGCGTCCCACTTTGGTGCAGCATCGAATCCCAACGGCGAACGTGCATCACGCCAGCTCCATGGTTCGAGCACCTCCCAATTGCCCACCATGGCCGACATGTCGCAGGTAGAGGCGGACCTTTTCGCCGCGTTGGGCATGGTTCCGCCCCAGCCAGAGGACCCGGCTCCGGCTCCCGCCCCTGCTCCCGCTCCCGCTCCCGCTCCCGTACGCTCCCCGGCGCCGGCTGCGACCGACGACGCGATCCCGGCCCTTCTCTCGACGCTGGCAACAACCTTGCCTCCGACCACCGCGGGCCCCGCTCCGGCCGTGGCTCCGGCTGCGGCTGCGGCTCCGGCCCCGGAACCCACGGCCGTTCCCGCCGAGATCCCCGTTCCGTTTCCTGCTCAACCCTCTGCCCCAGCCCCCGTTCCCGCTGCCGCACCCGCCGCCGCACCCGCTGCCGCCGCACCCGCTGCCGCTGTCCCCACCGGTGTCAAGCCTGCTTCGATCCCTCCTACCCTTACCAATACCGTCCCTCCGGTGTCCGTTGCAAGCGCAAGCGTTCCAGCCCCCCCTGCCCCGCCGACCTGTCAGCAGCCTCTGCCCCAAATCCCACCATCCTCCCACGCTCCCACCGCGGTCGTCCAACCCCCGGCGGCAGCAGCCGTGCCAACCTTACAAGATGCGTCGGCACCGAGATCCCCCAAGCGGCCAAGAAGCGCGGATGGCCCTGACGATAACGCCGCCAAGCGCCAGCGCGTAGCCCAGGCGGAACAACCGCCATCTCAGGACGCCGCCGCGGCGACGACCAACCTCGACCTTGCCGCCATGCTGAACATGGCCCTGGCCAGCCTTGACCAGCAGCAGTCCAAGCCCGAGCCCGCAGACGCCGCCATGCCAGACGCTCCTCCCGCCCGGCCTCCTCCCCCGGCCAGCACCACATCCGATCTGGAAAAGGCTGCACAGAGGATCATGAAGGTGTCCAGCAACCCCTTCTACGTCATGCGCTCCATGAGCCTTCCCGTCCTGGGCAACATCGCGGTGCAGATCCTTCTCCGCCTGTCCCAGCAGCCGCGCGCCGAGACCGAGGCCTTGCTGGCTGACGCCCAGTCCGAGTTCCGTCGGTCCTACATCATGCTCAGGGACATGCTCTGGGCAACGCGCCGGGCCTTCTCGGACTCCAAGCCCTTGCTGTCCGCTGACGAGCTCGAGATTTCCGACTCGGAGGACCGCGAGACGATCCGCATGTCCAACCTGGCCGCCACCGCCTTGAGCGTGTTTGGGGCGCACGACGTGTCGGTCCAGGACGTGCATGATGCCTTCTTCTCCATCTTCATCCCCGAGGACGGCGAATACCGCGCATCGCTTACCGACCTTCTCGTCTCCCTCAAGACCCGTCTGCTGCTGGCCGCCCTCGAGCAGCCCAACCAGCCCCAGCCCGTGTCCCAGCTTCTTGATGCCTTGTTCCCCGCCGATTACGACCAGGTGCTGAGGCAGCGAAGCGGAGAAGTGTCCCTCAGCCCTGATGAAGAAGGTCTCGTGGCCAAGCTGCGGGAGAGGAGAGAGCAGCTCGTGCAGAGCGCGGCCGACGAGCCCATCAAGAGTAAGCCATGACCCGAGCCAAGGATGGCTGGCTCCTTGTCGCTCCGCTAACCCGTCTTCGTATAGAGTTCCTCGAGGAGCAGTCCTCTCCGGCGCGGTTCACCGACATGCTGAGCCTCTTCCTCCAGAACCATCTTCCCATCGTCGTCGACTATGCGGAAAAGTACGGCGTCAATATCCCGCTGAGCGAGGAGGATGGCATTCCGAGGGAATCCACGGCACCGCAGGAGCAGGACAATCTGGCCGCTCTGCTGCAGTCTGCCACGTCGAACCTCGCCCCTCACGAGACAAGCGGCGCGCACATCAAACCCGAGCCCCAAGGCGGGGCTTCCTCCGAGACGGCACCGGGGAACGATGGCTTAGAGCTCAAGAAGCTGATCGAGGAGTCGCTCTCCAACCACCCCGAGCTGAAGCCCCAGTGGCCAGAGCAAGACGCCTCCGTCGAGGCGCCGCCGGGGATCGACGGCAAAAACCTGGCCTCGCTCATCTCCGAGTCCCTCAGGACCGAACCCACCGTGGCTCCCCACGGGATTCCCAACATGGCAGCGCCGCAGCCGACAGCCGCAATGCACGGGCATGCGGCTCCAGCCACGCACCACGTCCCAACCCAGCCGTACAATGCGTACGGGCAGGCCCCGGCCCCGACGGTCACGGCCAACGGGGAGATCCTGCCGCCGAACCAGTCCATGCCGACGGCTGCTCTGTACGAAAAGGCGCGTCAGGCGGCCGCCGCCAAGTCGGCCAACACGACGCGGCGCGAGGGGCTGCACTCGACGAGGAGGCCGTGGTCACCTGAAGAGGAGAAGGCGCTCATGGCTGGCCTGGACATGGTCAAGGGCCCTCACTGGAGCCAGATCCTGTCGCTGTTTGGCCCCAACGGCACCATCTCGGACATTTTGAAGGAGCGCACCCAGGTCCAGCTGAAGGACAAGGCCAGGAACCTCAAGCTCTTCTTCCTCAAGACCAACTCGGAGATGCCTTACTATCTTCAGAGCGTCACGGGCGAGCTCAAGACGCGGGCTCCTGGCCAGGCGGCCCGCAAGGAGGCCGAGGAAAAGGCCCGCATGAACCTCGAGGAGGAGCAAGCGCGGATCCAGGGCATCATGACGCTGGCAGGCGGGCTGCAGAACAAGCATCCCGGCGCCCAGCCGAACCGAGCCGGCCCCGCCGTCCCCTACCCCGGAGCTCCGGGGGCTCCCGGCGCTCCCGCGGGACCAGGGCCGAGCCACATGGCCGGCAACGGCGCTCCGCATCCAGCCGTGCCCATATCGCCCCAGATCAAGACGGAGCCAGGGACGCAGCCCGGCGCCTCCAAGGTCGGGACGTTCCCTCCGATCCAGCCGGCTCCGGGGCCCGGGTCTTCGGTGCAGCCGAGGGCACCGCTGCCTCCCCTGCAGCCGTTGCCGCAGACCACGCAGCTTGGACAGCCTCAGCCGATGCAGCATGCTCAACAACCGCGACCGCAGGGCCCGCAGCAGGTTGCCGGGGTCCCCGCACAGGGCCCCCGCCCATCGCTCCCCACCCAGCCTCCGGGGCAGCAGGCCCCGCAGCTGCCGCCTACGCCTCGGGCGCCGCAGACTCACGCGCCGTTGCCCGGACAAGCGCAGGTCCCGCTGCAAAGAACCTCGCTTCCGGCCCAGCCCCATCCGGCGGCGCCTCAGCCGGCACACACGGCGCCGCGGCCCCCTGCCGCTCCGCAACCCGGTCCGACGACCGCGGTCCCCACGCCGCAGCCAGGCCTCGGACAGCAAGCGGCGCCACAACGACAGCAAGCGCCTCAACAGGCACCTCCTCCGCCTCTGCCGCCGAAGCCGCAAGCGCAGGCACAACAGCCGCCGACCCAACAGATGCAGCAGCCCCAGATCCCCCGCCCGTCTCCCCAGGTCCACGCGCCAATGCCGACGCAGACGCAGACGCCAACGCAGATTCAGCAGCCGTTGCCAACGCCTCCGATCCCGCCGAACCATCACTCGACACCCGACAGCGCACAGGATGCGAAACTTTACGCGACGTTGCAAGCGGCTCTTGCTGGGACAGGATCCGGAAGCCAGAGCGCCGCCGCTGCCCCGGCCACCGTTGGGGCCAAGGCAGAAGGGGGGTCTACGGCTGCCACTTGATAACGGTGGAGGGGGACTGGTGAGGTGTGGAGAGAGAGAGAGAGAAGTGCTCCCGAGAACCGGAGGAGCGAAACGTGCCCAAAGAGGTCATGAACACGTTGGTTATAGAAAGTCGTACATGCAGCTCCAGGCCACAGGGATATGCAGCGGCCTGGTCGGTTTGGTGTTATGGGTCATGGAAGGTGGGGGGGCCAGGGAGATATTTCAGATCATGGGCCTGCGCATCTTATACGCAGCCTTCTCTTTGATAGGCAGTCGGGGGCGAGGAATTGGCGTAGGCAGCTCGTTAGATGATACCATGGGACAGCGTTGTGATCAACCGTACCGTACCAATTGAGCTTTGGTTCCAAGAAGTGGCCGTGGAGAGAGATGACGACGTGGCGGTGAGGAACAGAGATGTTCTCACGTTCGCTGCCCCGGTGTCCCCTGTCGGGCCTCATCCCCCTGCCTAGGTTGCTGATCTCGAGTCATTTGGATTATCTTCAAGCGAGGCCGCAAGTCATGGCACGGCTCGGCGAATAGTAGCACACCAGCAGCAGTTCGCATTGCAACTCCCGAGGTGCAGCGTTTTCAATCGTATGACGGGACACTGGCCGAAGCCCTAGCTCCTACAGCGTGTCATTTGCGTACATAAGCTCATGATGATGGGCAGAGGGGCTGGGCAAGTTGTATGTCCGTCATTATCACGTGAGCCCCAGTCGTCGTCCGAAGAACAGCGCTGGGGGGGGGGGGGGGGGGCAAAAAGTGACTAATGGTCTTCTGACCTGCAACGGACCAGTGAACGATCGCAGGAGCCCGGGGCAGACTGGAATCGATCGGGCAGACTGGTTCCAGGTATGAAAGAGGAGGGGGCCGGGTGGCTCCTATTGAGACCGGGATTGTGCACAGCCTCAATGGACTTCCGGTGCCAGCGTCAAAGTCACCATACACGTGTAGAAGTCACGCCACCAAGCCTTTTCACTGTCGTTTTGACAGGCTGAATTATGGTCAAAGTGCACGCGAATGTGTAAGCCAATTCCATGTCCCAACAGTTCCGGGCGCCCAATGCTCCCAAGGCGGTGTCCGGATTCTCTTGTGCTCTTGTCGCCGCCTACGTGCTGCGTATAAAGAACTACTACTACTGCTGCTGCTGCTACTGCTACCACTACTATTATTCTTGCGTAAAATACATGAGGGATGGATATGACGAAACCAGCCATACCATACTAGAACCATGGGAAGAGACCTACGTCAACGAGTTCTTACTATTCAACGCCGTCATTTCTTCACCGATATTCGACATCAAGATCTAGTACCCAACCTGCTCACCATAACACCAATGCCATGGCCGATTCGCCTTCGCCTCGATCCAGGTTAACCATCACCCCCGCCCAGCTCGCGCAGCTCACCGATCTCAGGTCCGTCTCCGCCCTCCAGGACCTCGGCGGACTACAAGGCCTTGCCGCTGGCCTCGAGACCGACGTCAAACTCGGCCTTTCCATTGCTCCTACCGCCGCCCCGACCACAACGACGACAACGATAGCCTCCTCATCATTCGCAGCAGCCGCCCATGAGCCGCACGCTAGCTCCCACCACCCGGTCGCCGATGCCGCCCAGCGCCGCTCCGCCTTTGGCAGCAACACCCTCCCCGCGCGGCCTTCCAAGTCCTTCCTCGCCCTGGCCTGGCTGGCCCTCCAGGACCGGGTCCTCGTGCTGCTCTCCATCGCGGCCGCCGTCTCGCTCGCCCTCGGCCTCTACCAGACCTTTGACGGCCACGAGCCCGACCCGGCCGACGAGACGGCGGGGGCCTCGGGCGTCGAGTGGATCGAGGGCGTCGCCATCATCGTCGCCATCGCCGTCGTCGTGCTCGTCGGCGCGCTCAACGACTGGCAAAAGGAGCGGCAGTTCCGGCGGCTGAGCGAGAGGCGCGAGGACCGCGACGTCACGGTCGTCCGCGGCGGGCGGGCCGCGCGCGTCGGCGTCGGCGACGTCATGGTCGGCGACGTCGTGGTGCTCGAGCAGGGGGACGTGCTCCCCGTCGACGGCGTGCTGGTCCAAGGGCACAACGTCAGCTGCGACGAGGCGAGCGCCACGGGGGAGAGCGACCTGGTCAAGAAGATGGGCGCCGAGGAGGCGGTGGCGCGGTGGGAGGAGCTGACGGGCCAAGGCGGCCACGGCGGGGACGGCAGGGAGGAGGAAGAGGAAGAGGAGGAGGAGGAGGAGGAGGAGGAGGAGGCGGCGGCGGGGAGGGAGTGGGCGAGGCAGAGGGCGTTGGGGAAAATCGACCCGTTCCTGGTGTCCGGAGCGAGGGTGCTGGACGGGTCGGGAAGGTTTTTGGTGACGGCGGTGGGGGAGAACTCGATGCTGGGGAGGACCATGATGTCGCTGAGAGAGGACCCGGGCATGACGCCTCTGCAGGCGCGGTTGAGCGTGCTGGCGGGGTACATTGCGAAGCTGGGCAGCACGGCGGGCCTGCTGCTGTTTACCGTGCTCTTGATCGAGTTCCTGGCGAGGCTGCCGGGCAGCACGCACAGCGGCGAGGAAAAGGGCCAAAACTTTCTGCGCATCCTCATGACGGCCATCACCATCGTGGTCGTGGCGGTTCCCGAAGGCCTCCCGCTTGCCGTAACGCTGTCGCTGGCCTTTGCGACCAAAAAGATGACGCGCGAGAACAACCTCGTGCGCCACCTCCAGTCGTGCGAGACCATGGGGAACGCCACGGTCATCTGCTCCGACAAGACGGGCACGCTGACGCAGAACGTCATGACGGTCGTGGGAGGGAGCTTGGGAACGGGGAGCGTAACGTTTGGCGAGGGCCCTCTCGAGAAGTGGGCTGCGAACGGGGGAGGAGATGGGAAGAAAAGGGGGCGCGAACTGGAAAGGGAGGATGACGCTGGGAAAAAGGACGTTCTGCATCAAGAACAACAACAACAACAACAACATCAACACCTCCCAACGACCCAGCTCGCTACGATACTGCCAGACGACTTGACCACCCTCCTGCGCGAGTCGGTTGCCATCAACACGACGGCGTTCGAGGGTGGCGACAGCGACAGCAACGATCCATCTCCTGCTTCTTCCCAACCCATCTACATCGGCACCAAGACAGAGACATCCCTCCTCGACTGGGCTCGAAGGGCCCTCGGCCTCGGCCCGCTGGCCACGGAGCGCGAGCGGCACCCGCTTGTAGCCGTCATGCCCTTCAGCTCGCTACGCAAGTGCATGGGCTCTGTCGTTGCGTTGTCTGCGTCCTCGTCGACCGCGGAATCAGAGTTGGGAGCAGCACAGGGCTTCACATCAACGTCCACGCTCGGCCCGGAAATACGCAGCACTCCCTCCCAACCTCGCTACCGCCTCTTTGTCAAGGGCGCCCCCGAGGTGATCTTGGCGAAGTGCCGGTCCGTGGTTGATGCATCATCCTCTTGGGGACAAGGAGAACGAGGGCAGCCCTCCACGTCGTCGCCGGTGCAGCTGCAGTTCCAGGTCCAACCCCTGAGCGATGCCGACCGCGCAACCGTCGAGGAAACCACCTCGCGGTACGCAGCTCGATCGCTGCGCACGCTGGCACTGGCATACCGCGATCTGGACGCCTGGCCGCCCGTCCCCCGCGGGCGACGTCGAAGAAGAGGGGATGGCGGAGCAAACGCCCTTGAAGGGGACGGATGGGCCGTTTACCTCAAACAAGACTCTTCAAGCTACAGATCGGAAACCGATGGGAATGAAGAAGAAGAAGAAGAAGAAGAAGAAGAAGAGCTCGAGTTCGAAAGCGAGGAGGACTTACTTGCCCGCTACGCCCTCCAAGACCTGACCTTCCTCGGCATCGTTGCCATCCAAGACCCCGTCCGGCCTGGCGTTCCAGCCGCCGTGTATGACTGCCACCGCGCCTCTGTCCAGGTGAAGATGGTCACCGGCGACAAGGTGGAGACGGCCCGCGCCATCGCTCGCGAATGCGGCATCCTCATACCCTCCTCCTCCTCCTCCGACAACGACGACGACAACAACGAAACCAGCCGGTTAGTCATGGAGGGCTCAACCTTCCGCTCCCTCACCGGGCCCGCGCAGCTCGCCGCGGCACGCTCCTTGCGAGTCCTCGCCCGCTCCAGCCCCGAAGACAAGCGCGTGTTGGTGTCGGTGCTCCAGTCCTCTGGCGAAATCGTCGCGGTCACAGGCGACGGCACCAACGACGCAGCCGCTCTTCGCGCGGCCGATGTGGGTTTCTCCATGGGCGTTGCGGGCACCGAAGTCGCCAAAGAAGCCTCCGACATCATCCTCATGGACGACAACTTCGCATCCATCGTCAAGGCCCTCGCCTGGGGGCGGGCGATCAACGACTCGGTCAAGAAGTTCCTGCAGTTCCAGGTGACCGTCAACATCACGGCCGTCATCCTCACCTTCGTCTCCGCCGTCGCAAGCGAAGAGGAGAGATCCGTCCTCTCCGCGGTCCAGCTCCTCTGGGTGAACCTCATCATGGATACCTTTGCGGCCCTCGCCCTCGCCACCGACCCTCCCACCGGCAGCCTGCTCGACCGCCGCCCCGAGCCCCGGCGCGCACCCCTCATCACCCTCACCATGTGGAAGATGATCCTCGGCCAATCCATCTACCAGCTCGCCGTCTGTCTCACCCTGCACTTCGCCGGCCCGGCCGGCAAGCTGGGCTATTTCTACCCCGTTGCCGAGCAACGCACCCTCGTCTTCAACACCTTTGTCTTTATGCAAATCTTCAAGCTCATCAACAGCCGACGGATCGACAACCAGCTCAACATCTTTGAAGGCCTCCACCGCAACCACCTGTTCCAGCTCATGATGGCCATCATGATCGCCGGCCAGGTGCTCATCATCTTCTTCGGCGGCGCGGCCTTCGGCGTCGTCCGCCTCACGCCGGCGCAGTGGGGCATCTCGCTCGTCCTCGGCTTCCTCTCCATCCCCGTGGGCATCCTGATCCGCCTCGTCCCGGACGCCTGGCTCGCCGCCGTCGCCCGCCGCCTCCCCCGCCGCCGCGGCCGGTTCCGCCTGCGCTTCTGGGGAAGGCAGCCCCGCCGGCGCAAGCCGAGCGACGACCTCGAATCCCAGCGCACCCCGTCGGAGGAGGAAGGGGACGCCGAAGGGGACTACTTTGGCGCCGCCATGTGGAAGGTCCGCGACGACCTCGCGTTCCTGAAGCGCCTCCGCGGAGGGCGCCTCAAGGCCCTCGGCGAGGCGGTGCTGCCGCGCAGCCCGAGCCGGGGTCGCGAGGGCAAGCGCGAGGGCAAGCGCGAGGCCAAGGCCTGGCCAAACGCGGCGGCCCGGCAAGCCATGCGCCGTCGTCACGGCCGGCGCAAGTCGCTTACCCAAGCGG
This sequence comes from Remersonia thermophila, assembly GCF_042764415.1. Taxonomy (NCBI): domain Eukaryota; kingdom Fungi; phylum Ascomycota; class Sordariomycetes; order Sordariales; family Chaetomiaceae; genus Remersonia; species Remersonia thermophila. The sequence continues at coordinate 574,742 of NC_092222.1, forward strand.
CGGTGGGGATGCCGGGGCTGTTGGCCGCGAGCATAGCGGCTATGCCGGACGTGTCGAGGGAGTCGTCGGCGCGGGGGAGAGGGAGGGAGGGGTACGGTGTATGATGAGTAGCGCGTATAGGAAGGGTTTTGGGTAATAGAATGATAGGCGTTGTGGTAACGTAGTGGACAAGAAAGTACTCACGGGCGGCATCGATCTCTGTTGAATTAGCGCTGCCTTTGGCACGGGCTTGTCGCTGCCCCGTTGTGCGCTGGTGGTAATTCATAACGATGAGTTGGAAAATGCTGTAGATACAGGCTATTATGCGTAACCTATATATAGTATCTATTGAAATCACCCACATCACCTTTGCCGACCGGAAGACCCGCCGTGTCTCGTTGAATCCTGGGTCCGGCCGTCGTCGGGCACAAGTTGACATCCGCACACCTAGCGACCGGTCGCCAGCCTCATACGGAACGAGAGAATAAATGGCAGCTGCGTGTAGTTGCTGCTAGCCTCGACCCGCTCAAGGGCATCGTCCTCGCCAAACGCCAGCTCCTCCATGGCGTCCATGACCAGCCCAGCCCCGAAAAAGGTGGCAAAGAGCTCGTGCATGGGACGGTGGAAGTAGACCTGTTTCTCGGGCTGTCCTGGCACGGCGATGCCCATGTACGGAGGCACAGACATGTACTCCCGGATGATCTTGCTGCGGATGACTTCCAGATTGCCAGTCTCCGGGTTGTTGCGTACCTCGACGTGGCGGGCCGCGTTGGATGTGACGAAGACGGGGTGAAGCAGGGTGGCGACGAACCTGCGGGCGTCAGCGAGAAGCCCGAGGGGATTTGATGGGGGGAAGCCTTATGAATGTCAGCGCACAAGAGAAGGAGGGAGAGAGACTCACACCCCATCCTCCTTCAACAACCTCGTCAACGCCCTCGCAAGCGGATCGATATCCGCCACGTCCATCAACGCCATGTTGATCAGCACAATGTCAAACCCCCCCTCCTCCGTCGCCAGCGTCGCCAGATCCTCCTCGCTCGTCACATCCACCTTCCGCCAGCGCACCGCCACCCCCTCCCGGTCTTCATGATACCCCCTCGCCACCTTCAACATCTCCCCGCTCCCGTCCGTTGCCAGCACCTCGGAGACCGCCCTCTCTCCCCCGCCGCTCAGGGCCGCCAGCTTTGCGGCGAGCCAGCGCGCTCCCAGGCCATTTCCCGTCGCAAGCTCCAGGGCTCGGAGCCTGCCTGCCCGGGCAAAGGTTGGCGCAAGCAGGCGAGCCAGCGACGGCTCCTGGAGACGGCGCCAATACTTGTTGCCTTCGCGAGTGATTGCGCCGTCCCAGTAGGCGGCGTTGGCGTCCCAGGAGGAGAGGGCCTGGGCGGCTAGGGAGGAGGAGGAGGAGGGGGCCGAGAAGGGCATTGTGGAGGGTACCAAGCTGCTTTGCCGAGACGTCTGAGACGTGAGGTCTTGGGACTTGAAGACGTTGCCAGGGCCAAGACGCATGGCTGCTAGGCACCTTGAGGTTGGACGTCCAAGCCCTTTTGCTCACGGGGTGAGGCAGGGGGTTAGCTTTGGCCGAGTGAGTCAGCCTGCGGCCAAGAGCTGCAGGTATCAGAATCCGTTCTTCTGACAGGATCAATGAACTCATATGGATTGAAGACCTGGACCCTCTGAGCTAGTTACCCGGCTACATCCAGCCTTGAATCCCTAGAAAGTATAGGATCTACGCTGTTTGTAAGACGTGGTGGATTTGCTCGAGACAGCCCTTGGTTTGGTGGGCTGGAGTTTCTTCAATCATCATCCAACGCTGTCCCAAGCGAAACAATCCCTATTAATATGTACTTTCACTTCCCCGGTTACTTCTTGTTCCACCACCCTCCCCCCAAAAGTATTCTCACCTCCTGGAAATCAGCCTGACAGCTGAGCTGCCGCCAAGGCAAAGAGCACCAAACGATGCCCGTCCTCTTGAACCTCATTATACTAGGTAGCGACTCCCTTCAGCCCCCGAGCGTTTCTCTGGTTGGCCGTCTTGTCGGAGTCTTGAGGTCTCCGCAACACACCTTGAAATTCCAGCTCGAGGAACACCGTCTGCGATCCCTCTGATGGGCCATCTGGAAACAAGAGCGAAGGTGTCCCTTCCGATAACCAACTCTGTCGCGTAACCGGATCGCTGGTCCGACCCGTACGACGCTTGTGCTTCCAACGTGTTTGGTGCTATCCTGGAGCGACCTTGTGGACAGAATTAGGCCCTGGAGCTCAATGGATCCGAATCCTGCTTGTTGGACGAGCCGAGTTTGCCGTCCATCCGATGTGCCCGGTGCACCGGCTGCTTCCCACCCCCCCGTTCCGGATCCTTTGGCAATGGTGACTGTCGCCTCTGTGTATATTTCGCTCGTTTGCTCTAGCTGAGCGCTCTTGTCTGCTTCGCTATCCTGGACGATGCATGAGGCGTCGCCCCATGGAAGCCCAATCGCTCATCACCTTGACGGCATCCTGGAGCGTTTGGCCAAGTTCCCGGACCGCTATGCCGCGCAGGAACCGCTCGTAGGATGATTGGGTAAGAAGAAACGTTTGTGGACCGCCCCGGAATTTACTCATCTTTCCAACGCTGGGCTCTCTGGCACCACAAAAGACGCTTTGCGAGCTCCCGCATGGGTATTCAGTTAGGCGCTTGGTTTCCAAATTTTGTTCGGCAGTGCCTAGGCATCGAGTGTTAAGCTAGACCATCCGTTATCCCAAGGGACATGGGCGATGCCAAGAAACCAAGCCTCAGAGATGAACCACCCCTCCACCGGGGGCGTGCCGCCACATCTCGTGTTTAGCAAAGACAAGACCGAGTCATATACCTGCATCACCAACTATGATCTCGCGGCCACCAGTACCTTCTGGAGATGCATGTACTATACATCAAGCGCCCTTATCCCTATCGTCCCAACCCTCCTCATTGCCCTTCTTATCCTTACCATCCTCTTCCGCAGGTATCTTCTCCCGTATTCCCCTCCCGCGTTTTCGTCTCGTCCATCTTTCGTCTATATTGCTATGAAGACACCTTATCCGGTTTCTTGAGGTTCTGTACTATAATATCGCAATGAGTGTTGAGCCCATGACTATTGTGCGCCCCCCACGTTGTGGCTGTCCCCTTCGCCTTCACGTTTAATTACCTGGCGGCAGCGACGCGACAGATCATGTAGAAAACAACCTCCTGTGATGCATTTCCAATGACAGGTGACCGAGCTGACTAGCGATCCGTGTCTACCAGGCGTCCGACAAAATTCCAGATTGAAAGCCTCTTTGGACAATCATCAAACTGCCCTTAAGCTTGTTTCACCGAAGCCCGCCTGGCCTCTTTATAGACGCTAGTATCCACAAACCTCTCCAACTCCGCCCTTGTAAATGGTCTTCTCTTGTCGACCCTTGCAAGGTACTCATCTTCATGCTGGATGAAATCGACCAAGGCCTTATCCAACCTTCCTGGTCCCCACACATGGTTCTTCCAGACGCTCCGGAGCACGGGAAGATCCACGCCAACGGTTTGTGCTACCCAGTGGTCCACCTTCTCGGGGGTAGCTTTATAAACTTGATACGTCCGATCGAGGGCGCGGATATACTTTACGATCTTTTGGCGTGTGTGCGGGTCCCGGAGCTTCTCTTTAGTCGAGTAAAGGCTATAGACCTCGCGATAAGCCGTAGCGTTCTCGAAAAGGATAACATTGTCGACGCCGAGAGCCCGAACTCCTAGCTCAACCGATGGTTCCCAGGCTCCAAAGGCATCGACGGTGCCGTTTCCAAACTGCACTGGGAGTGAGTTGGACGCGCATGGCTCGCGCAGGCAGTAGGTGCCGTTGACGATGGTATAGCCATCGGACACTCCGGCGCTTGCAAGCAGTTTGTGCACAAAGACCTCAGAAGATGTCCCTGGAACAACTCCGATCCGCTTGCCTCTCAGGTCGGCGAGCTTTGTGATTCCGGCGGCCTTGTTGGCAACGAGACGGTAGGCGACCTCGACGACAATCCCAATGAGCCGGTAGTTTGTGTTGTTAACGTAGTACTTGAGCCCCTGAGTGACCGCATTGGCAGCTAGGTCGATGCTGGTGTCCTGCAGATTCGCGATGCTCCCATTAATAACCGTTACGACATCGGCGTCGTAATAGTGGTTGCCGGCATATCGAAGTGGTGTGTGCTCAATCGTTGACGCGGACGCGGAGATGTTCAAAGCAAGAACCTGAAGGTGGAGGAATGGAAAGATGAGGAACCAAAGCTGAAAGGTTCTCATTTTGAGGGATCATATGTGGGATAGAATTCGAACGCAGATCTGATGGATAATACACTGTTGTTGAAGTGGTCGGGCGAGGAACAATCTTGAGGATGGCCTTCGGTAGCGTATACTTATAGACCCGAGCAGAGGTAGGAGGAACTACAAGTTTTAACGATGTGATGTCTAGGTGACGATCGAAGACAGCACCACCCTAGCCTACCTACCGGTGTACGCATCTCATCAGCCTATCTAGTTCACAAATGATACTGAAAGGACCTGACCAGTGACAAGAAACGTCTCTGGAATCAATCCGTGAGATGACCATGAGTAGGATTGATCCAGGGCTCGAGTATACCTGGGTTGCCTGTATCTGTTCACATATTTCTGCAATAGAACCACTCGAATGAAACACAACGTATCTGAAAGACGCAAAACGTGCGCACCCATTATATCCGGTAAGCAGGGAATTCATGGGAGGAGAGAGGGTTCCTGGTTCGTGCTACTTGAATCTCACGGCGGTCCTTGCATTGTACTCAATCGGCAACGGCCTTGAGACGGGCCGCATATTACCGTGAGTCTTGGTGTTCACTCGCAATTTGTGCCTTCCTGTCGTGCTCCTGAGGAGGATCGGTCACGTTGCTAGACATCTGGCATATCTTTCCTTACACTTAGGCACGAACTCTTATGTCCCATGATCATTTTGGCGCGCTGAATCCCAGATGGTCCTGGATTTCCAATGACAAGATGTAGACCCTCTCGAATGCGGCGCCGGGTCGCTCGGAGGTGGGTGTCGCAGGCCTGCGACAGCTCTTGACACAGTTGTGCCGTGCAAGAGATGTCCCAACAGACAACCTGCAAAAACACAAAGTAACAAACCAGATGATCCCAACCCTCCACCGTCTGGTAACTTCCTTCAATCTGCTTCCCCAGCGCACGCAAATCCCTTCCCATGTCTCTGTCCTGCAGAACCGCCCCCACTATGGGCCATGCTTGAGGGAATAGGAGAAGGCTGGTGATGCCCGACGGCGGCTGCCGGGGCAGAATAACGCCCAACGCAGCACCGCCTCAAAGTTTGGGAACTCTGCAACGTCAGAGGGCACATGGAATCCCGTGCTTATGATGATCATGAAAAAGTGGAAACTACTGGCCAGGTGTGTCGCCGACGGAATGTTGGCGGATTTCCGGCATGCTCCCCCTGTCACCGAGCATCCGTCGAACAAGCTGGGAGAGAGGCGTTGGGACCCATGCGTCAGACTTCCACCGGTTGAGTTCTTGATATACCATGTCTGTGTTTGATTGCGACGCCGAGGTGGCTGTGCCCCAGGCCGTCCCTAGCGCTGGGAGCGACGGAGCGCGAGAGAAAGATGCCCCCGTTTGAGTCTCAGAGCCCCAGAGTTTCGTGAAACGTAATTCTACCTGCTGCATAAACTCAGATCTTCAACATCCAGAAACAACCTAGCGATTGAGTCTCTTCATTTTAATTGTTTTCTGTTATGTTGTTCTCAATACTCAATAGTTATTAGTTGCTCTGTCTTGCTTGAGTGTCATCATCGGCCAGATGTTACTCCGTCATCAAGCTTTGAGGCGGAACCGACACTAGCCACACCCACAGGCTAAGGCGAATGTGCCATCGCCGAATCAAACAATGCCACCCATACACCGCTCAGCCTTCGCCTGTTCTCCGTGGCTCGACCGAAATGCAGGAATTGAAAAAGTGAAAGTGTTATCGTTGGACCAATGAGTCCGCCCCCCCCCCCCAAGATCCGACTCTGTGTCGGTGAGTTCCCACCGAAATCTTTCGCCCAAACCGTGGTAGGGACCTCGCAAGTTCTTCTTATATCTAAGCCACGGTCTCATGCCATTTTTCCCGAGGCAGATTTGACACAAGTTCCATCTTCCGTCTTGTCCTGACAACTGTTCTACAGAACGGGCAGGTGAAGCCAGCCGTGGTGAGATTGAAAATCAGCCAGACTGCACGTAGGGCGGGCCGGCAGATTACCCGCGGCTTGGTCCAGGCCAAGTGGAATCGATCGAAGAGGGGGCATTCCACGGCGTTGGAATACCGTCTACGGCATGTATGAGTTGTGTCGCTGTGGGAGCTTGGGTCCGTTATGAACAAATACTCAGCCACGATGTCAGGACCAGATCTGGAAGGTCGGTTGTCTTGGCAACGTAGAATGGAAACGGAACAAAGGCTAAGTGCAATGAGACCTCATGTATCATGTTCTGTACGGGAGTGTTCGCGGAGCCGGAAAATTCCGTGCATAGACCCATACCACACGGTCTCGAGAAAAAAGACCATAGTAACACAACATCGCTGTGAGTATGCCTTGATGACCGGAACTAGGAAGGTTCGGAAGACAACTACCGAGAACCGTGTGTAAGATGGAGTTCCAACCTTACTGGTGAGGGCAGCTTCGCTCGTTGACTGATGAGAAAAGGCTTCCCAAGAAGTTGCATTCAGTAATAGGTACCTTACATCAAAACCCATGGTCGTTGGCGTGGATGCTATGAATCCCTGCCTTACCTTGGATAGCTTACTGTGATGGCGGAGCTTTGATACGTAGTTAGCTAGCTAGTACCCAAGAGCCAAGAGCTCCTCTGGCAAGCTTTCGACCGCGACTCCTACACAACAATACACAGCCTACGGTGTATGCAACCAAAGGTCCCAGGTGCCATGCTTCGGGTCGTTAGTCAATTCCCTTCTCGGAAAGGCGCAACAATCGGTGTAAAAAACGGCATAATGACGGACCAATCTGGTGGGAGCGATGTCTGCAAGCGGGCACCGGCACAGCCTCGAAGGGGTGGCAGCGAGAAGCGACGATGATGACGGTGAAGCTGGGTCGACGGCCAACAAGCCGAGGCATTTTTTTTATTTCTTGGGGCAATGGGCAGGCGTCTTGTTTAGGACCCTCTCAGTGCGCCCGGTTGGGCCGATGGCTTGAGGAGGATGTTTGGGCCGGCCTCTCGTGATCTGGCTCGAGAAGCGTCGTGCTGCACTGAAGATGAAAATCAGCCCTGAAGGATTGCTGACTGCGACGATGCACAAGGTACCATAGGTACCATGCGCCTCGCTGCCCGAGCCGCATTGGCGGATCCAACTTCACGGCGTCATCAGCCCGCCCAGTGTGGGGTTCGGTAGCATCTTGGCACAAGACCCAGGAGCCGCCAGCCAATCATACGTGCAGGGTGGCCGTCCCGTGCGGGGCCCATCAAGAACCCACCACCTGACTTGGATGACAAAGACCTCTCCACGTTGCTGTATTTACCATCTGCAATGCGATGCTCACGTTACTTCGTCTCGCCTTGTTGCTTCTAGCTATAAACATAGGCAACAGCCCAACCCATCTCGAGTTTGGCGTGCTTCATCAGTTCGGTGTCTCCCCCGGACCTATCATCCAGGACCGCCCCAGCAGTCGCCGTTGTCGCCACCATCCTCAGCGACCATCCTCACCTCTGGTCACCCTTTTCGCTCACGCCAACATCCCATCGGCATACCACACCACGCCACTGCTGCCATGAGCGCCCCCGTCGAAACCGTCAAGGGCAAGGCGATCGCCCCCGAGCTAGAGAACCACAACCATGACAACAACGTCCCCGCCACCGGCTTCCGGCCCCACCAGAACATGAAGGTGGAGCCTCCCCGGCAGGAGGACCTGCAGCGGAGCTATGCTGCCATCGTCGACGAGGCTCACTACCCGGGTTGGTACGGCACCATGGTGAACGCGCTGGGCGCCGTCATGGGCACGCTGGGCGCCGTCCCGTGCATCATCTGCTGCCCGAACCCGTACAAGCGCGTGCATCAGGGCAACGTGGGGCTCGTCACCAAGTTCGGACGCTTCTACAAGGCCGTCGACCCGGGCCTGGTCAAGATCAACCCGCTGTCCGAGTCGCTGATCCAGGTCGACGTCAAGATCCAGATCGTCGAGGTGCCCCTGCAGACGTGCATCACCAAGGACAACGTGTCGCTGCAGATCAACTCGGTCATCTACTACAGCGTTGTGGCGCCCCACAAGGCGGCGTTCGGCGTGTCCAATGTGCGCCAGGCGCTCATCGAGCGCACCCAGACCACGCTGCGCCACGTCGTGGGCGCCCGCGTGCTGCAGGACGTGATTGAGCGGCGCGAGGAGGTGGCCCAGAGCATCGGCGAGATCATCGAGGACGTGGCCGGACACTGGGGCGTCCAGGTCGAAAGCATGCTCATCAAGGACATGATCTTTAGCCAAGAGCTCCAGGAGTCGCTGAGCATGGCTGCCCAGAGCAAGCGCATCGGCGAAAGCAAGATCATCGCGGCCAAGGCCGAGGTAAGAATCGACCCGTTTCAACCTCACTCATCTCGGTGCCTTTTGCTCACTCTTCTCCCCCCCCTCCAGGTCGAAGCTGCCAAACTCATGCGCCAAGCCGCCGACATCCTCTCTTCCGCTCCCGCCATGCAGATTCGCTACCTCGAGGCCATGCAAGCCATGGCCAAGAGCGCCAACAGCAAGGTCATCTTCCTGCCGGCTGCGAATCAGACCATGCCTAACCAAGCCACCTTCAACGCCGCCCTTGCTCACGAGTCTGGCACCGCCAACCCCTTCGGCGAGGGCAGCAGCACGGTCGCACCGGCTCACGACTTTTCAAGCACCGACCACGGCTTCTCCCAGGCCATCCAAGCCAAAGTGATTGAAAGCATCTGAGCTTCAACGCTCGGTCACACGATGGAGACGACTTGATGATGGGGCTGTTTCAACGGTCACGACGTGTGGAACTCTTGGTGGGGTTACTGCTCTGACTTGACTTGCGTGGTTTGCCCTTCGTTCCTTGATACCACGCGGCGCAGCACGACGCGCGCCGTTTGGCAGGATTCTCCGATGTGCGTTTTTTTACTGGGATAAGTGGTTTGGCACAAAGGATGGAGGATGGAAGATGGACTTGATACCTATCGTTTTGATTTCACAGAGGATACCCTGTTTGATACTTTGGAAGCCGTGTCGAAGAGAAACATAACTAATAGTCTGTAAAAAGCCGACCCAGCTTTCACATCAATGAATGACGTCATAAACACGCTCCCAAAACATCACAAAGCTCGCCAGCGAGCACAATCAACCACCCAGCCTCACGTGGGTTGGACCCTCACGTGGGTTGGATGTCTCCACCCCAGCCTCCTGACCGAGGCTGGCTCGCCAGACACCCCCCAGGTGGCGTTTCTCTGCTGCCTACGAAACCCCTGACATGCCAGGATTTTACTGCTATGTGCAGGTAGGCAATGTCGGTCTGCCTGGCCATTCTTTCGCCGCCACCACGCCATCGCTGACTCTAAACGTGAAGGGTGCGTGGCGCAGGGCACAGTGTCCCCATGGGAACACTGGCACAGGCAGTTTCGCTCTGGTCGGGCTGTACCAGGGAAAGCTGCTGCCCGTGGAGGATTCGAACGCAAACGCCTTCTTGGTTGCGTTTCGATCTTCGTCCGGTACAGGTGGTACCTATCCCCCCGCTGGGCTATGCCACTCGCGGAGGATGATGAGCACAGCATAGGAATGCGGTGGTATAGTACCTACCCTTAGCCGTCTTGTCTTGTCCTTGCCCTGTGGTGCAATCGATTCTCCGTGTCCCCTTCCCGCCCACAATCCTCGCGTTAATTCACAAGTGTCATGGTGTCATGTGTTGTTTGTGTCTTCTAGGTATTATCGTGCTCTTTTTCTCGAGAACCGTGTTCCACCAACATCCAACTTTCGTGATATAACTGTCCTGACAGAGTCCTACTTCCACTTTTCGTCGCTGTCTCTGATGCTCGTTCTTCCTGGTCGGCTTTCAACACTCCGGAATCAAAAGGTCAACTTGAAGAGGCCCCACTATGAAGTCGCCAACTCCAGATCCATTCACTCCCACGCCAGGCGGCTGCCCCTTGATGCCTAGCCTTTCCCGTTTCGCCCTGCTTGGTTCACAGGCAAAGCGCTTCCTTGATAGACGCAACTACAGCATCACTTCTATAGTTGTACGCCTCGTGTGTCCTGTGTTGATGTGTTGAGCTGTGAGATGGTTTGTTGCAGTTGCCCCTATTGAAGCGATGATGGCTGTACTGCCCAAGTAAACGTCATCTGATAATTAGCATCTCCATCATCTATCCCCTCGTATCTTCTTCAAGTCATTACCCATTACACTTGCATGGTTGCCTGACAGAATCGTTCGCCTCGCCTCACCTCGCCTCACCTCATCACCACCTGCCATTGCCAAACAAAAAGCCAACCAGCCAAAACCACAAAAAGCTCACCAGCTCCAGGTCCACCCACCCTCACGCGGGTTGCTGTCAAGGACAGCTTCAGATGGTTGCCTGGGCTGGCTACGAAAACCCCTCGGTGGGATTTTACAATACTTCGGTCGCCGGACGCGCCGTCGTTTTCATCGAGGGCGCGACTCGCAGGGCATCTGCGCATCGTATTTTCGACGGGGAGGTTCGATGGCAAGGCATCGCGTGGTCTTTTGCATACGCGTCCTTGTGGTAGTAGGACGCAGAGGAGGAGCTTTCTGTCCATCGGGACACTCCTGCATCTCCGTAGAGTTTCTTCTCAGAAGGGGCTGGTCAGCGCACCTGCAGGTGGTGGTCGGGTCACGACTCGACACGTCATTTTCTTTTTTTTTCGACTCGAGTTCGAGTCGAACAGAGGTCGCTTTGTTCGTGCCTGCTTTTTTCTGCATGACAGTTTCTTGACTCTCGTCCCCCCAGCTGAGCCATTTTGGCTTCTCTCCATGCTGGGGGTGATGTGCACTGATAGAAGAGCCGATTATATACCCACGGTCTCCTCCGTTCTTCTATATTAGACACTCTTCCTCTTCTTCACTGGACTCACCATCTCCCACCTGCTCAACTTCCGAACTTTCATGCTGCTGTTGACGTTGCCTACTCCTCGACCTGGTGCCATTGTCTTTACATCAACCCTCATCAGCGCCCCGCATCATCGTTCACGATGATTACCGGCAAATTCCGGATGTCGCTTTCTAACATGCCCTCCATAGCTATGGTATTGTCGTTCCCACGTCGTCTGCATTTCACATCGCCCAAGGCTCCACATAGTTGTATTGCTCGTCGCCTTGATTCTCGAATGAACAGTCCATTGAAGCAACATGGCCGTCACCATGTCCCGGTCAACCGTGTCGAATCTCTGGCAACAGGACTCCATCCCTGTGATCATGAGACCAAGGACTTCATCGTAGACGTGGGTGTGTTGCTCGTCACTGCCATCAGCACTATTTCTATTGTCACGATTTCCCATCATCAGTATCGTCCTCTCCTAGGTTCATTTCGACACCATCCGTCGCCCCTATCGTCAGCAGGTCGAGATGTCAACAGCAAACACGGTAACTGCTGGAAAGTCTGTCTGTAATTAGTTTGCAACGCCTACCCTGGTGAAAAAAAAGACGTCACATGCATCTGCAGAGGTGTGATGCGCTCGAACATAGACACACGTTGGCAGTCAAATGGAAACCATCACACCACCAAGCGTTGTTTGAGCCTACAGACATTATTGGATTTCACATGAGGACAGCCTGGAGCGATAGAAGTGCAGCTGACCAACCTCGGAATTGGAGGCAAATGGCATGAACCCAAAAAAAAAAAAAAGAACATATGTTGGACCAACTAGCAGAAAAACCATCTAACCACACTGACTATCGGCACAAACCACTCTCCCTCCACCACCTTAATGCAACATGCTCTTCCCAATCTCGCTCTGCCACCCATTTGCCCTCTCAAACCCGTTCGAGTGGGTCTGATAGTCCATAAACGCCTTGTACACCTCCTCCTTGCTCGTCAAGACAAACGGCCCGTACTGCACAATCGGCTGGTCGAGCGGCGTGCCCGCCACCAGGACGAACCTGGCCGCCTTGTCGGCCCCGGGGTCCACCGAGGCGTACACGGCCTGCCCGGCATCCTGGAACACCACGTTGTGATACTGCGGCACGAGCCTCCTCTCGCCGCCGCTCTCCTCGTCGGCGCCCAGCAACACGTCCCCCTCGAGCGTGTAGGCGAAGGCGGTCCACCCCTCGGGCACCTCCTGCGTGATCCTGCCGCCGGGCTGGATCTCAATGTCCAGCAGCCACACCGGCGTGTAGGCCAGGTCCTTGACGCTCTCCACCCCCTGGCTGACGCCGCTGATGACCTTGACCGTCACCCTCCCCTCGTCCGCCTTCACCACGGGCACCTCCTCCGCGCGCAGGTCGCGATACCGCGGCTCGCACCCCTTCAGCTCCTTGGGCAGGTCCACCCACAGCTGCAGCCCGACGTTGGGGCTCCCGTCCTCGTTCTGCACCGGCATCTCGGCGTGCACGATGCCCCGCCCCGCCGTCATGAACTGCAGGTCGCCGGGGTTCAGGCGGCCGCGGTTGCCGGCAAAGTCCTCGTGCTCGATGCCGCCTTGGAGGAGGTAGGTGATGGTCTCCTGGCCGCGGTGCGGGTGGTCGGGGAAGCCGGCGCCGGGGGAGACGGAGAAGTGGTCGAGCATGAGAAAGGGGCTAAGGTTGCGGAGCTGCGCGGTGCCGATGGAGCGGCGGACCTTGGCGCCGGCGCCTTCGGATTGCTCGCGGGCGAGGACCGCCTGGCGGATGAGGCGGGGGAGGAGGCGGCGGGAACCGTTAGCGGCCATGGTTGTGGACGTAGTTTGGCTTGTATTTGATGCTGCTGCTGCTGCTGCTGCTGCTGCTGATGATGATGATGATGTTATTGCTTGAGACGTTGTGACGGTGGTGCTTGTCGGGATGGCTGGCTTTATAAAACTTGTCGCTGCTGTGAGCAAATGCGGGAAGTAAATCACCAAGGTCGAGCAGAGGCCAATGACGATGGCGATGATGATACTGATGCGAGAAAGAGTCCTCATCGAATCACCAGGGAGTTGACGCACTATTTGTATTGATGGCGACAAACCTGGTGAAGACCGTCGACGTTCCTCGAAGCATCACCAACCTAGCTAAGCTTTTATAAGAGATCGCCAATCCGATCCGAACCTCTTTGGCGGTTTTCTTACTAAGGTCACCGTAATGATGCTCTCTGGAGTCAGGTTGGCGGGGCGCGGCGGGGCAGCGAGCGGCCCACCATTCCGCATACGGTTAGATCTGATTACTTCACCAAGGATAATCGATCTCTCAGCCAGAGTCACGGCCACAGCCATGCCAAGAAAGTAAAAGAGGGCTCGAGGGATTCCCGGATGTGACAAACAGATGATTCATCCAAGCTTGTTGGCCTTCAGGAACATGTTTCAGCACTGACAGAAGGGGGACACATCAAGTTTTCAATCGATCAATTCCAGGACGTCAACTTGTTCGCCTCCCGGCTAGTTGATTTCTGTCATTGCTTCCTCAATTTTTCCGTCTCCATCCGAGCCTCGCCGTTGTAACCTCCCCACAGGATACCACCACCTTCGCGTCCCCAGGACGAAATGAAATAGGAAAAGGAAAAGGAAAAAAAAAAAAAAAGTGACCGAGTTCCCTGCCTAACCTCTCGTTGGAAAAATTCGCCCAGACCAAACGCACAAAGGAAAAGAAGGCCCAGATAGGGCAACGAATGTCAACGACCCGCTGCTCGACAGGCTCCCCTGATTACCATGCTGTCTTGATATTCAGCTTGACCACTCTCGCCCGCCATCCGCCACATCCCCGGCTCAATTGTGCGAGCCCTTGTGGTTCGCATCCTGCCCCTCCTGCTCACCATCTGTTGTCGAGGGAGCGGGGCTGATCTCTCCCCGTTGGTGAAGGGCCGCCTTCTCGAGCCTATCGATGATGGTCTGGATCGTCCCCGCAACCCGGGACCCCTCGCCCCAACGCAGCGCCTCGCGGAGGGCGAAGATAGCACCCTCCACCGAGACGATCGTCGCCGTGGTCACGGCCGCCTTGCCCGTCACCACCGCGGCGTGGGCCTTGGCGGCGGGGCCGGTCGCGGCCTTCTCTCCGGCGGTGGCGGCGCCGTTGCCGTTGCTCTCCCGCTCGTACACGCTCTGGTAAACCTCGGTAACGTGGCGCACGGGCTTGTAGACGGCCTCGCGGGCGTCGGCCAGCAGCTCCGGAGAGGGCTTTTTGACGACCGGGTAGCGCTCGACGACGCGGGTGAGGGTCTGGTCGCCGAACTGGTCGACGCGGTGCGCGTAGGGCGTCACATAGGGCGTCACGTAGGCGATGGGCTTCTCAATCAGCGACAGCAGCGGCCCGGGGACGAGCTTGTAGGCCGAGGTGCTCAGCTGGGTCGTCACGCGACCCACGGGGCTGTCGTTGAAGGCCCGCACGCCGTCCTGAACGGCGGGGATCGTCAGGAGGTGCTGTGGCGTCCCAAGTCAGTCTAGGTTTGTTCAACACGTGCCCTTTGGAGAGGGACCATTTTGCTTCCAAACCCCATGTGTGGATGGGTGGCGGATAGCAAGGACGTACGCGAAGAGTGCTCGAGTGCGGCGAGTCGCCGTTCACGACGGTAGCGGATGGTTGCGGCGACATGGTGGATATCGGAGCTCTGCATGCACTCTCTGGTCAGTCCAGCGTGTTTCTGGAGGTGTGACAACAACGGGATTGACAGCGCGGGTGGCTACAATACCTGAATGTGATACAGATGAAGAATCGAAGACGTCGACAGGGAAATCAAGCGTCCCGTGGTGTGTTTGTGATGGATGGGAGGTGGGGAATGGCACGGGTTCCAAGTTGGATGGATGAAATAGAAGAGGGTCAAACGAAGGTGAAGGGGGTTGGGAGGGGGAGGAGCGGCTTCCACGGTTGATATCGGTCAGGAGAGGAGGCGGCGCGGACAGGATGCCACGGGCATAAATTGGGTCATACACACACAAGCTTGCTACCGGCACCAAGGAATCAAGGTGCGTGCATGGGGGACCAAGTGCGAAACGGCGACGCCACACGCCCTCCCCCGGTCAAGCACGTTCCTCCGCTCGAATCTTGCATGTGCTTTCAGACTCAGGCCCGCGGCTTAACCACGGCAGCCAGGGCTGACTCGGCAGGGCCCCACTCGCTCTATCTCACCTGCTCCCGCCCCTGTCTTAACGAGCTCGGAATGGCCTGCTTCATCAAACATTGGCCATGGCAATTGGGCTGCCAATCGTGTGGAATGATCGCCCTGTCTGTCCAACAACGTCGAGATGTAACAGTGGGGGGACAAGCTGCTCGAATGGAAGCTCCAGGAAGCGAGAGGGCCCAGAGCAGGTGCCGTGCCCCACTTTTGAACGGCTGACGTCGAGCAAGATCCCTGTCCAGATAAGAGCCAGGGTCTCAGAGGGCCTTCGATCAAGCATGTGAAAGTCGCTTCTTGGGTGCTTCTTATCCGGATCCGTCCGGAGCATCCACCATGTCTTGCTTTTTCTCAGGACCCAGCCCCTAATATTTTGAAAGAAATTGGGGCAAAAATCGATGACGATGAATCAACGCGCCGGCGATTGTTATTGCTTGTCGAAGCAGAGGCGGCGGCGGTGGTGGTGGTGGTACCTTGGAGTTTGTGGACGGCGAGAGCGTGCTGTTGCGTTGCATGCTTGTGATGTGCTGCAAGTAGAGAGGCAAAGATGGTGTGCTGGGCGCGCTTCTGATACGATATCCGCTGGCGGAATGAGGCGCCGTTATCACACAAGGCACCTTGGATGCAGGTTGGTGGCAGCATGGGGCCATCCGTCTGGTCGGGAGAAACACACCGGTCTTGCACCGGCTCGGTCGGCATTCACCCTTGATATGCATCATGCATGCCGTTTCGGCCAGAACTCGCAGAGACCCTGAGTCGCGATTCCGAAAGCCTGCTTTGCGTTTGCATCCACCGTCGGGTGTACACAGTAGGTCTCCTTGCCCGCTCGTCCCTGAAGACTATAAACCATGGTTCCCACGTTTTGGAAAGCCTCCCCGCTCACCACCTCACCTTCCCACCTAGGTCGATCACTAACCCCTCTCTGCGATCCGCGAGTCCGACTCGGCTCTGCTTTGACATGATCGGGCGCTAAGCCTCAGAGCAGCCCAGCCCAGACACGGATGCCGCTTCCGACTCGGGACCCACACCCGGATGCGACTCCGATCACCAAGTGGCTTCGATTGACTTTTTTTTTGCGACTTTCACATGCTTCAATCTGCCCAATTCACAAGGGTGCTTACGCAGTAAACCACGTCACTCATCCATGCCACCAGACGACAAAAGTTTTTTTTAGGGTGGTTAGTCCGCCATTCGGACATCTCATAAGCCATTCGATCTTTTGCCGCCCGATTGATTTGTTTTGTAGCCCGGTTCTTGTGTTGGCCACTTCACCCCAGACCAGCCTCTCCTGATGGATTCCGTTACGTACTGCCCAGCTGTTCCATGTGCCCGCGATTCGATGCAGAGCCGCCCGGCTCGGTCGCCTCGCCTCGGGCCATGCTGTATTGGCCTCGGCAAGGCATGCAATATTCCAAATAGCCACGAACGGTGGCGTCCGCGCGTAGCGTTGCGGAGGAGAAAGGATTTCGACCAGAAACAAACATTCTTTCGGAACCGCGCTTTTGCTGCGTGTTTCGCAGGCCGGGGTGGAGCCTGAGGCCAAGCATGCTTGAAACCTCACAACATGATGAAACAACAGCACCATGACGAATCCTTCACCAGATCGCCGCCAGACCACATTCCTATATCAGAAAATCCGCAGAAGATGAAATGTCCAAACTTATTTTGAGTGGGGAAAAAAAAGTATGAAATGAAGAAAATTGTCAACGAGCTCGCGTTCCTGGCCCCAGCTGCCCTGGACCCGGGCCTCGGATAACGGAACCAAGACCACGCTACAGATGACTATCGAGGTCTCTAAAAAATGATCCCGAGCTGGAGTACTAATTATCCAGAGCACCCGGTAGTATGGATGGGGGGCTTTCGCCGATCAAAAGCCAAGCCGGTTGATTCATCAATCAGCCTCGACCGTTAATGTCAAGGCGTGCCCGGACGGCGTATTGCTAGACCATGCAACATGGTTCTCTCTCTCTCTCTCTCTCTTATGACGAAACACTCGGCGAACTGAGAGTTCGCCAGGCAAAAAAGGTTTCCGCAGATAACTACCCTAATCAGTCAATGGTGGAAACAAGATTAATTTGAAGCAGAGACGCAAAGAAGCTCAGTCGAAGAGCGTCGTCAAGTCAGCTGACGGGGGGTAACATCCCAGCCTCTCTCGGCATTTCATTGCCCTACGTCCCGCTCCTAAGCGCACACCGTTCCGTATATATAGTCCAATAGCATCCCTAAACCTTGGAGCTCAATCCTCATCCGACGATCCATAATCCACAAGCCCTCCTCCGGGCTTGCGCGAGCTCTCCTCCTCAGGGGCCTCCCCTTCCTCCCCATCCAAGCCCTTCCCGCTGGCCTTGGCTCCCTCTGCTGCGTCGCGGTACTCACCCTCCGTCTCCTCTTGCTCTGCTTCCTCTTCGTTCTCCAAAAAAGGCAACGACGGAGCTTCCTGGCCTACCAAGACATCCTCGCCCTCGCTGTCAATCTCCCCCTCCTCTGCGCCGTCCGAGTCTGGCGACGATTCCCGGCCTTTGAGCCCTGGCGGCCGGGGGTCAAATCTCGCTCCACGTTCAAGCTTGGCTCGTTTCTGCCCTCTCCCAAAGTTCGTCCCGTTTGCCTTTCCGCCGCGGCCGCCAAATGCCCGCTTCCTCCCCTCTCCGCCCTCTTGGCGCTTCTCTGATGCGGTTTCGTTCTGAGGAACGTTCCTCTCCCGTGGAGGTCGTCTAGGCCAGTCTCCAACGGCATATCCCTCGGGGATGTTGGCGCCGGGCGGCACGGCGATCAATGTGGGAAACTCGAGGACGGTGCGACCGGGGAGGGCGTCGGAAAGGGTGTCCGTGGCGGAGAGCGGGAAGATTGGCTTGTGATGGGATGCGTGCTTGGTAGCGGTCGACTTGGTCGGGAGTTTGGTTGGCACTGAGTGCCTGACGAGATAAAACCGCCATGTGGTGAGTTGCTCTTCGGGCGTGAACTCGACGTGCGAGCGGGTTGCGGTGGTCGACCAGGCAGAGGTGAACGGAGATTGGATGGTGGAGGGGGCTGCGAGCCAGGCGCTGTCGGAAGGTTGCTGCAGGAACGGGAACGGATGTTCGGCCGTGGCGGTGCCGCTCTTGGGTCCCTGGGGAGTCTTGCGTTTCTTCCGTGGCGGTTCGTCGGCGCCCGAATCGGCTTCGTCATCGGTGACGACCGGGTCACGTCCTTCGCGGCTCTGGCGGTCGAGCTGGCCGCAGTGCCAGTTCAGGGCGGTCGCGAGGGCGCGGTGGATGGGCGTCCCCTCGAGGGACTTGTGAACGACACGGAGGGGGTTTTTGTCTCGATCTTGCAGTCCGGGCATGTCGAGCTCCGACGCAGAAAAAACCAGCCATTCGACCTGCCAATTTATGGTCTGGGTGCGTCGGTTGAAAGATGTCTGGTTCTCCTTCTGGCGAGCCATTCCCTGCGGCATGGTGACAACCTCAATGTCGAGGTACCGCAGGCGCCGGCGGACGTGTCTGTCAAAGCCACCCATGGCTGAGCCATCCTGCCCAGGACGCTTCTTGTATTGGCCTTTGTGGACGGGCACATGGCGCAGCTCCTCGCCCTGCCAGATCTTGTGAAAGGCCCGGTCTTCATTGGGGGGGTGTAGCTCCTGCTCGGCGAGAAGCTGGCGGGACTCGACGATCTCCCTCTCGGCTTGTTGGCGAGCGCGCTCAATGGATGCAAGAAAGTTGTAATCGTGGTCGATGCCAGCGTCGGTCTTTAGGCGGTTCAGGGGGACGTATGCTGCGGGATTCCTCTGGCCGTTGCAGTCGGCGCGAGCCTTGTGTTTCTGGACGCACTGCACCGAGCAGGTGCGGGCGCCACAGCGCGGGCACTTGTACTTTGGTGGCTGGCTGTGGCAAATGCCACAGAGCGTGCTAAGTACCGTCCCGGACATGAAGGAATGTCGCAAACCAGACCGCTAGAGAAGTAGTAAGGGATGCCGACAATGACAGCTGTGGGAAGTTTGGAAGATCGCGGCGTTGGCATGACGGGGATAATTTCTTGGGATCGCTTATCTTATCGCATAGTTAGACGTCAAGGTTCTCCGTCCTGGCTCCACATTTCGCCTTACGTAACCCACCTCCCACAAGTTGCTCGAAGACATGACTACCTTACTTTACCTACCTACTCCGTGCACGAAGGCAAGATCCCTTCAGTTTCCGTAGACTTGCACCTGTTTTCTGTCGAAGTCCGTTGTGGAACGGCAAGTCTTACATCATGTCTCTTGTATTCTCGATGACCCAGGTTAAGAATGGCCGGCGTGGCAAAACTCGTGACGACGTCACCGGGTATAGGCACTTCATTACAGAGTCGGATCCCTGGCACACCTAGGACAAATGAATGTTGTCAAATTGGTGAAGACCGAATAGAAAGAAGGTTACCACGATCCAGGTAACGCCTAGCGATTGATCGGTCGTGAGCCATATGAAGGGGTTCAAATAGCACATGCGGCGCTCTGATGACCAAGAGGAACCTGTAAGCGTTTTGGGAGCCTGCGTCGAGCAGTTGCACTTTCACAGCGCGTCCGATTCATAGTTCAGAACGGTGGGGCAGAAAGGGATCCTTGAGGTGGATGAAACGATATGGATGCGGCTACATGAGGAAGGCTATGGGATGGAGGTGGCGTTCTTATGATTCTGTTTTTGGTCGCATAGCTACCTACCGCCTAGGTACGTAAGCACCTCAGATATATTTGGAAGATGGAGCTGTACCGGAGTCTGGCAGGGAGTGGCCTTCTGTAACATCCTCAAGCCACTCCTCATCGCCACCCCATTGATCGCTACACAGTCGTTAGACCCAATAATTTCATCTGTCTGGAGACAAATTAGAAACTGCCACGAAATGGAAAATTGGAGCTGACGACCACACCTTCGGGGCGAGCAAGACTTTTGCACCGCGCCTCCCCGGCTGCGGCTTCGGCTTCAGCAACACAGCCCATCTGGACAGCGCCGATGAGCGCCGCCAAGAGGGTCTCACGAATGACAATGAGGCACAGAAAGAAGCTAAAGTTGCAAGCTCCAGAGATACTAACACCCTCCCAACCCACGACAATGACTAGCACCCTCCCAACCACCATCTCGAGTCACCAAGACTGGTGTTGGGCCTTCTGCAGGTAGCAGTACCAAGAATGGCACAGCTTGAACCAAGAGCACACCCTGACGCATCTCCGCCAGTCTTCTGAGAGCCGACGAGCAGGCACCCATTACCATTGACGCCACCTCAACCCGGGGCGCAGGGTCAGTAAGCCCTCTATCGGCATAGACAGTCGCCCCAGGGACGATACGAGGAGACGAAGCGGGTGCTGGACAGGGACAGGGACGCCTGGCTCGTGAAGAGCATGAAAGGCCTGGGTGGCTCCATGCAGCGAACTAGCACGATCTATAAACACCAGCATCAGGACGTTTCTAGTATGGCGATCCGCGGAGAACGCGCAAGTCAAAAAGTCCGTCACGCCCAGAGGGGAGTTTGATACACAGGGCGTGGCATGACCTGGGGCATCAGACCCAACGCCCAACGTAGAGTACATAGACGTTGGGCCCTGCCCTAGTTCGAGCAGGGAGATGCTGACGTCAACTGCCTGAAGACCCAAGATTCCGGCTGCATACGCAGTACAGGAAAGAGCTTGCAGGCTCATGGTTGCTTGGCACGCTACGCACGGGCTCTGACCCGGAGCAACTCTGGGCACCGAATTCGTCACCCTGTTTTCATGATCGGAAGATTCCCATCGCCAAGAAGCCATCGCCTTTGAAGCTGGAGATCAGAAGCAGCCGTTGAACCTCGTATTCCCGTAGGATGCTGTTTAGTTTATTGCGGAGCCAAGTTGCCATAGGGTCGGATAATTACAACCAGACTACACACGCACCTACGTAATGATCCGGGGTGCTTGCGGGGACAAGTCACCCGGTGCCAACCCCCGGCGTCGTATTCCGTCCAAACGCTCCAATTGCCGGTTTCACAGCGGCTGTGACAGGATGCCAACCGGGGATGCGGGTTCATGAACATGGGGAAAAAAATCAGAGATAGGACTGGAACGTGAGCCTCACTTCGCGGAGCAGGAGCCCGATGTCCAAGTGGAAGACTCAACTCCGAACGCCCGAGTTGGGTCACGAACATATCTAGCGTCCGCGTGATTCTGCGTCGAGTTTTGTCTTGGCAAGGATAGTATTGTCTTGAATTGTCTTCAAAGGCCTTTTTACCATAGGGCGCGCGGGGGATTACATCCGGAAAAGCTCCAACGATCATGGCTATCATAATAGTCTCTTGGCCTGCTCTGTCGATCGCCCCCAAGAGCTCACGCCTGTAAGCCAACGGGAAACCGATGGAAGCACGGCTAATTTTAGAACTTTGCGAATCTCGAAGGATGAATGGATGGCATCGCAAAATGAAATGGTTCAGATGACTCGAACTGGGAAGACCAAGGCACGCGGGTGGGAAGGTAGAGCCATGTGTGTATATATTGGTAGCTTCCCGTCTCCTTCTAGAATGCATCACATAGTGCGTAGAACCCAAGCAGCTTGGCGTTTACGTAGCTTCTCATCCGTTATCCATCATCATTCCGTCCCTTGCGTCACCCTCTCTCCAGGGCGGCCCGTCCCATCAGCACCACGTCGAAAGCCAACCCGTATTACCCCGCCGGGGAACGACCACCAAAGCACACCATGATCCCGTTCAAGGCCCTCCTCCTCGCCGCCCTGGCGGCCTCGACAACGCTCGCCAACCCGGTGCCGCCGGCCGAGGATCCCAAGATTGATGCTTGCGCCACCGTCCGCTGCCCGGGCACAAGCTGCGTCGTCGTGAACAACAGGCCTCGGTGCCTTCTTCCCGGGGAACAAGAGTGTAGGTGACCCCTGAGACACTTCCGTATCTATTGTCTCATCAGAGTCTCGAACCTCCTCCCACCCTCACCCAAACTCACCATGCCATGTCTCACCAACCCCTCGTTCTCCCGCCCCTCCCCCAACATCTCCACGGTACGCGCTAACCGTTCTCTCCCCGCCCCCCTTCCCCCTTCTACCAGGTGGCCCCGCCATCTGCCCCCGAGGCAGAGTCTGCTGCAACAAGAGCTGCGGCATCTGCACCAAGCCCAACCAGGCCTGCACCCAGCAAGCGTGCAACCCGTGCGGCAATAAAGTCTGCCCGGTCGGCCGGGTGTGCTGTAACGAGAGCTGCGGCATCTGCACGGAACCCGGGGACGCGTGCATCCTGAAGTTGTGCAAGAAGCCGCGGCTTTTTCAGTAGAGGCCTGCTGGGGATTATGAGGAGGGTGTGAAGGAGTTCAGGGGTGGTGATTGGAAGGTATGAAAATGGGGGGGATGTTATTTTTTTTTTTTTTTTTTGGGGGGGGGGGGGAGGGGTGTTGGAGTGTATATTAGTTGGTATGAGGGGAGTGTACATAGGTGACATTAGGTGCAGAGAGAGATCGGTACCAGGGAGGTGTATAGTATTTCGTACAGGTTGTGCCGCTTGAGAATCAATTGCGAGTGGTTTGTGGAACTCTGTGGTTTCGGTGGCATCTTATGGACGCCATCCGCCATGTCTTGAACCTGGAAGCACCAGCACCGTGAAAGCCGACTTTGTAGAGGCCACACATCACACATGGTCTCGTATGGTCTCGTATGGGACGATGGGCTAAGATGGGCGCGTGAGACGGTTATCAAACATGTGCAGCAAGCAACCTCTGGTACGCCGCTTCTTACTTGCCAACACTTTGTTATGAGCTGTGGACCGAGGAACGAGTGCAAGAGGGGGAAGTGCTTCGTACGTATGTTCGACAGGGCCCATCAATCAATGTCTTGGTGGCAGGCTGATCCACCCCCCCGATCGATTTCGCAGTAAAGACGGGGAAATATCTGGCCTTGTGCGCGGATTTCCCCCCACCGATGACAAGACCTTGACTGTTGCGACCAAGCACAAGCTGACCGCATCCTTCATCGTTCACCGCAGGCCAGGTTGTCTCCCCCTGTCCTGGACAACAACCGTGGGGGATGGAGGATGCGTCGGGCCGTGGGCAGGGAGCGGATAGCAGACAGATGCCTTGCTGTGTGGGCAGCCCAGGTACGGTATGATGCGCCTTTGCGAGAGCAACTGAGGCCCTCGTCCCAAAATCACAGTCGTTCAACCTTGAACATACTGTGTAGTCGCAAGGCATCTCGCCAGTCCCGACAATGCGTCCTACCTCCAGAGAGAAGAGCATGCTCCTCGGCGTCGCCGCCCTTGCGAGGCACCTGATCAATCCCACGGTCCTCTCCCCTCTCGCCCCCCCAAAAAAGCAGTATTACGCCTCGAACACGCACAACACCTCACTCCGCCGTATAGTAGGAAACCACCCGCCTTCCCAACAGCTGGCCAACACTGCCCCGCTTCCAGACAACCCTTCCACCAAGCCGGCTCAATCCCCGGTATCGACCTCCAAGTCCAGCTGCACGCCGTTCGAAATGCCGTAATCCCCCAGCGTAATCATGTCCTTGAACGGCCGCTCCCCCTGCCGCTTGAGCAAGATCTCGTGAGGCTCCCGCCCGATCTTCATGGCCACCATGACCTTGAACTGGCCGATCGTGTCGCTGGGGAAGGCGGGGATCTGCGCCTTGGTGCCGAGGCGGTCGTTGACGGTGACCACAATCATTTCCTCCCCGCCGACTTTGGGCGCCGCGGCTGGTTTTGTGCTGGACGTCGTCGTGGCGGACTTTTTGGGTGGCTTGGCAGAGGAGGTGGAGGAAGCGGCGTCGCGGTCGCGGTCGCGGTCACGATCGCGATCACGGTCGCGGCGTGGTGAGCGTGGTCGGCGCGGGGAGCGGTCGCGTTCGCGGTTGTGGTCGCGGTCGGAGGAGCGGTGGCTGCCGTAGAGGTCCCTGTCCCTGTCTCGGTCCCGATATCGATCGCGGTCCCGATCCCGATCCCTCCCGGAATCTCGGTCGCGATCCTTCTCTCTCTCCCTGTCTTTCTCCCGGTCCCTCTCGCCGTCTCTGTCTCTATCCCTCCTGGGCGACCGATCACGATACCCGCGTTGTAGGCCGCTGCGAGAGTCGCGCGAGTCGTCATCGGCGGCGCGCTTCTCTTTCCATCGGAACCCGCCCGTGACCTTGGGCTTGCGAGCTGGTGAACGTGATCGCGAGCGCGATCGTCGTCGCGGGGAGTCGGGCATGTTTGTTTGTGGTGATGGTAGTGGTGATGGTGATGATGCTGGGGTGGAAATGGGGAGGGAACGGGACGGGAAACCTTGAGAAGTGAGGCCGAGCTCTGATGAAATAAAAGTGGGCCCCCATGGATTGGACCTCAGCACCTCTACGCCCCAGGACCTTCAACACCACGGCTAGACAGCCTCGCAACATCGGGATTCGACAGTCATCAAAGTGCAAGCATGCGCTGGGATATCATCTAGTTCGCAATTCCATGTAAATTCCACAGCGGCATTTCCAGCCGCATGCTATGTGCACTATGAATCACTGCTTGCGCAGGTCGCGGTGTAGCCATCAGCCGCCTACTATGTTACGGTGAACTGTGTGAACCATTGTGCGTACGCAGATGCAGAAACTATGTCTCATCACACCCTGCCTTGTTGTTTTTTTTGCTCGGGTGCGCTGTGGAAGCCACACACACACGCATCAACCCACCACCAACGCCGACCCTCTTTGCCCATTCACCAAACGCCGAAACCGCCGAGCCCGGACGCCAGAGAAGGAGTATCATACAGAAGAAGCATCAATTTGCGAGAGAAGAAACCGAAAGGAAAGAAAATCCCAGGAGCCGAGGCGCGGACGCGCTTACTCCTTGTCGGACTTCTTCTTCTTCTTCTTGGGCTTCTCCTCCGCGTCGGCATCGTGCTTGCGCTTGCTGCTCTTGGACTCGGCGGCACCATCCTCGGTGTCCTCCTTGGCCTCCTTCTTGCTGATGACCTCGACGGAGCCGTCGGCGTTGATCTTGATCAGACCCTTCTCGTACTTCTTGGCGAACTTGGAGACGGACAGGCCGGCCTTCTCGGCGTAGCGAGCGTAATCGTCCTTGGAAATGGCGACCGGAGCCTCCTTGGACTTCTTCTTGGACTTCTTGTCCTTCTTGTCCGAGACATCGAGCTCGGCCATCTCCTGATCCACCTCCTCGATGAGAGGACGCTTGGGGGCGGCCGAAGCGGAGACGCCATCGGCGTCGGCGTTGTACTTGCGAGCCTCCTTGATGTCCCACTTGGCCGGGGCGCCGAGGGCCATGCCGTTGGGATTGACAGCAACGCCCTTGGACACAACCTTGCCCTCGAGGAGGCGCAGGGTGTTCTCGATCTTGGCACGGCCGCGGATGCCCACCTCGGCGCGGGTCTCGTCATCGGCGTCCTCGGGGAACTCAGCGAGGGCATCGGTGCGGATGCCGAGAGCCAGCTTGGCGGCGAGCTGACGGGCGATCTTGCCCTTGTTGGGGCCCGAGGCCTGGCCAACCAGCGACGCGTGGTAGATGAGACCATACTTGGGGGTGGAGTGCTTGGTCTTGAGGGCGCGGAAGAGGGCCTTCTCGGCGCCGAGAAGCTGGATGGTGGAACCGGCGCTCTTGGCCAGGCTCATGATGGAACCCGTGTGGGCGATCAGGCGAGCGCCGACAAGAGGGCCAACGAGCTCAACAGTGTTGGGCGCAAGGGCCTTCATGCGGTTCTCGATGTAGTCCGAGAGCTCCTTCCTGTACTGGGAGAGGCTGATGACCCGCTCGGCCAGCAGCTTGATGTTTTCGAGGTCCTCCTCGGTGATCTCGGTACCCATGCTGATGTCGGCGGCGGCCTTGACCGCGGTCTCAATCTCGTGGGGCAGGATCTCCGAGAGGTCGGCATCCTTGGAGCTAGTGCGCATGCCCAGGGTGACAACGACGCGCGCGTACGACAGGTTGTCGGGTAGGATCTTGGCCAGCTCAGGGAAGTGCCAACCATACCACTCCTTGACGCGCATGGCGAACAGGTTGAGGTCCTTGTCGAGGTTGTCCAGCATCGCCACGGCATGGACGACCATAACGTCCACCTTGTCAGGCGAGAACTTGAGCTTGTGGCGCGAGAGCGAGTGCGACAGACCCAGAGACATCTCCTTGAAGTTCTCGGGGAGCATGCCGGGGACCAGGTCCGAGAAGTGCTGGCGGATGGCACGGAAGAGGTCGGTGGTGGTCGAGTCCGAGACGGGCTTGATGTTCAAATGAGGCAGCCCCTTGAGGATGGAGCTGCCGAGCTTGCTCTCGGCCACGGCGAGGGTCACCTTCTTCTCGTCCTTGAACTCATTGAGCAGGTTGGCCAGCTTGGGAGTGACCTTGCCCTCAATCAAGCCAGTGGCCTCTTCCACAGCGCTAGCGGCACTGTCGAACTTGGCAAACTCCTTCAACTTGATTCTGCAAGCGAGGCGGTCAGCAAACGGGCCACTGTTTTTTTTTTCCCCGCATCCCGGGCATGTATGTATGTATGTGTATGTGTATCACTTACTCCTTGACAATCTTGTCGATGGTCGACAGACGGTCGGTCAGGTTGTCCGACTCGAGCAGCTTCTTGTCGGTCGCCTTGAACAGGCCGTAACTGGAATCGACGGGTTAGAACGGGTCGGCCAAGTCATTGCTTTCGGCGCCGTAGGTCATGACCAAGACGAGAGCGACAGTCTGTCGTGTCTCGTCGCATGCGAAGTCATCGAGCAGCAGCAAGTCGTCGCGTGCCGGCTAGGCCATGGTCGCGACGACGACTTTGCTACGCCGTCGGTTTGGGTCGATTCGGTGCAATTGAGGAGCAATGACTTACCCGGCGCTCGTCTCGGCGAGAATAAAGAGCGGCATCTTGATGACAGTGAATGGATTGCACCAGCCGCGGTTGTTGATGTCGATGGAAGCGTGGGAAAGCGGCCCTCTCGCGGCTGTGCTATCGTTAACTCGGCGGGCTTCTGAAAAAAAAGTTGAGAACGAAGAACAATTTTTTGCTGGTCGATTGGAGTAGTAGAGTGGGGCCCAGCCTCAGGTGGCCCAAGCTTCTGCGGAGGCGGCAGGCAAAATTACCTCTGTGATAGGTGCGGTACGATACCATACCGAGCCATGCCCACCCAGCCGTGCAATGGCTGATAAGATAAGGTAACCGTTGGTAACCATGGGTATTGTTAGTTACCGGAAACCCAGCCGTCGCTTCGAGGTTGCAGATTGCGTCGCCTGCTGCACGGCCCAAGACCGGAGCCAACCAACCAGATCAACGACTCACCACCGACCACACTCGCCAACGCCGCCCCGACCCGCCGCCCGCCCCAACACCAACCACCACCATCGCCGCCATAGCGAAGGGACGGAGAGTGTCATTGTCAGTCATCCTGCATCAACAGCAACGGCCTGGCAAGATGGAGGGCCTCTTATTCAATGTCAACAATGGGTATGCGTCCCCAGGAATTCCCGCTGCGAAGCAACCCGTACCTGGCCGGCGAGGCTGATGGATCTCTCTCCCCTGCGCAGTTACATTGAGGGCATTGTCCGGGGATACCGGAACGGCCTCCTCACGGGAACCAACTACGCCAACATGACGCAGTGCGAGACGATCGATGGTATGGCTTCTCTCCTCTTGCCGGTATTGTGGCCTCCAAGGGCGTTGTCATGGAGAGCCAGGCGCGGGCCCACCTCTAACGCTCGACAGATCTCAAGCTCCAGCTCGGCCCGGCCTACGGCGACTTCCTCGCCTCGCTCCCTCCCAACCCGTCGACGTCTAGCCTCGCCGCCAAGGCCACCGACAAGCTGGTCTCCGAGTTCCGCTACGTCCGCGCCAACGCCGTCGGCTCGCTCGCTCGGTTCATGGACTACGTGACGTACGGCTACATGATCGACAACGTCGCCCTCCTCATCACGGGCACCCTCCACGAGCGCGACACGCGCGAGCTGCTCGAGCGGTGCCACCCGCTGGGCTGGTTCGAGACGATGCCTGTCCTCTGCGTGGCGACCAACATCGAGGAGCTGTACAACAGCGTGCTCATCGAGACGCCCCTGGCGCCGTACTTCAAGGGCAGCCTGTCTCATCAGGACCTGGACGAGCTCAACATTGAAATTGTCCGCAACACGCTCTACAAGAACTACCTCGAAGACTTCTACCGGTTCGTCAACTCACACCCGGACATGGCGGGCACCCCAACCGCCGAGGTCATGTCGGAGCTGCTCGAGTTCGAGGCGGACCGCCGCGCCATCAACATCACGCTCAACTCGTTCGGGACCGAGCTGTCCAAGGCGGACCGCAAGAAGCTGTACCCCAACTTTGGCAGGCTGTACCCGGAGGGGACGCTGATGCTGTCGCGCGCCGACGACTTTGAGGGCGTGCGTTTGGCGGTGGAGGGCGTTGCGGACTACAAGGCCTTCTTTGATGCCGCCGGGCTGGGCGGCGGGCCGGCGGGCCCGGGCAACCTGGCGGGCGGCGCGGGCCCCGAGGGTCGCAGCCTCGAGGACATGTTTTACCAGAAGGAGATGGAGATTGCCAAGAGCGCCTTCACGAGGCAGTTTACGTATGCCATCGTGTACGCGTGGGTGAAGCTGAGAGAGCAGGTGAGTCGATCTCGTGCGGCTTTGCGTCAACACCCCCTCTGCATCTAGCATGCTGACCTGGGTGGCTAGGAAATTCGCAACATCACGTGGATTGCCGAGTGCATCGCTCAGAAGCAAAAAGAGCGCATCAACAACTACATCAGCGTCTTTTGATGTCGGTTCGTTCGGGATACGGCCGGGTTTCGGCTTTAGGCTCTTGGTGTCTTGTACTCTCCATCTCGGGCATGGGTTTACGGCGTCTGGCGAAGGAGGCTCAGCGGCGGTGTGCGGATGGACCTGCAACGGCGGGAATCTCCATCCCCCCACCCACGATCTAGGCATTGTGTCGGTATTGTATTGGTACATAGAGAGTTTTTTTTATACAATTTTTTTTGGATTCCCTCGCCATGCCCCCCCTTTGCCTCCCTCGCTCAAATCGAGATCTGCTCCTTGTACGTCGCCGGTGTCAAGCCCAACGTCTCCACCAAGTACTGCCACCGTCCGCTCCCCCGCTCCTTGCGCTCCAGATACCGCAGCAGCTTCTGCCTCTTGTGGCACAGCTTCCTCAGGTTCCGCTTGTTCGCCTTGTCGTGCTTGTTGGCCGGATCCTCAAGCTTCAGCGCCAGCGCGCGGATCTTGGCCGTCAGGATGGCAATCTGCACCTCGCTGCTCCCCGTGTCCGGGCCCGCCCGCACGGGCTTCGGCTCCGGCTCCCCGGCCACGCCGGGCGGCTTCCGGCCGTTGGGGAGCTTCACGTCCGTGACGTGCCGCCCAAAGGTCTCGATGCACCGCCGGATGTTGGCGTGGCGCCGGTCCTTGGCGCTGCCGTTGCGCAGGTCGGTGATGCGCCGCAGCGCCTCGGTGGCCTTTGCGTGCTTGGCCGCGTGCTCGGCGGCCTCCTCGGCCTCGCGCGTCGGGTCGGAGACGGTGCTGAGCCCCCCAAAGGCGACGGGCTCCGTCACGCGCCGCGAGAACTCGACGGCGCCGTCGAGCTCCTCCTTGGTGAGCAGGTGGTTGAGCAGGTGCGGCGAGGTAGGGAGCTCGGCCCCTTCGACGGCGCGGGCGGCGGGCGTATCGGCGGACGGCGTGGGCTCCTGGCCGGCGCTGTCGAAGGAGGCCACAAAGGGGGTTGTGACGCCGTGGACGGGGTCGCCGCGGCTGGCTTTGCGCTCGGCCTCGAGCTCGGCGCGGCGGGCGAGGTTGGCGTTTTTCCGCTGCTCGCGCTGGGCCCAGCCGTAGGGGTCCTGCTTCATGCGGCGTTTCTTTTCTTTGGCGGAGAGGTTGGCGCGCTGGATGAGAGGGAGGAGAAGGAGGGAGGAAGGGGAGGGAGTCGAGGCGGCGGCGGTGGAGGGAGTCAGAGAGCAAGCGGTCGGACGGAGGCAGACTGTGAGGTGGAGGGGGGGAGGGGAGGGAGGGTTAGTTCGCTGCTACTGGCCGATAGAGGGGGATGGGTGGGAGATTGGAGGGTTTCTCACGCGTCAGGCTCCGCAGCCCTTGAGGGCCAGGTATCCGGGGCGGCATGGTGGTGTGTGTGGTGGTCCTGCTGGCGCCGGCTGTGCTCTGCTCTCTGGCCGTTGATATCGGTCCTGACTTTCGGCCGCAACTTTCTTCTCGCCCACACGGACGTTGCCGAGCCAAGCCTAGAATTTGGAGGAGCAAAGACGACCTGGCCGGGGCTAGTCCCGTTCTGGCGACGCTGTGGATCTCGGCCTTGGCATCGGTGGGCCGGCGGTGGAAAAGTCCGAGCGTCCGTGGGAGGCTGGAGCAGCCCCGCCATGGCGCCAAGCCACGCAGCTGGTGCCGGCCCGCAGCGCAGCCACGGCCAATGGCAAAACCCTGG
Source organism: Remersonia thermophila (assembly GCF_042764415.1). NCBI lineage: Eukaryota > Fungi > Ascomycota > Sordariomycetes > Sordariales > Chaetomiaceae > Remersonia > Remersonia thermophila. The sequence goes on from NC_092222.1 coordinate 605,291, forward strand.
CGGGGCACTCTCCACAAAAATCGATTTTGTGTGTGTGTGTGCCAAAATCGGCGACCAAGCTCCACGTGCAGGCACCGCAAAGCTCGGCCAGATCCAGAAAAATATCTCCCACGGCCTCAACTCCAAACCTTCTCCCTTCCTTTCCCTTCCCTCGTTCACGTCCAACGAGAGGAATCAATCAAGATGGCGCCCGCTAACCTCCCGTCCATCTTCAATGCCACGAGCACTGACATTGAGCAGCTTCTTGCTGCTCAGTGCCACATTGGCTCCAAGAAGTGAGTTTGTTCCCAAATCCCCCTCCTCCCAGAGGGGTCGTGATGGTGAGCATGGCGAAATGCTAACGTTTTGCGACAGCCTGTCGGTCAACATGCAGTGTAAATACACCCCCTCGATTCTCGCCCTGGCCGTCGACGACTGTGGTGGTATTCTGACTCTTTTGTGCCAGCCTACCTCTGGAAGACCCGTGCCGACGGTGTGAACATCATCAACATCGGCAAGACCTGGTGCGTCGGATCGCCAGCGCAAATGCGCATTCCTTCCGAGAGGCCTGCGAGCCCATGGCTAACGTTTTGCGCCTGCAGGGAGAAGATTGTCCTCGCCGCCCGCATCATCGCCGCCGTTGACAACCCGAGCGACGTTTGCGTCATCTCGGCCCGTCCCTATGGCCAGCGTGCCGTCCTCAAGTTCGCCGCCCACACCGGCGCTCAGGCCATCGCCGGCCGCTTCACCCCGGGTTCCTTCACCAACTACATCACCCGGTCGTTCAAGGAGCCCCGCATCCTCATCGTGACGGACCCCCGCACCGACGCCCAGGCCATCAAGGAGGCCTCGTACGTCAACATCCCCGTCATCGCCCTCTGCGACACCGACTCGCCGACCCAGTTCGTCGACGTCGCCATCCCCACCAACAACAAGGGCCGCCACGCCATTGGTCTGGTCTGGTGGATGCTCGCCCGTGAGGTCCTCCGCCTCCGCGGCACCATCTACAACCGCGAGACCCCCTGGGATGTCATGCCCGATCTGTACTTCTGTACGTTGAACTCGACCCTTTCAGTGTCTCATGTCCCGCCCTTCAGAACGCTGACAAGATCTAGACCGCGACCCCGAGGCCGAGGCCGAGGAGAAGGTCGAGGAGGAGAAGCTCCCTGTCGAGGAGGAGGCCGCTGTCGCCGTCGAGTCCGGCTTCCCTGCCGGCGGTGCCGACTGGGAGGCTGCCCCGGCTGCCTTCCCGGCTGCCGCCACCGGCGAGTGGAGCGAGGCTCAGCCTACCTGGGAGTCGAGCGCTGCCGCTGCCACTGGCGACTGGGCCGATGCTGCCCCCAAGGAGTCCGGCTGGTAGACGAGAAGAGGACGCAGAATAAAAACGGGGATTTCTGGGTCTGGCACAAGGGAGCTGACACCGCCCAACCACTGACAACCAACATACCCATCATGGCTGTTCGTATTTTTTTGGCTCGGATACCGGTTGCGAGTGACGTTCCTTTTTTGGCCGGGTAACACATGACCGCACTAATGAGGGAAAGATACCCTCTCCGGCTGCGCTGGAGAGGGGGAATGCCCTGTGGGGTCATGAGGGGTGGACTTAATCGTTATCCCGCCCGCCAAGGGGAAGGTTGCTTGTTTCTGTTCTGGTCTGTGGAGGAAGGGGGATTACCTCTAGCACCTGGAACAGACGATATCTGCCTTGCCTATGTTGTTTTTGTATTCCCATGCATGTGAGGTGCGGTCACGGAGTGTGCCCCTGTAGGCTTTGGGGTAACGGAGTAAGCATCCGAACTGCTGCACGCCGCCCTGACGGGGGTCGATTCGGGCTCAGCCATGCCTGAACCGCATCTGTAGCACGCCGTCAATGGCCTCCAAGCTCCCACCAAGCCTCGGCGCCGATGGCCGCTACAAGATGCGAACCGTTTTCTTGCTAGAATCCGCGTATACCCTGGCCCGCGCGTCGCCGCCAGGCCGGCCGCGAACCGTTGTTAACAGTTCCTCCAGGGCGACCATGTCCCTCGCTTTCGTCTGTTCGCTGTTTGCTTGGGCCCTTTGCAAGTTGACCGCCGAGTAGTCCAAGAAGCCACCCTCAAACTCCAGCAGGTTGGGACAGCGCGTGCGAATGGTGTCGAAGACAAGAGACCAGGTGCCGGGTGCTGTTTGTAGGCAATATGGTGGTTAGTATCTGGGGAGTGATGGATGGGGGCCCAAGCACGAAAAGGCGTGTACAGATGGAGAGACCCTGGGAAACGGGGATAGGGCACGATTCGCCGCCAAGGGAGAGAAAGCAGAAACACCCAGACTTACTCCACTGCATGTTCCAAACATGCGCCCCGAGCGTGACGCTATCGAGCACGAGCGCCGTCAACGGGCTGTCGTTCTGGGTGCCATCTCTCCGCTCCTTCTCGTCCCTCTCATCACCACCGGGCCCGCCATGCCATGACCCGAGCAACTCGTCGTGCCATTCATGCGCCGCGCTCTGCCTACCCGTCACCCCCGCCAGGAGCCGCGCAAACGACACCTCAACCTGGCTTAGGTGCAGCCGCGTCAGGCGGCAGCGCAGCGCATTGGATAGGATGTCGGTGTAATTCAGGGTGCGCAAGCCAACTTCTTGAAGCGAGGGCCACAAGATGGGCCTCGGGGCCGGGGCCTTGCCGAAGAAGCTCCGATAGCCGGCGTCCCTGCGGGGAGTGCACGAGAGGACGAGGCGGCGGAGGGACAAGGCTTGCTTTTCCCGGAGCTGGCGGAGAACCGAGACACCGGCTGCGAGGGGTTAGCAGGGGGTGGTTTGCTTCGGAGGTTGGCGGTGGACGGGGTCAGAGAGATGTCGAGTTGTCGTTTCGGGTTGTTCATTTCCTGGAGGAGACGGAAAAGAAGGGGGGGGGGAAAAGGGGGGGAGGGAACTGATGACAACTTACTCTCCAAAGAGCAGTCCAGCACCAGTTCCGTGATTTCGGGCAGGCAAGACGTGACGAAAGATGGTATCGCGGAGTAGTATCCGTGATCTTCCTGATCAAGGCGTATTTCGACGGCTTTTACCCAGGGCAGCACCAGCGGCTCCTTTTTCTTCTCCTTTCCTTTCTGCTTCCCCTTTTCCTCCTCCTCCTCCTCCTCTTCTTCTTCTTCTTCTTCTTCTTCCTCCTCCTCCTCCTCCTCCTTATTCTCAGCCGCGGCGCGCAACTTCTTGAGAAACTCATCGCGGGCCTTTTCAACCGCCATCACCTTGACGTTGAGGACATCCTCATACTTTGCGCGCTCGTCCTTGTTTCTCAGCTTGCTTATCCCGTTGCCGCACCAATGCAGCGGCTCTGACGGCAGCGCCGGCATCCCCTCCCGCCAGCAAGCCTTGCCCATCCCATCGCGGTACTCGCCGTGCTCTTCCACGTCCATGTCCTTGACGCGCAGGTCGATCCGGAGGCCCGCGAACCGAGCCAGCTCTGGCTCGTTGGCCTTGTCGGCGCACGCGCGGAGCTTGTCGAGCGGCCCGGCCCGCTGGGAGGTCACGGCCTGGCGCACCAGCGCCTGCGTCGCCTCCTCGAGCCAGAACCGAGAGGGCGGCACGGCCAGCGACCGCCTCAGCCCGCCCAGGCCCAGCGTGACCCAGCCGTGGCTGTGCCACCAGGGGGCCACCAGCTCCGCGAAGCGCCGGCTGGTCAGGCGCAGGGCGGACAGGTCGCGGTGCAGGGCGCGCGACGAGCCGGGGCTGTACAGGTGGTCGGTTCGCCAGGCGGAGGGGGCAACATCGCGATGAGGGCCGACAGGGCGCCGGCGGGCGTCCCAGGTGGAGGGGCGCGCGGTCGGGGTGGTGCAGGCGCAGTAAGAGTCGTGGAGGCCAATGACGATCTTGGGCGGCGCGGTCAGCCTCCGGCGTTCCTGGTTGGTAACAAGGGGGGGAGGGGGTGGGCACGAGTTACCATGCGACAGATCTCAACTGGGAAGCGATCCATGGCGACCAGGGAAAAAAAAGAAAGACGTGACGGTCTTGGTTTCTACATACGTCGAGGTACAAGAGGATCAGTTTTCTAAGCACGAACGACGGAACCAGCCAAACGTGACGAGAAGGCAAGGCTAGCGTTGCACGCCGCAGGCAGCCCCCCCTGGGCAGGCTGCAGCTCCTAGGTCCAACTGAACCTTGGCTCGAGACCAATGCGGGAAAACGCCTCCCCATGGCAAACTTCCAGACCCAGGCACACGGTAGATAACTATGTGAAGGGGGGGTGGGGGAGGGGGTGAAGGGGGGTGGTGCGTGTGAGCGCCCAGTACTTTGTGTACTGTGTACTGCGTATGGACATACGTGCACATACGACTAACGTACGGACGTACGTACCCCATCCCCCCTCAAAAACAAGACGACCGTTGCAACACCTTCACAACCCCGGCCCGACTCTCCGCGCCGGCTCATCCATCACAAGCAAGATCCTTTTTTTTGATGTGCGTGTGTTTTTTTGTTGTTAGCATGTATGTTTTTCCAGGGATAGGTAGAGGGTGCGGATAGAAGTTAGGGTAGGTATGTCTTGTAGATGGGTGGTGGGTGGCGAGAAGAAGGGAGGCGTGGAAAAGTGATTCGGGCTAGAGAGAGAGAGAGAGAGAGAGAGAGACCCCAGGGTGAACAGTCCGTAGGGGGTGTCCCAGGTCCAAGCGCGAGTCGATGATCTTGGACGGAGGTTGGCATGCTGAATGGAGGCTTCCGACGGAAAAGAAGAAGAAGCAAAAGACTGGACTTACCGCGTCCCCAAGCTCCATCGGGAGGTGGTCCATCGATGCCAGAGAGGATGCCGGAAAGGCACCTCCCCTCAAACGCCACGTTAGCGAGAGGCGTGGTCCAAAAGTGCCCGAGGGCTACGGAGAGACCCGAGAGGGCCGCCGAGAATGTGTATGAATGGCTTCAGCTAACGCAACACAACTCGCCTTTGTCACAACATCGCTCTCCTATTCAACACGCTAGCTATCAAGCATCTGACAACAACAACAATAACAAGAACCACCATGTTGTACATCTATATAGATTTGTATATATGTATATTGACTTTGTATTGATGGATGGATGCTGTCAAAACTTCGTCAGCGCGTCCGGGTATCGACAGGCTCTCAAAACCTAACTAGCTAGCGAACTACGCCCCCAAACAAACAAACCCTCTGGTATCATGTCCATCTCCAACGTCACCCAACCACGACCGCAAGCCCAACCCTGGAAACACGAAAACAGACAGAAATGCACAGCCAAAGATGCGTAATGGTATAGTGCGTGAAATGACAAACAGGGGCCTGCGGAGAGCCCCAAAGGCATGAGAGCATGGAGCAAGATAGGGTGCGAGAGGAGTCGGCCCGAGCGGATCGCCACATCGTGGCGGTTGTTGATGATGTTGACGATGTTGATAATGTTGGTCTGGTGGTACACAAGTGCGTGGGCACCTCGTTGGCCGTCTAAGAGTTGGCGATGCTGATTATGTATGCTGCTGCCGGTGGAGCAGTGTTTTTTGTTTTGTTGATGCGAATGATGCGTATGCGGCATGTCGAAATTATAGATGTCCCGATGTTTTCTTGGGGTAGAATATGCGCCATGGTGTCGGTGTCCGTCGGTCATGTGTGCGATGATGCTCAACCCCCCCTCCCACCTTTCACTCGAGCACTCCACGCTCGCTTCTCCCTCGCCCCGAAACACAACGGGCTCCACGCTACTCCAGCCCTTCGCTCAACCTCCGAATCTCGTCATCTCCCAGCGTCCCCATCCACAGGCACCTCTCCGTTACCCCCTCGATCGGCTGGAACGAATACCTCGTGCTCGCCTCGAGCAGCCTCAACAGCGTCTTCACCACCGCGGCCGCCGTCCTGCACCGCTCAAAGTTGACCAGCGGCGGCGTCGTCGGCGAGCTGGCAATCTCGCTCGGCTTCTGGGCGTTGAACAGCAAGTCGTGCGTGTAGATGCCCACAAAGGGGATGCACCCGGCCTCGACCCCGTCGCTGGCGCCCCGGCCTCCGCCGCCCTCCATCTCGGCCCGCAGGCAGTAAAAGTTCCTCGTCGGCGACATGAGCGCCTCGAGCTCCCCCAGCGTGCGCTTGTCGCTCGCCGGAACGAGCTCCCACGTCTTGCCCAGCCTCGCCACCTCGTTGCTCGTGAGCGCGATCGTGATCTGGCACATGGTCGCAAAGTTCCGGTACCGCCGGCAGTGCGCCGCGATGTGGATAAACTTGATGATGCACCTCGCCCTCTCCTCCATGTCGCGCGTCAGCACCACCTCCGAGATGGCCCACTTCACCATGATGTTGAAGCGCGCAATCACCACCTCGACGCCGCGCGCGTCCGTGTCGCGGAGAAACGAGACCCAGCTGCGCACGTTGCTGATGCCTCCCTGGTCCGAAGCCGTGGCGTGCTTCCACCGCATCTCGATCAGCTCCTTCCAGTCGATCTCGTTGAGCGCGTCCTTCTCGACAAGGGTGAACTGTTGCGCAAGCGTGTCGCTGTCGAAGCCGAGGATGAAGGGCAGGTGCACCGCGTACTTGTTCTCAGCCCCGGCCGCAGCGGCGAAGCGCTGGGGGAGGGCGCCGAGCGGGTCGGGCATCTCCATGCTCGGCGCGCCCCGCAGCGCCTCCCTGGTGCCGGTCGGGTCGATAGGCGAGGCAAACGGGGAGTGCACCGTCAGCGCCTCGGTCGAAGCCGGTGCCGTGTCCGGGGTGGGCGGCAATGGCTTCTCCCAGACCTGGTGCTCATGGAGCGTCGGCACGTAAGCGGTTTCGGGCGCCATGTGCAGCGCTTGCATGAGGGTCAGCTTGGGAGAGGCTGGGGAGATGGGAGACGTCGCCGACGACGACGCTTGCCTTGTCAGCTGCGGCGGGGGTTTCGCGGCCAAGGGGTGGACGGGCATCGTGGAAAGGGCAACGCCGATCTCAGACGGCGAGAACACGCCGTCGCCTTGCCGCTCGTCCAGCTCGTCCTCCGACAGCTCCGACGACAAGTCGCTGTCGTTGTCCGAATCGACATGGAGGAACGACTGCCCGACGCTCGCGCTGTCCCTCACCGGCTCCGACGGCGGCCCCGGCTGCATCTGCGCCAGGCCCTCCATCTTGCTGACGAACTCGTACGAGGTGTGCTGAGAGTCGTGCGTGGCTCCGTCGTCGGGCGTTGCGGAATCGTCTTCCGGCCCCTTGAGGACGGACCGGTCGGTCCACTGGCTCGCCGCCGCGCGCCGGCCGCGTCCGTCCGACGGCTCGGCGGGCCGGTGGTTCGGCTGACCCTCGGCCCCGTCCGGCGCGTCGTCTTGAGGGCCGATGGTGGAGGGCGCCGTCGACGAGGACGGCGCGAGCGGCTGGTCGACGAGCTCGAGATGTCGATGTTCCTGCTTCTCCTTCTCGGACGCGACATGCTCCGCAACAACGCCGCCGAAGCTCGAGCCGAAGGCGGCGGGGTTGAACTCTGGGGGCCGTGCCGACAGGTCAAGCGACAGCGCGGGCGCGGGCTTCTTTTTGGGCGGGTACTTGCCCTCCAGCTTCAGGAGGGCCGCCTCGACGCCGCCGTCGTCATCGAGATCGTCGGGGATTTGCGCAAGCTTCTGCGCCTCGGCTTCGAACGACGGGCGCATGATGGGCTTGGAGGAGTGGGTGCTGAACAGGGAGAGCTTCTGCGGCTTGGTGGCGCCGTTGACCGGAGCGCCCAGAGAGAACGTGTCGGCGGCGCCCGGGGACCAGCCGCTGGCGACCACGTTCACGTAGCCGCTCGAATCGATGGGGCTCCGGATGTAGGAGCTGCGCAGGGATTCCGAGTACGTCGTGAGAGAGGCCAGCGAGCGCGAGCTCCGGAGACCGCGATTCCGATGGGCCGACGGCTCCAGCTCGCCGACATGCTCGACGGCTCGTAGGTCGCCGCCAGGCCGTCGCCTCAGGATGCGCAGCGGCTGCGGGACCTGAGCTGGAGGTTCGTCCAGGGTTTGGTCCGAGATGGTCGTGGCGTCGAAGCTGCGCACCGTAAGCTGGCGGACGCTGCCGTTGGCGAAAGACGCGCTTGGCGCGTGGGCGGAGAGGTGAATCGAGTACTGGGACCAGCCGGACGCCTGCCTCCTGTGTCCCCCCACGGCGGAGAAGGTGAGACTCGGTTCCCGAGGGACGACGACGACCCCGTCGTCTGCCGAGTGCGGCCGGCCCGCCTCCGAGGGTCCTCCGGATCGCCCCCCCAGCGTGGCCAAGTCCGGAACGAATGGCGGCAGCGGTTCTGCCGAGGAAACGCGGCGGAGGATGTGCTGGCCGAGAATGTACGACGACCTCCTCGGGACGTCCGCCCGCCTGCCGGGCGGTGGCGTGTTCGGAGGAGTCGGGTCTGCGCCGTGACGGGACAAGGCCTCGGCGAACGCCACGACCGACGAGTTGACGGCGGGGAGGGCGCCTGCCATGAGGTGATAGCCATCCTGGACCGATGTGTCGTCCATGATGACGATGGATTTGCTGCCGGTGGTGATGCCCGCGTCGCTTGTCGGGCGGGTGACACCAAGATCGGGCAGCCGTAGGAAGGTTCCGTGGGACGAAGATCCGCCCATGCCACCGGGGGTAAGCGGGTCGGGGGCGGCGGCAGCAGCCGCCGCGGGAGGAGGAGGAGGAGGAGGATGAAGAGGAGGAGGGCAGAGAGAATCCGACTTTTCGGACTGCGAGCGAGACGAGTCCTCCCGGACGGCCTTTCGAAAGTCCTCGGCCACCTCAGCCCCCAGCAGATCAATGCGGATCGGCGGGCGGCCGCGGGTTTGGGAGCCGCGTGCTTGCGGCACGATGGCTGTTCCTGGAAGCCGGTTGGTCGTGGCTCCGCGGGGCCCGAGGGACGAAAGGTTGACGAAGCCGCTCTGGCTGTTGGGAGTCAGGGGTTGGCCCTTGGTGCTTAAGGCGCGGCGTACGCTGCCCAGGAGCTTCTTCATGCCCTGGCTCGACATGGCGGAAGCCAAGGAGCTCTCCTTGGGCAGCTGGGCCGGCTGGAAGATGGTGGTCTGGCGGCCGTTGACGACTTGGGGTTGGACCTCGGCGAGGGCCTGCGAGGGAGGGAGGAGATCGCCGCGGACAAGGCTCCCGGCGTAGGGGAGCGTCAGGAGGAACTCTGCGTTCTTGTACACCGCCCGCTCGGTGATGGACGGGTGGTCGCGCAGCGAGTCGCTGAGGCTGCCGTTTCGCCTGTGGGACGCGGTCGTGTGGGCGCGGGCCCGCTTCGCGACGAGGGCGCGCGGCGTCGTAGCGACAGAGCCGGCGCTCGGCACCGCGGCGATGGCGACGGGATGGGCCACGGCATGGCTGGGCCCGGGCCTCACGGGCTTGGCCATCTTGGTTGGGAACGAGCACGAGACGGCGTCGACGCTCGTGATGCTCGTCGGCGAGATGGCGCCGTTCCTGTCCGGGATCTCGTCGTCCTCCTCGTCGTCCATCCTCACCGGCGTAGCCGGCCTGTCCCCAGCGACGATGGCGTCGATGGTGGCGGTCTTGACAACGCTGGCGTAAAAGCTCGCGCGCTGTTCCCGGCTGATGGAGAAAGACAAGTCGTCGAGGCGAGGGGAATCGCTGGCCGCCAGAAACGTCGGATCCAGGGTCGAGTCGCGGTTGCCAGGGATTCCGCCCGGAGAGACGGGGGCATCAGGGCCCAGGGACGTGTCAAAGTCGGCCCCGTCCCAGAACTGGGCGCACACCCTTCGCCAGCACTTCTTGAGCTCGGCGAGGATCTTGAGCGGCACCTTGGGCGTCTTGGGATCCTGCAGCAGCTCGTCCACCAGCTCGTTGAGCAGGCGACAAAAGGTGGTGCGGAGATTGTAGCCGGCGAGGAAGTCGTCGAGGAAGTAGTTCAGGATCCAGTGGCGGAGGGCCACAAAGGTACGGACGCGCACCACCTGGCCCACCTCGTCGGTCCTGCTCAGAGCCCATCGGAGCCTGGCAAAGAGCATCCGGAGAAGGTCGGACGACGCGAGGAAGGACCGGTACGTGAGAAAAAAGTCGGACAGGAGCTCGTAGTCGACGAAGCTGGGGGAGGTGATCTCGGCGACGAGGCGAGGCGGGGTGGCGGCCGTGACGGCACCCGAGGGCGAGTACCGGACGATGGTGCGATCGTCGCAGGTCGGCTTGAAGGTCAGGGCGTCGAACATGGAAGGCTGGATGAGCAGATGCGTCGAGACGTAGGCGGCGCGCGGCGGCGGCGGCGGAGGCGGTAGGTCGGGGCCTGGGAACTGGGAGAGGGGGGGTTCCGGGTCGGCGCGGAGGAACGCCGAGAGCATGCCCGAGGCGCGGAAGTAGCTCGGCCGCTTGGAAGCACGCGAGGAGCCGTCGAGAGGGCTTGGCCGGAAGAAGGAAGCCGTGCTGGAGCGAACGTCCTCGGTTGGGGCGTACGAGGAGCCGCGAATGAAAGGGGTTCCGCGGATGCTGAACCGAGGGGTTCCGATGCGCCATGATGGAATGGCCACCTCCAAGACGGGCGGCCGATCGCCGCCCAGGTCCTCCACGGTCCTCGGCCGCTGGTCCTCGCCAGGCTGGGTGATGACCACCTTGAACCCCCCTGGCTCCGACTCGCGAGCGGCGCTCGGGTCGGGGATGGTCGAATCGGACATGGCTCGGCGGTGCCGGTGGTGACGTATCCTGATCTGCTTCTGGCCGGGGACGTCCTGCGCCGGGCCGGGCGAGGCGGTGGAGGGAGGGTACGACGGAGGTAGAGGGCTGAGCGAAGGGCGCGAGTCCAGGCCCGAACGAGGTTCAAGGCCCATCGCCTCGAGTCCGGCCGTGTTGGGAGGCGTCATGGGAAACACAAAGTTGGGCTGCGGATACCGCTGGTGGGCAGGACGAACGGTCGGCCTGACAGGAGGTCAGAAACAAATTCGGTCCACGACATCAGGTGTTCAAGATACACAGTGCGTGCAAGCCAGGGGAGGGGGGGTGGTGGTCGTGGGTCGGGATAGTTATCCGGGGTGCAGATGCAAGAAGGGTGGCCGCGTCGCATTGCCTGTCCTACCTCAAATAGATGCGGCCGTTGTTCCCAACGTTGGCCACGGCGAACTGGCGCCCCTCGCGGCCGGCCGAGCCCCCGTCGGGAGTGATATCCCACTTGTCGTCATCCAGGCTGGCCTTATTTCGGCGGTGGGTCGTCCCTGGGAGGTCGTCGTGCGACGGACGCGCGGTGCCGGGCACCAGCGGTTTCCGCTGCGAGCTCCCGGAACCCCAGAGCTTTGTCTTGGACAGGCCGAGCCCTGGCGGCTTGCGAACCGTCTTGGAGCGTTTGCTGTCGAGGAGAGCCCTCGGCGATCTCTGTGCCGCGGCTCGGTCGGGAGACGCAGGGACGCGAGATGCGGCGTCCTTTGGGGTGCGCGGCGACCCAGGCGCCGCGGCGGGCGACGGCGACGACGGGTCGACGTCCATGGGGCGCACTGGGAGGTGGAGGGGGGGTGGAGGAAGAGGAGCCTCGTGGAGATGCTGCAGAGATTCCTTCCCAGCTGGCGTCCCTGTCCCGGGACCGATCTATGTGCCCGTCTCGTTGCAGCGGCGGGCGACCGTGTCCAGGGCCGAAGACATGGAGGAAGGCAGGGTCAAGGCGGACGCGTTAGGAGGGTCTGACGGACGCGCAGCATAGGCGGTCGGGATGCACCAAAGTCGATGATGCGAGAGGGGAATTGGCAGCCGTGTTTACCCCGAGCTCATGAGAGAGAGGCAGAGAGACACGACATGCCGACGAAAGAAGCAAGCGAAACGATGTGATTGGAAGCGAGTCACAAGACAAAGACACACGGTGCTCTCGGCGCCATTCAGGTCGGCAATCACCCCCAAGGGGAAAAACAAAAAAAAAGAAAGGAAAAAAACCCCCCCGGGGATCAAATCAAACAATACCACGAAAGGAGCGCCGTGCGATCTCAATGTCGGCAGTGAGAGCTGCGTCCGGAACAGTGCCTGGTCCGGCAACTCCCTTCCCCCCCGGTTGTCGGGTCTATGAGAGCGGTGGAGAGGCTGAGGAAGTTGGAGCAAGCAACAAGCTGCGGCTCCAGCATGTCGTCGACAAGGGGCGCGAAGGAGACGGGGACCGGGACAGAGCGCGCGCGAGAGAGAGATGGAGAATGGACCAGAGTGGAAAAAGCGAAGGCGGGCAGCCAATGGGAAGGGGTCTTGGAGAGCAGAGACGGAAGGAATCCTGGGCCGCAAAAAGGCTGGGGGCCGGGGGAGAGAACCGTCGGCACGGCCTCTGATTGGCCCGGGACGCCCTGGGCAAGCGTGAAATTGGAGAGTGGAGCCCTGGCTAGGTCGCTGCAACTGCACGTTGGGATGAAATGGCCAATCCCTGGGCCCCGGGAGAGAGGCGGGGCCCGGGTGGCCAGAGGTCCAGGGTTGGGTGACCGGCAACAGCCACCATTGCAACAGCAACAGCAGCAGCAGCAACAGCAGCAGGCTGGTGCGTCACAGAGTGGGATTCTGGCAGCATACGGTTCACGTTAGGTGCACCAGGTACAGCACGAGGTAACATTCAAGTACCGTGCTGTACATAGCGTACCTAAGCTTTGGCATTGCATAGCTTGTCCCTGTACCTGATGTTTCTTCCGTGCGTCGACTGGATTGCATTCATCGGTACCTACCTGAGGTACAACACCCAACACCCACTTATACACTTCTTAGGTCCGGTGCCTTAGATACTATACCTACCTACCGAGGTAAGACACAGTAAAGAGGTACCTAGGTACCTAGGTACCTGAAGTAGTGGAATGTATGTACTGTACGCAGTAGGTACGGAGTAACGGAGTAGGCATCTCAGCATGCGGCAGCGTTTCAAGCAAGAAAAGCCCCCCCCCCCCCCCCAACGGGCAAAAAAATTAAAATAAAATAAAAAACCCTCCTCGGCCACCGCTGACATGGGTGTGACAACCTGGGATGGATGGATGGTTGGATGGGGAAGGGAGGGCTCGCCGAGCGCCGTCCCGTGCGCACGGTTCGGCCAACGTTAGCGCACCCGATGGAGCGGGGCTTGCTGGGCCCAGGCGCCGGTCATCTGCTTGACGATTCGATGGCGCAAAACAACCTCTGGCGAGCTCGACGAACGACGTGCCGAGATCACCACGTCACGGGAGTCCCTCGAGCCCTAGGAATCGTTCCGAGCTTTCTTGGGTTGCAGGAAGAGCGCAGTAGCCTGCTGACCGGCTCGTGGACGATATGCACCGATGACGCGGGACTCGGGGGGCACAGCAACGCCATCTCTGCGCATCTCTGCATGGATGCATCTTGGGAACCACCCCTCGGTCCGTTCCCAGGTTGCACTCACCCGCCCTCCCTTGGGCTGCTCTTCCAAGTTTTTCTCCTCCGCTCTCCCTCCCTCCCTCCCTCCCTCCCTCTCTCTCTCTCCTTCGCTTTCTCCCCAAGCTCATCGATCCCAAGAAAAAAAAAAAACAAGACATGCAAGTTCTATGTATGTATCCAAAATTGCAGGCGTCCGTCCACCCCATGTCCTGGCTAAGGGAGATGGCCCGTCTCCCGGCCGTGGCCGTTGCGAGAGCCAAGTTTGCCTCGTCTGTCCACCGTTTCGCGGCCTTCGAGGCCTGGCGGTTGGTTAGCTATCCCACTCGCCCAGAGCTTCCCGGCGTTTCCTTGAAGGTTGACGCGCATGCGGGGGGTTCCTGGAACGCAAGGGGGGCCAAGGTTGCTTCGTGGCGCCGCGGGGACAGCTTCCGGTCACCGCGGGATCCTGGCGTCATTTCCCAGTCTGCCGGATTCGTTAGCCTTACCTCACAGCCCTGTCGTCGTTTTCGTTTTTGAGCCGAGATGCAGGTTGAGCGAGGGCAACGCGGTCAACAAAGAGGAGAAGCCAGCTTTGTGCCCAACGGCATGGACCTCGCCATGACTTGGGCTCATCCCTGGCAACGCCCTCCCGTCATTGTTCGCACTGGGCTTTTTCATTCTCGCTCGGTCCTCACACGGAGAGAACCGGGCGCCTCTTCCTCTTCCTTCTCATGGAATCATGTTGGTGGAGCAATCCGTCATCTACTGCGTAACTATGTAATCTCGGCTTCCAATCTGTCGGATTTTAGGGACGAACCTTATCCAGGGACCAGCTCATCAAACTTGTCCCAACACCGCATCATCACCGGGATCTTTCGATCACCCGTTTTCACGGACCAGCTCGTCAATGCAAAGGACCATGACCCCCTTTCCTGCCATGTGTGGCGACCCTCGACGTACCACCCCCCGGGGGGCGCCCCAAAATTACCTCCTCCCCCTCTGAGGGACGCAGAGAAACGAGCAGGGGGGGATTCTTCAACCAGGACCAAAACACTGAAGACGGGCCCTGAGATGAAGCCATGAGAGACCGAGTTGGGCCACCCTGCGAGCCCCCCACTCATCACCCACTCTCACCCACACGGCCGGCATCGCCAAACCGCGGCTGTGGCGTCCGGTCTGGCCCTGGAAATTAGCCGGCCTTGCGTGGGGACATGGATGGAGGGGGGCGGTCGTTGGAGGATTGGGACAGGCCAAGTGAAAGCTAACGTCCAGCCTTTCATCTGCAGTCGCCAATCGTCAACAAAACGCCATCTCGCCGCCTGCATCATGCAGCGTTCCTCCCTCCCACGGAACCCCAGGGGGCAGCTGAGGTTGCACAGCAGGAGAGCTGGCGCAACGAGATTGCGGTGAGGATATGGTTGATCTTCCGGGGCCAAAAGGGGGAGAAATTCCTATAACTACTCTGTAGCACATCCAGGAACAAGAACAAGATCCGTAGGCTCGAAGCAGGGCGAGGCATGCAGAAAGCACAGTCTTGTGCAGAGGGAGACACCCCATCCACGGCGTCAACTGCCGAGGCCTGCAAGGAGAGCATCGCGGCGACGAGCTGCGGGCGGAGAAAGATCTGATCCTACCCTGCTACCTACCTATGTACCGTATCCTTCTCCCTCCTTTGGAGGACCCAGAGTGCTTTATTTCCCTGGCAAAGGAACCACCAGTCGAGTCCTTCCTCGCCCTGCACGTGGCCTGCGGTCCTCGAGGGGTGACGATGGGGATGGGTCGAACGTCAACACCACCTCCTCCATCCCGTTAGCGTGAAAGGGGAGAGGGGGGAGGCCTGATCGGCAGGCCGCAGGTACGCAAACAGGCACCATCCACAAGGCCGCCGATCACCCTGACGGCAGATGACGTTGCCTCTTTGCGAGATATCCAGAATATCACCGAATGCCGATCGTCAACGGGTCTTTACGACGTAACTACACAGTAGCTTCGGCATCTGTTTGCCAAACTGCTACGTAACAAACAGCCGAGTCCCACCCACATTGCCGCGGGCAAAGCGTTTTTTTTTTTTCTTTTTTTCTTTTTTTGCTCGTGGCCCATGATGCCATCCAGAGGGCGGACCAGCCGCGCTCCCGCCGCCGAGCTCCTTTCCGAGTTGTGGCTGTCTTATCCGTCCCAAGCAAGACGCAGCTCCGGGCTCACGTCGGAACGGTTGCCAAAGGAACCCTTGAGCTCCATCGTTTGCTTTCCCTTTCCTACCTTGAGGTCAGGCATAGGTATCCTCCATGTTGCATGAGGAACGGAAATCCGCCCTCCTCTCCAAGCGTCGTCTCTTGCGTACGTACTGGAGTACTGGAGTTTACTGCGACGCATGCAAGAAGTGTAACGAACATGAGATAACTCCCACGTGCGCTCTTCTTTCTGCTCATCTCCCCGGCAAACTCCATCTGCTTGCTGCACCTCACCCTGGCCCATCCCACCCCAGCACCACCACACGCCGTTTTCTATTGGTTCTCTGGCCAAATCCGGAAATCCTCACTCGGCTTTTTGCAGTCCCCATCAACAACCTCTCTCTGCATATCCAACTTTTTTCTTCAATGCCGAAGCGCGAAAAAAAAGACAGGCAGGGAAAAAAGAAACAACGTCAACACTAGCAACCACCCCAGCATGAGCAAAAACAAAAGCCGAGAATCCCCGATGGGAAGCATCGGCAAGTCGGTAGGTAGGCGGTTAGGTAGGAAGGTAGGTAGGTAGGTTGGTAGGTACCTAAGCGCCGGACTGATCCTCCTTCACCTCACCGCTCTCGACACGGTCGGAATGCGAATCCCCCGTCTTCGTCTTGGCGAGAACTTGCTCTCTCTCTTGCAGTCGGAGCAAGACAAGAAGCGGTGGGAGGAGTGCAATGTCATCCCTAGGACCTCGCCGGGTCTGCATCTATGCAGTAGTTACATCGTAAGGGGGTGCCGTGTGCGTCTGTTGCGGGGCTCAGCCGCCGCCGCCGCAGAGAAAAAAAAAGAAAGAAAAAAGGCACGAAAAGCGTGTCAAGGAAACAGGAAGGAGGCGTGGAAAAGGGGGCGTGGAAGTCCCATGGGGTTGCTTTTCTGTCGGCCCGAACGTTGTGGACAGGGCCCGAGGAACGAGTCGACGAGCCAATGTGTGTTGCAACCTCTGCCAGCGAAGCTTTTGGTGGCTCACCAACTGCCTGCTTGCTTGCCAGAGCCTTGCGTCCTCGCTCAGGGACTGCTAGGTCGGGCCATGAGACAGATCAACGAGCACTCCCTCGAGGGCGTAGAGAACCATGAAAAAAATCTTGACGGTCTTTGAGATGAGGTGAAGGATGCTGAATCCCTAAAGCAGACAGGCATTGCTGATTTGCAGTGTAAAGCGTATGGAGGGGTGGAGTGGGTGTGAGGTTTGTTTACATGCACTTGTGCCGATGGTGTTGGCTTTGTTTGCTTCGCTTCACTCCGCCTGTCCACACCAAGGACTCCCCACGGAGGCAGACAGCATGCTCACTCCTCCATTTCCTTCCCCGTAGTACTCACCGTGATGTGCGCTGGGTATGAGCGAAGCAGAGAAGCGTGCTGGTGATGCTAGGACAAAACGTTCTTCAGGTGTGATCACCCACGCCGGTTCGCCAATGTCGACTCCAAAGCGAGAAACACAAAAAGCTCACCAGCCCAGCTTCCACCCACCCTCATACGGGTTGTTGTGTCCCCGGCAGCGGCCGGAGCAACTTCAGGTGGCTTACCAGACTGGCTACGAAAACCCCCGCCCCCAGGGGTTTTACAGCAAGGAAACAGCAAGATACTTGACGCAGAAGTACAAGGTATTAGGGACTAGTAGTACACGGTTCTTTTTTTATTTTTTGAGAACGCGGCGGTTGCCCGACACGACTCGAACCAACGACCTCTCCTCCGGTTTCTGGGGCCACGACGGCGAAGGAGAACGGCCGTGCCCTACCCGCTCGGCCATAGGTGCTCTGCGGGTAGAGCGGCAGCTCCCATCGAGCCGGCGCGTTATAGCGGGCGATTGGCGGGTGCCAGCTGACCCGGAGGGCGCCCTGATGAGATGCGAGGTCGGCTGGTCCCCCCGAGGGTTCGCAGGGCGAACGACGGAACGCGTGGATGCGCCGCGGCCGGTTTTTCCAGGCGCTGTTGGGATAAAGGCGGCCCATCGGCCAGCTAGGACAGCCTTGTTGTACATGGCCCGGGGAGTAGAAGCAAGAAGGCATCCTCCGTCTCAAATATCACATGGGCATGCGCTATCTTAGAAGCCAGCGGGGACTCTTTCACCGCGATAGGAAAAAAAAGAACCAGAGCCTCGAAATGGCGACCGACCATCCGACAACCAAAAGGAAGTGCTTTGGGTATCTATTCCTCTCCAACCCCCCCTTCTCTTTTCTCTCACTGTTTTCCTTTCCTAGTCATCAAAACCAGAGAACTCATCCTCATCCTCATCATTATCCACCCTGCTACCACCTCCACCCCCGCTCTTCTTCGTTGTTGTCGCCGGCTTTGTGGCCCCGTCCTCCAGGTTCTTTTTCCTCACCTGCTCGATCAGCTCCTCCAGCTTCTTCTGCTCCTCCTTCTCCTTCTCCGTCATGTTCGCCAACCGCTGCGCCTCCCGCTTCCTCCTCTTCTTCTCTCTCCTCGCCGCCCTGGCATCTTCCTGTTCCTTCTGCCCGCTCCACGCCTCGTTCTTCTTGCGCTTCTGCCCGGCCGCCGCATCGCCGCCCGCAGCCTCGCGTTCCGCCTTCTCCTTCTTCCACTTGTCCAGCTCCTCAAGACGCTTCTTCTCGCGTTGCTTGTCGCGGAATGGGATGGCTTCCGTGTCGATGCCCAGGCCCAACGACCGGTCGAGGCCCCGCACCTCGGGCATCTTGGGCAGCTCGAGCAGGCCGTACCCCTTGGCGAGGTCGACCCAGTCGAGGTCGGCGACGCGGAAGATGGACGTGGCCTGGTGCTCCAGGTAGCTTCTTGTCCAGCTGACAAAGGCGCGCTGCGCGAGCTGGAACACCTCCCTGTCCGCGCGGGCCTTGGCGCGGATCGCGTCGGCGACGGCATCCGCCTGGGCGGGCTCGACCTGGACGGCGGGGCGCTCGAGCGGGACGATGGGCGTTTGGCGCACGTCGAGGAGCTGGACGTACCCTTCCTCGCGCCCCGGCTGGAGCAGGACGACGGCGAGGCCGCGGCGCCCGGCGCGGCCGGCGCGGCCGCAGCGGTGGATGAAGACCTTGGTGTCGGTGGGCGGGTCGTGCTGCACGACGAGGTCGACCTGGGGAATGTCGAGGCCGCGAGCGGCGACGTCGGTGGTGAGGAGGACGGTGGGGGAGGTGGCGTTGACGAAGCGCTCATAGTTCTTCTCGCGCACCTGGGGTTCGAGCTTGCCGTGGAGCGACGCGATGGAGAAGCCCGGGGGCAGGATTCCGTGGAGCACCTTGGCAAAGTACTTGACGGCGAAGCAGGTGGAGAAGAAGACGATGGAGCGTTGGGGACGCGGGTCGAGCTTCTCGAGCAGCTGGCATAGGGCGGGGATCTTGTGGCTCGCGGGGGTGACGAGGTACGTCATGCTGAGCGACATGGGGGTTTTGCGCTCCTCGACGACGCCGCCGTCCTTGAGGCTCTTGACGCGCACCGTGATTTTGTGCGGGTACAGCAGGCCGACCGTGATGAGGCGCTCGACCGCTTCGCTCAGGGAGGCGCTAAACAAGCCGGTTCGACGCTGCTTGGGCAGGTAGCCCAGGATGCGGGTGAGCTCGGGCGAAAAGCCGAGGTCCAGGAGGCGGTCGGCCTCGTCCATGACGAGCACCTCGAAGGACGAGGACGGGGCTTTGACGTGAGGGCTCGATAGCAATTCAGCAAGGCGACCCGGGGTGCCGACGAGGAGGTTGGGGGACAGGCGGAGGAACGTGCTCAGGTCCTCGGCGGCTTTGGTCGTGCCGCCGACCAGCAGCTGGGGCACGATGACGGGCTCCGTCGTGGCAGGGCGCTTCTCGTCGTCCTTGGCGTAGCGCAGCAAGTCGGCGGAGGGGGCGTGGAACTTGATCATGGACACGAGGACGGTGTGGATCTGAGAGGCGAGCTCGCGGGTGGGCGTGATGATGATGCCCTGGACGTGGTGACGTTTCGCGGGCTCACCGGAGCGCAAGAGTTTCTGTGCTGAGGATTAGCCCCGTTTCCTCGTGGTTCATGCTGCTCTAGGGGCGCTGGGCCAAGGAGAAGGGCCGGAGCAAAGCGTACGTACCTCGACAACAGGGATCAAAAAGGCCAATGTCTTGCCGCTGCCCGTGACGGCCTCGACGACGACGTCCTTGTTGCCCCGGAAGATGTCCAGACAGGACTTTTGCACGGGGGTGGGCTGCTCATAGCCCATCGAAGATAGGTAGTCAAGGATCCATTGGGCAAGAGGTGGCGTGAGGGCGTCCCACGAGCGGGGCGCCTTGCGACGGGTCTGTTCCGGCGCCATGGTGTTGCGGTTCCCTCGTCCCCTTCTTGGTTCGGAGGTGGGCTTTGCGCTGGACGCTGGACGCTGGACGATGGACGTGATGCAGTTCAAAAAGTTCCAGAAAATCCTTATCTTATCGCAGGCTGGGATCCACCGGACCCCCGTCGGCCGGCGCGGGTCGGTTGTGGGGCGGGTGGGAGAGCGCCGATCCTGCGGGTTTCATTTCACTTGCAGCGCTTGTGAGCGTACTGTGTAAGTACTGTCACGCGTCCTTACCGTACGCCAATCCTACCACCTGGCCTGTTGGACACAAGGTACTTTGGGAGCTAGTTTGGTGACATACCTTACCCAATAGTGAAAGCCAAGAGCTAAGGTAGTCATGGAGAGATGTGCTCCCCTGCTAGTTTCCGGCTCTTTTGCTTCGATCCATGGTTGGTTGTGAAGGGATCCCAGCTTTCCATTGACTGTCACCGCGGCCTGGTTGAGACCGCTGGCTGCGTGTACCGATACTTTGAGGTTTGATTCGACATTACATACACAGTACACGTCCAAGCCATGCGGCCTCGGCGAATCCGCCTAAGGCTGAACGAAAAAAAAGGCATGGAAGTAAGGATGGTTTCCAATATCTCGAGGGCTAAGGCTGAGCTACACTCGAGAGGCTCCTCTGTCCCGAATCAGCGTATTCTTGTACGCTATTTTCTTCATGGTTTCTTCACGGTTCACGGTGGATGTTGATCGACCATTGTTCATCGGTCTGCCGAATGTGTTCAGTTGGTGTCACATGCACAATCCTCACTGACGCAAGCGCGGGGTGCGGCTGGCTCTCCAAGACGACCGAAATTTCTTTTTTCTTTTTTTTTTTTTTCCGCTCAAGGTTTCTGGGCCGCAATCAAGCAGACAAGGCAGACAACAGGCCAGTCCAGCACATCACACCAATATCATCTCTCGCATAACCCAGCCTTTCCGCTTTCGACCAATCTACCTTGGTAATCTTTTTTTTTTCCTTTTCCGCTGACTGTGTCGGGTCACCCGAGAGGCCGGCCATCCGAGTCCGCTTCTCCCGCCGCTCCCCTTACGGCGTGGTCGCAACATCGTCGGTCGCAGCCGCAGCCGCCGCCCCAAGACACTAATAAGAAAAGAGAAGACCACCCCTAGGTTTTCTCGGGCTTTGCCACGCCTCCGACGGCCGAGTCAAGCTATGCGGTGGAGTCTGCGCGCTCCGCCGCACCCTCGTCTTCAACACACTGGATCCCGTCACCCCGAACTACGTTTCTGCCTTGTTCCGACACCACCCCTCGACTTCTAGTGCTCCCTGCCGATCGCTCGCTGCGTCACGCGACGACAAGGACGACGGCGACGACGACGCCGACAATTCGAGGCCTCGCAAACCCCATCGCGCCCCCAGGACAACCACGTCTACCTGGCCGCTGCCCCTGCGCTTCTTCAACATCTGCCCCGTTTTTGCCGGCGCCGCCGTCCCGCTATTACCCGCCCTCCCCTTCTTTCCCTACGACCTCGACGACGACATGCCCTCGCTCAGGAGCCGAAACGTCCCCGCGACGCCACGCGTCATCTCGCCGAGCCCGGATCCGGACGGCAGCGGACCCGAGCAATTCTCCTCCTCCTACAGCGGTCCCATGACCCGATCGGCCAGGAGGCGCCTGGCCAACGTCCCGCAGCCCGCGCTCAACGAAATCGACGAGGACGACAGCGCCGCCTCCGACCTTGACCTGTCTCGTGCCAGGACGAACAGCCGCAGCCCCGTCGGCGCGCGCACCCGCCGGAAAGCTGCTGCTGCTGCTGCTGCACCCACCGCCGACGGCGCCGACGCCTCTGCGCCAACACCCAACGGCCACCTCCCCCTCAAGCCCTCCGCCTCCGCCTCCCCCAACGGGAAGCAGCACCTTTCCCCCCTCGACGCCGGCGCCACCCTCGGCCCCAACGGCCTCTGGAGCTGGCGCGACCTCAGCCGGAGCCCGTCCCCGCTGGGTCTGATCCCCATCCACCGGCGCTGGCGCGCCTTCATCCACCGCCACGAGGTGCCCCGCAAGGCCCTGCACGTCTCGATCGGCTTCTTCGTCGTCTGGCTCTACCTCTCGGGCACCCAGACGCGGGACGTGTGCCCCTACCTGATGGGCGCCCTCATCCCCATCGCGGCCGTGGACGTGGCGCGGCACCACAACGCGCCGTTCAACCGGCTCTACGTCAAGGTGCTGGGCGCGCTGATGCGCGAGAGCGAGTACTCCGGGTACAACGGCGTCATCTTTTACCTGCTCGGCGCGTGGGCCGTCCTGTACGCCTTCCCCAAGGACGTCGGGGTCATGGGGACGCTGCTGCTGAGCTGGTGCGACACGGCGGCGAGCACGTTCGGCAGGCTGTACGGCCGTTACACGCCGAGGATCCGCAAGGGCAAGTCGCTGGCGGGGTCGGCCGCGGCGTTCGTGGTGGGCGTGGCGACGTCGGTCTTCTTCTGGGGCTGGCTGGCGCCGGTGAAGGGGCCGATGCCGGGGGATGAGAACTTTTTGTTCACGGGCACGCTGGGGCTGCCGGCGCGGGTGGCGACGGCGCTGGGGCTCGAGCCGGCCGTGGCGACCATTTCGGGCGGGCTGGCGCTGGGCGCCGTCAGCCTGTGGTCTGGCTTCGTGGCGGCCGCCAGCGAGGTGGTGGATTTGTTTGGATGGGACGACAACCTGACGATCCCGGTGCTGAGCGGCTTGGGTATCTGGGGCTTCTTGAAGATCTTTGGGTGAGAGCCGAGAGGTTGCAGGGGTGGTCGGCCGAGGTTGTCTTGGGTTGGGATGCGTGTACAATATATCAGCTTTCACAAGTGCATTGTCGGCGGCGTTTGGACACAGGAGCGGGTTGGAGCGGCAGGTTGGTTGGAGCAGCGATTGCACGCACCCACGGATTCAACAACAGACAGAGGGACACGGCGGTCGGTCGGGATGGTCTTGATGCCCGAGTTGAAAAAAAAAAAGAAAAGACGGATGTCACGGATATTACCTCCTATGTTTTATAGACGACAACAAGCTCTCCTTTCTCAAGTTCTCTTGGATCCTCGATCGTTTTCCTCGGAGAGACTTTATTGCTTAGCTTGGTGAGGCACCCTTCACTATCCCATGGAAGATGCGCATGCTGGTAGCGTCGATGTTTCGATCGAAGCTCTGTCATGAAGCGACGGGTGCACGGTAGGTTTGCGTGGCCATCACAACGTATCCCCCGATCGCCATTCATGGCATGGGTGAGGAAGGGCTTTCTACCATCCCACGCACCGGCTCCCGTCATGCTGGACGACTTTGAACGGGGCCGAGGAGGGGCAGTTCATACGTATCTTTGGTTCACCTTGGCCGGAGCACCACCCAGACGCAGAACGATAGGTCCACTGTTTGTCGAGATGGACCGGACCCAAAAAAAGGAGTCGGGAGTGGGGCGCGGGTTGGCTGTTTGATTCCCAATGCCGCCCTCCACCCCTTCCCCCGCCCATGCCAAGATAATTGGGTCGTGGTTTCCTTGGGGGCAATCATGACGACCTCGCGCCTTCCTGTCCGCCCTTCTGCGTGTTGCGGTGTCGCAGCAACGAGGAAGTTCCGACGTACGCAGCACATGGCCTTGCCGTCTGCCTAAGCAGGCAGGCAGGCACCTTGGATCTCTTGTGCCACGCCGGGTAGGCGCCTCCTTCCATCGTCTTTGCGTCGGGTCGAATGCCATTTGCTTCCGGTGGGCTCACCGCAGATGATGCCCCAGTCTTCTTCCATTCTGAGCATGGAAGCATTTACAAGGCGATGATGCAGTGCTCCATGGGACTTGAGGAGATGCCCGAGCCCCGTCAGGTCTTTGATGCTCTCTCCTTCGCTCCAACATGGAGGTTCGCGAAGTCCATCTCACCCTGCACGCCGAGAATCGTCGGCTCAAAAAAGTCGGGTGGCTTGGAACCCAGGCCTCGCGAGCTCTGCTCACCCCCCCCCCCCGGGGGGGGGGCTCCGTTCTCCTTCGGCATGGCCTCCACGCTTCTCGACATCCTCGACATCCTGGATGCCTTCGACGCCCTCCATCACGGGAATACGGTGTCCGTGCCTGTCCTGGACCCTGCATGTCCGCCTCCCCAAGGCGTACCCTTGACCCCCCCCCCCCCACCCCCCTCCCCCTGGGCTGCAACGTTTCTGCCCTATGAAAACGTGCCCAGTCATCAAGCGGCAGCCCAAGATTGGGTTCAATTGCATCGACTGCACCTCCCAACTCCATCCGAGCCGCCATGTTTCGGTTCCACGGATCCCTTCTGCGCTACGTACCCGACGTCCATGCCACCCAAGAACCCGACTGGCCGTTTTCTCTTTCTCGAAGGATGTCACCCCCCTCCCATCCCAACTGGAAAAGACGGTGACCAGCTCGACGGCTACCTGCGTTGGTCCCTCTCCCGCTCTGTCCCGGACACGGCGGACCGTTTGTTGCTGCCGTTGCCATGCACCTTGGAGGTGAGCATGGCTGCCCGCAGCTTGTTGTCCTGCTCGTGGGAGTCTCCCCAAAGAACTCCGAGTTGGCCTCTCCCATCTGCTCTCAACGGTCCTTCTTTGGCGAGGACCGTTGGCCCCTTGTGGCCGGACCCAAGAGGTCCTCCTCCCTCGCACCCATGCCGCTGCTGAGCGGCCGGCCAACGTCGATCGGACTTTGTAGAGAAGCCCGACGTATATGACACCCTCTGCTTATGTTGGTTGCCCGGCCGTGCCGTGCCGTTGGCCGCTCGGTGTGCGCCTGCCGGTGCTGCTGCTGGACCTCTCGGGATTCTTTTCCAACAAACAACCAAGGATCCGTGGCAACAGCAGCCTGCAATTTCCAACCGGAACACCAGGATGGTCGGGCGGCTCTCTCAACCGGCCTACTTGGGCCCTGCGTTCGTTGCGTTGGGAGCTCTGCGTTGGAGGGCCCCGTTGACGGAGACGTCACCAACGCGAGCTCCAGTCACGGCTACACCACACCAACCCCCTGCGGCCTCGCAGTACCGAAACCCTTTCGGGTTCGTCAGCCTGCCGGCTCCCGCCCGTCGGGTGGCCGGGAACCGCAACCGCTCGCCCTCGGCAGGTTCACACAGGCTCTGGCGATAACCGTCACGAGTCTCTTGGGTATCTGTTCCGATGCTCATGGGTCTGAATCTTTATCTCGGCAGAGCGGAACAGAGGAACAAGCGTCTCTCCGTGTTGACGGCGCGAACCAGCAGCGGCCGCTGAGGTACTGACATAGGGGGATGCCCTCATGGCCCGGGATCACTCGACCGTTTGCGCATCCCCGGGCAAACACAGCACGTGCGGCGGCTTGACTGGCGCCTTATCGAGACACCCCCCGGGGTCCAGCTTGTGCGTGGTTCGGCGCGGCATGGTTCAGCCAGAAAGCCTGCTGTGCTCCCTCAAGAGGCCTTCTTCCGCATTTGACGTTTTGCGAGCTACATCTAAGTTACCGTCTTCTCTCCACGTTTCCATTGCTTGATGTTCTTCCTGCCCCAGAGCAGCCCCCAAGAGCCAGAAAGGAAGAGTTGTCCAGCTCACTGCCCCCATCGACCCAGCCTCGTGGGTGTAAGTCGGAAACTTTGCCGCTAGGCGCATTGGCCAGATGATGTCGCCAAAGCTAGCTGCGTCCAAGGCCCCCCCTCCCCCACAAGTCGGGATCCCACGATGCATCCTTTTGGGCCAGACAGACTGCCCAATTGCCCGATTAGCTGCACCTCTGCCTAACCGACTCCACGCCCGTCGTTAGACGTCGCCGTTCCCCCCATGCCGAACCAACGAGTCGGCTCCTGTGGGTTGCCGTTCCTACGCCGCTCTTTTTGGATTTTTTTTTCTAGCGTGATTAACGTGAGCCGGTTCGTCCGTATGTAGACATTACCGCTCGCTGCTCTACGGCGGCTTGCTTTTGATATTTTCGTGTTGGTCGTCAGTCCGTTGATTTCCCAATATCCCGTTTCTCGTTCATGTATACCTCTGTTTCCACCTCCCCTGATCTCAGCGTACAACATATTATACATCTTGGGTGTATACACCCCATTTCCATCAATGGTCGGCCGAACGGGTCGCCTCCGGCCTAAACCACCAAGTTAGGGCGTTAACCATCTCGTTGGTTTCCCATTTTGCCATGCCAACCTACCGTTTCCGCTAACGACCTGGCCTTTGGATATGACACCCCCCCTCCCCCAAACCCCCCAACCCAACCCCATACCCCCCATACCCATCCATGTGGCGTTCCTTGCTTGGTCCCCATGGCGTTGCTAGGTTCACTCCTCCCCTGTTAGCCCTTCCCTTGTCGACATCGTTGAGCCTCCATGATTTCGACTTTGCAATCCTCATGGTTCTTCATCCCATACTAACATCCCCCCCCGGATCCCGGCTCTCGACCTGACAAGCTAGCCGAGCCCGTCTCGTGTTCTTGGATCAGGGTCTGATATTCCGTTTTTCTTTTCCCACCACCACGTCACACCCACCAATACAAACAGTGATGTTCACCTCCGGCATGTGCATCTTTGTTGGGCTGACGCCTTTCTCTGAGCAATGGAAACTTGACCCAGGCCAATCCCCAGATATCTTCCTGGCTGCTCTCTAGGGATCACCCCGTTCCAACATGCCGCCCCGTGCTCTGGTTGGCCTACCAGCGCGGATGGGAGCGAGGAAACGGCACGGAGATGCGCCTCGATGCCTCCGAGACACCCTCGTCACCTCCGCCGTCACCACCCTTGCTCATGACATCCTCGCTCCCTCGTCCTGGTCCTCGAGCGGGGTCGGCCGGGTCCTTGACGAGTAGGATCACTGGCCCTTATCCGGATCAGACATCTTAGGGATGCTTGTCGTGGACGAAGGGCCCGTCTGAAAAAGTATAAAAGACGTGAACGTTGACGAGATGGAGTTGTGGTCTTCCTTCTCCTTTTCCTTCCTTTCCCTCCTCCAGGACCACAAGACTCCAAGAACATCAAAACACCTGGCACGCCTTCTACCTTCTCTCTTCCGAGCTTCGTTGGACAGTCTAAGCAACAGGCCTGTCTTGACACACATACCTCCCTGGTGCTTCCAACCCCCCCCATCCACCCTTCGCTATCCCAACCTTCAAACTTCTGCCTTCAGGCATATCGTTGATTTCTCCCACCGTCAACATGTCGTCGTACGCCCCACCGTACTACCCGGACTACACCACAGATGCCTTGCCCATCCCTCCCATCAAGGGCCAGCATGGCTACGGCGCCGGCAGCATGTACTCCACGTATGACTACCCGGCCACCGCGGGTGACTGCTACTACCCCAGCGGCGGCGAAAGCGCCTACTCGTCTTCCCCTCCCGACGCGGAGGAGGAAGAGGACGCCGCCCTCCGTGCGGGCTCCGTCAGCTCGGCCTCGGCCTACGGACGCGGTTATTCTCGCGCCACGACAAGCTACGCCGGCGGCGTCGGCGGCGGCGGCAGCAGCAGCAGCAGCGGTGCCGGGAGCGCGGCCGGCATCGACCTGCACGACTACATGCACGACAGGTTCGCCGCAACGTTTGACCCGATCGCCTTGGACAGGTGCACCGCCACGCAGGCGCAGACGTGAGTTTCCTTGCCCGCCTGCTTCTGCGGGAACCCCGCGAAAGGAACGAGGAGACAACGGAGCGAGCAGCGCTGACGCAAAGGGGGGGAGAACGACAACAGGTCCGGCCACCTCAACGCAAAGCACCGCGAGCTGCTCGAGCTGCAGGCCAAGGCGCAGGCGCGGCTGGCCCAGACGCGCGCGCGGTTCGCCCGCGGGCTGGAGGACGCTCGCGAGGTGAGGAACGATCTGGAGTGGACGCAGAAGAAGCTCGAGTACGTCCCGTTCTAGCCGGCCCCGGCCGTTTCCGTTCTTCCTTTGGGTGCTCGTTTTCCCTGCGCCGGGCCCAACGGCTGCGTCCCCTGGGAGCATCGGAACCCGAGATCGAGAAGGCTGACGCGCGCAAAACCCACCCCAGATCCCTCAAGGCCAAGGCTGCGAAGAAGCACCCCAAGGAGTACTCGAGGGCGCGGGCACGATACCCGTCGCCGGATGAGTACTGAGTACCGAACGGAGCTAACTTGAGAGAATCTGCTCTCCTCGTTTTCTTTCGCTTTCTCTTTTTCTTTGTACTTTTTTTTTTTTTTTTTTTTTAATCCGCTCGGCTGTTTCTCCGGATTTTGTCCCTGGCGTTTGTTAGGGTGGCTGTTTGCTTTCCCTGAGTGGGTTTGGATGATCGGGTCTAACGGTCTGGGATGTCCTGCTGTTTTTGGCTGTCCGTCGGTCAGTCGGATCTGAGATATGGGGAGATCTCCGGCGGCCGATCTGGAGTTTGGAGCCACGTCCTGCAGATGCACGTCATGCCATGACACGCATCTACCTGCAGGCACGTTTTTTTCGCCGTCCCAGAGATCCGGATCTCGCTTGCCCTTGTGGCTTGGCTTGCTGGTACCAACAAAAGGCCTTGCAAGAGGAGGACGGAGTTCAAGGAACAGGAGGAGGGAGGGGGGGGGGGGGGCGGAAAGGAGGGGCGTGAGGCGGATGTTGACGGAGGCTCGTGGGCCAACCAGCCTCGCTCACCCCCCCAACGTGATAACCGGAACTGGCGGTTGGGCAGCAGTCGGGCATCAGGGAGATGCGGGGAGCCGGCAATACGAGAGGGAGGAGGAAGAGAAGGAGAGGGATGTATGCCTTTATCTCGAGGCTGCAAGAGCGGGAGCGGGAGCGGGAGCGGGAGCGGCTGATCCCGTCTGCAGCATCGCATCGTTGACATCAGCAAGGAGGGGGGGAGGGGGGGCTTCCTCACCTTACGCACACGCCCCTCCACTTCCCAGCCTCGCCACGTCGACCGTTTCTTGCTGCCGCTACGGCTTCAAAACGGACGGTTGTGGAGTGCGTTGTGGTGGGGGAAGGGGGTCAGATGGGTGTGTGTGTAAGCGAAGAGGTCCGATGCTGCAGGCGGGTTTGCGCGATCTCGTCCTCCTCCAGACCCCCCTTCACCACTCTCTTTCCCTTTCTGGAGTTCCTCGGCCTCTTTCAGACGCTCTGGAGCACTTGGTGATCTGGGGAGGCGGAGGAAGAGGGATGTCCTCGCGGCGGTGTGTTACACCTTTCTCTCTTATCTGTGTGGTGTTTGCCGCGGCATCCTGCACATCTTGGGTCTGTTCTGACGCTTTCCGGACGGACGGCTGGTGTATGATGCCTATGAGATTATGATTGAACGAAGGGATGAAAAGAAAAGTTGGGACGGACGGAGGCACCGTGGACGGTATGGGCGGAAGGATCTATACGGAAAAACGGACGGCTTGGGTTTCTTAGGTCACGGCTTGGCTTGGGGGTGGCAGCTTGGTCAGATGGCCCAGGTACTTTTAGTGTTCTTCCGACGGCTGTGCGTATCTCTGTTTCTAGGTACATTCAGTCCAAAAAGCGTTGCTTTGAGGAACCCAGTGTCCAGTGATCTCCTGCACGTCTTGGTGTTGGGGCAGGCGTGTACATGTACATGAGCGCATGGTAGGATCTGCTCAAAAGGCTTGTTGTGCCTAGCGTCTCCTGGACGTACAGGGGTGGGCCGTCAAGATGTGGCGGAGAGGAGACGGCCGAGGGTCAAGATGACGGTCGAATATGCATCTGTTCTTTGCCAAGGCCCTCCCCTACCGAGGCCTCCCCTCAGGGATGCCGCTGCTCTGCTTCTATACATACACCCGGTTGCGCGAGAGCAAGGTGGCTGGAGAAGAGAGATGAGGATATCACAAGATATCCGAGGAGGGGCTGTGGATGAAAAGCGTGCTGACTTTTGCAGTGACCGTCCTGAATCGCAGAAGGGGTCGCCTCCTCTCATGGGACCGGCTCAACAGTCGTTCGCTCTGCCCGGTCCGCCGTGCCCAGCCCCAAGCCGCAGCACCCGGAAAGCCAGGGGCTGCTTCTGCCTTTCCAGTGCTGTCTTCTTCCCTTCTAAGCGGCCGGGACCTTCTTGTCCTCGCGATCCCATTGGCGCACCAGGTATGTCCCCACGGGCTCCAACCCCTTGAACTTCTCCATGCCCTCCCAGGGATTCTCGTTGAAGCTCGGGTCGTAGTAGTCGACGTACCAGAGCGGATTGTGGCCGCGCCCGCCCCTGGCCGGAAGGGTTGAGCCTCTGGCAGGCATGTGCCCGTCTCCTGCTGCACGCGAGGCCGGCGTGCTTCTGCCGCTGTCTGGCGGTTGTTTCCGTTCGGCTCCAGGCTCCGGCTCGTAGCCTGAGCCGGCCTCGGCGGCGCTCACGTCCAGCTCGAAGTCCGAGTCGGGGGCGTGAGAGATCTCGTCCCGGGGGGTTTGCTGGCCTTTGCCTTGGGGGCCGGGGTTGCCGGGGTTGCTTTGGGCCCGCTGAGCGGCGACGGTATCTTGGGGGACGGGCGGGGCGATGATGGCGTCGTCAGCGTGCGGGTTGAAGCGACGCTTCTTGGAGGGGCGGGACTTGTCGTCGTCGTCATCACCGCCCGCAGCAGGTGAGTTGTCGTTGCCAAAGGTTGGCTTGGTACCGCCGAAGCTGGTGAAGCCCATGGTTGCGGCCATGTCTGGGTCGACGGCAACCTCAAAATCGCCGGCCTGGTCGTCATCGACGAGGTCGATCTCATCGGGGTTTGGATTGGCGGTGGTCATGGTGGTGGGCCTTTTGTGGTTGATGTATGGCGGTGGGTTGTTGAGAAAGGCCAGGCTTTCGAGCTCAGAACGCGAGGGGAGAGAGTCAGGTGAAATTCTGTGTGTGCGTGTGTATGTATGTGTGTGTGTGTGTGCGAGAGAGAGAGAGAGAGAGAGAGAGAGAGAGAGAGAGAGAGATGAAGCTTCTCAACCTCAACAACCTCAACAACCCAAACGGGCAGTCCAGAGCAGTTCTTTGTTGAATGTCCGTTTCCGGCCAGCGCTAACAATCAATACCTTCAGTCCACGGTACCACAACCAAAACAAGATCAAGACGAAACTTGTATGCCGCCGTCGTTGTACGTACTTGGCACGGATGGCGGTGCTCAGGTTCCTTTCTGAGAGCGCAAGCACATGTGTGCGTCGTTGTATGGAAACAGGAGATGAAAACAAAACCTCGCCAGGTGGTTCCTCCGGTTCACTTCAACCTCGCTCAGCCTTGTGGGGATTGCCAAGACAGCAGAAGGCTGTCGCGCAGGGGGCAGGGGCACAGTGTGCGAGGACAAGAGTCACTAATAACACAATACAGACCTGTGTTATCCGCCGTTCTTGAGCCTCCTGCAAGCGTCTTTCGTTCGACATGACATTTTCCAAGGTTGCCAAGGTCGGCATGGGTAGTCCATCCCCAGAGACAGAGCGAATGTGATGGACACAGACGTCCGTTGTTTCGTCCCTGCAAAGCGGTGGAATGCCAGGGGGCGCAGGAGCCTCGGTACCCCAGGGCGCACCGTGTTTCATCATTCATAGCCCCTGGTGTCTCTGGTGTCTGATCTCACTCGCAAGCTCAACAACTGCTGTCCAAGAAGTGTGTTTGACTCTGGGACCTGAAGCCATCCTGGGTATCGTGCCCTTTTTTTTTTTTTTTTTTTTTTTTTTTTTTTTTAAGTAGCTTGCCGTGGAGGTCATTCGAGGAACTTGAACGTTTGTTTTCTCAGCGCAGCTACAATCCCATTCTTCAGCTATCGAATCGCCACCTTCTCAGCCTCCTGTGAATAATATCGCCTCTACAAGACAACATCCCGTGCACGAACCCAACACCATGGCAACTCCCAACCCCATCATCATCCGTCTGCCCTCCCAGTACGCCAACGGCGACGCAACCACACAGCCCGCCTCCTTCACCCCTCCGCCCCTCCCCTTCCTCTACCGCACCTGGACCGTCACCCACTCGACGCTGCGCATGTGGCGCTCCGCCCGCAACGTGCGCATCACCTACGGCGAGCTGCCGCCCAAGGAGGCCAAGGCGGGGGAAACCACACAGCAACAACAACAACAACAACAGCAACAGCAGCAGCAGCAACAGCAAGAAAAAGCTCCTCTCCGGATCTCCGACCTCGTCGAGTCCGAATCACTTTCCGGCAAAGGCGGGGTCCGGCGCATCGAGGGCATCGACACGTCCGCCTCTTCCGAAGGCGACACGTCGAGCTGGGACTGGCGCGGCAGGCCGCTGTGGCTGCGGCTCCTGGCGGGGACGAGCCACTGGGAGGTGCTCGGGTGGGGGGAGAGGGCCGTGCCGGGGCAGGGGGAGGACCGGGTGGAGCGGTGGATGGTGACGTGGTTTGCGCCGACCTTGTTCACGGCCGAGGGGCTGGACATTTACAGCGATCGGAGGGAAGGGGGCAGCGAGGGGCTGGTGGAGGAGGTGTTGGCGGAGCTGGCGAGGGTGACCCAGGGGAAGGGAAAGCTGGGGGAGCTGGTGGAGAGGGAGATGAGGAGGGTCGCGGTGGTTGTGCCGTGGAAGGAGGCTTAGGTCAGGCTCTTGAGAGAAAAAAGGGTACTTTGAATGCTTTCTCGTTAATATGGCAAACATTTCTATTTCTATCCGTTCCGTCGGCTCTCTACGAGCGGGGATCGTGGCGATGCTTTGCCTCTGGAGATCTGTCGCGGCATGCCTCCCTGGATCGCCTGCCTCCGGATCGAGATCGGTGCCTTTCTCTGGATCGGTCTCTACGCCTGTCCCTGGACCTGTTTCTGGACCCGTCTCTCGATCGGGATCGGCGTGCGCGGTCGCGCCGGTGGTCTCCCCGGTCCCGTTCGTGGCGCCGTTCCCCTTCCTTCCTCGCCGTCCTACCGTCCTCTCGTCGGCGAGAGTCTTCCCGGTCGCCCTCCCTCCTGTGCCTCCTTTCACGGTCCTCCTTCTCCTTCTCCTCCCGCCTCCTCTTCCTCTCCCTACGCCGCTCCCTTTCCTCCTCTTCCAGCTGCCGAATCTCCCTTTGCCTCTCCTCCACCTCCTTTTTCCTCTCCTTCTCCAGCTCCCTTACCATCTTGGCCCCCCGCTTCATCATCGCCAACGGGTCGCTCGCATCCAGCCGGGCCGCCTCCCGCGTCTTGCGCTGCGGATCTTCACGCCCCCACACATCCCGCGTCGGCACCAGCGCCGACGACGCCTCGCCGTCCGCCGTCGCGTACCACGCGCCCCGGCCCGAGCCGTGCCGACCTTCGACGTCAGCGAGACGCACGTGGTAGGGCTCGGAGGCGTCCGCTTCGGTCTTGTCGCGCCGCGACCGAGAGGCTTGCTGTGTGCGGGCCGCGTCACCTTGCGCAGCTACAGCCGCTGCCGCTGCCGCCGCCGCCGCCGCCGCCGCCTCGTCGGCAAAAAGCGAGATGTGGCCCTTGCTGTCGTAGAGAACCGCTACTGGCTTTCGAGGGAGCACCGGCGGTGGCGACTCACGGCCGCGCGCGAGGCGCATCTCATAGTCGGTGTCGTCCTCGCCGGGACGTTTGCGCTTGCGCCCGCTGCGGCTGCCGCTGCTGCCGTCCTGGCGGCGGTCCGTCTTGACGAGGTCGCCGTCGCCCGAGGGCATCTTTTCGGGCTCGTCAAGGGGCAGGGGGAGCTCGCCACGCAGAATGGCCAGGCGCCGCTCAGCATCGACCACCTGCATGCGCTGCTCTTCGGCTTCCTCGCGAGCGCGCGCCGCCTCCTCGTCCCGCCGCACGCGGGCGATGTTGGCGGGGCTGTAGGGGTTCCATGATTTCTTGCCCAGAAGATGGCTGCGTCGGGTGTTAGTTGGCGGTGAGGACAAGAAGGAAGAACAGGGCAGGGACAAGGGACAACGTACAGAGGCATGGTGGCGATGATGCGAAGGCGAGGTCGACGAGAAGCGGGCGTGAACTGGTTTGGTGCTTTTTGGGTTGGGTCCAGTGCACCTTGATGGACACGGCTCCACAGACGGAGAGTGGGTCATGTGCCCCACATGTCAGCCCCACTCCGGCGGGCTGGTGGGGCTGTCGACATCAGACGCCAAGACTCAGGTCAGCTGGCCTGTACAGTATATTCATATCAAACCCCGCATCGTCCTCGCTAATTCCTGTAAGCCTAGCTAGCAAGCTGACCGTGGGGCAACTGAAACGTCGCCCGTCCCCCAGAGGCTCCCTCGATTCAACCGAACCTCTCATTCCTCATTCCTCCCCTCCCCAACACCGAACCTTGACTTGGACAACAAGTCCCTCCTCGGCTTTGTTACCCATAGACGTTGCTCTCTTGTTCTTTTTCGTTTCTTTTTCTAGACAAGACGCGAATCCAGACACCCCCAGGACGGAGTGTCTCCCTCTAGGGAATCAATCTCCCACGATACCACGATACCGGTACACCGAGCCTGAGCGGTATCCGAACGAAGCCCCGCCATCCCGCCGTCCCTCCGTCCTCTCCGATCCTGAAACCCTCCGATCCTTTGACCCTCCGACAGCTCCCACACACCATCGTCCCATCATGGATTTGCGCAGCAACCTCTTCGGCAGGTCGCCTCGTCCAGGCCTTCCCGGCCGCCAAGCCCAGCGCCCTCCAGGGCCCGAAGGCTACGCGCCGGCTCCGTCAAACTACTCTGGCGGCGACCCCTCCGGATACCCCTCGGCCCCTTCAGGCTCAGGCTACCCGGGCGGTCATGACTCGTACTCCGGATCGGCTCCCGCGCAGAGACCCCCGCCTCCCGGCAACTACGCCGGCAGCTACGCCGATCGGCCCTCCTCGAACCGGTCATCCCGCCAGATCCCGCTCCGGATCGCCAAGGTCGAAGACAAGACGCTGCAGGCCCAATACATCTTTGGCAACATGTGAGTTGCCCTGGCGGGCTCGCATCCGGCGATTCCAAACTGACTGCCCTCCTCTCTTCCCCCGCTCTTCCCTCCCCCGCCAGCTGCGCCGTATCTCCCAACGACTTCCCTCCCAACCACGACGGCACCGACCTCTACATCCGCCTTTCGGGCCAGATCCTCCGGGGCGACTACGTCGTGACAGCACGCCCGACGCCCGGCTTCCCCCCCGGCTGCATCAGCTTGTCGGACCCCCAGCGGACATGGTGCGGCGTCGGCTTGATGGACGAGATCGTGGGCGAGCTCTACAACCCCTTCGCCAACGGTTCCCAGGCGTACGTCGGCTCGCTCGACCTCGAGGTCGGCTTCGCCTCGGCCCGCAAGATCGTCGACACGCAGTACGACCAGGACGAGCTGGCCGCGCTCTTCATCAAGACCTTTGAGAACCAGGTCTTCGCCCCGGGGCAGCGCCTGCTGCTCGACGTGCAGAACGTGCCCCTGGCCGTCACGGTCAAGACGGTGACGCTCATCGACCTCGGCATGCAGCAGCAGCGTCGCCCCGACGAGCCGCCCACCCTCAGCGACCCGACCGCCCGCGGCATCCTGACCAGCCAGACCAGCATCACCTTTTACAAGGACGCGCGCTCGCCCATCAAGCTCAAGGCCTCGAGCAAGCGCCCCGCCGCCAACGCCATCATCAGCCCGGACTTCAAGTTCGAGGACATGGGCATCGGCGGCCTCGACGCCGAGTTCTCCACCATCTTCCGCCGCGCCTTCGCCTCGCGCATCTTCCCGCCGGGCCTCATCGAGAAGCTCGGCATCATGCACGTCAAGGGCATGCTGCTGTACGGCCCGCCCGGCACCGGCAAGACCCTGATCGCCCGCCAGATCGGCAAGATGCTCAACGCCCGCGAGCCCAAGATCATCAACGGCCCCGAGGTGCTCAACAAGTACGTGGGCCAGAGCGAGGAGAACATCCGCAAGCTCTTTGCCGACGCCGAAAAGGAGTACAAGGAAAAGGGCGACGAGTCGGGCCTGCACATCATCATCTTTGACGAGCTCGACGCCGTCTGCAAGCAGCGCGGCTCGGGGGCCGGCGGCGGCACCGGCGTCGGCGACAGCGTCGTCAACCAGCTGCTGTCCAAGCTCGACGGCGTCGACCAGCTCAACAACATCCTGCTCATCGGCATGACCAACCGCAAGGACATGATCGACGACGCCCTGCTGCGGCCCGGCCGCCTCGAGGTCCAGATCGAGATCTCGCTGCCCGACGAGTTTGGCCGCTCCCAGATCCTCAAGATCCACACGGCCAAGATGCGCGACAACAACGTCATGGGCGACGACGTCGACATCCCCGAGCTCGCCGCCCTGACCAAGAACTTTTCGGGCGCCGAGCTGAGCGGCCTCGTCAAGTCGGCCACGTCGTTCGCCTTTGCGCGCAACATCAAGGTCGGCACCATGGCCAGCGTCAGCGAGGACGTGGCCAACATGAAGGTGGTGCGCCAGGACTTTTTGAACGCGCTCAACGAGGTGCGGCCGGCCTTTGGCGCCGACGACGCCGAGCTCGAGGACGCCATCCCCTACGGCATCATGCACTTCTCGCCCACCATCAAGGCCATCCTCAACGACGGCATGCTGTACGTCGAGAACGTGCGGCAGCAGGAGAGGCTGCGCCACACGTCGGTGCTCCTGCACGGCCCCCCCGCCAGCGGCAAGACGGCCCTGGCCGCCCACATCGCCCTCAAGTCGGATTACCCCTTCATCAAGATCATCACGCCCGCCTCCTTGGTCGGGTTCCGCGACGAGCTGGCCAAGAAGGACCACCTGCACAAGATCTTTACGGACGCCTACAAGAGCCCGCTGAGCTTGCTCATCATCGGTGCGTTTTCCAGGCCGTCTCGTCGTCTTTTTTTTTTTCTTTTTTTTTTTTTTTGGTACGGATCGGCTAACCCGGTTAACCTGCCGCGCGCAACAGACAACCTCGAGCGGCTCATCGAATGGAACCCCGTCGGCCCGCGGCTCTCCAACTCGATGGTCCAGGCCCTCGTCACCCTCCTCCAGACGCCGCCCCCCAAGGGCCACCGCCTCCTCATCCTCGCCACCACCTCCCAGATCAACGTCATGGAGCAGCTCGACATCGCCACGGCGTTCGACAGGCAGATCCGGGTGCCCGCGGTGCAGGACACGCGCGAGCTCGCGGCCGTGCTGGCCCAGTCGGGCGCGTTGGGCGGCGAGGACGCCGTCTGGCAGGTGCTGGACCGGGTCAAGGAGCACACGGGCGAGGAGGACAGGGTGGGCGTCGGCATCAAGACCATCTTGACCACGGCCGAGACGGCCAGGCTGAGCGCCGAGCCGGCCGAGTGGTTCGCGGAGCAGCTGGGGTCTCAGATCGCGAGGTATTCGTACTCGTCGGGGGCGAGATGAGGGAGGGTCGGCATGGCATGAGACGATGCTGCCGCCGCTGGAGGAGCAGAGCCGGTTCCAAGGCGAGAGATGAGAGGGGGGGCGGGGGAATTTTGGGTACGATCAGGTTCTGGTGCGGGGTTTCAGGTAGAGCGCTAATTACAACATAGCCAAGCACCGAGAAAGCGTAGATGGATGGCGAGAAGATGGGGATGTCAGACCTCTCTCTCTCTGGCCACACCCTGGTATAATTCAGGACGTGAAGCTCCTCGTCACGAAAGGACGCGCCTTGGTTCTCTTGTTTTTGCCCATGCTTCGGCACCTAGGTAGTCTGTAGCAGCACCTGGCCCAGGGACTGTCTTTTTGTTTTTTTCGTACTCATGGCTCTCTGTCTTGCTTCCGGCCTCACCTCGAGTCCAGGAACGGACGGTTGAAGAGGGTTCAACAAGAAAACAAGACATGTCTTGGATTCTTTGCATACTCTCTTTGGTTATTGTTTTTTTTTTTTTGTAGATTCTTGTCCCTTTTTCTTTTTCTTTTTCTTTTCTCTTCTCTTCTCTTCTTTTTTTTTTTTTTTTTCGTTTCTTTTCTTTTGCTTCCCAGAGCCATTCTGTCATTGTGGTGATTCATAGGCCCGAGGGATCCAGAACCTCGCAAGCCAAGACTTCTTTCATGAATGAACGAATTGATGGCGAAGGATGGAATGTTTCACCCCCCCAACAGCGGAGCCTCAAAATTCACCTCACTTGGCTTCCATATCAATCAGCTACTCAGCTAGTTATAATACTTTTGAGATCTTGTTCGCCCACCACACAACGCCAGGCCAACCCGGCTCCTCCAGGTCGTTCATCGCAACAAAGTCCAGATCCATCGATAAAGTATACACGACACACGCCCACCCTACCCGGTACAAGAGAGATCCCCCCCCCCCCCCTCCAAAAAAAAAAAAAAAAAAGGGAAATGGCCCACCGGCCCGTCGACCCCCTCCTCCGCGAAACCGTCGCGACCCTCCAGGCCCTTTGCGCCTCGTGCGGCCTGCCCAAGACGGGCGCCAAGGCGGTCCTCGCGCGGCGCCTCCGCCTCGCCGCGCAACGGTTCCGGCCCCTGCCGCGGGACGCGCGCCTGCTGAGCCTTGACCTCGGGGTCAAGAACTTTGGGCTGAGCCTGGTGAGCCCCGCCTCGGCCTGCGACCCGGCCAAGGCAGGGAAGGGGACGGCGAGCGGAAACGGGACCGGAAGCGGCGAAAGCGGAAGCCCAGGCGCAAGCGGGGTGCTAAGGACGCCGGTGAGGTTGCTCGCGTGGGAGAGGATCGACCTCACATCCCTGACATCATCATCTTCTTCTTCTACTACTACTACGACTACTACTCCTTCCTCTGCTTCGGAGGAAAGCGACTTCTCCCCCGTCTCCCTCGCCGCCTCCACCCTCGGCCTCGTCACCTCGCGCCTCCTGCCCCTGCGCCCGACCCACGTCCTCATTGAGCGCCAGCGCTTCCGCACGGCGGGCGCCGCGGCCGTGCTCGAGTGGACGGTGCGCGTCAACTCGCTCGAGGCGATGCTGCACGCCGCGTTCGCGGCGCTGAACCGGGAGAGCCGCGAGGCGGGGAGGGCGCTGCCGGGGGAGGGTGCTGACGGCGAGGGAAGCGGCGGCGGCGGCGACAGCGGCGGGGCGGTGGGCCCGCCCGCGTCGTTATCGCCGTGGTGGTGGTGGAGGGGAAGGGTCGAATCGGTCACGCCCAAGCTGGTGGCCGGGTTTTTGCTTCCTGGGGCGGGCAAGACGGCCGCGGAGGAAGGGGAGGAGGGGGAGGACGAAGCGTCGGGCGGGAAGAAGAAGAAGAAGAAACCAAAGAAAAAAGGCGGGGCGAGCTCGGCGTATCAGCTGCTCAAGCAGGAAAAGATCAAGATCCTGACGGGACTGCTGTCCGAGGGGATGGTGCAGCCCGACGAGGGCCGGGCCGCGGACGTGGTGAGCCGGTTCCTGGCAGCAGCGGAACGGAAATCCGCGGGCACGAGAAGGAGAAAGGGGGCGACGGGCGATGCGGAGCTGGAGGACATCGGCAAGATGGACGACCTGTCCGACTCGCTGCTGCAGGGCATGACGTGGGTGCAGTGGCAGAGCAATCTCGAGGCGCTGATACGGGAGCGGCCCGAGCTTCTCGAGCCGGTGGCCAACGACGACGTCGACGGCGCCGACGACGCCGACGTCAACGGCGGACAGGCGCTCGCTCAAGAGACCTAGGTAGGGGGGGCTTTTCTGGCTACGGAGAACGACCGCCTAATCGCTGTAGTAATAATCATCGTACGCGCCCTCCATCCTCTGCGTGCTCACCCACTCCTCGCTCGCCAGGCCGCGCATCATGCGGCGCTTCAGGTCCTGGGGATCCTTGTGCCAGTCGCAGGCAAAGTCGCACCGGGGCACCTCGTCCTCGCCAAAGTAGCGGCAGATGAAGGCGTGCCGGCACCCGTCGGTCGACTCGCAGTACTCGACGAGGCGGTTCAGGCTGCGGATCCTGGCCTGGAGGTTCGCGTCGTCGCCGGCCTTGGCCTTGGCCTTGGCGGCCGCCGTCGCCGTCGCGTCCCGCATCACCATGTTGCACACGCGGTCGCGGTCCTCGCGCGCGTAGTAGAGGAAGCAGTAGCTCGCGTTGCCGTCGCGGCCGGCGCGGCCGGCCTCCTGGTAGTACCCCTCGAAGCTTTTGGGGAGGCGCCAGTGGACGACGAAGCGCACGTTGTCCTTGTCGATGCCCATGCCGAAGGCGGTGGTGGCGACGATGATGTCGTAGCCCGGCTCGTTGTTGATCCAGCGGGCCAGGGTCTCCTCCTTGACCTCCTTGGGCAGCTTGGCGTGGAAGGGGCGGGCGCCGATGTCGTCGCAGCGCAGGGCGGCGGCCAGGGACTCGCACTCGTCGCGGGACAGCGTGTAGATGATGCCCGGGACGTTTTGGATGCGCTCGCCGGCGGCCTCGAGCTCGGGGCGGCGGTCGTCGGCGGCGCGGCGGGCGTAGACGCCCTTGAGCCAGCCGACAAAGTCGTCGTAGCGGTCGTTGGCCTCGTCGCTGGTGAAGCGGACCTCGAGGTGCAGGTTCGGGCGGTGGGCCGTCATGGTGAAGCAGCGCAGGCGGGCCGGGGTGCGGTCGAGGCCGAGGGTCGAGAGGATGTCGGCGCGGACCTGGGCGTTGGCGGTGGCGGTCAGGCACATGATGGGCACGTCGGGGAAGGACTCGCGGAACCAGGTGAGGCGCTTGAAGTCCCGGCGGAAGTCGTGGCCCCATTCCGAGATGCAGTGGGCCTCGTCGACGACGACGCGGGCGAGCTCCTTTTGGGCGTGGACCAGCCGGAGGCGGTCGCGGAAGCGGTCCATGGAGCAGAGCTCCGGGGTGACGTAGAGGAGGCGGGTGTGAGGGTGGCCGGTAGCCAGGTCCCGGTAGATGTAGTCACGCTCGGGCATGGGCGTGTTGCTGTTGAGGGTGCGGGCTTCGACGTTGGCGGCGCGCAGAGCCTCGACTTGGTTCATCTGGGAGGGTATGAGCGAGCCGTCGTGATGGGGGGAGGAGAAGAAAAAGAAGAGACTTTACCATGAGGCTCAACAACGGAGAGATGACGATGGTGACTTGGGTTGTCTTGTCAGCATGGACCTATTTGGTCACTTTGGCTCTCTCTCTCTCTCTCTCTCTTTCATGCAACACAAGGCTGGAGGGCTCATGGGAACGTACTCCCCCGGTCGATGACGGCGGGTAGCTGGAAGCACAGGCTCTTGCCAAACGAGGTGGCGGCCTGGACAAAGACATCGTGGCCATCGAGAGCGGCGAGGATGATGTCGCGCTGGTGGGGTCTTTGGGAGGCATGGCATGGACGTTGGCGGTCAGCGGTCAGCGGTCAGCTTACGTATGAGACAGCCATCGCGGGGTGGGAGATGTGGACGAGAGGAAGCCGGAGAAGAACGTACCGAAACGATGTTTTGTTGAACTGGCGGCGGAGAGTAAAGTCAATGTCTTGCAGCGAGTCGCTCCTCGCAAGAGGCATGGCTCTCTGGTGGTTATCTCCTTGCGTCCGAGCCGCTCATGGCAGGGCCTCTGACAGGCATTCTTTGGGGTCCAAGACGTCGTCGTGCGAGGTGTTTGTCACGGAAGCGAGCGGGGCATGGGATGCGAAAAGAAAGAAAGCGTGCTTGTTGTTTGTTGATGGCATCGAGGGGGTATTAAGCCATGTTATCTCGCTGCATCTCAGGGTTGGGGTTAAGAGCGTCTTTGTCAAGTGCACCACTTACCCATCCACCCGACGGAGGGGGGACATGTCAACCCAGCAAAGAGCACGTACAATACCTACCAGTAACTATTAGTTACAGAGTAACATTACCTAGAATAACTCCTGCGAAGTAGACGAAGCTAGATCACGGGGATGCATGTTGCACAAGTTCCCATCCTTTTTTTTTTTTCTTTTTTTTGGCATCTTTGTTGCAATGGACTCTCTCTCTCTCTCTTTCTCTTCTCTCTCTACCCAGGTCCAGCTTTATCTTCTTTTTTTCTTTTTTTTCCACACCATCCCTATCAACACAGATTCGGGCCTGGGCATGGCCATCATGTGATGCCATCGAAAGCTCTCTCTCTTATACTGGTCGAATTGCCTACCTAGTTAGGTAACCACCTCGGTTCGTTCAGTACGTTGCTTTCCTTGTGTGGAATACCAGATAGTAAGTACTGCAACTCAGGTAGGTACCTACGCAGTACTATTGTGTAACTAGTTACCACAGTAAGTAGTGAATGGGCATTCGCGCTTGCCCGTGTCGTGTCTTGTATCGATTCGCGTCCCGAGGGAGCCGAGACCCACTTTCCGGTCCGTCTCCATTGTTGACGAATGGACCCGACACGGCTTCTTTTTCTTCTTCTTCCACCTCACTCTTTTCTCCTGGACCTCGTCGACGCTGTTGGGGTCTCGCAAGGCACAACGAGCTAGACTCGTGCTCTCCCACACAAACCACCGCCACCACCGCCGCCGCCGCCACCACCACCACCCCGTCCCCAATTGGATCCGACACCATGTCGTCCAGCCAGCTCTCCTTCAAGCTGAGCAACCGGGCCAAGCCCATCAAGAGGCTTCCCGCCTCCGTCGACCTGCCCTACGACGCCACCGTCGAGGACGCCAAGCAGCTCATCGCCAAGCAGGCCGGCATCTCGGACTACAACCGCATCGGCCTCTTTGACCCGTCCACCAAGCAGATCCTCAAGAACCGCCGCGCCCTCCTCCGCGATGAGAAGGGCGTCGTCGCCGCCGGCGAGCTGTCCGTCAAGGACCTAGGTAAGCTTTGCTTTTCCGTCTTTTTTTTCCTTGTCATTACCACCGGCTAACCGGCTTGTCTCCAACAAAACCAGGCCCCCAGGTCGCCTGGCGCACCGTCTTCGTCATCGAGTACTTCGGCCCCATCCTCTTCCACGCCCTCATCCCCCTCGTGCGCCCCTACCTCTACAGCATCTTCCCGGGCTCCTACAGGTACATCAGCGAGGCCGAGACCCCCATGACCACGGTCCAGTGGCTCCTCTTCGCCCTCTTCCACCTGCACTTCCTCAAGCGCGAGTACGAGACGCTCTTCGTGCACAAGTTCTCGGCCAACACGATGCCCGCCCGCAACATCTTCCGCAACTCCTTCTTTTACTGGTTCTTCGCCGGCCTGCTGTGCTCCCTCGACATCTACGCCCCCGGCAGCCTGTCGGCCCGCCACGCCCTCGGCCTGCTCGACTACGCCGGCCTGGCCCTGTGGACCGTCGGCGAGGCGTGCAACTGGATCGTGCACCAGCACCTGGCCAGCCTGCGCAAGCCCGGCGGCACCGAGCGCGGCATCCCCAACTGCATCGGCAGCAACCTCGTCACGAGCCCCAACTACATGTTCGAGGTGCTCGCCTGGGTCGGCGTCATCCTCATCAGCCGCAGCTGGACCGTCGCCCTCTTCATCAGCCTCGGCACCGTCTACATGCGCAGCTGGTCCCGCGGCAAGGAGAAGGCCCTGCGCAAGGAGTTTGGCGATCGCTACAAGGCCAAGAAGTACACCATGCTGCCGGGTTTGATTTAGACGGCACCCGCCGGCGGCCCTCTCTGGGGCAGCGGCTGTCCGGTGTAGGACCCCTGGGGCCTTGAGAGGGGGGAGGGGGGGAAGGTGTGGTGATCGATTGTATGATCAGAGGACGGAACGACAAAAAACGGTTCGAAGAGACCATTATAGAGAGTTTTTGGCAATAGGATCATGGGTTCATGACGAGTCACGGTACGCTTCGTAGGAGGATGAGCGCATTCCCTTGGATGTCTTGAGGTAGTGGTCATGATGATCATGATGATGATGACCCTGGTCATGACAACCTTTCCCCGGCCGACCT
This sequence comes from Remersonia thermophila, assembly GCF_042764415.1. Lineage (NCBI taxonomy): Eukaryota > Fungi > Ascomycota > Sordariomycetes > Sordariales > Chaetomiaceae > Remersonia > Remersonia thermophila. The sequence continues at coordinate 648,370 of NC_092222.1, forward strand.
TCACTCCGCCCTCCTTGGCTCCGGTACACTTGTCCGTTCTCCCCCGCCTCCTGGTACCGCATGGCTCTCTTCGTCCTCTTCCTCGCTGCTCCCGCTCCAGCTCCCTTCGTCGCTCTCACTCCCCGTCCCTTCTTCTTCCCCGCCTCTCTCTTCGCCCGCTCTCCTTTGCTCTCTTGTTCTCCCCTTCCTCGCGACCCGCCGCACCGTGTCCTCGAGCACGAGGAACTCGCGCTCGAGCACCTCGGCCCAGTTCTGCACGTCGCCGACCTCGAGCACGGCCCGCGCGTGCCGCGCCACGAGCCGGCCGAGCTCGTCGTTGGCGCGCCGCAGCCCGTCGGTCGCCCGCGCCACGTCCCGCTCCTGCCGCCGCAGCGACGCGTCGTGCGCGTGCAGCTGCCGCGCCCGCGCCCCCAGCTCCCGGTCCACCAGGTTGCCCAGCGAGGCGAGGACGGCGTGCCGCGCCGTCGGCGCGTGCTCGGCCGCTGCCGCGGGGGGGGTCGTAGGGCATGGGCCGGCGGGAGGAAGGGGGCGCGAGAGGCTGGCGGTTGCTCTTCCTCCTTCTTCTTCTCTTCCTCCTCCTCGTCCTGCTGCTGCTGCTGCTGCTGCTGCTGGTGGGTGATGAGGATGATGATGGGGGTGGTGGTGACGATGATGTTGTGCTCTTTGCTGCCCTGTCCCGGGAGGAGGAGGAGGAGGAGGAGGGGCATGTGCTGGGCGGAACGGGAGGGTGGTGGTAGCGCCCGCGGAAGGGATGCGATGATGGGCTTGTGGTTGCTGCTGCTGCTGCTGCTGCTGCTGCTGCTGCTGTTTCCGTGATGGCTCCTGCGCCTGCGCCTGCGCCTGCTCCTCCCCGTCCCGTCCCCTCCCTCCCCTCCCGCCGGATGACGCGGGTGCAGCCGAAGCAGCGGCAGCAGCGCGGGCGACGAGACGGCCGTGGCCGTGGCCGGGGTGACGGACGCCGCGGCCGGCTGGGCGCGGGAGAGGAGGATGGCGGCGGGGCTCATGGAGGGGCGCCGGATGGCCGGAGGCGGCGGCGGCGCTGCCGCTGCCGCTGCCGAGGATGACGAGGGCATGGTGGTGATTTCGATCGAAGCGAAGCCAAGGTCTCCCGCCGGCTTTTGTTAGGGTTGTGGTGTTTGTTGACCTGAGCGACGGGCTATTACTATCGAAGGGGGGCGTGCATGATAGGAGGGGGGGGGGGGGGGGGGGTGGGCAAGACGGACGAAGACGGCCATGAGGAATGCGATGAGGGTGGGACACGACGTGCATAAGCGCGCGTCAAGTGGGCAGGGCCTAGGTTTCTTTCAGAGTAACACGGCATTCGCCTCGCTCCGCTGAAAGAAACCTACAAATCATGGCCACGAGATCCGCCAAACACCGGCATCGCAGGGCATAATATCGCCATGATCCAAAGCCAAAACAGACCTTTGGGATGTTCCGTCTAGCGAACCCGTCGCAACCCACCACCCACATATAGTACCACCCCATGGCCAACACCGTGCAATGATGACAGACAGACAGACAGACAGATTAGACTTCCTGCTTCACCAAAAAGAGTCCCGTCCAGTCAAACAAAACCCCGAGCTTCCAGAGCCATGCATGTGCCATCCATGCATATGTACATAGACCAATAGATACCGAGAGATATATATATGTATAGATGTATATAAGAACCCCACCATCACTGCACACCAACCCTCCCCTTATCATACAGCCTCTTCTCGTCCATCCATCCACCCATCTTGCCTTGTATATCCTTCTTGTTCTTCCATCCGTTCTCTTTTTTTTTTTTTCTTCTTGGGTTCCTCCCTCTTCTTGTTCAGAATATTAAAACCCACCGCCGACCTTCATGTTCCCCCCACCCCCGCCACCCCGTTCATCCGAAACGGCAGCCCCGCCAGCGGCCCCGGTCCCGGGCCCGGGCCCGGCCCCGGACTCACGACCGACGACCCGGGCGTCATGGCGCCTCCGTCGCTGCCCCCCAAGGTCGACAAGGAGTGGATGCTTCCCGCCGACAGGCTCGTCGCCGTCGACGTCGAGTTCATGGTCGCCGTGCGCGATATGGGAGGGTTGTTGCCGTACCCTCCTGGCCCTCCTGGGCCGCCTCCTCCTCCGCCTCCGCCTCCGTACATGCCGTTCCCGCCCGCTCCCGCCATGGCGTCCGACCGGTCCCGGTCAAACACGCCCGAGAAGGCCAGCGAGAACGACCCGCTCTGCGGCGTCGACGGGACCGTGGCCTGCACGGCGGGGCCGAGGGCGGCGCTTTGCGGGGTCATGGGCAAGGGCGCCGAGACGGGGACGTGGACGGCCGAGAGCGGCGTCTGCAGAGCCATGGCGTTCGCAGGAGGACCGCCGCCGCCGACGCCGCCGCCGTACGGGCTGACGACGGGCTGCTCGGCGGCAGGCTGCCGCAAAAAGTAGGCCCAGGGAGAGGTCATCATGAGGTCGCACGTCTCCTTCATGGCCTGCTGGATGGGGCGCAGCCGGGCCTTGGCGTCGGCGGGCAGCTGCACGTCGTTCTGCAGCTGCATGATCTTCTTGATGAGGACGTACCAGCTGTCGACGAAGCTGTTGCAGAGGCGCCAGAAGCTGGGCTGGGTCCGGACGCCGGGCTCCTTGAGCTTGATGCTCGAGAGGCGCGCCTTGAGCACCTCGGTCTGCTGGATCGAGGTGGTGCACCGGGCCACGAGGGCCTTCCAGGCCTGGATCAGGTGGTCGGGGGCGCGCTGGGCGGCGGCGCTGCGCATCGACGACATGAACTGCGTGTTCATGGTCGGCAGGACGCGCATCACGAGCTCGGTGGTCTTTTGCAGGGCCAAAAAGATGCGCTCAAAGGCGCGGTCCTCGTCGGTGAAGTCGTGGGACGGGTTCCGGACGCCCGTGGTGCTTGCCGAGGCGAACGACTCGCCGGACCGCGGGGTGATGGCGCTGAGCACGGCGGTCGGGCGTCCGGCGGCGGGGCCGTTGTTGAGGAACGGCGCGGGAGGCATGTCGGTGGCGACGCGCAGGTTGCCGGGTTGTGGACGAAGCCGCCGCCGCCGCCGCCGCCGCCGCCGCCGTGGCGCGGGCGGGGTGGACGCGGTCGGCGGTCGGCGTGACCGAGTTGTCGCGCGAGTGGGGACGGATCGTGTCGGCGGCGGTGGTGGCGGCGGGGGCGGCGGGGGCGGCGGGGGCGGCGGCGTTGGGCCGGTCCGAAGACGGGACGCGCCGGTGGCCGGCGTCGGGAGCGACCTGGGCGCACGTCACGCGCAGCTCCATGACGCTGTTGTAGAGCTGGGTCAGCAGGGTGCGGATGTACCGGGGGTCGCCGTTGTCGATGAAGACGTCGACGCTGCTCATGAGCAGGGAGCAGACGCGCGTGTAGACGCTGATGAGGGTGAGGCAGGCGCGGTGGACGCTCTCGTTCTCGCGGGGGCCGTGGGGGCCGTCGGCGTCAAGCTCGTGGCGTTGGATCTCGGCCTCGAGCTCCTCGACGTGGGCGTTGGTGTTGTAGACGAGGATCTCGAGGTTGGAGCGGCGGGCGGTGCCGTCGTTGGACAGGCCGACGAGGGTCTGGATCATGGGGTGGATCTGGAAGACCGAGTAGAGCACGCCCTTGGCCGCCTCGAGCACGGGATCCGCGGCCTTGACCTTGGGCCGCCGCTCGGGCAGCACCGAGAGGCGGCGGACGTAGACGGGCCGCTGCAGGGCCGGGTCGGAGGAGGAAGGGCTGCCGGGGTGGGGGCTCTTGATCTGCGAGGAGACGCCGGGCCCCTGCATGGCGGAGCCGTGGCTGAGGCCGCGGTAGTGGCTGAAGCGGTTGGTGTTGACGTCGATCTCCTCGAGGGTGCTGAGCTCGGAGCGCTTGGACACGATGCCCATGCGGCGGGACCGGCTCTCGGAGCGCTCGCGGCTCGAGCCCTGGAGGGTCTCGGAGTTGCTGCGGACGCGCTCGTTGGGGTTGCCGCCGATGATCAAGGGCATGACGCCGGGCTTGCGCTGGGCCGTGTTCTGCGACAGGCCGCGGTAGTGGGAGCGCGAGGGGATGGGCGGGGCCCGGGGCAGGGCGGGGGAGCGCAGGTCGGCCACCTCGTTGCCGTTGACCTTGATGGGGAAGCGGCCGCTAAAGACGCGCTTGATGGTGGGCCGCGGCGTCTCGCCGCCCTCGGAGGATCCCTCGCCGGGGGAGTCGGCCTGGCCGCTGGCCTCGTGCTTGAGGAACTTTTTGATGAGCGCCGTCGCGGCCTGCTCGGTGAGCTCGTCGCCGGGGCCGCTCCCTTGGACCTGGAAGATGTCGGGCGGCGGGAACTTGAGCGGGTTGCCTTCGAGCTTGATGACCGACAGCGAGGGCATGTCGCCCATGCAGAGCGGCAGGTGGGTGATTTTGTTCTTGTGGATCGAGAGCACCTTGAGCGACGAGAGCTTGACGATCTCGGGAGGGAGGGACTGCAGCATGTTTCGGCCGAGGTCGAGGATTTCGAGGGACTTGAGATCGCAGAGCTGCCCAGGGGAAAACAAAGGAGAGAAAAAAAAAAAGTCAGCGCCGAGAACACCAACGACAACAGACGTCGGATGCAACGTACCGCAAGGGGGAATTCCTTGATCCTGTTTTGCCTGACGTTGAGGTAGCGCAGCGACGTGCACTCGGAGAACCTGGCCGGGAAGGTCTGGAGGTAATTGTGCGACAAGGCGAGCCTGGGGACAAGCAACCGAGGGGAGAGATGAGCCATGAGCCGGGCGTGCGATTTCCGTGCAAGGGGGAGAGGGGGACGTACCGTTCCAATTCGTCCTTGATGATGTCGACGATTTCCTCGGGCAGGGTCTGGATCTTCTTGCGGCTCAGGTCGATGGTCAGGCCGGGCTTGAGGGTGTTGGCGACGCCGCTGGCCTCGGCGGCCTTGGCCTCGTTCTCGTGGGCGGCGCGCATGGCCTCCCGGGCCAGGGCGAGGACCTGGCTCGGGGAGATGGGCTGGCCGGCCGAGAGATTGGACGTCTGGGGCACATCGCGGAGGCTGGGGACGGGAGGAGGCGGCGTCGGGTTGGCCAAGGCGGCGGCGGCGATAGCACGGCGGGCCTGGGCCGGGTTGTCGGGGAGGCCTCGAGGGAAGTCCATGTATGTAGCGTCCGTTGAAGAGGGACGGACCGTCAATTGGAGCTGGGTGGTTGTAGGAGGGCAGGGAGGCGGGACGGAGAGCGGTATCGCGAACGGGAGGGAGGGGGTGACGGAATGAAGGGTTCTGGAGGTTGGAGAGTCGTCGGTATCGAGAGGATGTGAAGGAGAGGGGGAGGGGAGAGTGGAGGGAGGGAGGGAGGGAGGGTCAGCGCTCGAGCGATTCTCGCTCTCTCTCTCTCTCTCTCTCTCTCTCTCTTCTCTCTCACTCTCTACTCTCTCTCTTTCTCTCTCTCTGTGTGTGTGCCGTTGTTGCTTTGGCGGAGGGGGAGAGGAGAGGAGGCCGGATCAGCGATCGAGGAAGGGCGAGGCGGGCAGATCGATGTGGCTGTCGGGTGGGCAGAGGGCTATCGTGATCAGGCGGGCGAACGAGATGGTGAAAGTCCGAGGTCGAGCGACTTCATGGCGAGACCAGCCTTCTTCAGGTCATCCGGGGAGGAATCTGGGAATCGGGGAATCGGGGAATCGGGGGAAGATGGGGATTCCAGGTTCCCCAACGAGGGATTGGGAAGACTGGGACCGGGGGAGACCAGAGAGCCAGAGTTTCGCAACCGGCTACCTTAGCCGGACGTGAGCCGAGATGCGACAAAACGGCCGAACGAGGGGCGAAGACTTGTGAAAGATGGAAGAGAAGAGAAGAGAGAGAGAGAAAGAAAGAAAGAAAGAAAAAAAAAAGTGACGTGTTGGGAACCGGTCAACGTTGAAAGAAAGTGTGTGCGTCTGTGTCTGTGTCTGTGCCTGTGCTTGTGTCCTTCTGTGTCTGTGTCTGTGTCTGTGTGTGTGTGTGCTGTGTGTGCTGTGTGTCTGTGTGTGTTTGCCGTCTCTGGGGGGCCCATGTCCCGTCAGGTCGCAAAACGCCCAGCCTCGGAGGATAGGGGTTCTGGTTTTGGTTTTAGCGTCGACGTTAGGGGCACGCGTCGCCACTGTCGGGAGCGAGTCGCTTGTGACAAAACAGGAGACAGGGGGGGGGGAGGAGGGAAGGGGGGAGTACCGTACCTACTACGGTGTGTAGTGCGGAGGTCCACTGGGCTGCGGCCTGCCAAGCCGGGGGGACGAACACGGGGCTGAGGGACCTGAGGGACCCGCTGGGGGACCCGCTGGGGGACCTGCTGAGGGAAGGACGGGAGGGAATGACGGGAGGGAGGCTGGTGACTGGCGGGGACACTGGAGACCTACCTAGGTAGGTACTGAAGTGCCGCCCAAGAGACAGCCCCAGACTGACACCGAGGTGAAGGCTGGTGAAGGCTGGTAGAGGCTGGTGGAGGCTGGTGGAAGCTGGAGACTGGAGGCTGGACCTACTGTGTAAGATACCTAGCGTAGAAGGCTTACAGCCTGAAAGTCCGGCGCCTAACGTTACTTGTAACTCGGTAACTGCTGGGTCGCAGCACGCGCGGTAGCTAGTACCAGTAAGTTTCTCGCAACGAGGCTGCACGTCGCAGGCAGGCAGGATGGAGAGGGTGGGGCCGCCCCCGACCCTGGACGGCCCGACAGCGAAACGCGATCCATGGAACCCCAATGGAATCGCAGCATGGCAAGGAGCGGAAAAAAAAGGGAGGACCATGACCGATTCATTAACTCACGTTACCACGTTGGGAAATTTTCATCGTCTTCATACCTAGGTAGATAGGTACCTACTATCCATATTCTACCTTGGGTACTTTGTACTTTGGGTCAGGTCTTTCTTTTTTTTCTTTTTCGGGTTTTTTCTCACTGCCTTTCTCCGATATGCCTCTCTGGTAAAAAAAAAAAAAAAAAAAAAAAGATGACAGTGCAAACAAAACAAACCATCAAGAATCAGGTAGCCTGCCAGTCGGGGTCCGTTGGTTGTCGGGACGGCGGCAACAGCAGCAGCAACAACAGCAACAGCAACAGCAGCAACGTCGAAACGCTGAAACCGGACCCGTGCTCCCCCTTTTCAGAAACGCCTGGTGTTTGTTCCTCACGGCGATCCCCTACCAAACACCCCATGTCACCCATGTTGCATACGCAGTACACCCTGAGTGAGCCCAGATGTGACCTTATTACCGCGTATTAGTTACTGGACTTGTACAGTCGGGGAAACGAAGCGAGCCAACCCTAACCCTTGTCAAGATGGCCTGTCGGGATCCACACCTCCCCACCCCCGAGAGCTCACCGCCCTCGGAAAGCGGACGCCAAACCAACGGCAGAACGCCGAGATTTGCTTCTCCAAGCCAACTTTTTTTTTTTTCCGGGTCAACATCCCACCCCACGCATTCAACCCCTCTTGACCGACCTTGGACCCGACTCGGTCCGAGCTCTCATTGTTGATTGTCAATTGTCTCTCGTCCATCGTTGGTGTGAACCCAGAGCTGCGGCCAAAAAAAACCACCGACGATCGAACGACGGACGACGACGACGACGACAACAACAACAACAACAACAACAACAAGAACAAGAACAAAACAACCCCTTCACCACCTCCAAACATCCGAATGAGCTCCTAGCATCCTCAGAAAAAACCACCATGGACGATCTCTTCTCCGTCTTCGAGGAGCAGCCCCGCGCTCCCAAGCGCAAGGCGGATTCCGATGTCGACATGAGCGACGGTGCCGGCCCCGGCTCTGAACAACCGCCCAAGGCGACCAAAGAGGCCGCGGCCGACGGCGGCAACGACGACGACGACAACGACAAACCAACCCACGGCGACGCCGAGGCGCCCGCCGAAAACAAGCGCCGCAAGGTCGAGCTCAACGAGGCCGCCCCCATCATGGCCGACACCTTCGAGACGGCCGAGTCAAGAGAGGTGACGGCCGCCCAGGGGTTCGCGCCGACCGCCGACGAGGGCAACCTCGTGCTCTCCCACAACATCAAGCACCAGGTCGCCCTGCCGCCCGACCTCGACTACGAGTACATTCCGCTCTCGGAGCACAAGCCCCCCGCCGAGCCCGCCCGGACCTACCCCTTCCGCCTCGACCCCTTCCAGGCCCTCTCGGTCGCCGCCATCGAGCGCGAGGAGAGCGTGCTCGTGTCGGCCCACACGAGCGCCGGCAAGACGGTCGTCGCCGAGTATGCCATCGCCCAGTGCCTCAAGCGCAACCAGCGCGTCATCTACACGAGCCCCATCAAGGCCCTCAGCAACCAAAAGTACCGCGACTTCCACGCCGAGTTTGGCGACGTCGGCCTCATGACGGGCGACGTCACCATCAACCCCACCGCCAGCTGCCTCGTCATGACCACCGAGATTCTGCGCTCCATGCTCTACCGCGGCTCCGAGATCATGCGCGAGGTCGCCTGGGTCATCTTTGACGAGATCCACTACATGCGCGACAAGACGCGCGGCGTCGTCTGGGAGGAGACCATCATCCTGCTCCCGGACAAGGTCCGCTACGTCTTCCTGTCGGCCACCATCCCCAACGCCTTCCAGTTCGCCGAGTGGATCGCAAAGATCCACCGCCAGGCCTGCCACGTCGTCTACACCGACTTCCGCCCGACCCCGCTCCAAAACTACTTTTTCCCCTCGGGCAGCAAGGGCATCTACCTCGTCGTCGACGAGAAGGGCACCTTCAAGGAGAACAACTTCAACCAGGCCATGGCCGCCATCGAGGCCAGCAAGGGCGCCGACCCGGCCGACTGGTCCGCCAAGCAAAAGGGCCGCGGCAAGAACAAGCGCACCGACAAGGGCGACAACCCGGAAGACGACAAGTCGGACATCTGGCGCATCATCCGCATGGTCATCAAGAAAAACTTCCACCCCGTCATCGTCTTCAACTTTGCCAAGCGCGAGTGCGAGCAGCTCGCCCTCAAGATCTCGGCCATGAAGTTCAACGCCCCCGACGAGGAGGCCATGGTGAACCAGGTCTTTGACAACGCCGTCCGGCAGCTGTCCGACGACGACAAGAACCTGCCCCAGCTCGCCCACATCCTGCCGCTGCTGCGCAAGGGCATCGGCGTCCACCACTCGGGCCTGCTGCCCATCCTCAAGGAGACCATCGAGATCCTCTTCCAGGAGGGCCTCATCAAGGTCCTCTTCGCCACCGAGACCTTCTCCATCGGCCTCAACATGCCCGCCCGCACCGTCGTCTTCACCCAGGTCACCAAGTGGGACGGCGTCCAGCGCCGGCCCCTCACCTCGTCCGAGTACATCCAGATGGCCGGCCGCGCCGGCCGCCGCGGCCTCGACGACCGCGGCATCGTCATCATGATGGTCGACGACAAGCTCGAGCCCGACGTCGCCCGCGCCGTCGTCGTCGGCCAGCAGGACCGCCTCAACTCGGCCTTTTGCCTCGGCTACAACATGATCCTCAACCTGCTGCGCATCGAGGCCGTCTCCCCCGAGTACATGCTCGAGCGCTGCTTCCTGCAGTTCCAGGCCTCGTCCCGCCTGCCCGAGCTCGAGCGCGAGCTCCTCGCCCTCCAGCGCGAGCGCGACGCCATGATGATCCCCGACGAGAGCGCCATCAAGGACTACCGCAGCGTCCGCCAGCAGCTCGAGGGCTACCGCAAGGACATGCGCGCCGTCATGCAGCACCCCACCTACTGCATCAAGTTCATGAAGCCCGGCCGCGTCGTCGAGATCGAGACCCCCGCCGGCACCGCCTACGGCTGGGGCATCGTCGTCGACTTTCGCGCCCGCAAGCCCCCCAAGAAGGGCCAGCCCGACCACCCGCCCCAGGAGTCCTACTTCCTCGACGTCCTGCTCCGCATCGCCTCCGACGCCCCGTACAACGGCGGCGGGCCCTCCAAGCACGACGAGGCCGTCCCCGAGGGCGTGCTGCCCCCGCCCCCCGGCGACGAGGGCCGCTGGGTCGTCGTCCCCTGCCTGCTCACCTGCCTCAAGAGCATCTCCCAGTGCCTGACCAAGGTGCCCCAGGAGCTCCGCACCGCCGAGGACCGCGCCCACTACGCCGGCGTCACGGCCGAGCTGCAGAAGCGCTTCCCCGACGGCCTGCCCCTCATCGACCCCGTCGACGGCATGAAGATACGCGACGAGTCCTTCAAGAAGCTGCTCCGCAAGATCGAGGTGCTCGAGTCGCGCCTCCTGTCGAACCCCCTGCACAGCTCCCCCCACCTCGACGAGCTCTGGGCCCGCTACGACGCCAAGGTCGCCCTCGGCGACCGCATCAAGGAGACCAAGCGCGCCATGGCCAAGATGCAGAGCATCTCGCAGCTCGACGAGCTCAAGTCGCGCAAGCGCGTCCTGCGCCGCCTCGGCTTCATCAACGAGGCCGAGGTGGTGCAGATGAAGGCCCGCGTCGCCTGCGAGATCTCGTCCACCGAGGGCCACGAGCTCCTGCTCGCCGAGCTGCTCTTCAACCGCTTCTTCAACGACCTGTCCCCCGAGGTCTGCGCCGCCGTCCTCAGCGTCTTCATCTTTGACGAGAAGCTCGAGACCACCGAGCTCAAGGACGAGCTGGCCAAGCCGTTCCGCGAGATCCAGGCCCGCGCCCGCGTCATCGCAAAGGTCAGCGCCGAGAGCAAGCTCGACGTTAACGAGGACGAGTACGTCCAGAGCCTCAAGTGGCAGCTCATGGAGACGGTCCTGGCCTGGGCCAACGGGAGGCCCTTTTCCGAGATTTGGTACGTCGTTTTTCTCTTGTCTTCAAGAACAACGCTAACGCGGCTTCCAGCAAAATGACAAACGCCTACGAGGGCTCGCTCATCCGCCTCTTCCGCCGCCTCGAGGAGCTGCTGCGCCAGATGGCCGAGGCCGCCAAGGTCATGGGCAGCGACGAGCTCAAAGAAAAGTTCGAGCTGAGCCTGTCCAAGATCAGGAGGGACATTGTCTCGTTCAACAGCTTGTACCTCTAAAAGCGGGTGCCAACCTACCTACCTTGCTTTCTTTTTTCTTCTTCTTGGCTGGTTTCCATCTCGGGTTTGCGTTTGCACTTCCCTTTCCCCTGGCTTTCCGTTGGGGGAGGGTTCGCACATGGCGTTGAGGGAGAGAGGGGGGGGATGGTGGACGGGGCGGGACGAAAAGACCTTTTTTCTTCTTCTTTATCACGTTGATGATGATCCCGGTGTCACACCGGCTCATGTATATCGGGGTATATCGGGGTGGGGTGGATGGGGTAATGCTATGCTTGAGCCGATAGGGGCGGGGAGGGGGGAAGGGGGCGCGGGTGCGTACGCTGCTACTGCCATCGCCACCAAGACCACCAAGGTGCTGTCGTAGCGTGCTGTCGTAGCGTGCTGTCGTCTAGTCGAGTTTGTAGATAGATGCCTTACTTGGCTTTGCCTCCTCGGGAGCGAGACGGTCGTGTCTCCCTCGAGAAGCCGGGGAAGCGGGGGAGGGGAGAGAGAGAGACAGAGAGAGAGAGAGAGAGAGAGAGAGAGAGGAAGAGGGCCCTGCCCCCCTCCCCCTCCCCCCCTCTCCCCCCTCGCCCCGAAAAACTCCCCGGGACTCGACTCCTCCGGGTCCAACGTCTGTCGTCACGAGTCGGCGGGCGGAAAAGAAACGCCGGCGTCTCTTAGGGGGTCGCAGAGGTCGCAAGGGGATCAGACAGACGGCTTGATGACGCCGCTCTTTCTATCCCTCTCCAGACAGATCCTCCCATGAGACGCCGGGAACGCCGCCGTCTTGGTTTGTGGCGGACAACGAAAGGACGGACCGAGGGCGAGCGAGTCGGAATAGAAACGGCCGCTGGGGAAGCGCGCCATCGCCCACTTTTTTTTTTTTTTTTGTTTTGTTGGTGGTTCCTGTTTCGTTTCGTAATCTCCCTCGTCACGTCCCCCTTCGGCGGCTTCTTCAAGAGCACGATACAACCACGCATGGAGGAGAGCTCTATTCGCGTATAATCTAGAGGGTATTGGAGGGGGAAATCCTTGGAGCGCTCCCCTCAACGCTCGTGCCATGCCAGCTTCGTTCTCCTCGAGACCAACAAGATGATAGGGTATGTACATAACGGGGTATCTTGCGGAGAAATACACAAACGGTTTCCGTGACGTCCCAAGCTCTTCCACCCGCAACAAACACCAGCAAGCAAGCAAGCAAGCAAGCAAGCAAACAAACAAACAAACCGGCAAGAAACGCCCTTGTGCAAGGCCCGCCCAAGCAACCCAACCAAAGCTCCTCCTCCCTCTCGTCCGCCCGTCTCTCGCTTACCGCCCTTGCGATCTGCTCTGCTCTGTTCTGTTCTGTTCTGCTCAGGTCGGTTCGGCTCGGTCCGGCTCGGGCCCGGCGTCGAGCTACGCTACGCCTCCCCGGTCAACCCCCTCACCATCCCCACCGAAACGCTCAGCAGGACCCCAAACACGACAAACACCTGCATCCGCCTCGACCACACCCCGTCCTCCTTGCCCAGCCACCCAATCACCCCGAGCGGGAAGATGAACCCGATCAGCATCCCCTTGATCAGCGGCCCGGCCACCGCGCTCAGGCCAAACGCGTCGTCGTCCATCTCCATCCCCGTCCCTCCCCCGCCGCCGCCGGTGTACGGATAGGCCGGGTACGAAGGCCCCGAGGGCTGAGAGGAGGAGAGGCCGCCGGCCCACGACGCGTCCCCGTCCAGCCACGCGTCCTCCATGCGCCGCAGCGTGTCCGGCGAGGGCATCGAGTCCGGCGCGAAGCGGGCCGTGTGGATGGCGCGGAACTGGACGCGGAGCGTGGCGATCTCGGCGGGCGTCAGGCCGGCCTGCGCGAGGCGGTCGAAGCCCTGCGGGCGCGGCGGCCGTTGGCCTTGCCCTTGCCCTTGTCCTTGCCCTTGCCCCTGGCCGGCTTCTGCTGGCCCGGCGTTGAGGGAGGCGGTAGACGAGGGGGGAGGCACGAGGTTGGTGTCGATGGCGAGGTTGGGGACCGCGGTGCGGCGGCCGGCGGAGGGCTGCGGGAGCGAGGGGACGCGGGCGTTAGTTGTGGTTGTCGTAGTGTTGTTGTTGTTGTTGATCCCCGGAGCCGACGGGGCTGGCGGAGGCGGGACGGGCGCGGCCGCGGCGGCCGCCGCCTCGGCCTCGAGCTCTTCCGGCGAGAGGGCATCGCCGATGCTGCAGTTGATAAACACCCTCTGCTGCGCCCTCGGCGGCACGCCGATGGGCGACTTGCCCTTCGGGTCCGGGTGGTGCGACGGCGGCGGCGGCGGCGGCGCGCGGAGCACGGCGGACAGGACGGCCGGATCGGGGAGGATGCGGCCGTTCTGGATGAAGCGCAGGCGGGCTACGGCGGCCTGGGCCGCGGGGCGCTTTCCGGAGGCGCCGTCGGCTTGGGCTTCGGCATCGGCATCGGCGTTGGCGTCCGCGGCGAGGCGGCCGCGAATCAGGTGCTTGAGGGCGACGACGGTGGTTTGGTGCGGGGAAGGAATGTTGAGGTGAAGGTCGGGTAGCGCGGTGCTGAAGCGGATGGTGATGTGAAGAGGTGGCGGCGCGGGAGGGAAGAGGAGGCTCGAGGACGGGCTGCGCAGGAGGGGAGCCCGGGCCTCGCGAGGATGTGGTGACAGGCTCGAGCGTGGCGGGCTCAAAGAGGAGGACGACGACGACGACGACGAGGCTGACGAGGCGGATGATGGGCCGCCATGGCCGGCGGCACCAGCCCTGCTGTTGGTGCTGGTCATGATGATGAGATCATGTCGGTTGGACAGCCAGCCGACATGCACTTGGATGTTCCATGAGCGATGTGGGTGGGCAGATAAGAGTTGGAGTTAGTTAGAGGTCCAAGTGTGAGAAGTTCCCGCCCAGGGTTGAACAAGGGGAAGAGGGGTTGGGGCCTGTCACGTCACGTCAGGGTTGGCTACTGGCTTGGCATGCACTTTCTGGGGGGGGGGGGGGGGGGCTGGCTTGCCCATGCAACAAAGGAGACGTCCATCCACCCACGTCCATATGTCCATATATCCATATGTCCATGTCTTCCCCCTACCCCCAAAACATCGATGGTAGGACACTTCCTTGTACACTACCTTTCAAAGGGTTTGGTTTCAGAAGCAGTTGTCTGTGATAAAAAAAAAAAAGAACAATGCCATTTACGCTTCATGCTACAACCATCAAGACATGTATTATCATAAAAACCGTCCAAGCGCAACGAATCCGTCAAAGTGTCCCGGGTATCCTCCACCCCCGTTTCCCTCCTGGTCGGCTGACTGGTCATTCCTCATCACCTCTCGTCCTTCTCCTTCCCCGGCAGGACTTTGCTCAGCACCCCCGCGACGGCCTTCTTACATCGCTCACGTATGCGGTGGTGCTTCATGACGTGCTCGTGCTCCGCGACGCGCTCGAGGATCTGGTGAATCATCTCGCCAAAGGCCTCGTCCACATTGTCGCCCGTGCGTGCCGAGCACTCGGCGTAATGGTCGGCGGCGACGACCAAGGCGAGATGCTCGCCCTGGGAGGAAACACGGTCCGTGTCAGTTGCAAAAACAGAGAGAAAAACAATGTGACGAGACGCGCAGCCAAAGGAAAGACGTACCAGCTGGCTCGAGACGGGTTCCGAGGGAGGGAGGAAGGCCAAGGGCAGAACCGGGTGCTCGGGGCGCATGTCGGCCTTCAGACCGACGAGGTACACGGGCTGGTCGTGGAGCGAGAGGTTGAGCTTGGGTCTCCACTGCGCATAGAATAATTACCGTCAGCATGGGCTGCGCCGCTTCTCAGCTCCTTCCACCATGCGCTCCCCCTAGAAGCAACCTACCACCGCGGCGACGTTTTTGACATTGCTCTGGCTTTCCAGCCCGAAGCAGATCACCGCGGCGTGGAAGAAGGTGGACGCCAGGGGCCCGGCGCCATCCTGAGCGGCGAGCGACCCCGGTATGTCCCACAGCTCGACGTTGATCAAGGTTCCGTCGCGAGCACGAAACGGGGCCGTCTTTGCGTAGGCCGCCGTCGTGGGCGGTATTTGCTATGGCTCCTGTAAGCTGACCAGCCCCCGGGATTCGGAGGAAACGCGGACGCTTACCGGCTTGAAATAGTCATGAACCAGACGGCTAGAAGACGCGCACAGAGGCATGAGCCGAGGCCAAAGGAGGAATTCTACGGGGGTCCCCCAGCGAGGACTCACTTGATGAGCGACGTCTTGCCGGCGCCGGGATCGCCGACGAGGCAGATCTTGAGGGTGCGCGCAACGGTGCTGGACGAAGACCCCATCGACATGGAGGTGGTGGCCACGGTGCCAGCGGCGGTGGAAGGTCGAGACAAGATGGAGAACGGCGTAAAGGCTCGCGCGGTACGGGCGCCTCCGCGGACACTGGCGGCGGCGGTGGCGTTGGCAGCAGACGAGGCTATGCATGGACGGCGTTGGCTCAGGCGGGACACGCTGCGCTGAAGAGCGGCTCCAAGACGGCTTCGCTTGGTCGGGCGCGGATCGTGGTCGCCATGGTCATCATCGTCCCTGCCCTGTTCCCAAAGGACGAGAAAGTCAGCGGGGATATCTCTGACGTGAGGCGGAAAGCGCTGCTGCTGCTGCTGCTGCTGCTGCTGCTGCTGCTGCTGCTGCTGTTTTCCGCGGGCGTCAGCTTACAGGTCTGCGCTTGTCGCCAACCCGAACCCCACCATCTCCGTCTTGCACGCCCGCATGGCCGTCTCTCGCGGTCCCGCAGCTCTGAAGCTCCGACGTTGCGTTGCGCTTCTGGCGCTCGAGCGTAAGCGCTTGGACGCTCTCCAGCCTGCCAGCCCCGAGTCAGCGTCTGGCTGTGTAAGCTATCATTATTATCGTGCTGCTTCAAGAGGGGAAACCCCGCCGATTCGACGTTGGCTGACAGCTCTTCATCTCCCAAGGAAGGGGACATGGCATCAACAGAACCCACCACGCGTCGAACCTCTCCGTCGGTTCGAATCCCAGCCCTTTCCCCTCACGCACGTGGTTTCCGTAGAGAGGGCTCTTGGTCTCGGCGGACGAGTGCCGCAGCGACCGCCGCAGCGGTGTCGAAACGGGCGTCGGCCCCGACGACAAGAGCGTGCCATTCAGAGCCATGGGGGTGGCCTGGTCGCCGGCCAAGGGGTTGTTGAACGGCGACAGAGGGGCGAAGCCGTTTCTACGCGTGGCAATGGGAACCGGAGAGAGCCCGGCGGCCACGAAGCGAGAGCCGCCAGGCGTGGTGGTGGTGGTGGTGGTGGTGGTGGCGGTGGTGGTGAGTGGGAGACCTTGTCCCCACGACGGCGGAGCCGACTGGAACATGGTCATGGCCGGCTGAGGTCGACCGCCCGCCATGGGCAACCGAATGGACGGAGACGAAGAACGGTCGCCGCGGAGATGGTGGGGAGTCGGAGGGCGGGGTGGCCACATCTTGTTGACGGGGTGGTTCGGGGGCGAGCGGCTTTCCTGCATAAACGAAGAACAAGAAAAGCCCAAACGGGTGAAAAGGACAAATCGTCGCGTCAAAAGGACACCAAGATGGGGTGAAGCACACAAGAGACGACACAATGATCCAAGTGCCTCGTTTGAAGACGGGAATTCAGAAAAGGTTTTTGTCTACAGGTCGCTGAGTGGCCCAAGCTTCTTTGGTAGGAACCGAGCCATTGACGTCGTTGGTATCGACAGTCGACATAAACATTGGATGAAGATGAAAGAAAAAAGTGTCTGAAGAGTTGGAACAAGAGTGAGTCTCTTCCCCTTCGGTTCAGTGACGAGGGCGTTGAGCTCGGAGGTAGTAATACTAGGTAGCGTCAAGGACATGCATGATAAGGCAAAATGAAGAGCACATCACGAAGACCTCCCGACACAACGGTTTCCAACATACAACAGCCCCCAGAGAAACGACTGCGGAAAATCAAGACCCGTCAAAGAAGCCAGCCGCTCGGTTCTCGGGCGGAGGGTGAGCAGGGCGCTTGGTTCTGATGGCGACGAAAGCTGATATCCCGATAACTATTCCATTGCCGGGGGTCCTCGGTTGCTGCATGTAAGTCGCCCCCTTCTTTGGGCAGGTGGGGTTCCCGCCGTTCCAGGTCCCGGTAGGTGAAGGTTCCTGCCCCACGCCCGCAGCTTGGGCCCCACGTGGACGGGATTACGCCATCGCGCGGAATTTGTTTGATTGCATGCCCATTCTCCCCGAGACATTTCCCATCCCTCGCTGCAGCGCAAGAAGCCGATAACGGACGTTGGTCGGCTGGCATTCCGCTGCCGTTGTGCGCGACGGAACCTCGTATTCCCGGCTCTGGCCGCCTCCAAGCGAAGCCCGGACACAGCCGTCGGAGCAGCGCTCGCAGAGACATTTGTCACGGCGCCGAACGTTGCCGTTGTTGTGGTTGTTGTTGTTTGTAGTAGTCGTTGTGCTCGCCCCGGTCATTTGCTGTCTTTGGTGTCTTCCCGGTCTTAAGAGCTTTAAGAATTGACACGCTCCCCATGAGTGCTCCACTCGCCGTCCGCTCTCTTCTCCGAGCTCTCCCCCGGCGAACACCACCACCACCACAACCACCACCACCGTCACCATCACCTGCGCTGGCTCCACGCCCTGGCTCCAAACGACTGCTCCACGTATCTCGGCCCGTCATGACCGCCAAGCTGAAGCCTGCCGCCCGCGTACGCGGCCAGCGGCAAGATGTGTGGTGAGGCTTCCTTCTTGCGCTTCGTGGCCACGGCCTCTCCCCTGCCGCGCGCGCCGGCCCGGCGTGGCGGGCTCGGTGCGCGAGGCGAGGCGTGGCAGCAACGCGAAACAGCGGCAAGGCTAAACAAACGCCCCGCCAACGCTCCCAGGTCCGTCGTCAACGAGGCGGCCGCCGCCTCCCCCGTCCAGCCCATCGTCAACATGGGCCAGGGCTTCTTCGGCTACAACCCCCCGGACTTCATCCTCAACGCCGCCAAGGAATCCCTCGACCGCGTCGACTGCAACCAGTATGCGCCCACCCGGGGCCGCCCGCGCCTCAAGAAGGCCCTGGCCGACGCCTACTCGCCCTTCTGGGGACGCACCTTGAACCCGGACACCGAGATCACCATCACGACGGGTGCCAACGAAGGTCTGTTGGCCCTGCGCCAGTGCTGTCTCCCCGCTGAAGACGCGCCCCCTCCCGGCTGACGCGAACCGCCAGGCATGCTGAGCGCCTTTATGGCCTTTATCGAGCCCGGAGACGAGGTCATCGTGTTCGAGCCCTTCTTTGACCAGTACGCGCGCGTTCCCAGCCTCTTTTTTTCTTTTGCGAAATCCTCCCTCCCCGACCCGCGGTCCCTAACAAAACCGCCTTCTCCAACTTCGCAGATACATCAGCAACATCGAAATGGCCGGCGGCAAGGTCGTCTACGTGCCGATGCACCCGCCCAAAGAAGGCGCCGTCAAGACCCTCTCGGCCGCCGAGTGGACCATCGACTTTGACGAGTTTGAGCGCGCCATCACGCCTCGCACCAAGATGGTGGTCATCAACACGCCGCGTACGTGCTTCTTTTTTTCTTTTCCTCGTTCACTCTCTCTCTCTCTCTCTCTGGCCGAGGCCGGCTAGGCGGTGGTTTTCCCGAGCCAGCAGGCTAAATCTTGCGCGCGTGCGTGTGACAGACAACCCCGTGGGCAAGGTCTTCTCGGCCGACGAGCTCAAGCGCATCGCCTCGCTCTGCCTCGAGCACCAGATCCTCATCCTCTCCGACGAGGTCTACGACCGCCTGTACTACGTCCCCTTCACGCGCATCGCCACCCTGTCCCCCGAGATCGAGAGCATCACCCTGACGGTCGGCTCCGCCGGCAAGAACTTTTACGCCACGGGGTGGCGCGTCGGCTGGCTCATCGGCCCGCCCCACCTGATCCAGTACGTGGCGGCCGCGCACACGCGCATCTGCTACTCGTCCGTCTCCCCCCTGCAGGAGGCCTGCGCCATCGGCTTCGAGCAGGCCGACGCCCGCGGGTTCTGGGACGAGTCGATCCGCTCCATGAAGCGCAAGATGGACCTGTTCAACGCCGTCTGGCGCGAGCTCGGCGTGCCCTACTCGGAGCCCGAGGGCGGCTACTTTGTCATGGTGAACCTGTCCAAGGTGCAGATCCCCGACGGCTACGAGTTCCCGCCCCACGTGGCGTCGCGGCCGCGCGACTTTCGGCTGGCGTGGTTCCTGATCCACGAGCTCGGCGTCGCCGCCATCCCGCCGAGCGAGTTTTACACGGACGCCAACGCGCACATCGTCGAGGATTACCTGCGGTTTGCGGTGTGCAAGCCGGATGAGGTGCTGGAGGAGGCCAAGGAGAGGCTGAGGGGGCTGAAGAAGTATTTGAAGGCCGAGTAGACGGGGGCGTGGGGGCGGAAACAAACACAAGATAGAAAGAGAGACGACGTGCGTTGGTGGTCATGGTGGATAAACCCGGCCTGGCCGTAGGATCTGCGGGCGTGGACGTTGATCTTGCCTTGCGGCGTTGCTCTCGGTAGAGAAACATGGAGAGCTCGGCGTTGACTCTTGACATGGAGCGGTCTCTCTCGCTCACGATGCGTCCATCGGGGCTCGGTAGAACAAAGAAACGAGGAAAAAAAAAAATAGACTTTAGGATGATTCCATCTCTATCTACCCTTCCACTGCCACTCCCCTTCATCTTCGTGCCCGCAAGAGGAGAAGCGAATCCCTTCTCTCGCCTACTCGGCAGGCACCTCAACGGAGCGCTCCTCGCCGTCCGCCTTGCCGGCCGTCACCTTCTTGCCCGTCTTGGCGATGGTCTTGAGGACCGTCTCGTAGGCGAGCGAGTCCTCGGCGACGACCGTCGCCGTCTGCTTCTCGAGCGAGACCTCGTAGCTCTTGACGCCTGTTTTGTTTTGTTGTCTTGGTCATCAGAGATGGAACCATCCATTGGGGGGAGGAGAGAGTGCGGGGAGCAACAGGAGGGGCGATTGAGGCACGACAGGACCCTAAAGGCTACGAGACCAAGGGAAGATACGGGTGGGACGTGGGGTTCGCTGAAAGCACTTGCTTGGGGTGGATGCCTCGGGAGATAGAGAGAGAGGGGAGGGAAAGGGGATCCTATGGAGGAAAAGAAAAACAAAAGAAAAAGAAAAGAAAAAGAAAACAAGAGACACAGAAATAGGAGCTGGCTGACTGACCCTCCAACTTCTTGAGAACGCGCTCGATAGCGCCCGAGCAACCGCCACAGGACATGGTCACGTTGAACTCGTAGGTGTGCTCGGCAGCCTGGACGTCGGCCATGGTGTCTGATTGGGGGGGTTCCTTTGTGTGTGTATGTGTGTGTGTGCGTGTGTTTGACAGAGAAAGAAAGGAAGAGAGAGAGAGAGAGAGAGGTGTGTGTGAGGGTGGATGTGTGTTTTGTGTTGGACTTGTCTCTTGTGAAAAGGGTATCTCAAAAGTCGATGAGGGGGAGGGGGGGCCAAGTTGCTGTCGTTGAAGAAGCTCAGGCAGTTTAAGGAAAACGTGTCCAGGTGCAGGTCCGGGCGGTGGGGACGTTGGATGACGACGAGAAACCCCCAGAGGGTGTGATTGAGGAAGTCAAGAGGAGACAGCGAGCAGGGAGCGATATTAAACTCTTTGGTGGGCTTCTGGGGCTTCTGGGATGATTTGAAATGCCCCGGGTGCCCGTTTCTAAGCACGGAATCAACCTCCCAGCAGCAGTAGTAGCAGCAGCAGAAGCAGCAGCGTAACCGACTCGGCGTTGCAGAGCCCGAGGTCAGGTCGTCTCGTCCCGTCCCTAGGTCATCTGGAGCTCGACCAAGGGCGCTGCTGCCCGGTGCTGGCCCTGTGGTTTGCGACGGGTGGGGCCGAGGACGGGGGGATGGAGGGGCAAAGGAGGGGTCATCCTAACAGCTGAAACCCACTCATCCCCCAAGAGCGGAGAGCGGAAACAACGGTCGAATTGCGCAGACTGTTTGGAATGCCGCAGGGGGGGGGGGGGAGGGGGGACTTGAGCGGCCATGCAACGATTGCTTTGTGCTGGAGCACCCCAAAATTGGAATCCGAAAAAGAGGCATTTCCGCCGCTGGGCACGTCTTGCGTAGTACTCTAGAGTTGAGGAATTGCGTCATGGGTACCCATGACGCAATGGAGGAGGAGGAGGAGGAGGAGGGGAGGGGGTTTGGATGATTAGGGTTGATGGTGATGACTGAGACTCAAGACTCGGCGGCTGCGTGCTGTCCTACAGTGTATTAAGTATTACTATACATTGACGTGACCTCCCCTCCCCCCCCCCCCCCAAATGGCCCACCTTAGGTATCACAGTACTGTACGTAGTAGATGATAAGCTCCGGTACGAAAAGTCCAAGGTCCGGGTGCCTACACAGACTACGTACACAGCACGCAGGTCGCAGGTAGAAACCACCTGCCCTCCAAGGAGGGAGGAGCCATCGCTCCGGTTCTCTACACAGTAGATAAACGACCTGGATGAATCTTCCTCTTTTGACGCCCGAACCTGACACAAATAACTAGCTATCACCTCGGATTTCCTGCCCCGTACCCGCGCCGCCGTGCCGACCGCGCACAAGGCACATGACAACGTTGGTGCAGACCAGGTGCCGAGCGGCCCGGGCCATCCACAACAACATGAAACCGGCCCTCTGAATCTGACTCAACCACCACACCACCGTCCGGGCGGGTGTTGCAACGTGTCTAATACGCCTCGACCCGTCTCAAACCCCCAAGGGAAAATTATTGCCTGGGTGGTCCTGATGATTCAGACATGTTGGGAGTGAAGGCTCGGTGGTCTGGAACCTGGAGACCTGGTGCGAGCTCGCCGGAACTTGTCATGGGCGACTCACCCGAAATGCCTGCCTGCCTGCTGCGGAATGGTTCCGGCTGACGGCGCTCCGTTGACAAACTCGACCGCTGGATGGACCGACGTCTCAACCACACCTGTTGGCATCCCTTACACACAATATTCCCCAACGAGGGCAGAAACACCGTGGTGAACAGTCGTAGATGGGGGGATATAGACCTTGAGGAGAAAAATCAAGCCTCATTCATTTGCCTCTCTCTCCATGATGATATAGGAGGAGAGGAGTTCAGCGACTGAGCTATCAGGACCCAGGGGGTCGGGAAGAAGACTAAGTTAAAAGAAAATAGACACGGAAAAGAGCGTCAGAAATGTAAAGAGGTAAAAAAAAAAAAAAAAAAAAAAAAAAACCATGCATCCATTCTCCATCCTCCTCCTTTCTTTCCTCTGCGCAAAAGTGGTATAAGAACATGGCCAAATACAACGCACAAATCCCAAACCTGGCCGCACCCGACAAGAACACGAGAGAACAAGCAAAAGGATATACACAAACTACGCCCCTGTCAAAAAAAAAAAGACATGTTCCCCTTCTTCTTTCTCTCCACACAGCCCGTCGGCAGCCGCAGCAGCATAGTATTCCCCCATCCTCCTCATTATTGATTACCGCTCACCACGGATAAACCCCGCCCCTTCTTCTCTAGCGAGTGCCGCCCAGAGCGCTGATCCGCGCCCCCGAGGGCCGATGAATCAGGCTTTCCGGGTGCTTACCCATGACTGCCTGTTCGACCGCACCGGCGGGCCCGATGGGGATGGGGTTGCTCTCGGCGTCGGCGAGGGCGCGCTGCTGATCGTCAGCGGCGAGGTCATCGACGTCCTCGTCGTCCTCGACGATCTTGGTGGGGATGTCATGCCCTCCGTGGGCGTGGTGGCTCGCTCCGAGCAGGAACTGCTGGGAGGACCGCTCAGGGGTCGAGGTGGCCGTTGTGCTCGCGAAAGACATGCTAGTGCTGCTGCGGTTGGGAACGAGATCCGGTGTGGGTGGGATGCTAGAGAGGCGCGCGCTGCTGGGTCGGAGACGGGTGCTATCGTCACCGACATCGGACGTCGCCGTCGAGGAGCCGTTTCCGTCGTCGCTGGGGGTGGTTGAGAGAGAACTCCCCCGCCTGCTTTTTGAATACTCCCGAGCTCGGGAGGCCGGCGAGGTAGGCCTCCCGAGCTCGGCGTCTTGGGCGAGCTGCAGGCCCTCGACAGCGGCCTGGCACTGCTCCGCAATGTTGCGGATGATGTGGGCGATGGCGTCCGTCTTGTCCTTGAGGTGCCGGTCCGCCACGTCGATGAAGGTCTGCGTCGACAGGCGCCGGCTGGCCGCCGTGAGGTTCTTGATGAACCGCGCGTCGCTCTCCGACACGTCGGCTCCTAAACGCGCGTCAGCATCGGGCCTCGGGGAACCGCTTCTTAGCAGCAACATACGCTCTGCGAGCAGCTCCTCCTCCTGAGCAGCGAAGCCGGCCTCGATCTCGGCGGCGAGCTCGTCGGGAGACGTCAGCGTCTTGACGAGGTGCTCCATGTGGTGGTGCTGGCCCGAGATCAGGCTGCGCAGGTGCAGCACGACGCGGCGCGCCTCGTCGCGCTGGCGCACAATGGTGACGTTGGTGTGCTGCAGAGCGCTGAGCTCCCGCTTGTTCCTCTTGCGCTCCCGCTCGAGCTCCTCGGCGATCTCCTGCTGGAGGACGAGCGCCTCGAGGGCGTCGTCGCGCTGCTTCTCGGTGCCGGAAAGGCGGGCCGCGAGGCGAGCGGCGTCCTCCTTCTGCTGGTCGAGGAGCGTGCCGAGGCGGCGGTTTTCGCGCTTGTGGCCCTCGATCTTGACCTTGAGGTCTTGCGTCTCCTTGGTGAGGGTGTCGGCGAAGGCTTGGAATTTCAAAAACTGCATTTTTTTCCTGGGTTAGCCATGGCCGCCCAGCGGCTCGTAGAAGCTCCGTGGCAACTCACCTGCTGCTTCCAGTTCTCGAGCTCCTCGACCAGGTAGTTGTTGCGCTTGGTCACCTTGCTGAGCTCCGTGTCGAGACGGCCCTTGAGGTTGATGAAATCCTGCCAAGCCTCGAGGGCGTCCCTCGAGTACTGGTTGCGCTCCCGCACGATCTCGTTGAGGTGGCGCATCGAGACCTTGGTCATCAGCGGCTTCTTAACGCTGCCTCCAAAGACGGCCTTGATGCCTGTGTTCCGGCCGATCTTTTCGCAGACGTGGTCCATGACGGCCATGACGGCATCCTGGTTCCACCACTCGGGATCCTGGATGGACTCGACCTCGCCGCGCATGACGATGATCTGACCGGCCGGGATGAGCTTGCCGCCGCCGTAGGCGGAGCGCAGGTGCTGAGGAACGCCAGAGGGGGTCACATCGCCGTTGAGGGCCTGGGTCAGCCGCTGCACGAACTTGGTGCGCTGGGTGGGGGACAGGGCGGTGGGCGGGTTCGAGGTGAGCACAAAGTTCCGGTCGAGGTCGACGACGAGGGCGTCGTTGGGCGCCGTGAACAAGGAGCGGCACTCGGCCGTGATGCCCAGGATGTAAGGGCCGGGCTCCTCGACGAGGTCCTTGGCGTGGCGGGCGTGGACGATGGGCACGTACAGGCCGCTCCACTCGTAGACGCGGACGCAGAAGCGGACCGTCTCGGCGGCCATGGTCAGCATGGCGGGGTAGTGGCTGACGAAGATGATGCGGCGGGTGGGCGAGATGGCGGCCTCGATGACGCCGACGATGTTGGGGATGGACAGGCAGCAGAACAGCGGCCACAGGGCGAAGTTCTGGAAGCCCGTTGGCGACGAGGGGAAGCGGTAGCAGAGGGCATAGTCCTTCATGTCGATCTGGACCAGGTCGTTGAGGCGAGGAGCCGGGAAGCTCAGGATGCGCGACACCTCTTCGGCGTGGAACAGGTTGGTAGCCTTGTTCCAGTGGATCCACATGCCGCGGAGGTAGTCGCCGAGGAGGTTGTAGAGAGGGTAGCGCGAGAGGAAGGACAGGCAGTAGGGGATCCAGTACTGCTCCTCCGGGTTGTCGTAGAAGTCGGGCTCGGTGCGCTTGCGCAGCTCGCGAATGGTTTCGGCACGCTTCTCGTCGGCGCGCGACCAAACGCGCAGGCAGATGCCGTAGAGCGTGTGGGACGAGTCCTGCTGCAGGACGAAGGCATGGTGGACGCAGTGCGGCTGGCTGCGGCCGGTGCAGATCTCGACGTCGTGGGGGAAGCAGGCCTAGGGTAACAGGACCGAGGGGTTAGCTGAAGCTGGACATGGCAACTAGTAGCACGGGACGTTGGGTGGTCCTCGACGTACCCTCATGGCGGCATGCAGAGCGCGGGCGATCTCGTTGTCCTGCTCCAGCCTGGGGCTGCTGCCGAGAATCTCGGGCAGCCAGAACTGCGGCACAGCGCCCTTCATGTGTCCGATCTTGCCCTGGGGCGGCGGCGGGGCCTTCACCCATTGTGAAGGCTCACGGCCGACACCGCACACCATGTAGGCGTAGGTGAGGGTCTTGGGGGTGCGCTGTTGGGGCTTCATGTTGAGGGTCGAGGGGATGGGCTGGGTGATGCGCGAGTGAAGGGACGAGGTGCGGCTCGGGATGATGAGGTTGCTGTCAGCCTCTCGGGTGACGGGGCGGGCATTCTGGTCGCTGGTGCGCGGGCGACTGAACGACGCGTGGGTGGTGAGGGAGGGAGGCATGATTCGCCGTCGGGTGCCAGCCGGCGACACGGACCAGGTTATGAGCCTGTGGTGTTTTGAGTAAAGTCGGCCAAGAGATGCTGGCAGACAGGTGGGAGCTTTGGCCCTTTCAATAGCGGCCCTCGCGAGACTGGCAACGCGACCGGCCGGTTGGGGTTCGGAAACAAGCGCCGGGCGTGTTTCGTTTGTTTCGACTCTCGACGTTCAGGACGGAGAGAGCGGAACAAGAGAAAGAGAGAGACAGAGAGGGAGCGGCCGCGCGGCGCAGCACAGGGAGCCGCAAACGAAGGACAAAGTGTTCCTTTGTTGGAGCCAACCCGGCAACTGACGGGAAGGGGGGGGGGGGAAAAAGAGGGAAAAAGAGACAGGGAGGTGGTGAACACCCGTGGATGTTGGTGGTGGACCTGGACGTCGACAGGCAGGCTTGTTGCTGCTGTGGGACGCTCGGTCGTGTGGGTTGCGGTTCGCTGGAGTTCGCCCACGCGCACAAGACGCTCGCACCAGGTTGTCCCTTGATGGGCAAGGGGAACGGTCGAGCTGGAAATTGGGCGCGGGAGAGCTAGCGTCGCAGCAGAGTGGGAAAAGGAGAAAAGCCACAAGGAAGGGGGGGGTGGGTAGCCTTCAGGGCGAGGGAAGGACTCAGAGAAAAGTGACGACAGATCAAATCCCCAGCCTTCGGGCCACGGAAAAGGACCGAGCGCAGAATGCAAGTGGAAGCTGATGAGTGGGGAGGGATTCGGGTGCGAAGTGGAGGGGCCGTCCCAAAGGCTTCCCCGGCGTGCAGCCAAGGCAACGGGCTGGAACCTGGTACCTAGGGAAAAGCACAAGTGAAAAGGAACAAACAGAAGGATGTGACGGGGGACGCAACGAACGGATCCGTTGGCAGCAAATGAGGTTGCTTGAGGACCTCATGGCTCAGCGAGAAAGATTCGTCCAAGCCCCTCGTCGCAAGTCGCAAAGAAGAAACAACCTGGAAGCCACTTACGAAGCCTCCTTTCCGGGCAGGCCCCCAGGACGGCGCTGCAGCTGTCCCGAACTGCTGCAGGTCCCAGTGCCACCCCAATCCACCTCACCTTGTGGCAATTGGAGAAAGGGAAGAAGTGGGGGGCGCTAAGCCAGGCACGGTCCTGTAACAGGGGCACGCTCCAGGGGGGGACCTTGAAAAGAGCAGGGGGCCTTTGCGCCAAGATATTGGCTCATGATATGAGGCTTTTGGGGCGGCCTTCCTCTCTCCCTTACGCAGTACACCACCCATGGCTGTTCGTCTCCAACCCTCGCAATCCCTCGAAGTGCATCCAAGCACAATGCAGGATGCCTTGCTTCTTACCAAACGGCCCCAAGCAGTCGTTCGCCAACCGTGCACCTTTTTTTTTTTTTCGTAACGCTTTATTAGCAGGTTGGCGGTTACCGTTTGTATTGCGCGCGGGTGTCTTTTTTTCTTTTGCCGGCCCAGGTCTTCTGCATTCGCCAACCGATGTCGTTCGGATGCGCTGTGGGTTCCTGCAGGAGCAGAGTATTGTTGCAGCGTGACGGTGGAATTGCACTGTAGCATCTGCGACCACTTGCGACCATTTGCGTCCACTTGCGTCCACTTGCGTCCCTCTCGCGTGCTCTCGCATGCCTATCAGGTGTCGGATCCCGTCCCGGCCGGCCATTGTGCGCAGTCGTGCTCGGCACGCTCGGTCTGCCCACGGCAAACACGATATGTGGAGCCGGCATGCCAACAACAAGGGAAAAAGAAAAGGGAAAAAGAAGCCGTACAACGGCTTGAATGGTCTAGAGAGAACGTTCAACGTTCCCTTGGGGGGGGGAGGTGCACCGCTTCTTTGTGTCGGCAGAATATACGTGGCACAATGTGGACTGTGAAGGAGCACCCCGGGTGGACCATCCGACTAAGACACCGGCCTTGCCGACCCCCACAAGAGAAACAGAACCAGAAGCATCTCGTTGTCTGAGATTTTGTTGTCGACAGGCTGGGCCTCGTGGCGGGGAAGATGCTGAGCCAGCGTTCCGGGTCCAACCACGAGCGTTTGCTGGTGTGCTGTGTGGGTTTCCGGGGCATTGGCTCTGCAGAATTGCTTTAGCGCCAGGCCTCCCACCGCTAACTAAGTTACATAACGAACTAGTCCTGCTCACTATGTAGGTCGTGACTGGTGACTGGTGCCGCTCGTCATCCGCAAACAACCTCAGTCAGCAACCCAACACACAACGATACACAGCCCTCACGATAGTTATGCTGGAACCTTGGCCGATCACAACGACTTGAACAAGCAACACAGAGGGAGGTTGGTAAGCCAGGCGGTGAAGGATACTCCTGATGGGCATTCGGCTGTCTTCTCCAGCCGATCCGCATGTCTCACACATCTAGCCGACCACCGGCTGTGTGCTCCAAAAAGGCTGCAAACGGGTGTTCCCTCACGTTATCGCCTGCATCGGGGTACAACGGATGCAACACTGATGCTTAACACGAAGAAAACTATGCAAGGGGGAAAAGAGAACCTGGACGAAATGTGATGGATGCCCCTAACCACCTGGTGTCCATACTAGTATACTCTTTGAGAGATCCCCCGCCACCGCTATGCTTAGGTTTCTTGCCCCCCCCCGTTCAAGTGCTTGCAAAGCACAAGGGAAGCAAGGGATGTAAAGGAGGAGGAGGAGGAGAAAACTAGTTACTGTAAACCAAGCGTTATCGCGCTTAATACAGCATGCTATAGCCAGCCTTAGCTCACTAGCATATGGCACGTTTCGGGTCACCTGCGCGATACTGCATAAACTTGACAGAGATGAGTGTGGATGCGCCGAAACGTCGGTCCTACCTTGGGTATCACGCTCGCAACGTCGGCCTCGAACGGGGGGGCCAGCTGGTCCCATTGTCTCCTGTCTGTCGCTGTTTGCTATGTTCTGTCCCCTCTGTCCTCCGTCCTCCCGTCCCCCCCGCGATGTACAAATCCTAATTCTCCGATGCGCGCTCTGACCTCTCAGCAGGGCATGATGGTTGTTTGGTTTCAATTCCTCCGGTGGGGTAATGTTTGCGTTAGTGTCATTGCGTTCCCGTGCCGTGCTGTGCATGCACCACACTATACTGTAGCATACGCCTGCACTGTGACGATGCGATGCATGTTTGACAGATGCCGGTCACTCCTATACATACTAAGTAAGGCATTCACGGAACATGGATCCGACAATGAAAACCAAACAGTACGTATGTAGGTGGAAGCCCGGCGGGAATTCTCGGCCCGCTATTGCCGTCAACTATCATCATCATCTTCGCCGTCGTCGTCATTCTCATGATACCTCCGCGGTAATTTCCTCACGATAGCCACGGGAACATATACCGGGTCTAGATGAAAAAGATAGATCGCCTCGTAAACCTGGCTCTCTTATTCATTGTTTGGGTCACTCAACCTCGCTTGATTCCTGAACTGACCTCCGCCATGTCGTCCCATGGCTCGCCTCATGACCAACCAGCTTCTTCTGTCTTCTCTGAACCCCGTTCAAAAGAAACGAAAAAAAAAGTCATGAATAAAAAAAGTATTCCCGATATTCGCCAGCACTAGAGCATCACCCAGCATGCTTTCTCTTTCCATTTCATAGCGTCGTTGACCTCCCGCCACCGCCAAAAACTCCTCGCACGTTGATTGACCAGCAGAAGCAAAAACAAAAGATACTGGGACCCTGATGCCGCCGAGATGATAGATCGTAACAAACCCATTCCCCCCCTCCCTTTCCTACCCGACCCAGAGAAAGAGGCAGTGACCACCCGCCTAGGTTAGTCATACACGAACAAACATAGGTAAGAAATGGCATGGAACGGCATGGGAATGGTCCAAATTACTGCGACGCCGCCGCAGCAGCGGGCTGGGCAGAGTTGTCGCGGGGCCCGCGGTACCCGCCACCGCCGCCGCGACCGCCCCGATAGCCCCGGCCACGACCGCCGCCACGGCCGCGGCCGCGGCCGCGGTAGTTGCGATATCCGCCATCAACGCTGCCTTGGCCAAACGTCTCAATATTCTTGCGTGTTTCCTCGCCGCGCCAGTGAGCCCCGCCGGCCCTCTGGGCAGCATTCTCGCGGTCCTTGGACTCGCTCGAGATGTTGTCGAAGAACGACTTGTTCTTGTTGTACGCCGGCTCGACCGGCGCCGGGGCATCGACGGCCGTTTCGGGAACGCCGTTCTCCCCGGCCGTCTCTTGGAGCGGCTCCGCCATGACGGCCTCCTTAACCACGTCCTGCTTATTGAACTTGGCATTGGCCGACTCAAAGTCAAAGTCGGTGTCGGGTATCTCCACCTTCTGCGGGCGGGGGCCGTGGCCGCGACCGCGGCCGCCGCCGACGCCGCCGCGGTGGTGGTTGCCGTGGTGCCCGGCACGGGCGGCGTTGATCCTCATCTCATCAACCCTCTTCGCCAGGTTGTCCATGCCGTTGGACTCGGTCTGGGTCGTTGTGGGAGCGCCAGCAGATTGGTTCAGCTGCGCCATGGCGGCTGCAACGGCCTCCTTGGCAGCCTGGGTGGCATCTCTGAGGGCAGCAGCGGCCGCGGCATGGCCGGCCTGGTCGACAGCGGGCTTGGGGGCCTGGTTCTGAGCAACCTTGGCAGTCAGAGCAGCAGGAAGAGGAACGACAGGCAAGATCTGGCTGGGCCGGCTGCTCTTCGGTCCAGTCGGAATAGCCGTCGGGGCTTGTGTAGGCAGGGGCTTTTTATCGAGGGAAGCAGCCGGTGCTATCGGCTCCTCGGTCTTTGGCTTCGTCTCTGCCGGACCCGCAGCAGCGGCCGCCGTCGCCGGCTGTCTGGGTGCCTGAGCGGGGGCGCTAGGCTGAGAGGATGGTCCAGCGGGCGCCGCAGGCGAGACGGGCTTCCGGTCGGCAGCGGGTCCGATGGGAGCCGGCTTCTGCGTCGGGCCCTGATTGCTCGGTGTCTGGTTCGCCGACTGACGCCCCTGCCCCTGAGCGCCGGGGGTGCCAGGAGCACCCGGGGGGGCCGGAGGCCCCTGGAGGCCGCCGGGACCAGGCTGGAACGGATAGGGATTCCAGGGGCCGTGGCCCATCGGGGGGAATTCCTGCCCCGGGGGGAACCAACCCGGGGGCGGGTATGGCATGCCACCGAAGGGGCCGGGACCGGGGCCGGGACCAGGGCCGCCGGCACGTCCCCAACCCGCCATGTGAGGAGGGAAGTACCCGAAGCCGGGAGCGCCGGGCGGCGGCCCTTGCTCGCTCTGGGGTCCTTGAGGTGCCGAAGGACCAGTAGGGACATTTCGTGGACGGGCCTTGGTTGAACAGGGAATGTTAGTAAGTCTTCCCACGAAGTAGGGGGGGGGGTGGCATCAAGTGGGAAGAGAGCCCAAGATCAGAAGGAAGGCAACGGAAATCTCAACATTGTGTTTGTTTGCGCAATTCAGACGTGACAAGTTTTACATCCGTAATGGTTCATCATGATAGGGCTAAAAGAAAAAAAAAAGAGCACACGCTGGGACAGGCGGCAGTTACTTACACCGAGAATGGCGGGATCGTTGGGCATCACCGGAGGCTTCTCCTCTTTGACAGGGGCGGGCCCTTCTTCGATCCTCAGGTCCTTGACATCGGTGCCACGAAAGACGATGTACTCGTAGATCTGGTCCGACGGCGGGACGAACTCGTCTGGGTTCGTCTTGCGGTTCTCGGTACCGAACGAACGAACATTTTCGAGCGAGACGGTGGAATCGTCCGAATTGATGCTGTGGAGCGTTCCCGAGTAGCTAGACGTCAAGAAGCGGCGGTCAGCTAGGGAGCTCTAAGGGAAAAGGTCCGACATGATTGCTGGGGACGTACCGGATATCGCTCCGCGATATGAGGGAGATTCTTGCTCTGTCGCGACTGGTCAGCGATGGGCCAGGTCGACGGGAAGAGAGAAGAGGTGGACGAACCCGATGAACTCGGACATGTTGGGTGCGGGGAGTAAAAAAATTGATGAGGAAAGGCGAGTCTACGCTGAGGGGGAATGGATGGAAAATTAAGAGGACAAGAAAAAGAAGGCTCGCGGATTAACCTCGGTGATGAGAATGAAATGAGTTGATTAGGCACGAGGCAGGTTCACCTGCGCATCGTGGGTGGTTGTTGGTTGGGTGTGGTGGTGGTGTGGTTGAAAATTGGTTTGTTGGTTGGCGGCTGGGAAAGGAAAGGCCAAAAAGCAAAGCTGACAGGTCGCACAAACCAAACCCGCAAGAAAACTCGGCTGCTGCTTCATGCGGGGCCGGCCAAGCTCCAGCCCCCGCCTCAGCCACACACGGCGCGGACCACCTGTGCTCGGGCACCCAGCTATCCCCGCTTCTCCACTTTCCACCTTGAACCCGATCTCAAGCTCAGACGCACCACAGTGCAGCACCGTACGGTACTGGACACTACATACGACAGCAAGCGTTCAAGTTATGGTATACACTAGGTAGATAGGTAGGAACATAGGTACAAAGTAGTTCAAGCCAACATGAATCTACCTACTATTGGTGGAAAGCCAGGCAGGTAGGTATCCATGGGAAAGTCATCGTTTTCCTCCTGTTGTCCCATCTGATGATCCGCGCCCACAAGCCCCAAACGCCGTGAATGCAAACTCCTTTCCGTACAGGTGCAGACGAATCGCCTGTGCTCAAATCCCGGAAGTACATTGAAGCTCTGACCTAAGCCAGGGTGCCTTTCGCTGTCCCTACGTACCACTACCACCGGGGATTCTCAAGAAACGGCTGGGTGCTCTGAGTGCTATGCCAGGAGGTCCTTGAATATTCCGAAAACCCGCTGTTTATACTGCTGATGCTCTGGTGGTGGCGGAACCCTGGGGGGTGTTGCGGTTGCGTCCAGTCCCAATGGACATCGGGAGCAGAGACGTTCGCGGGGGTCTGCGGAGAGAAGGTCGTGTTGAAGCCGCCGCTAAATTCGTGGCCTTGGTTACCGCTATGCCCCATGTGCGCCGTGTCGCGCTGGCCGCCGTACAGCTGGCGTACGTCAGGCTGCAGCAGGGCGCGGGGGTTGGTCCCCGTGTATCCTGGGTTTTCGGTATCGCCCTGGTCCTTCACACCCCAGAACATGCATCCGGAGTCGCCCCAATCGTCGATGATGTCGACGATGGTCTGGAGGTGGCCGTACGAGGGCGGCAGCTTGCCGCTCGGACGCCACATCGACAAGGCCAGCCCCAAGATGGCGGCGACGAGCGAGAAGACGGCAAAGTAGAAAATCTGCGGCGGGTGCATGTTGACGCCGAGCTGGAACTGCATGTTGATGGCGAGACCAAACATCCAGTGGACGCCGGCCTTGAGACCAAACAGAAAGAGCGTCTGCCACGACGTGAGGGCGGCGACGATGGAGCTGTAGCGCGGGTTGGTGCCGCGCGGACCGATCAGCTCGCGGAAGACCTTCTCGTCGCGGGACAGGTTGACGATCAGCTCGGCGCAGTGCAGCGCGAGCGTGACGATGGACTGGATGATTGTGATGACCAGGACGCCTCCGAGGGTTCCCGCAGGGCCCTGGGCGCTCCAGCCCATGTTGAGCACCGACGTCCCGTCGGTGCACTGCCGCGTTTTGCAGTTCGTGTCCGTCTTGCCGGTGAAGATGGGGAGGAGGGACCACGAGCGGCCGTACACGCCGTTTCTGCTGCCTCGGACCAGGTAGGCGTAGACAGAGCCGCCCCAGATGGCGCCGAGGATGGGGAGCGACCAAAGGAGCATCAGGATGCGCACGACGTGGTGATGCGCCGAGATCATGGGGCTTTGATGCAGGCGGGGTTTCAGGGCCCTCGGCGTCTGTTCCGCGTGAAGATGGACGCCCATCATGCAACGGCCGACGCGCGGCACCAGCCGGTGACCGTCGTTCTCGTCTTCGGTGCACGCTCTTGCGACCGCCAGGGGGTTGGAGCTCCAGGTCGGTATGTTGGTCTCCAAGAGCGCCCAGGTCGTGATGGCCGCCTGGAGGACGAAACCGATGCCGAGGAACAGGAGGGCGACGCCGTTGGCATGCACACCGTCGGCATCGTTCCTGTCGTAGGACTTGCCGAGGAGCCGGGCGAGTTCGGGGTTCAGGCTCAGGAAGATGAGCGATGTCGAACCGTAGGAGAAGATGATTCCGGCGAGATAGAGGACGTTGGGGATGGCGCGGTTGGGGCGGCTGTGTTTGGCTGCCGTGAGCAGGCGAAGGTTCGAGTTGAAGTCAAGCTTGCCTTCTCGGTGCAGCGACCACCGGAGGGAGCAGGTGTGGATGTAGCCCATGCAGTCGTTCAGGAGCGTGACTGGGCGCGCGAGCGTCAATACGGTCGGCCGTTGAAGGTGCGGTTAGGGGGGCTCGGGAGGGCAACGTACCGGCCAAGTTGAGACCGAGGGGGAGCAGCTCCCTCCAGGTATGGGACATGAGAATCTGGGTGGCGCCGCCATCGCGAGCTTCTCGATATAAACTGAACGCGCCGGCGCCAATTGTGACGACGCCGGCTATCCAGCTCGCGATGAGACCGCAGACGCACCACACCTTGGTCCAGCCGCTGTCATCGTGCTGGCGATTTGGGTTGTGGTGGTGTTTCCGGAGCGACATGCTGGAAGTCCACGAGAGGGCTATTCCACCGGGTATCTTCCCCCAGGACAGCCAAAACAGAGAGGAAGAAGAAGCAAAAAGGAAAAGCCCAAAACAACCACACCGCAATAGCGTGGCGGCGGGTGCCCCCTTCAGAGCCTCGCCGGGACTTCTGCCCAACCTGCATTGCCAAGGGGGCGGTTCCGTTCAGCCTCACGGCCATGCGCTCAGCTCATGGCGCTAAGAGGCAGGCTCTGGCCGCTGACGATGGACCAACGATGCACCGCTCTTCTGAAGACACCAACCACCCCATGTCAGACAGATTAGGATTGCAAAACTACATTATCAACCACCACACCAGGGGGGGGGGGGGGGGGGAGGTTGACAGCACAGCCGAGAACTGGCTGCTGAGCCTCACGCGGAGGAGTCCCCACCCAGAGCAGAGTGTCGATATGCCCATCGCTTGGCGGATTCAGAGGTTGACGGCAGAAAAGATTGGTTAGGTACCTGAACCTGGTGCCAGTTCCAACGTCCCAACGCCAGATAGTGGAGGGGATCAAGGTGCTCTTAATAGTTTACTATAATATGACACAAGCTGCTGGCGAAGGTGGAGGTCGGGTACCTAACCTGGAGAGGCAAGCCGGCGGGTCAAGTAAGGTGCCTGACCTTCGGTGAGACATCCCGGGGTTCTAGAACCGCGTACCACAGTCGCAAAAATGATAACTGACGAAAAAAAAAATTGGTTCGGTAAGGTACTATGGCCTATTGACACAAAAAAAAAGACTTCAAGGTGGCCAGTGGTTTTTTTGGTGATTGGATGGCAGATGGAGCTGTCCACTCCCTCGCATCTACGATGTGAGCGTCTGGTAAGGTGGGGGGATGTGCCTTACCGTACATTACCTTACCTTACCTTTCAGCATCTCGCCTGACCTCCAAAATCCGTGTAACATACCGTAGGTACGGTACCCTGGAACGGCATTTCACCCACCTCAAAGCTCAGATGAAAACCATGACATCGCCGAAATGTGTCATGCCGAACGATTGGACCGACCGTCTTTATTCATCCTCCCAAACAATCCATCATTTCGCTGCATTGATTGCCCTCGCCTTGATGCTTTAACATTGCACCTCTTTTTTTTCCTCCCTAGCATACACCAACGCTGCCTGAGTCTCAAATAGCTTCAAACGTCTACTATATGTAGGCTCAAGGCGTTGCATTCCAGACTTTGCCCTGGAGCTGCCCCGCTACATCCGCGCCCCACCATTCGAAACGAAGCATCTTTATCCGCCGACGACCAGCCCGCACGACAGGACACGCAGCAAGGAATAGCCCGTACCATCACAGAGCACCACCATGGCTAGCCGGCAGCTGCGTAAGCTGCGGCAGCAGCAAGAGCTTCTGAGTCTGCAAAAAGACGCCGGGACCAGGAGCGACGACTCGGACGACGAGCCCATCGTGGCCAGGCCGCGGGGCACCATGTTTTCGGGCTTCGCGGCTTTGGGAGATACCGGCGACAATGACGACGACGACGACGACGACAATAACGATAACGGCGACGATGGCAAGCAAAAGAGCGACGCCGACGAGGAGCCCGCGCCAGCGACAGGTCCTTCCGAACCAGCCAAGAAGAGCAAGAAGTCCAAGAAGAAGAAGAAGAAGAAGGCGAAACAGGCCACGGCTCAGACGGCAGAGTCGGCTGCCGAGGGGCGCAAATCGCTGGACGACATTGATAAGGTTCTTGAGGAGCTCAAGTTGGAGAGTCAAGCACAAGCCGGGTCTGCGCCATCCGGCTCCGCCGCCGGCCAGTCGATACGAGGCCTCAACGAGCTGCTCCGCATCAACCTGCAACACCTCAAAGCCCTGAACGAGATGCGCAGAGTCTTTGGCAGGGCCATGGATGTGGCCGAGACGGAGGAGCGCACCCAGGAACACCGACAGAGGAACCGCCTTCCCGAGCACGTCGACCTCGAGACGTACCTCAGCGCCCGC
Source organism: Remersonia thermophila (assembly GCF_042764415.1). NCBI lineage: Eukaryota > Fungi > Ascomycota > Sordariomycetes > Sordariales > Chaetomiaceae > Remersonia > Remersonia thermophila. The sequence goes on from NC_092222.1 coordinate 684,231, forward strand.
GCCGCGTGGCCCGGCCCGGGATCGCAGGCCAACAAGAGCATGTTCGACACGATCTTGCGCACGAACCCCTTCATCGAAGGCAAGAAGACGTGGCCCCGCGGCACGGCCCAGGGGCTCAAGATGGTGCGCATCACGCAGGGGCAGCAGCAGGACGAGGTCGAGTTTTCCTTTGCCCACGACAAGGAGTACGGCGAGCTGGAAATGGACTTCTTCGGCCTGGTCCTGATGTACGATCCCATGCAGATCGTCCACTTTCTGTATAGGTTCCCGTACCACGTGTCGTCGCTCATCCAGGTGAGCAAGGTCGCCCGGCAGGACCAGAACTCGGCGCTGGCGGCCGACCTGATCGAGCGAGCCTTGTTCACCTTTGGCCGGGTCAGCCTCAACGAATTCCGCAAGAAGCTTGAGAGGGGCCAGGCGCGCATGAGCTTCGCCAGACCCGAAAACCGCCAGTTCTACCTGGCCGGCTTCAACCTGATCCAGAAGCTCGTCCTCAAAGGCACCCACCGCACGGCCCTCGAGTGGGCCAAACTGTTCCTGAGCATCAACCACGACGACCCTTATGCCATGATCCACTGGGTCCACGTGCTGGCCGTCCGCGCCCGCGAGGCCGAATGGTTCGTCGACTTGTGCAAGTCCGACCTCGTTACCTCCAACCGCAACGGCGCCCTCTATGCCAAGCAGACCCTCCCTCTGGCCCATTTCCAACTCGGCGACGCCGCCACCGCCAAAGCCGTTCTCATCGAGGGCATGGAAACCCTTCCGTGGTTGTACTGCTCCCTCTTCCGCGCCCTCAACCTCGACGCGCCGCGCTCCGTCTGGGGCATCGTTCCCCGCGACCCCGAAGAGACGCTGCACACGGAGCTGTACATCCACATGGCCAAAGACCTGTGGAACACACCCAACCACATCAGCCTCCTCCGCGAAGCCGCCGCCGCCGCCTCCCCGCCCAACCCCTCCACCCTCCCCAAGTGTCCTGAGGTCTCCCTCGCGACAGCCCGCTTCGTCTACCTCGACAGCACGCCCGTGCTCATGTCTGCCGTGCCGCGCCTGATGCTGCACACGGCGGAGCCGAACTTTGAATTCGACCCCCTGCCGCCTCCCGAGGCGGAGAACGTCTTCTCGAGCGAGATCCAGCGCTTCCCTTGGTTCATGACGGCGAATCCGAACCACCGCGTGGAGGTTGGCGGCGGCGTCGGCGGCGGTGTCGACATGCCGGTTGCGGATTGGCTTAGGCAGCGGATCCAGCGGGGGATGGCGGCAAGGGCGGAGAGGCTGCGCCGGCGCGGGGTCGGGGGCCAGCAGCAGGAAGAAGAAGTGGAAGAGTGGCCGGACCAGGCCCAAATGGACGCCTTGATGGCGGAGATTGCGGGAGAGGCGGAAGGCCAGGCGGGCGGTGGAGGTGAGCGAGCCGGCGCTGCCGCTGACGATGAAGGGCCCGTGGAGGAGATTCTGATGCCCGGGCCGAGGTTGAACTTTCTCAATGCTTTGCGGCAGCTGTTTAGCGGCCAGCCTGCAGAAGGGACGGATGGGGATATACCGACGGGGATGCCAGGGGGCTGGGGGGAAGGATGGAATGATGACGAAGAGGAGGAAGAGGGAGAGGAGAGACAGGGCGAGCGGGAAACTACGGGGGACGGAGGTCAACAGGGCGGACAGACGGGGGCATGAGAGAAGAAGAAGAAGAAGAAGAAGGGGGCTTGCTGTAAGGCTTTGTCATCCTCGGCGAGTAGCGGTTAGACAGAATGCAATAGAGGACATGGAGAGCATCACTGATGCCTGTGTAGTGATAAGAAACATGCATGGTCTCTTGAGCCTCTCCCGCCTGCTGTCATGGCTGTGATTGCCCAAGGCGAAAGATAGCCCTGGCTCTTGACAATCAAGTTGCCCCTGGTAGCTCTCCCTCCTCAGCCACAACCTCAGAGGTCCATGAGGCGTCGGTTCGGACACCGTCAACCACGGCGCCAGTTTTCCCGGCTGCGGGGTCTCTCGGGCTCCGTGTGGGGGCCATCCGCCTCATCGGAGCCGTCGGCGCCGGTTCATGGTCCGAGGTTCAACCCGGAGCACAGCAAACACAACGTCAAACGCACGGCTAAGTGATGAAAATAGCTAGAAGCTGGTCCCCATATGAACCATTTAGAAAGCTGTTGTAACCCCGTACCGGACGTTGCAACTGCCACAGGTTCTCCAAGAAAAAAAGGGACAGGACCTCAAAGTGAGCACGTGACTTCGTTCCACTGACGCGCCTCGACTCGGACCTCCCCCCCCCCCCCTGGGTTTGAAAGCGCGCCCCTTGTCGCGGCACAATCGATTCGTCTGTCTTCAAAGGGCTTCACCTTCTTCGCTCCTCAGCGTTTCCATGATCCCGATATTCATCAAGGTCGCGCTGGCTTGTAGCGACGGGCTCTGAGCGTCGTTCCTATCTTCGAGAGTCTCGACCATCCTCGACAGCTCTTATCCCGCCAAAGACAGGCCCTCGGGCAAGCGGCCGCCATGGAGGCAACATCGGCCCCAGCCCCAACGAGCAAACCCCCTCTCTCGGGCCGCCCGGCGTCGTCCAAAGCCACACCGCCAGCACCCACGACGACAACGACAAGGCCAGCCGTCAGAAACCTCGCCCAAATCCCCCTCGCCCCGCCCCTCCGTACCTCCCCGCGGGGCACCCCCTTTGAGCGCGCCGTCTGGTCTCTGACGTACCAGATTCCCCGGGGTTGCTTCAGCACCTACGCGCTGCTGGCCGCTCGCCTGGGCTCCTCGCCGCGGGCCGTGGGGAACGCGCTGCGGCGCAACCCGTTTCCGCCCGATGTTCCTTGGTGGGTCTCGAGAGCTCTCTCTCTCTCTCTCTCTCTCTCTCCCCCTTGGTTCCCTCTCTTACCTGCTCGAGTCTACCCCGGTGGGTGCTCAAGCTTGCCTGCCTGATCTACCTTTCCCTCCCTCGGTGCTTGCTTACGCCCCTCCCCTGAAATGTTCATCGCACCCAAAGCGTGGATAAAAAAGAGACAAGAGAATGACTGACGGCAGAGAACCAGCCACCGCGTCGTGGCCGCAGACCAGACCCTAGGCGGGTTCAAGGGCAAAACCGCCCGGCGCGACGGCGAGGGCATCACGCTGGCGGAAAAGAGAAGGCTGCTCCGGAAGGAGGGCGTCAAGTTCGACGGGACAGGGATGCGGGTGCTTGGGACGGCGTTTCGGGGGTTTGCTTGATGGCCTTGTATCTCCTTGGTTTTGTGATTGGCCTCTCTCTATGCCTAAATATCGCTTTCCTATCATGCCAATGCGTGTTTGCGTTTCCTTCCTTCTGCATGTCTCCCGAATGTGTGTCTCTGCTCTCACACGGCAGCTGTGTCTTGGACGGTGTTGACATTGTCGTTGCAAGATGATGGCTTCATACACGATGGACCCCATCAACATCGAGCAAGCTGTCAGATGCGTCTGGTTGACAGCACGGCTGGGAAGTGGTTTGGGAGCCTTGAGCCTGGTAGATACACAACCACAGGCATCCGCCAGGGCATGGCGGTAGGCGACGGGCACTTTGACACCCCGGAAAGGCAGAAAAACGCCAGCCCAATGTCAATGTCTCTCGAGGGACCTGCGCCAATACCAACCTCATATGTTCACCTCCATTCCCGCCTACGTAAGGGACCTAGCCTACCCATCCATGTGTCTGTTCCGTGTTGATGCTCCAGGACCGTGGCTCCCAACAAACAAAGCGCCCCTCCCAAGAAATTGAGTCCTTTACCGACCACCCACCGCTCTTCCTTTTCTCGCCCATCCTTCATAATGGTACATATGTACGTTACATTTCATGCAATGTGTTTGCGGTCCTTTTTTCATCTTCCGTGACACACCCGACCAACCCTTGGGTCTTTGATTCCGCCGAGATGGCCCCGTAGTGAAGGAAAAAAAAAAAAAAAGACAGCAACAAAGGCAAAGAAAGAAAAAAGGGAATTCGATTATTTTGTTTACTCGTCAAACGCCAGCCGCCAGCCATGAGTTGCAAATGACAGGCCCCAGCCCCGGCCCCGGACCGACCAACCAATCAGATGGGAGACAGACGATAGGAGGAAAGAAAGTCATGGTGGTGTGTTGGTGGGAGCGTTACCGTCTCACCACACCGGCATGGAGATGGCCGCGTCATCCTAGTGCTGCGACTGCTGCTGCTCGTTGTCGCGGCGCGGGCGGTGAGGCACACCGTTGCCACCGCCGCGCGGGCCACCACGGCCGCGACCGCGCCCATCGCCGCGGAAGCCGCCGCGACCACGGAAGCCACCGCGACCGCGGAAGCTACCGTCGCGGTTCCCACGGTTGCGGCCCTGGACGGACTGGAAGCCGTCATCAGCGGGCGCCGCCGCGGCGGGGGCAGGGGAAGCCTTGGCAGCAGACTGAGCCTCGGGATGGTCGTCGGCCCAGGACTGCGTGTTGGCGGGCGCCGCGGGGGTGGCCTGCACGCCCGTTTCGGTCTCGGCCGGGTCGCGGGGAACCTTGACGTCCACCCCTTCCTGGGAGGACGGCACCGACGCGTCGACGGTTTCGAGTTGGTTTTCAGCTGCCGCGTTCGCAGCGTCGTCTGCCACCTCGGCGTTGGCATGCGGCCCGCTGGCAGCCGCGGCCTCTGGCGCGTGGCCGTTGGTCAGGACGGTGACGGCCTCTTCCGTCTCGGCGGGAGCAGCAGGAGCGGCCTCGGCTTCCGGTTCCGGCTTGGATTCGGCGACCGGCTCGGTCTCGGTCTGGAGGAGAGGGGCCGCATAGGCGACGGCGATCTGCTTAACTTGGGCGACTGCGAAGAACACCAGTTAGCGGACGGCCATGGGCAAGAATGGTGAAACGAGGGGGGGGGGGGGGGGGGGGAAGCTTACAGGTCGTCTGCAGGGTCTCGCCGGTGGTGCTGCGGGTCTTTTCGTCCACACCCTTGACGAGCTTCAGCATGGTGGAGACGGCATTCTCATCGCCCGAGTAGATGTGCAGGAGAACGCCCTCCAGAGCCATGTTCTCGTCCAACGTGCTGTCAGCATCCTCGGCACGGCGGGCGGCGGCGAGGCGGAGGAACTGGGAGAGGACGAGGAGGTTGTCGTGAAGCGCGGTCTGAACATCGGCGGCCGCCTTCTCGGCGAGCTCGGCAACGAGGTCGGCCTTGTCCTTCTCGAACTGCTCCTTGAGGGTCTTCTCCTGGGTCGCCAGGCGGGCCCGGAACTCCTCGTCCGCCTTCTTGTGCTGGGCGAGCTGCTCCTCGAGCTGGAACAGCTGGGCCTGGAGCTGGGGGCGCTTGAGATGGGCGGCCTTCTGGTCGGCGTTGATGATGCGGGCGGCGACGAGCTCATCGAGGGACTTGCCCGTGTGCTCATTGATTATCGCCTCAATCTTGGCAGAGTTGGTCTGGGAAAAGGGGCATCGTCAGCATCACGCGGGTTCGGGCAACCGGACGAGAGAGCCCGGGTCGCGTACGATCTTCTTTGTGATGTTGCGGATGCTCCTGAAGAAAGCGTCAGCGGTTTCGTCGGCGGCCACGGAGCTTGGGCTGCGCGCACTTCTGGAGATCCCGGATGTAGGCATTCTCGTTGTCGTCGTGGCGGTCATCCCCGCCGGCCACGGAGCCGGCGTTGGAGATGGCGGGGGCGGGGGACTCGGTGCCCTCGAGCTTTGCCTTCTTCTTCTTGGCCGACTTGGGCTCGACGGGAGCTGGGGGGTTCTGGACATCGGAGGCCGCCATTGTGGATGGGTTTCAACGAAGCTTGACGCGAGAGCGATGTTGGTTGGGAAGGGCGAGGATGCTGGGAAAGGTGCAAGTTGGTGGGGTTCGGTCGATGGCGGCGGAGGATGCGCTGGGATTTAGGATGGCGGGGATCGCAGGGGGGGAGTCGGGCTGTTGGCAGCGAGGAATTCGAGATGTTGGCAGGGGTTCAGATTGGGTGGTTTGTTTTTGCTGGTTGGTGGCTTGAAGCTTGGGAAATTTTTTTGCTGGTCATCAACGTCAGGTGCGTGCGTGCCTGAATTGCCCCCTTTTGGCGTCGTAGGTTATGCTGGGTGGCTCCCGCACACGCTCCCCCGTGACCGTGGATGGATCCTCTCAGGTGAGGCAACCCCTCAGGCGATTGGCCGCTGGGCCGTCAGCCTGACGCCGGAACGGCGCAGAAGGGGCACGAAGCAAACCGACATTCCACCCTCAAGACATATAGTATAAGCATTGTGGTGTAAAGCGTTTCCATGTTTCTTTATTCTCTGGAAGCCTGGACGACGGTGAGCTGCCAGGGCTCGAATTTCCCGACAATGCATCGCCCCCCTTCCAACCCCTTTTCCCTTTGTCGAGTTTGTCCTTGCTCCATCTATGTAAACCACCCCAGTTCTCCAGCCTGGGCACAGCGTTCGCATCCCCATCCCCTATGCTGTCGCCCCGCTCCCCCCTCTCCATGCGCCGTAACAGGACGGGAACTCTTGGGTTGGGTTCTTGAATCCCAACGCCTTGCTGCGTTGTACCAGGCGCTGGAGAGGGCGGGGGGAGGGGGCATCTCGGCCTCCACAGCCCCGCTGTCGGCACACGTATACGGCCTCTATAGTAGATGCCCTGCTCGTTGGGCAGGCCCCAGATCCGCGGGGCTAGGCTGGTCGCGTTTGGGCAGGTTGCGCTCAGACAGAGTGCTCTGGTCGTCCCGGAGGACAAGAGGTCTTCCGTCATCGGGTCATGGCACTAGGATGAGATCCACTCATCCGCGGAACTTGGCGAGCGCATCCTGTATCGACGCTGTGAGCTTCCCGAAACCCCACAAGGGCCAAAAGGGAATGAAGCTTACCGCCGTCACCTTCTTAACGCTTCGCGCCGTCACGCTACGCTCACCTCCTTTCTTCGCCTCGACGGCCGCCTCTTTCATGAGGCTGGAAAACCAACAACTTGTCAACATGGAGCTCCAAGTGCGTTCCGAGGGAATGAATCCTTACGTTTGCATAAATAGCATATAGTCCAGAAAGATCTTTCGAACATTGTCAGCTTGGAAGGGTCTCGCGTTTTGCAAGGCGTGTTATACCATGACATCAGCGTTCTTGGTCAGATTGCGGTTGGAGTGGGCTTTGACAATCTTCTTGACCGTCGCGCGCGGGTAGAGCTTTTGCCCTGCCATGTTGGATGTGGTATATCCCGCCGAAGCGAAACGTGTCTATCAGGGAGATGCAGATATGGTGTGGGCTCGAGGGAGGGGGGGTTGTGTTGATGCGAGGGAGACTCAAGGAATGAGAACCGCGACACGGTTTGTTGACTTTGAGACCGCTCTGGGAGCTTGAACCAATCCGCGAGCCCGCCCCCCCCCCCTTTCCCCGGCCCGTGTGTCTCGCGATGTCCAGGGTTAGGGTTGTCGTCATCTTTGGCGGGGATCCAAACCTGGAACCTGAGCTCCTTCGTTCGAACCCCGCCAAAGAACGGAGCTCCTTGGGGTGCTCAAAGTTGAAGGATACCGAGCAGCAAGGGAAGCAGCACAGCACAGAACCGGCCAGCCAAGATGATTTCACGAAGAATGGTACAGCAATTTGGTCGCAACAACATCCTAGCAACCATGACCACTGACGCGGGCCGCAGTTAACGAAAGAGGAAGAGGAGGCGATGGGCGAGGAGGTCGAGGTCCGCCGCGAGGACCAAGACAAGATCAACAAGTTCAGCCGTCTGCACCAGCGCGAGCTCGCAATACAAGACGAGCTGAAGGTCAAGCAGGTCCGTTCTGCCCATCGTCCGCTCTGTCCTGGACAGCCTGACTCATCCGCTATCTTGCGCGCATGTAGAAGGAAAAGGAGGAGCTCGACGACATCAACACCGAGTTGGAGCTCGCCGACGAAGACGAACCCGTCCCGTAAGTGGCCGCCAACCTGGACCAACGACAACCATATGGACACGCAACTCACAGCAGAGGATCGCCTTTTGCAGATACAAGATCGGCGACGCCTTCTTCCACGTCCCGCTCGCCCAAGCCCAAGAAATGCTCGCTGTCTCGACGGCCAAGCTCGAGGAGGAAATCGAGGAGCTCGAGGACAAGTTGGGGACCATCAAGGAGGAGATGTCGCAGCTCAAGGTGGAACTGTATGCGAGATTTGGCAAGACCATCAACCTCGAGACATGACACGCAAACAAGAATGCTGCGAATCCAGCTGCTGCCCTGCCCGGGAAAGAACCTGGCTCGTGGGTGACGTGCGGTGTGAGCAGAGCGCAGGATCCGGGCCTTCGCCTCTCTTGTCCCGGAACTAGAGGGTCCCGGCTGCTATCTACGCTTTTGCGACGTGTCCAGCGTTACGGTCCGCGCTGTGTGCTCCTGGCGTGGTTCGCTGGCGATGAATCTGCTCACGGGCCCAGTTGGGTCTGCGACGGGGTTCCTTCGAGGCGAGACACAACCACAACCATTCCCTACGTTGCGCCACGACTCAAGACAAGAAAATGCACAGTTGAACTGCCCTTTGCCTTGAGGAGAAAAGGCAGGTGCTTGGTATGGGGAAAGCTGTGAGGGTGCTCTAGGGTTGTATCACTTGGGATGGCCCGTACGAGACGTGCACAAAAGAAGGATGAGACAGCCATGCACGAGAGCTGTAGGAATACAACAACAGACATATCTGCAAGAGTGACAGGATTACAACCTACTGCGTCTTCGTCTTTTCCATGACCTCTCTCCCACCGGACACTCAACGAGAAAACCCGTACGGATCGTCGGGAGCTGTTGAGCCGAGGGGCTTTCGGCTGCCAGGAGAACAGGCCTACGGCACAGGATTCCGTGTACGGATCGCCGAACTGCCTCATCCATGGAACACAGCATTCGGAGCCGATTGACTTTTCAATTTACATCAAACATCCCGCTCCGCCCTGATGCACGATTACCTGCAGCTCGCAGCATCAACGGCAACGGACCGCGACCTGTTACCACAGCAACATTCAGGGTTAGGGTGTAGGCCCGGTCTGCGATACACACTACTACGTGGAGGAGCTTCTGTTACGGTACGATACGGTAACATTGCTTTCATCCCACCTACCTTAGTTAGCGGGCAACGACAAACACACAAGCCAAGGAAGGGAGCTGGATGTGCAGCCGCATCAACCTCACCCTTGGTTCCCTTACCCGCATTGGCTTCCGCAGCCAGGCAGGCAGAGTCAGCACCCGCACTAACAATGGCCTCCCTTAACCGCTCCGCCTCTGGGGCAACGCGGGAGAAGACGTATTTCGAGCAGCAACGAGAGGAACTGATTGGCGAGATCGCGATGGTGAGTGGAGAGGCCCCTCGCTCCCTGCCATCATCAGCATCATCGGCAGCATCGGCAGCATCGGCAGCATCAGCGCTAGGCCTCGCTCCGAAATCTTACTCCCACACAACCGGAAGGCAAGCCGCGCGCTGACTGATCGACGGCGTCCCACGGCCGTTGCCCTTGGAAACAGAGCTTCGAGCATGTGCTTGCCAACATCAACAAGCTGAACAGGTCTTTGGAGGCTGTCATCGCGGTAGGCACCCTCCCCCCCCCCCTTCCCCCCATCATCCCGGCTTCCCAACATTCAACGAATTCTTGGCCACCCCCGTCTGATTCACACAACCTAGGTTGGCAATGAGTTTTCCTCGGTCGAGGCGTTGTGGTCGCAGTTTGAGAACGTCATGGCCAAGGAGCCGGAGGAGGTGAAATCGGAGCAGCAACCACAGGGCGAGGGTCAGGAGGCAGGGGAAGGCAATCAGTAGGGCAGCAGATGATAAGGTTGCCTAGTTGACGTACATCAAGGTCGGCAGATGGAAAGAAAGGGGGGGGAACAGAGTGGTTAGCACATGCATGTGTGGATGTACGACACGGGAGGGTTCGAGGGACACGACATGAATTGATACCCGGTTTCTGATTCGGCGTGGATGGTTCAGGGATCCGAGGGAAGAGTCTGGTTCATTATGCAAATGGGAAGATGCATGTCACCGCTAACGTTACGGAGAGCTCCAACACGCGGCACGAGGGGTTGACAGCCTTGTTGATGCTGTATTGCTTCAGATATTTCACGCGCCCAATGCCAAAAAAAAAGAAAGGTAAGAAACAATCAACAATCAACAGGACGGAACAGCTCTCGTTACACCACCACCGCGCCTCCCTCGCCTCCATTACGTGTTGAAGTCGGCGATGAGCTCCCATGCAGCGCTGTCCCGTGCGTAACCATGCATCCGTCTTTCTCGGGGTATCGCATCCCTTCTAAAACCCTATAGCAGTGTTCACGAAGAGAAGGTATACTCCAGTTAATACAACCCTGTCGGTAATCCCCTTCCCCAGCGCCGCACCTGTCCATACAGTAGTAGTAGTGCCGTACCCATCATCCCACAGTCCATCAGCGCCGACCATCCCCCACCCCGGCATCCTCCCCCTGGGCCCTTCCCAATCATCAATCCATAACCTGTCCCATCCAACCCTTTCATCCATTCATTCATCCATCCGTCCAGCGCGTAACCGTCTCGACAACCGGGGGCATAACTTGGAGTAGAAAAGAGGGAAAACATAAAAGGCCGAGGCAGTGCAATCGAAGAGACAAAGAACAGAAAGGATATCCCTAGAAGCCAGGTCGCCCGCTTCGTTAGCACCATGCCGTTTTGCCATCGGCAAGGCCGTGACACAGACAGGAAAAGACAAGTCGAGAAAAAAAACAAAGGAAACGCACAGAAAGGGATATTGCGATGGCGGGGGAACGTAGAGACAGAGAGAGAGAGAGAAGAGAGAGGAAACGGGAAACAATAAAAGAGAAAAAAGGAGGAGGAAAAAAAAAGGCACCAGGAGTAACGGCAGCTGCCGCAGGCGCATGTCGTGTCGGGCATCATGCATGCATTCCGTCCGTCCCATCGTGAGTCGAATCCGTCATCGCCGCCGGCGAGCGAGCGGGCGGGGTTTAGGCGTACGGGGCACCCGCCCATCCAGGAATACCCATCCATACCGGCGCGGCCGTCCCCGTTATGTTCTTCCCGCTTCACCCTTCCCCCTCCCCTTCGTGCCTCTCCAACTCAGGGTGTGTGTGTGTGGTGTGTGTGTGTGGGTATGTGTGTGTGTGTACCTGGGTAGGGAGGTAGGGATGTAAGTAGGTAGGTGGGTAGGTAAGGTAGGAAGGCAGGCCGACAATTTCTCTCCCCTTTCCCACCCATCAGACCAGCGCGCACTTTCTTCTCTTCTTCTTAACAACCGGGATCTGCACGCCGTCGCTCCCAAACGTTATCCCCGCCAGCGTCGTGCTGCGCCTCCGCGCGCTGCCGTAGTCGCCACCGTCCTTGCCGCCCGACGCCAGCGCCTCCGCCTCGAGCGTCTTGCGGTCGTTGGCCACGACCGTCAGGATGGCGCGCTCAAAGATCTCCTCGACGCCGCGCATCTCCTTGGCGCTGCATTCCATGTACTGGGCGCCCATCTTGCGGGCCACGGCGAGGCCCTGCTCGGTGGTGACGGGGGTGAGGCCTTGGGTTTTGAGCATGTCGATGCACGTCTTCTTGAAGCGCAGGTCGGATTTGAGACCGACGAGGATGAGCGGGGTGTAGGGGCAGAAGTGGAGGACTTCGGGGTACCACTAGAGGAGGACGGTGAGTTGGTACTCGGGGGTTGGGGGTTCGGAAGGGGACGCAAGGGACGCACCTTGTCCATGACGTTCTCGAGCGAGTTCGGGCAGTCGATGGCGAAGCAGACAAAGATGAGGTCCGTCTCCGGATAGGAAAGGGGGCGGAGCCGGTCGTACTCCTCTTGACCGGCCGTGTCCCAGAGGGCAAGCTCGACGGTCTTGCCGGTCGGCGGGTGGATGGGGTAGGTGATGTAGTTCTCAAAGACGGTCGGGACGTATTTCTGCAACGGCGGTTAGTCGTTTTTTTTCTCTTTCAGCGGCGCTGCCACCCATTGTGTCCAACGCGAACCGAGAGGATGCGCACGCACCTCGGGAAAGTATCCTTGGCTGTAGCTGATGAGGAGGCAGGTCTTGCCGCAGCCGCCGTCGCCGACAACAACAATCTTCTTGGACCAGGCCGGGCCCTCGGTCATGGCGGTGCCCGACGACTCGCGGCCCGTCGAGCTGCTGCTCATGGTGGTGCTGACGGTGCCGTCGCTGGACCGGGTGCCGCGCGCATCGCGCCGTTGCTGCGACTCGGGCCTCCGCGAGGCATTGCTCTCGTGTCGTTCGTGCATGTAGGTGGAAGTGCGGTATTGGTGCGACGCCATGGTGGTTGGTCTTGACTTGCGACCGATTTGCGTCGTCAGAGCGGTTGGGCGGGCGGGATGCGCGGTGTCAAAGCCACCGTCGGTATGGGCTGGGTGTGCGTGGTCGGGTCCGTTTGCTTTGTTGACAGCGGAGGAAACCCCGAGAGGCTGGCGGTCAGTCGGTTGGGTTCTGGCAAAACAACGGCGATTTGGGTGTCTTGTCGTCCCCTCCCCTCCCAGAAACTGTCTCGGGGAATTCAGATCTCAGGTCGCTCGGCGGTGTGCAATACGTGAGCGATGATGCACTTTGGTTGACTCGAGCACTTTTTTTTTTCTTTTCTTTTTCCTGGGTGATATGACGGTCGAAGGGGGGGAGTCGTTGTGGATGATGACATGCGGTCGGGCGCAAGTAAACCGTCGACTGGGCAACGGTCCCGCTCTGAGAGGCACAACCGCCCGGGACGCAATCGCGGGGCGCAAAATGGCAAGCAGCCGGACCCACTGCGCTCCGGTCAGCGCAATCCCAAACAGGGCCGAAGGCACAGCAGGAGCAAACACGGCAGAGGGCGGGGTAGCTGCTTGGATTGTTATTTCGCTCGGACCTCGAGGTTCTCATTCCATGTTACAAAGGGCCGTTGTGATTTTTTTGGTTGATTCTTAAAATCACTTATTCTACGCTTTTGTCGTCTTTTTCCAACTCTTGATTTTTTTTGACCTTTCTTGGTGTAAGACATGGACCAAAAGCGACTGGATGCAGTCATATCCAGCCTCTTCAACAGAATGGCACAGAAGTTGGAAGAGTTGGGCAGCCAAGCAGACCCACAGTGGAGCTTTCAGCTGTCTCGGTTCAACGTGGCTAGTGCATTTTGGGTGGAGCCCCAGCCCGGTGGCTGCCTGCCCTGGTTTTTCTGCGGCGTCGCCTTTCGGCAGCGAAAAAAACAACCTCGAACTTTTATTTCTGATCTTTCGTCGCGGCGCGTCGCGGCGAGGTGCTAGTGACCTCATCACCTCCCAACAGGCCACCAATGGTTCCCGTCGTTTGTGCATGACGCGGGAATACGTTCATCCAACTTTGGAGGGGCATTGTCTCTGCATGGTTTTCAAGTGAAGCCTGCTTGTCGTTTGTTTGACCTTGGTCATCCACCTCACCATCCAACATCCAACATCCATCAAGGCACCTCCCCTCCCCCTCCCACCTGGAAGTCAAGGACGTCCGGAACCGCAACCCAACACCACCATGGCAGAGGACACAGAAAACAAGTATCTCACCCTCGTTTCCAACGACGGGTTCGAGTTTGTCGTGTTAGCCGAGGCGGCTCTCGTCAGCCCGACCATCAAGGGCATGCTCCGCAGTCCCTTCGTCGAGGCCCAGACGAACCGCTGCACATTCCCCGAGATCAGGTAGGTTCCAACCACCCCCCTCGCTGATCCGCCCATCGCCTCCTTTCTTGTCATGATCCTTCTCCCATTTCACCCCCCCAAGCCCCTTCCAAATGATGACCAAGTCAAACCACACTTGCTGCGTTCTTTCCGACAGACCCCTCCAGTCGAGCGGGCCTGCATGAGGCGTTCTACACTTGATCTGATGGACCTCTCTGACCCACGCCTTGACATCTTTCTCCTTTCCTTTGTCGATCTCCGCGAGCGAGAACAACCAAGCTAACCGACGATCCTCTTGCGCCTTGAAAAGCGGCGTCGTCCTCGAAAAGGTGGTCGACTACTTCCACTACTGGTACCGCAACCGGGACAAGGAGAACGTGCCCGACATGGAGATCCCCGCCGAGATGTGCCTCGAGCTGCTCATGGCGGCCAACTACTTCAACCTGGAGCCCGGACCAGGGCAGGCTTGGTGAGAAAGAGAGCCACGGCCGGTTGGGGCGGGTGAGCGTGAGCTGGAAAGGACCTGGTCGACGAACCTGGAGAGTTCGTTCGTCCTCCTCCTTTCCCAGCGGACGCGAAGCACCAAAGGCTCCTCCGTTCATCTCATACGGCGCGCTTCCTTGCCAGCGGGACGGAGGAAGCGACTTTTGCGTTTTCCACGTTTCGCCCGGCTGCCACGAGGCTTGGTGTCTAGGGCTTGTTTGCCTTGTTGGCGTTGAGCATATCTGCGCCAACCTGACCGGGATGCCCGGTCCGGGCTGGTTTTCGTTAGCAACGGAGCGAGGATGGGCAGAGGCGGGCGCTTACGATGGCGCCGCACGTATACGGTGAGGCGTTTGGCAGGGCTCACGGAGGTGCCTGGTGAATCATGGCGTGGCGGCATCCGCAAGAGGTTTTGCGCTTGCAAGGGCTTGGTCGATGCCGAGGGCAGGGGAGGGAACGGAAGTCCTGTAGGCCGCAGTCATCCTCCCATTCTCGGTCCTTTCCTTTGCAGGCGGTCTTGTTCATGCTTTCATCCTCCCCGTCCTATGTCCCCATCTTAGCATAACGTCGGGCTCTCTCTCCCCCATGGGCTCGATGTCTAAAGTAGATGGAAGAGGGAACGATCCTTCACGATCTGCGAAGCTCACAACACCTACTGGGCCTTCGCTTTATTAGATAGGAGACAGACTATGCAGAGAAAGCGGCGATTGCTTGGAATCCCCATCGGTTTTTGAACATCATGAATTTTCTGGGTGACCTCTGTTCCGACGCCGCAGCCTAGCGCCTGTTAGCCAACCAAAGACCTGGATTTTGCATCATAGCCAGTCACCGTCCGAAGAGATTGAGTGACCAAGAACAAGATATCAACATGCTCGACCCCCCAAACTCCATCACCCCCTTCCCCTCCCACGTCCACCTCCCCATCCCCTGCCTCCACCACCGCCTCTTCCTCCCCGTCCTCCCCGTCCTCCCCGTCCCCTCCCACCCCTTCCAAAACCACCTCTCCCGCCGCGATGCCCTCCATGGGAAAACTCCGCCGGCGCCGGCCCCGTCTCCCTCCTGGCCGCCCTCTCCTCATCGCTGGCATGCCAGTAGTTCTCCAACCCCAGCATCTCACAAAACCTCGCCGTCTGCGGGTTCGTCCACTCCGCAGGCTGCTCGTCGGTCCTCTCCGGATCCACCCCCGGGCGGTGGGGCGGGGCCGTGATGACGAAGTCGCTCGGCACATCCAGCTTGCCCTGAGCCACCACGTTCTCGTCAACCCAGGCGCGGGCGGCGTCGATGAGCGGGGCGTAGTGGGCCTCGCCTTCGTCGGCGGGCGTGGCGGCGGTGCGGTCGCCAATGCGGACGAGGGGATGGAAAGCGCGGACGATGGAGAGCCATTCCGGGTCGTACTGGAGGCGGTAAGGGCGAGACGGATTCGAAGGGGTTGAGGACAACGCGGGGATCTCGAGGAGCTGGAGGAACCTGCGGCCGGGGAGGCACTTGTCGAGGGCGAGGAAGCGAGTGGTTGTGTTGGTGATGCCGGCGGGGACGGGTTGGCCTGGCGTTTGGCGAGCGGGAGGGGGGTTGGCTTGGGCGGGTTTGGCGAATGCGGCGGGGAGTTGGGCGCGGAGGGATTCGGTGGTGGTTTCCTCCTCGGTGCCTTGCTGCTCTCCAGAGACTGAGTTTCCGGCTTGCTGGGACGCAGCGGGTTCGGCGGATGCTGCTTCAGCTGCCGGAACGGAGCGGTTCCCGTCGCCGCCGCCGCCGCCGCCGTTGTCGTCGTCCATGTCCAGGTCGATCTCGTCCGGATTGGCGGCCGGCGCAGATGGCGCCTCGGGAACGGAAGCTGCCTGAGCGACATTTGCGGTCGCGGAGCCAGCACCGGCAGGTTCGAACTGCTTGATGGCAGCGAACTTGCAGTGAAGGTGGGCCGAGAACCAGAAGCGCGGCCGCAGCCGGTCAAGGATGTACTCGGCGGCTGGGTTTCCCAAGGTGCCGTCCCGCGACTCGGCTTGGAAGTCGGGCTTCATCTGGAACAACCTCTTGTAGTTTCCGTGCTTCTCGATGCCGCGGGGCCAGTCGTGGCTGATGCCGACGTCGACCTGGGTGCGGATCTGCAGGAGCTTGCGCACGTCGATCTCGCGCACATGATAGAAGCTCTTGATGTCGTCGCTGTTGAAGGGCAGGCGCTCGTGGTGCTGCTTGCGGTAATCGAAGCCTTTCCAGATGCCGCTGAGGCCGGCGATGCGCAGCGGACCCAGGCGCAGAACGTTGGCGGCACCCATGTAGTAGATGTTGGGGGCCACCCAGCCGCCGTAGTAGAGCTCCCAGAGGTGGGATGAAGCCTCGTGGTTCCCGGCGACGAAAATGGTCAGATAGGGGGCGGTGCGTGCGCCGCTGTAGTACTCGTGAAAGTCTCCCAGCGCTCGGTACTTGGCGGGCACCGACATGACGTTGAGGTCGGCGGCGTTGCGTACCGCCTGGAAGTCGCCGCCGATGATGACGAGGTCGACGCCCTCCCATTTCCTCTCATCGCACGCCCTCTTGACCGACGCATAGATGGCATTGAGGGTGCCATGTCCCTGGGAAAACGTTAGCCCGCCTCCTTCCCCCGTCCCCACGGCATGAGAGACCAGAGGGAGGGCTGCTCACACAACCTTCGACGGCGACACGGAGGCCGTCGCCAGTGGTTTCCAGGGTGCTGGGCCAATCCATCTTGGCGGTCGAATAACGGATGCGAGATTTCGGGGCGAATCGAATGGCCCGCGCCTTCAACCGGGAGTTGGGCTGGGTGTAACAGGCGGTTGAGGTTGGGTGGCTTGAGGTCCGATGGATGGATGGAGGAGTGGTGAATGAAGAGAGCGAGTGCAGCGAGGCCCACTTTGAGATGCAACTCGACGAAGCTCCGAGTGGTAGGTTTGTCCTTGTTGTCTTTGTCCTCCCCAACGGCAGCCACATCCTTCTTCTTCCGGGTCCGGGAGCCTGGATTTGCTCTTTCTTCGAGTTTGCGCTGACTGCCTGGCCTGGTTTGCAGGCATCGGTGCCGTGTGTGTGCCGTGTGCAAAGCTCGCCTGCCGTTTGCGGTGAGACCCGAGGGTTGAATGAGCCATTCGCAAGGAAGCGTCAACCCTAAATCTTCCGCTTCCTCACGGCGCAACCCGGAACACGATCGCGCTCGATACTCAACGAGGACACGGCGGCATGGAGAGAATAAATTGAAGAAAAAATACGAAGGGGGGGAGAGAGAAGAAGGAGAGCATACATATCACCAGGTCGGTCGCCGGGATGCAAACGGGCGCCCAGGGTTGGGGAATTCTCCATCGTAGGGACGGTACCTAGCTACCAAACACCACTTCGTCATTGTTGATGCGAGTCAATCCCGCCTTTCACAGCATCCGCCGAGTCCAACTCAGAATCACCAAGATACCAATCTAGATAGAGCACCTTAGCTAGCCATCATGTTCGAAACCTTCACCTTCCGCTGGCTGCGCTGGCGTCGTCCCGACCCGCCACCCCTCTACCCTCTCCCCGACGGCGTCGAGCGTCTCTTTGTCGATGCCCCCGGCGGCAAGCTTGAGATCCTCTATGCCCGTCCCCGGGGTGCCGCCCGTCCCGACGCCGCGCCTCTCTTCTTTGTCCACGGCGGCATGGGCGGCGCCTGGGTCTGGCTCGAATACCTGACCTTCTTCTCGGCCCGCGGCATCCCCTGCTACGCCGTCTCCATGCGCAGTCACGGAGGGAGTTACTATCCGTCGTACCTGCGCATGGTGTACATGACTACGATGAGAATGTTGGCGGGCGATGTTGTTGCCGGGCTGCGCTGGGCTCAAGAACGCGAGGGAGGGAGGGAGACGGTGTTGGTCGGGCATTCGAGCGGCGGGGGGTTGTCGCAGCTCCTTTTGTCGGACGGAGACGCGAGAGTAAAAGGGTTGGCGTTGGTGGGCGCGATCCCGGGGTTTGGCTCGTAGGTCGAGCTTTGCCGTGGCTCCTCGTACCGTCTTCTCCACGGCCTGTGCTAACAGAAAGCCCATCAGCTCCCGCGTCTACACGGGCTGGATGAGCATGGATCCATGGTTCCTCCCCAGGATGTGGTTCCAGCTCGGACACCCCAGCTCGCCGCTCTCTCACCCAGCGCTGACTTGGAACGCCTTCTTCAGCCGCGCGCAGAGCGCCGCCTTCGTCAAGGCCTTCCACGACAGACTGACCCCTTACGAAAGCTTCCTCTGGTCGCTGGGCATGTCCAAGCCGTTTGTCAACATGCGAAACGTCGTCTCGCAGATCGCGGGCTGGGACAAGGACACGAGCGTCATGGTAAAGCGCCAGAACCTCATGATCCTCGCCGGCGAGTCGGATACGCTCATGAGGGTCCCCATCATGGAAGATCTCGCCAATGCCTACCGCGTAGCGTGTGCCGGCCTGGCTAGTCAGAAGAAGAAGCCGAGGGATGTGGGTGCCGAAGTCATACCGGTCGAGGGAGCAGGCGATCGAGACAATACGGGCCATGGCGTCCGGTTCTGCCTGGTCCCGAAAGCTGGCCACCATATGCAGAATGACATTCCCTGGGAGGTGGGTGCGCAGAAGCTGCTGGCTTTTTACGAACAGCTATGAATGCGCAGCACGGCCGGGCCCATGTCAGACCGGTTGTATGTGTTTGGAACGATATCCTCTGCTCATGCACCGGTTGGCGCTGGGGTTGATGCCAGGTCCTTCAAGGGCCATGCAGTGTATGTACATTATGACACCACTCTGCTCTGGGTCTCTGGGAGTTGGGGATGGCCCGAGTTTGGGCGTTGGGAGATCTTCAGAGCCCTCTATCCTACCGGACATTACGGAAACTATGGAGCTCACCATGGCCTCACACAGCAGACGCCCGGTGTCAGTGTCAGGGAAAGCCAGTCTCGGGGTGTCTTTCTCAAACCCCCTAAGGAAGATGACGGCCCTGCTTGACTTGCTTAACGCCCCACCGCCGGGCGACCTCCAACAGCACCACCTTTCCGTGACATTCAAGGTTGCTTAAAGGCAAAGAGTGCCTTTGTCGACTTCGCCGTCATCCAACCCATCACACGTACGACCAAAGTACGGTTCACCCCCATGAACCCCCCCGGCGTGACGACAAGCAACACCCAATCCCAAACATGCACGATGATCCAACACGCTCAGCCACCAAGGGACTATAGAAACCCTGGCTTGGAAGGACTCGAAGAAAAATGGCTGTGTCATCCCGAGGTCATGACCTCGGGAAGCTCACCAGCGAAAACCAATCCCTCGGCCAAGCCAGAACACCCTCCGTCCTGGTCCAACACCGCCGCCAGAGGACGATCCACAATGTCCTGCGGAGGCAGAATCTGTCAATGTGACACGCCTCCAAACCACCAAATCGGCCATCTCGGTACTCAACGGCCCTATGTGTAGCAAATTGATTGACGGTGTTTCTTCTTTGCAAAGGCGTGCCGTCTCGACGCCGGTCTCGGTGCTGCATTTCTTTGGATGTCACATTGTGATGGTGTTTTAACCGAAGGCACCAGCCACCTTGCCGGTCTCTGCCCAACGCTACCGGACATGACCCGGTCGCTTCGCAAAGCGACATCGTGGGCGATCTGGATTCGGAAGTTCTCAGGGGTGTACATAGTCGCATTTCACCGCACCAACGACGTACTGTGTACCTAGGTACGTACACACAGTGAGACGATCTGCCGCCTGCATGCTTCCCCCCCCCCCCCCCCCCCCCCCTGAGGATCATAACATAAAATTTTGGGCTATAGTGGCACCTAGCTGTTGGAACTTTTCTCACGGGAGCTTTACCCGGCGCGTGAACGACCCCTTGGTGGCGATGCATGTTCTCGCAGGGGACGGACGTAATGTCAAGGTCACCCTCGGCGGTGAACCCAGAGCTGTGGGAACTGTCAACAAAGGTTCCCGACCAAGAGACGTAGAGCCAGCAACCCGGAGCCTAAGACCGCATCTGGCCAATACATGCGCAGTCATTTCTTTTGGACCACGGAGCCTCCTTGCTCACGTGTCTTCTCGCGGTCTAGATCCTCAAGCCTAACCTTCAGCGAGGCAGAGGACCTCGTCTTCGGCTTTCTGCCAGCTTCATCCCCACTCAACAATAATGCCACCATCCAAAAGGATTCCATATCCCCCCCTATAAAGCCGTCGAATCGATGCCTTCTTCTCTTCGCCTAGAGCAGGCTAAAGCCCTATCGTTACCCAGGCGATGGAAACATCATAATTTAGCCCACAATCCCACTTGCCTACCCCAGCATGACCTACAGATTTGCTTTCCGTCCTTGACATCGGTTACGGACCGAGAAACGACAAGCACTGCGAACCACCGCCGGCGGCTGGTGGTTCGCCACAGCCCGAGCATGTATGCGACGCTTTTTGGACTTGTCACATCGTCGCGACCCGGCCCCTGAAACCCTTAATATGCATCTTATAGGTGCTCTATACGCACACCATGTACTTTACGTACCTCGCCGAAATACAGGCCCGTCCCCAGCATTATACATAGTTACTAGCTACTGCATAAGTGGTGTAATGTCCACGTCCACGGGTGAATGCTAGCGATCGGCCTCGCTTCGACGCCGACCCTGGCCCCGGACTTCCGTGCCCCACCGGAGCAGCCTCGGACTCGGTAGCGATGCGATAGTGGACAATGTGACGCTGATTTATTGCTGGAAGTACATATTGTACGCTGCGTACCAAGGAGAGGCTGACTTATAGTACACGTACTTGTTGTACATAACTACATACTATACGTCTCGTTGCATGAGCGGGGGAGGTACGTACCCACACATGTACCCTACGGCCTCGTCGAACCGGATTACTACCTTTCCGGCTTCCACAACGACAGCGGTCGCTGTCCCTCAGTCCGGCTGTGAAGGGGCCAGTGCCGGCACCGGCCGGCGTAGTGTACCCACCGTGCTTGTACGTCCGTGCTCCGGAGCGGGAAGGGGGAGGCCGCAGATGGGGCCTGTCGAGGAACCGCCCCCGGTGTTCGGGACCGCCCGGTCGGGTGCGGAAGCGGGCGGTTACCACCTGCGCACACATGTACGATGTATGCAAGGCGAGCTTGTCTTCATGACAGGACGGGGCAGTTCCGACATGCTGTGAGCAGACACTGGGGGAATGTGATGAGTTGCAATGGGATTGTGGACGGATAAGGAGTCAGTGAATTGGACGTGGAAGAGCTAGATGAGGGATGAGGAGAGAGATGTTGGATCAAGTCGTCGAGGGCATGTTTTCTTTTTTTTTTTTTTTTCTCTTTTTCTTTTTCCCACAAGGATGACTTTCTCCTTCTACGGTCCTAGTCATATCTACCTACGTATCTCCTCTCGTGGATTTCCATCTGGCTGTCCTGAAGGCATCCTTCCTTTTGATATCATCGGACGCATCGGTCGACGACTCTTGGAGTGCCCCGTCTCACAGACACAAAGGTATATATATATCCATGGACCGTGGCTTTCAGGCTTCCCGCTCGGTTCTACAATAGCCAACGTGTTCTCATAGACAACTGGCTCCCTGATAGACAGAACGATTCCTCCGTATTCCCACCTCATCTTCATCTTGACCGCCTCAGCGTCCCGTAAGAGGTAGCTCTCAAGCCCTGTGTCGATCCGATCGCCACGCACAATCTTTTGTCATCACCATCCTCGGGTAGCGCAACCGACAACAGCACGGCGAGGCGCTCCGGCCTCCATTGCGCAGCGGACCCTCAACGCAGGCTAGGCACCCTTCCCCCGAGAACAGCACTGTCATCCGGCAGACATCGGCTTCCTCGTCCCGTCCAAGCATGAGTATGTACGTCCTCAGCCCGGTTGCGAGTTGCAGCTCCGTGCGCAACGCCATCACTTCAAAAGAGCTCCTAATGGAAGCACTAGGCAGTTCTCGATAACCGAGCACGGGACGTACTGAAGGGTGCGCTGCACGCACACCTGTTGATATCCAATGTCCATGCTACCGGTCCGGTCGCTTCACTCGCTGCACAACTGCAGACTGCATGATTCTGGAAGCCATGACGACAACACTATCGAACGATCTGAGACAAGCCAACCCGGCGCTAACCGCATCAAAAACGCCTCGTGTCGTGGAAGGAAGCGGAAGCGCAAGAGGAGGGGAAGCGGCTTGGTTGTCTCGTGAGGGAAAATAGAGAGGGTCAAGCCTCTCAACACCCCCTCCCGGTCCCCCTCCGCAACGCCAGCTTACACTACTGCGTGTTCCAACGCAGATGCGTGATGTCGTCACACCTTCGAGAACAAGAACGGGCAAGCCAGGGTTGACGCCCACTGCAACATACGTTGCTGTGTAGAGTAGACTTGTAGATGCCGTCTTTGACGGCTTCAGCATCTTCGCATCAAGACCGTCCCCGGCCAAAGACGACCAAAGCCAAAGGTACCCGTTCAGCTGGCCGCAATGCTGCCATTACTATAGAAAGGTGCCAGCAACGGATTCGGATGGACCAAGGGTTGTCCGCTGGTCACCCCAGCCGCGGTCTGGAGAAGCTGTTTGCAAATGTAGCCACGGGAACTGAACCCTGATGAGCCAGTCATGCTCCAACGGTTACACAGTCAAGGCGTCGGGCTCTTTGCTAACGAGGGGGTTGCAGGTGTTAGCTATAGTACAGTGGCTTGGATTGCGTAACAGGGGAACCTCCTCCCCGTGCATGACAGGACGGACACTCCCCTCTCCCTCCTCTCTCTGATGGAGGGGGTGTTTCGTCTCAGCTGGCTTGGGACCAGTTTAGGCTGGCGCCATGCATGCATCAACGGCAGCTAGCTAAGGCTTTGGCGCCAGCCATGGCCGGTGTTCGCACCAAGTTTGGCGACACTAACAAATGGCAAATTATTACCTATGTGGGAGTGTTGGTTCTCCTCTCCATCCGTTTGCCACCTGGGATGTCGTTCCTGGAAAAGAATGAGACCTTTATGACCATCTGAAACGTATGGATAACCATTACGTACACATACGTAGCACGGTTCTCTGGGCAGGAGTAGGTGGTTGCTAATGATGCGACGACGATCAGAACTTCACCGTCTAGGGGCATGCTCGATGGCGGCCAAAAGCCCCAAGCAAGCCCCCACGACGGCCCAGCACAACCGCGCTCTGCATGCAGCCCAGAGAAGCTTAGCTGGCGCCTAGGTACCCGGCCAAGGTACGCGGAGAAGAGAGGGGAGCAGACGTGCAACATCAACCACCACCCTCGGCAAGGAAGATGCAGAATGCGCGGAGACTGCGCTGCAACTCCGTTGTCACACACGTCGTCATCACAAGACCGCGCAAGTCTTGTTTCGTGACAAGCCCCTGCTCCTGGCTGCGGCCTTGCAGGGCTAAGGGCATGCGTCTTTCTGCGCCACAACAAGAATGGACGGCCGAGCTTTCAGATTGTCTTGATCTGGAAATGCCGAGTTGGCATTCTGGCCATGCCCTTCCCCTGGGCTGGACATGCAACCCGCAGGCTTCTGTCCATCCCGAACCGACAAGCAACCTGCATTGCGCTGCGTCTTGGAGCGCCGAAGACCACGAAGCAGCACTCGCTTGGTGTGCACAAGGTCTGATCAATGGATTGAGGGGGCTGTTGTCCAACACAAACCACACCCCGCCGAGACACACACCGTGCCGCATGCCCGCCGTGCCCCCGCGGTTTGTGATAAGAGACGATGATAGATGACGATTCGGTTCGGTCCGCCGAGCAGGGGGGAAGAGGTTGCGGCGTCGCAAACGCACGTGGATGGACGCTTTGGTTGCCGCACTGAGAATACCGAGGTGAAACGTGAGATAGGATACTCTGCACGGCGCGTGAGGAATGGCGAGAACCAACATGATGCGGCATCTCCATGGGCTACTCTCAGGTTCATCGACGTTATCTGATGCAGGGACAGCAACTCCTCGTAGGTACCCGCATCGCTCCGTACATAGACGTCGGTATCCTTGGTGATTTGATCAGGTTCCGAGGTAACCCTCCTCACATGAAGCTACACAGTAAGACAATGGTCTTGGGAATCCCAACACACAGATGACAGGATGGAACAAGGTCTCCATCGCAATACAACACAAGACAAATGCCCCACGGCAGCCGAGCCTCTAGTGCAGCCTGGCCCCTTTCCTCGCCTATCTCATGCCTTGGTGCCGGCCTGTTTGGCACGTCGGTCAATTGCCAGGGACGAGAATAGCATGGCCACGTGGGCTCCTTGTCGTCAACACTAATACCTTCGGGACGCACTATGTTAGCCAACCCGCGGAGAGCGTTCACTTGTAGCCGTTATGGTCGTGTCCGACATACCATATATTATGTACGCAGTAGTACACTAGTTGACGCTATCCAGGGGGGTTTGGGTATCTCCTCGGCGACCGTCGAGAAACTTGACCGTCCTCAATCCCGTCCCTTCATGTGACACCGAAAAGGGGCTCAGCCGACTCCGACACAAGACCATGCTTCAGCCCTCCGCGGCCACCCTCCACACCTCCCTGACTACCGCATTTGCCAACGAGGTGAATTCTTTGCCCTCGCATCATGTCGCAGGAGAGCGAACCCGAACTCGAGCTTACGGGCATGTTCCTACGCGGGTGCTGCCCGAGCGAGATGCGAGGCTGCGCCGCGATCCTCCTCTCGGCAAGCCGATCCTGTGCGCCGGAGCAAATGAGCGAGCGCCCCCGTCGGCCATGATCGGCCAGGCCTCGCGCGACCCCATGGATGCGGCCGGGGCTCCGAGGGCTACGACGCGCCGGGGCAAACCAACGCAGCGACATCTCGTCCGATGTCTTGCCTTTTTTTGGCGGTCCTGATTCTCCCGTCTGTCCGCCATCCAACCTGTTTGCGTATAACGTTATGCACAAGGAGCGTACGTAGCGTGGTGTGGCGGTTGTCCAGAATGGCCGACGGAAGATCCAACCCCCGAGACAGTTACGCACGCGTGCTAGTTTCCTTTCCGAGCGAGCGAACCTTTGAATCTGAGAAGCGGCGCACACCAAGACAAACGACCAGGTCAGCCGCTCTTGACCGAACAAGGCCCTTCCCTGGCGGATGCTGGGGCCCTTTTCCTTTCAGCTGAGTTCCGTACTGTCGGGTTCGCTGAGGAAGGAGTTGGGGCGGCAGCATTTCCATGAATAGGGCCTTCTGCTGGGTTATTGCTTGTATGTGCGTCCCGGAGTTATGGATCTCGACAAAGTGGAAGCGGGTGAGCATGACTCCTGACTTGACATTTTGCCGCCCCATGCGTGATGGGGGTTAAGCGTAGTGGAGAAGCACCATGAGGGTTCGTCAATTCCCCCAAGCGCTTGCAAGGCGCCAGGTAACGTACGTATTTGCGCTGATATCCGAGACCCTGGTCCATGATAACTAGCTAGGTCTTCGTGATGGGTTCCTCTCCATAACTATCCATCAGGTAGTTGGTTATCCAGCTCCCTCGGGCTTTCCACTCCCTCGGTGTCCTTCGTCAACCATAACCCAGACTTCCTCGCCACCTGGCTGAGGGTTGGGGCTAGCTCTAGCGCCAGCACTAAGAATAATGGTAGAAGTTCTAGAAGCCCGTGGTTCCGCCGACATGGCAAGCCAATGCTGTCCATTCATAGGTGACGTTATGTAGCATGTGCGTGTATATGTGTGTATGATACGCGGTAGTGAATGAGAGACGCCTCTGTTTGAGAGCCCATCCCTGCCAAGCCCTGTGACCACCACGATAACGGCCGAAATGGAAGCCCCTCTCCTCCACTGCCGGAGAGGCTTAACGTTAGCCTCGGGTCGTCGACAAGTCATGCAAAACTCAAACAGAGAAAATGACCGAAGGCTATCCTTTTTCAAGCCAAGGTGAACGTTAACCTCAGCTAACCTAGTCACACCTCCCCCCCCCCCCCCCCAACAACGCCAACCATTCCAAAACGAACGACCCTGCTGAGCCAGCCAGACCCCACCTCTCCTCTCTGCTCGTACCCCTGACCAACCGGTGAACCATGCCGTTGACTAGGCCGGCCCCATCCCCTGACATGCTTCCGGCAGCCACCAGTTCGGTTGTTCCCTTGTTCTTCAGCGTGGGAAACGCAACCCGGACGGTTCTCCTCCTCTGCAATGCCGGCTGCAGGAGCCGGCCAACACAAGGTTAACGGCCTGCGGCGTCATCGTCTTCCTCCTGGTCCCTGTTCACAATCACAAAAATGGCGTGATGTTTGCCTAGGCGATGTGCTTGATAGGGAAGGGCTTGTCTAATGTAGGTATGTATGTAGCCTACCCCTTCGCGTCTCCCCTCGTCACCCTCGTCACAGACGAAGGAATCAACAAAGAAACCCATGCCCATCCACGTCATCATGTCCAGCTAACAGCCGCTGGGCGATCCCTCCTCCTTCGAGATCCACCAGCGATAGCTCCTCTCGCCTCACTTGTGTTGGTTGCCATGAGCGCACAGTAAACATAACTCAACACACGGTAAGTACATGGTCAGGGTGCTTGACATAGGCAGTCACCCTTGTGGTGCATGCACTACGAACACTACGCAGCGCTTCGTCCATACGGAGGATAGCATTGCGCCACGGGGTCACAAGAATCGCTCGTCAGGTCGCACCCTCCTCCATAACAACCACGCAACCCCGCGGACTTCCACGTCTCCGGACGAGGCTGGCCTTTGTCGAGAGAGGGCAACTTTTACGTTTAGTTGACGTTGGTCAAGCTTAGTGCTGAGACACTCTGTCGATGGCCTTGCTGAAAACGGCTTGGCCCTCCCCCTCTCGCCATGAGGCATGTTCCTTGCTGACACAGCTCAGCAGGAGTGAACATAGGGGAGATGACAGATTCGCGAGATCCAGGCCTAGCGCAGCTCAGCCGCCCCTTGACAAGCTCAACGCTCGCCCACCAGCCTCGGGTGAAACAAAATCCCCGAGCTCGCTTGCGTCCGTTTTCCATTGTTGGCAGCATTTCGCCGATATTGGCTCCGGCTAGGTAGGTTAGCGTGCGCGCCGGCGTGTGGCCACATCGCCAAATCGCCATGTCGAGCGAGCCATTCCTTCCTTGGGCTCTCCTCGGGTCGGCCCCCCGCCACCAACCCTGGAGTTGTGTCGTTCCTTTGCGATTGTTGTTGTCTTGTCTTGCACACACGCCCCCCCCCCCCCCCCCCCCCAACCCCCGGGCGCGACGAGGGAGGCAAGGCTGCCTTGCCTTTGCCTCGCGCTGGAGACAACAAATCCCTGACTGGCTCGCCTCCAGGATCTTTGTTGGCGACGATAGCCCTGTTCGTTGTCGCGCGGTGGGCGCTGGAACCCTGTGGAGGAGCCGAATCGACAACGGCGAGCTGGAGCGAAGGGGGGGAACACCAACAACAGGGCCTGCCTGCCTGGTCTTGCTTTGGGGGAGTCGGCCTGCCCGTGATGGAGCCGGCCGCTCTCCGCTAATAGCTTTTCTGTTCTTCTTACAGCTCTCCCCGGAGCCGGCTATCGGGTCTGTCTCACTACGGCGCCGGCCCACGTGGCTCTCCACCGAATTCTCTACCGGAGGAGCGAAGCTTCCGAGGCTTCCGCGAACTATGTATTTTGTCTTTTGTTCGTGAATCGGAACTGACTGAGAGATGGGGCCTCAAGCGGGTCAACAAGCGGGCATCTCGAAGGTCTATCTGTTCGATTCCTCCTGATCGGCATCGACGGACCGATCGACCGGGTAGGACTGATCGGGACGAGGGATTTCACGAAGAGGTGGATGACGGTGTCACTTGTCATTGGGGTGCTGAGCGGAGCAACCTGTCTTTGAAGAACGGTTCTCGGCGGTCGGCCTTTCCGGTGAGGGATAACCATATCTCCTCTCCACTACAAACGACGAACAGCGCGCAACCGGCGCCTGGGCGTGTCGGCTGGGCCCCATCTCCGCCGCATGGTTCCCTTATCTCCAGCCAGAGGCGGCCATGAGTACAGATAAGTAGAGAGGACTGGTGTATCCGAACCACCCTAGACCACGGCAAAGAGAGAAGCGCCGTGGGCCACAGTCCCTGGCAGGCCCTCCTCGTCGCCATCAATCCCGGAGGAGACGTATCCGCCCCCAAAGCGAGTTCACGGGCTCCCTACCAGTGTTCAGAAGCCAGCTCGGGATGGGCCAAGCAGAGAGAGTGTGTGTGAGAGTGAGAGAAAGAGCTGGGTGCCGGTCAAGATTCTTTCCAGCAAAAGCTCAGCAGGACTTTCAACTTACTGTGGAGGGCAGATGTGATATTTCCCGCTTTGTCAATATCCAGTTCATCAATCCATGACTTGTCAAGTGACCCCAAGCAGGGAGGTGTTGAGAACCACCCACGGAAAGGCATGTGAAACGCTGAGCGGGTACGAAGTATTATGTTCAGAGTTCCGAGGCCGGGTGATGTCCAGTATTCAGGAGATTCGGTGGTTCAGACGACACTCCCTCGCCGTCGTCATCATCATCATCATCATCATCATCATCATCATCATCATCATCATCATCATCCCCTCTCATCGAGTTCCCGACCGAGGTGGGCATCCCCGTCGCGGGGCGCCAGTAGGACTGAGTCAGGAACGATGACCCCAACCGAGCGGCCCTGTTGTCCGCAGACGGGAGGACTCCTTCTTCTGTCTCCGTCGTCTGGCCGACCGCAACATTCAGGTTTCCCTCCCGTCGAGGTCTGATCGCTGCTGCGAGCTGCTGCGGGAAGGGGAGAAAAGGCGGCGCTTCAGGCTTGTGCGGACGCCTTTGAAGGCTGGCGGTGGGTACTATGCTAGGATGGGATAGGTGGAATCCCGACGCGCGCGTGGCAATTGGGCTGGCTCCGGGGGTGGCGCTGAAGGGTCGATTCAACGATGATGACGCCTGCAACGCGTTGTATGAAACCTGCGGAAGCGTGCGTGACGAGAAAACCTGAAGGGCACATACATACATGCTTCCCGTACGTAGGGATATGTTGCGTAGGGTTATGTGCAGTAGACGCATGCAGCAAGCGCCTTCTCATCCACACAAACGCTCCGCCCACGGCAGACGGCTCCGCTCCAAGGCCGGGCCAGCGGCGGCGCTCAGACCAACGTGCAGCAGGTATGGCCACGGGCGAGGCCATCCTTGGCCGTGTCCATGTCCGAACTGGGAAAAGGAGCGTTTGTCATCCCGCTCGTCGAGCCGTCCTGCATCACGGAGGCCCAATCTTGACATTTGTTTGGCAGATCGAGTTTGGACGGCCCTTCGCTGTCTCTGTCTCTCCCTCCCTCGGTCCTTGGACGTTGTGCGGGCAGCAGAGGGCGTGATGGCGGTGTTGGATCTGCGTTTGATTTCCGCGTGAAGCAAACTGCAGCAAATCCGTTGTGGGACGGACAGGTGATGTCCCGTTCCGAAGGCGGAATTGGACAAGTGCGAGGATCTACCGTGGCGGAGCTGAAGTGTCAAGCTTGTGGTGAACCTGGTTTCAACACGAACAACCTGAACCGCGTGGGGGAGTCGGAAAAAAAGGTGAAACCGCACGTCTTCGTGGCTTGTCCCCAGCCCGACTTCGGGCGCCAGAGCTTTTGATGTTTGCGATGCCTGACGCATCCTCGCTCCCCACGCCGGCTTGGATCGACTTGCGTCGGGGATTTCTCGCTTGCTCGGAAGTCGGTTGCCCTCGCTCATGGTTCATGCTTTTCAAGACGTTCCATCTCGTGTCAAGGACACCGGGTCGGGTGCTGCACTCCTGAACCGGATCCCTCGGGGTGATCCATCGCCGGTGTCAAGCCCGTGGACCGGACTGCGTTTCGGCACGCCGTGATCACGGGCTGCCGTCCTTCAGGCGGCTGCGGGGAAATCCGCGGCAACAATGGAGAGCGTGGCTGTCGAGATCGGTTTGGGCAGATACCCGCGGGCTTCCCCAAAGAGGAAGCTGGACAAGCCTCATGGCTGGCGGTCCTGCTCTCTACCTAGGTAAGCCAGCAGCCCTCGCTTGGGCCATCGGGTGCTCCAGCTCATGCGGACTCTTCAATCTCATCAAATTGCAAAAGAAGCAAAAGGTCAAGAGCCGAGTTTCACCGCCTTGGGCAATCACCCTCTTCCCCCCCCCGCGCCTGGTCCGGAAGGTTGCCGAGATGGCGTGCGTGATGGCTCCTTCTCCATTCATACAAGTCGCTGGCGAGACGGCGAGCAGGCGCAACCTCTCAAGCGTACGTGTACCTGCTTCCTGAACCATGTCACTGTCACGCCCGTCGGCGTGACTACGAGCGCATGCGACCCGCGGCGGAGGAGGAGAAGTCGCCGTCGCCGTCACCGTCGCCGTCACCGTCACCGTCGCCGTCACCGTCACCGTCACCGTCGGGCCTTGGAATCTATCGATACTGTGTGACCCGAAGGTGGGCCCCCCGAGCCTCCAGGCCCCACAGTCGTCGCCGACCGGGTGGGTCCCGTCAATCTCGGGACATGGCCCAACGAGAGCACCTGGACCTCGTCAAGACCAGAAACTCTACCATCCGGATCTCAGGTTGGATGGATCTCGACTTCGGTTATGGTCTCGACAATGCTGGACCCTGTGCTAAAGGACCTCCCCTCCCGCCCCAAGATTGTGTGAGATTTTGGACATGATGATTGTGACAGAGGTCCTGTGTTCCAGGTTTGCGCTTTTCATTCTTGCCTCTTGTACATACCGTGCTGCTGTGCTGTGGTGGATTGCATGCAACGGGGGTGCAGTATCAACTGCGCGGCGGATGCGATGCGACCCCGTTTGCTTTTGGCGAGCATCACACTACCGCTACCGGATGGGCGACAGAAGGGAATGCCGGGAGGGGAGGGCTTGTTGGCAGCTGTTGCTGCGTCGAGTCTGGTCTCTTCTCTTTTCTTTTTTTTCTTCGTTTGGGTGTGAAAATTGTTAACTTGCCCCCCCTTTTTTTCATCCACACCAACATGCAGTTCGCCAATCTCGTCTTCAGATCTCAACGGGTGGAAATCGGTGGAAAACTCACACCCAGCCAGGCTGTGTCACCGGAGAAGGGCGGAATCTCACAGGGACGGCTTGCATCCTGTGGATTTCCAGCAGCACTACCGGCATCCGGCCATGGACCGGGCCTTGTGACTGTGTAACCGACCAGTCTGGCCGGGCGGTGCGGCGCGGCTGCAGCGAGGCACACCGTCCCTGGCGCGGCTTCAGCATCTCTCTCGGAGATGTTTTGCGCAAAGCAGCACTTACATCACGCACAAGCCTTCCCAGCCTGTCACATCCAACGTCTTGCCGCCCTCTTCCGGCGGACATTTCTCATCTGATGTCCATCGTTGTTTTGTGATACATGGTCGGTGACATAGGGCCTCCCGGATGCCCGAGGATCGTTTCTGACAATGAAGCCAAGACCGGCTGTTTGGCTTTCCCTGATTGGGACGAAACGGTTCTTCACCACATGACATGCGAATGCGAGACCCCTGTGAAACTTTGATGGTTTTCCTGGTCCGGCGTCACCACCGGACGAGTTTGACACCTCTTTCGCTGCGCCTGGATTCCGCTCCGGCGCTCTGTTCGAGGTCGCATCGGCACATATGGAGTACCCGCACAACATCCATAGCCGAACCGCGTGAGAGAGCCGTAACGGTTGGGACCGTAGGGGCACTCTCTCCGTAGCGTCGGCTCCAGCGGTTGCTTTTGCGTACTGTACGTGTACAGTCCGGCCTGGAGGGCTTGCAATATCGGCGGCAGAACACCAACTCGGCGGCACTGCCGGATCCGGAAGCATCCCGCCGTCTCTCCCCGCGAAGGGCCCCTCACGTAGTGGGACGGACTGTGCACCCCGCTCTTCTTCCCCCGCCAGCCACCCGCGTCTAACTGACCCGACTTCTCCTCCCCGCGTAACGTACCAAAGCAGTGCTGTATGGAACATCCTTGGGCCGCGGAAGAGCGCGGCTTTGCCGCTGCGGAGAGAGGGAGGGGGCCCTAGAAGAAAAAGAACATCTGCGATCCATGGCGGAAAAAGCCGAACAAGACATCATCAAGCGACCCTCACCTGAGGCATTTTGTCGGCCTTGGACACCGCGCACTGTGTGTACTCGACGCTTCGGGTCTGACGAACGACAGATCCTGCGCTCATCCGGCTCATTGCTGCGGCCTGAACCGGGTAGAGAAGAACCTACGTAGGATGACAGACAAGCGAGTCTCATCGACAATTAGCCTGCAGTGATGAGAAGACGAGGGGTGTGTTTGTGGGAATGGGAAACAAACCTGGAAGGTCTTTCAGCACAATGACGCCGAGTGGAGCCCAGGTGGTCGGGACAGAGCTTGCAGAAGAAACACAGCTCCAGCTGTGAGAACGATCCTGCTTGTGATCATGTTCCTGCATAAGCCTGTAGCTTCAGTGGGGCTCCTAATGGATTGTCTGGCAAATTTTTCTGTGCCTCTTCACTTGCGCGCCGATGCCTCTATGTACCGGCATTTTCTGTATTCCACGAGAGGCGTGAAGCAACGGACCTGAGTTCTCCTTGGGTCGCAAAACCTGCAGAGTTGCGACACGACGTCTTACAGACCTCAGCCCTTCTGCGTGCGGTTGTTTGGGAACGGTGGCGCATCTGGACCTCGTGCTGCGTGCGCGTACGCAGTATGTACAAGTATGCGTATGCGGCCATCCCGCCCCCCCTGGGCGTGCCGTGGACGCTCGCTGCGTCTCGCTGCGAACACCTGGTCCGTGTCCTCCCCCTGCTGCCCCATCCGGTGCTCTGCAGCACGTACAAGTATATCTACATGTTCTACCCATGGCAGGTCCATCGCCACTCATCCCGCCACCGAGCCCGCACACCGTCCAGATCGGTGACAAGGACGGGTCGCGCGGAGTGCTTTATTGGGCGGCAGGACGGCGTGCGTGCAGAAACCGTTACGCTCCTCTCCGGCCGCTTTACATGATGTATTTCCTGTTTTTTTTTATTCACGAGAGATCTAAACCGGAACGGCCCCGGCAGGACACGAGCCAGCTTCAAACAGCCAAACCCTTTCGCTAAAGTAGGAGATGTCTTGTGTCAGGATTCTGTCAGCAAGATGCCTCGTCGCTCTCCCGCTCGTCACCTCGCCTCGACAAGATGCATACGCTCGGACAAGGCTCCACTAGGAGTGGGGGAGAGCGTCGTGGGTTGCCAGTGAGGGGTTGTTCACAGCAGAATGAGATAGAGGTGGGGTTGGATGTTTCTTGTTTCGACTCCGTTTCAGATCAAGTGATTCACGTCGTTGACATCCATTGGTTGGGGACCACGCCGGAGCCCCTTTCCATGCACGGTGTGCATATGCCATCCGGGCCAGTGCAAGCTTTAGTGTGAGGGATCTGGCCGGTGTTAAGAATAAACTCGCTTCACCACGTGCACCACGTTGTATCCATGCGGGTCACGGTACATATGCCAGCGGCACGAGAAGCCGAGTCCTGCCGGAGCTTGTGGTGATGGTACGTATCTCAACCATTTCACCCCGATCAGCCCCTTTTGCTCCTTTCTGAGCCAAAGAAATGGCAAGGGTTTGGTCAGCATTGGTGGATTCAGCGGACAGGGTGCAGATCGTGCCCTGGATGGCCAAGAAAAGCCCTCCGGAGACACGAGGCTGTAAACCTGGATTTCCTCCGTTGTTTTCAAAATGCCTGACTCCATTCCGAAGGCGATGGACGATTCCATCTCTACGCAGTAGGGCATCCCGCAGAGTCAAGCAGCTGTTTGTCATAGGAGACCAAACCAACCCAGCGCTCTCCTGCGATGCGCCCGGTATGCCCAGCAGCCTGCTAGCGCCATGGTTGCGAGTCACGCCTTTGCCATCGTGCTCTTGGCGGCAAACATGCAAGCACTCAGCGAGGCGACCGCATGCCTGAGTCGAAGTCGGTGTGATTTTTTTTTTTTTTAAAAAAAAAAGTCGAAATGAAAAGCGATGATGCGTGCTCAAACCCTCCAGAGCGCGCTCGACTCACAAGGTGAAGACGCCCTTCGACCAGGATGCCCGTGGCTTCACATCTGACGTCGTAGTCGCGTGTTAGTTCGCAGTAGCTGATGCTCGTATATGATTGAGTGCTGGAGGGGCCTCTGACGGGCGTTAAACCATGTCGCCGGAAGCCCCTGCATTTCCTTAGTGTGGTGTATGTACATAGGTGCTGCCCTCAGCGGTGAGCTCCGCGGTGACAGAGCGCCCCCGGCAGACCAGGACCAAGGGCAGCGAAATGCAACGGTGATCCCCAAAACAGGTACGGCGGATGCGGGGGGGGGGGGGGGGGCAGACGTTGAGAGTGGGTCTCCGGACCGGCCTTGAAATGTGGGGGAGGGGCATGTCCATCCCGTCCTCAGACGGAGGGCGGGGCCTAGGCCGGCGACACGTCGGCCGCCGGCAAGGTGGTGGCATCGGTCTGGTCTACATGTACGTGCACAGAGGTCACATGCCAGAGATATTGCTCCTCTCCGCGGCGAGGCAGCGCCGCGCTCTACCTCTTGAGTAGGTAGTCACACGGTTCGCCGCTCCACTGACACGGGAAGGACCGCCATAGACGAGAGTGCATCGGAGTTCGCCAGTTCCAGCCCCTGAAGTCGCCGACAACCAGTGAGAATGAGCTATGCCTAGATGGTGGTGGGAAGCGCGTCAAACTACCTACCCAAGTTGGTTCAGGTCGGAAGGATCAGGGTGGTATGTGCAATACTGGATCGACGTCGACGATGGAGAGGCGGCGGTTCAGAAAGGCCTCTTCTCACCAACAGGTCAGCGGGGACATGCGGATCATGTTTTTGTGCGGTTTCCAATCCAAGAGCGGCTGCCCCGCGTGAGACTTGATGCTCTGCTATGCTGGGCGGCAGGAACCGCAACCTGCTCTGCAACGGCATTGCAGCGACGCAGGGCACAACGTCCATACCGCAGGCATGGGATCCAGGAGCCTAAAGGTCATGCCTCCGGAGGCAGGTCGTGATACTTGTTGCGCATCTTGCCTCTTGATGCGCCCGAAGCGGCAGTTGGCGGTCCGCATGAAGTCAACGACGGCGCTTTGAACTCGCAACACGGCAGGCCGACTGCATCAAAACGGGCCCGGCTTGCGAGGAGTGGTTGGTGACATGAAGGGTCATCGTATGCCGTGCCGCGTGGATCAGGGTGGGTAGCAGTCATCAGAGCCATCGTCTCTGGTGCATCGCGGAGGAGGGGTATGAGGTGGTGAAGAGGAGGGATGTCGATGTGCCCTTCTTGCTTGCGGAAACCGAGAGTCGAATCTGGCCCAAGTCTCGAATGTACATAGAAGTGGTTTCCATTTCGAGACTCGTTGATGTTCCCCATCTCCTGTTGGAGTGTGGGCTGGCTGGGCGCGTAGCCAATCAGCAAGCATGGCCGTGGGTCCACCTCTCGGCCGCGCACAGACATCCACGCCTCGTGGCTGGCTCTTGGCAATGCTTCATCTTGTCTCGTGGAGGCGCGGCCCCCCCCGACCACGTGGTTTTCTATCCATGTCAGGGATGCCTGTCAATTCCTGAGCTCCTTTTACATGATCGAATCTTCGATTCCCAGATGGAAAGCCTCCCGTCTGACTCGTTACATATTTTGCTTGGTGTCGGTGTTCCCGTTCACTTCAGCTGGCGATGACTGGCGCCGGCCTGGTTTAGTCTGGTCTTCAAGGGACCTGGTGAAACCCACTTCCAATGGACCAACAGAGAGCGGTGTGATGAGCGAACTGCTGGGCCACGCTACGAGCCGTGTCTGCATCCTGACTTGCATCAAACCCTCGCTCACTTGCTGGGCGGCCATTCCGGATGGTCGAGGCCCTCCCGAGACCGAGAAAGCCACGCCCCTCCTTGGCCGACATGGTCCGGCTGCCGGACCCGGCCCACTGCCAGGCAAAAGCACCCCGCATTCTCATTTCTGTGCCGGCCCATGCGCAGCCTCTTTTTCTTCAACCATTGATTTTTTTTTTTTTTTTTTCATGAGGGCTCTTGTCAGAGAGCGCTGATAGCGTTGCGGGGCGGCTTTGGCTTGTCATTCTCTCTCGTGCACCGCCCATCATTGTGCCCTTCGTCCGAGCCAAAAGGTCTTGGCGGGCGCAGCCACATCACGATGCCCTGGCGGCTCCGCTGGGCGTTTGGTAGCTTGTCGGGTGGTGAGTTCCCGGTCAAGAACTTGATGAAAATCATGCATCGTCAAGGAGTGGACCCTTGACCCGACCTAGCTGAACCCATGCCGGGCTCTGTCGGTTGCGCGCATCCATGGCCTTTTTTTTTGGCAAACTCCCTGCCCGCAAGCGGATGGAGGACGCGATTCGGTAACTAACGTCAATCGCGAGCACAGCCATCATCCTTTCCTTGGACATGGTCGCTCGATCCTTTTTTGGTGTTGCAGCCGTGGCGAGAAGCTCTCTACTAGCATATCCTTCCACGCTGAGCACAGTACCACGTCAGCCGGGTTTCTCAGGTTATGATTCTACAACCCGAGTTCCTTACCCCAGACTTTTTCAATCATGCATGTCCCCTGCACCTACGTATTGCCGATGTACGCAGTGTATGTACGTATTTAGCAAGCCTCCAACACGCCGTCACAGACCGGCGTTGCCATGTCATGCTGGCTGACTGGCAAGCTTGGAGGGCTGGGTATTGGAGGAACCGCCTGGCGCGCTGCGCTGGTAACGCAACACACACGCCCTACCCTACTCCGCTGCAGCGTACCAGAGCTGCTATGCCACGTTCTTCGTGGAGTGGTCAAATGACGGCCCAACACGGAGCGGGACGATTGACACAACTCAAGCTCCCACGGTTCGAGATTGAATCAAGGTTACCTTCCTTGTTCCCCAGCCAATGTCTCCTTCGTCTTGCCCTCCATAGCTTAACATGTTATAAGCTCGCGGGAAGGGAAAGTCCACGAGGGATGTCTGCCTGCAGTACCTGACGCACGCACGCACACACAAAAGGTCTGAATGTGCTTGCGACGGCCATTTTGGAGAATCCGGGGAACCCTTGTGCAACGCCCTATGAAGGGACCGGCGGGGTAGTGTACATCGGCTGCGCGTCGTTACCATGGGATTGCTGGGTCGTCAGAGCGATGAAGGAGCCTCGTCAATCATTAGTCGGGGACGCACGCAGCAAAGACAAGGAAAAGCATGGGGGCTCGAATTCAGGCCATGCCGCGCATGAGAGATGGACTGCGCTATGGGAGGTTGCTTAGGATGTGTTTTCGTTGCCGTTGGGGTACCCTTCCCAGAGTTACATTACCATCACCAAGGACTCATTGGACTTTAGCAAACAACTTCATGCTGGGTTTCGTCGGTCAAGTTGACCACTTGCACCAATCCGACACTTGATCAAAGTTCCTCCGCCCCCCCGCGCGCGCGCCAATGCTAGCGCTGGCCGATGCATTGAAGTCGTTAGCCTATGTAGAGAAATTGGTGCCTTACATAAGAACAGCAAATAGTTCGACCTCGTCGCTGATCTATCCCCCCCCCCTGTTGTCTTGCCGGCTGCTGGCTGCGAGACATGTCTTGCCAGTTGATGAGCGAGAGTGAGCGACCAAGGACCCACCCCGGCTGTCGTTACCGATGGAGCCCCACAGGACCGCCGCATTATCAATCCGCAACAACATGGCTTCAGAGTGTGCATTCCGCACGGCGGCATTATGATGGGCCATTATGATAAGTGGCACATCAGGAAGCGCAGACCAGACAGATAGAAACTAGAAACCGGCCCGGTTGGCCTGGAATGGGCCGTTTGACTCCGCAGTTTTCCGCTGCGGGAACCATGCCAGCCCTCTTTGTTTGAGACGTCGTTTGCCACACATCATTGCGGGGCTAAATCGACGACAGCTCTATATCCCGTACCCGATAAAGGCCGGTTGGGCGCTTTGAAACACCCGAGGATTATGGCGATCGATATATGCCACACTCGATCTTCTCAGAAACAGTACTCTGCCGGTCATCCTGTGTTCGACGTTTTCGGGAAGCCTGAGGCAAGCATGGAACGAGACGTCCCAGGACACCAGATCGGCTGCGTGAAGAGCGGGGGTTTCTGAGGATGTCGAAGGAGAAAGGTGCAAGCAAGTACGCAGTAGGCTTGGGGTGTGTGGAGCTGCAGAGCTCATTCATGCCTGTGCTTGCGAGAAAACGAAATCTCCATGGGACATCAGAAGAGACCCGTGGACGAGAATTTAGAGTTTGGGGCCCACTATACCGCATCCCCCAGACGGTTGAGAAGAAAAAGCATCTTGCCGCCGAAAAAAAGCAAGGAAAGAGTAAGACGTAAAAAAAAAAAAAAAAAAAAAAAAAACCGGCTGATGTTTCCGAAACTCAACGGTAACGCAGCACACTGTACGCAGTAAATGCACGTCCTCGCCTCTCGACGCAAGCCATCACTGACGGATAGCGGCTGCTCTGAGACACACCTTCCCTGCGGGATATTTCCCGCCGTGTCTCGCATGGCATTCATTCTGACGACACGGGCAATGGAAGCCCAGTATAGTAAGCTCACATCCATCGCACACCCCGCTGGCAGGATTTTCTCTGAGGTGATCCCATCCGTCAACATCGCCATGTCAAAACCACCTGCTACTTGTTACCGGAGAGTGGACGGGGGGTGACGCAGGGTTGGGGCGGGAGCGACAGCATCCGCTGAGACGGGAAGGATTGGTAGGGGAAGGCCCTGCGACACCGCGGGATGATTTTTTGGCAGATGCAAGGAGAAGAGGTTGTCTAGTACACTACACCTTGCGTCGCCCGCTTTAGGACACTCTGCAGACCGCTCTGTGATACCGCTGCCCTCTCTGTAGTGTACGCAGTAGAAGGCTGCTCGGCCAACTTTGCTCCCTTCTGCTGCTCCCACTGCCTGGTCTTGCGCCAGGCCAATCTCCCCGTCCTATTCGGCTTGGCAAAGGAAAGGATGGCGAGCGAGGTTCGTTCAAACGGGGGTCGCGATCGCAACCCCTGCGCCCTCGCTTGGAGAGCGGGGAACAAAAGAGGAGGACCAAGTCGGGCAGGCAGGTCGGCAGGCGGTCGTCATTAAGCCGGGGTATCCCTGTCCATCCGGGGTTAAACCCTTTCAAGATGCACAGCTGCGGCCTGTTCCATCGTGGTCCCAAGAGAAAGAAGAAATGGACCGGGGGTGACGACAGGGATGCATGGGCTCGGTAGTGGGACCCGGCTTGCAAGGGACACCTAACGTCCGTGCGAGAGGCGCACCCCGGCGAACGTAGCGAATCAGAGACGCAACCAGAGTTGAAGGCCGCGGGACTCTCCACCTGCAAAGTCACGTCAGGGTTATGAATGGGATACATACGTTGAGGGGCTGCTTAGGTGAGGTTGGTCTCCGTCGACAGAGCGAAAGCGGGGAGGTAGCGTGAGGGTTGGATGGATGCGATGTCTTGCTTCCCACTACCGTATGGCTTTCGCGTCTCCTAAAACGGCTCGACGTTCATTCGTCAATTGCGTTTGGAGGGCCTGCGATGTCCTGCTGCGAAGTGCGTGCAAGTGGGCGGAGAAGGGAGGCACTACACTAGCAGTGCGTGTGGCGTTCCCGTCCTGCTTGTTGCTGCTGTTGAACCTTTGGAAGGGACGAACTCGGCTCCCTTCTGTCCCTTTTGGGCGATCTTGTTGGGTTGCTCTGAAGCTCACCCCCCACCCCCCCTCACTCTCGCGGCTGGTCGTCTGCCATTCTTTTTTCTCCCTCCTTCGTCTTCCCAAATCGTGCCCTCCGCCCTGCTTGGCCTGGATCCCGGCCTGCACGGTGCACGGTGAGCTCACGGGACGCCAGCCGTGCCGTTCTCGTTTTCCCAGGCCATCCGCACCTTGTGTTTCCGGAGCGGGAAGGGCAGCCACCATACTTGACACTAGTTGGTCTGGTGGTCGGCTTCGGCAGCGTTGGCGAAACAAGACCTCCTCTTTTTCACACCAACCGTATCGCTGGAGCGGACTGGATGCACTAGTCTACACAGTAGTGTAGTTGCAACGCGCCTCACAGAAGGTGACTGGACCCCGCCACGGGTTTCTTCTCGTTGC
The DNA here is from genome assembly GCF_042764415.1 of Remersonia thermophila. Taxonomy (NCBI): domain Eukaryota; kingdom Fungi; phylum Ascomycota; class Sordariomycetes; order Sordariales; family Chaetomiaceae; genus Remersonia; species Remersonia thermophila. The sequence continues at coordinate 724,099 of NC_092222.1, forward strand.
CGGGGCCGGAGGGCTGTTTGCCGCTAGCTCAGCGGTGGAGCGCTGGAGACCAGGCGGTAATAGCAAGTACGCTGCCGAAGATTTGCTGGTGGAAATGACCGAAACCCACCAGAAGTTCTGCCTCGTGAGCTAACATGAACTAGTTAGCGCAGACAATGGGAGGGCTCTGTCAGAGCTAGTAGCGGCGACAGCAGGACAGGGCATCACAGGTTGGTTGAGGTTTTCTTGTTCAGGGAAACCGCTGTGGAAGAGAATGGCGAAGGCCAGACCTTTCCTGTTCCTCTTACTTGTGACGTCCGCTTGCGTCGATCGTGGCGCCAAACCGCCCGTTGCCTCTTTCAGGCAAGCTCGGGTAAAAATGAGAACGGTGGTGGCCAGGACGAGCAGGGGTCTCAAGCAGCGACAAACGACCGCCAGACTTCCATCAGACTACACTAGCGCAGCCGGCCTGCTTCCCCAAACAATGCAGCTGGCCTTGCTCTAGAGAGCTGTTCGGCCGGAGGAGCCCGGCCCTAACTGGGACTCGCCACAACGCCGGCCGGGCCAAGCCCTGTCTCCGACGGCGAGGTCCTCGACAGCGGCGTATCGTTGGGCCGAGGAACGGAGCCTTGATAAGGTCTTTTCGCTCTCTCTACCCAGCGTCTCTGGTTCTCCGCTCGTCTTTCATATCAACCCGAACGGCGGGCATATGGCCGCTGCGACGGTGGCACCTCGAGGAGGTCTTACGACTCCCATGGCACCCGCCCCGCAACAACCCGTGTCTTCCGTGCTGTGCTGCGCGGTGCATGCGCATGACTTCGTACCAGATAGGTTCGTTCAGAGCTGCAGATTACGCGGTCGATCGCTTTCGTCATGGATCTCCTGTCAGCCGTCGGCCATGGTCTCTGGGTACGTACTTCTCGTTGTCAGTTGGGACTGGACGGTTGCTGCGGTTCCCAGGGGTCCAGGGGTCCCCAAACCTTGTTTTTGGCTCCAGCGTAGTCGCTGTTCACGCGGCTGAGGTATCGCTTGACTGTCATTTCGGCTCCCCCAGCTATTACATACACATTTGCCAGGGTTTGGAACCCCGCTAGGCTTCCAACTGCGTGGTCCAGCTCGTCTGGTGAGGCGCGGACACGCTGGTCGCGTCAACGTTGCTCAGTCTTGGGGGAGAATGGTTAGATGAAGAGCCTAGGACTCTAGGTGTGCCGCCGAACTGCCGTAGCTACATGGAGGATGAGAAAGCAAACCCAGCATTCCGGCATGCTGGCCGGTAGTGGCTCAGCAGGTGCTCGGGCGCCGTCACTGCTGCGCGCAAAACATATTACCAGGCCGCTGTGTTACGACCCAAGTTGAGGGGGACGGCACGCCCTACGTCGCAACGCTGCAGGCCAAAGTCCGGAGTACATCCATCCATCAGGTACATGGTCCCAACCATAGGGGACGGCGGCAGCGACAACATCCTCAGGCGCTCGTCCGTCCGTCCGCATCCGGTCTCGGCTTCGGGAGGGCTTGTCGTCCACCGGCTGCCTCGATACCATCACCATCACCACCACCACTCCCATCCCGCCATCGCCATCGTCTCAACGATTCTCCCTCCATCCCCGCACCGCTTGAGGGAGCCTGCAACGCGGCCCCAGGGGTATAGTAACACCGTTTTTATACCTTCATTGGCGCCACAGGGCAAAACAACCTATCACACGCTCCTCTGCCCACGATATTGGCACTGCCTGCCTCGTTTCTTCCCCCTTTTCTGCAAAATTTGCTCCGCGTCGGGTACAGAATCCTTACCGTAACCCAATGCGTCTCTTCCGTGAAGAGGCTCAAGAAAATTACGTGTTTGCATTTGCCCCGAGGCGAGAACCATTGGCGTACTTATCTCATATCGTGCACAATCTCGTTTGCCTCTTGGGCCGTCCGATACGTGCTGCAGAGCCCCGGCAAGACCCGGCGGCGAAGAAATCCCAAGAGGACGACAGCTATCTTGCTTCGCCCTCCTGGCTTCAGCCCGTTGTTTTTCCAACAAACATGTAGCGTACGCTGTGTGCCGGATCCATGTTGCCGTTGCGCACAAGACGAAACCACCGGGCGTATCACGGAAAACCACACTACCAAACAATATCAATAAAGATCCAGGCCAGAGGAGGCAGAGAGGGGGGAACATCATCAACTCGTCAACCCTCCGAGCTTCGTTGCATTCACCAAACCCGAAGGGGCTCGTCGACAGGCCCGGCAGTCGGGCGCGCATGCGCGTTAGGTAACGAGGTCAGGGTTCCTGTCCCGCATCCAGGCACGGCAAGGCTAGAGGCGGCCCCCAGTCCCTCGCCTCGAGGATCTGCAGTGGAGTGGAGAGTGGAGAGAGGTGGAGGCTGCGGGTCTGGCTTCCCGCCACAACAGAACCACACGCCGGCCCCCCCTTCCCCTCCAGACCCGTTCAGGGTCCACCCCGGTTCTAATGCCCCCGGTCCTAGCACCCCTGTCCGGCCGGGACCCTCCCCGGCTCATTCCCCTCCTCGCCGAGCCCCAACCCCTGGTCGACCCTCTGAAACCCACAGCTTCCAACCTGCCGGACTAGCTCCGCCCTTTCTGAAGCGACACACCCCCCCTGCTCCCCCCCGACCTTTCCCTTCTGCAGGCGGAAAGGTCAGGTACTGTACGAAAATAACGGCTAGTGCAGGTATTCTCACTGGTTGCATTTTTTTTTTTTTTTTTCACTTGCCTGGGGGGGCGAGGGGGGCACGAGGTGTGTGACGATTTCGGGTGTGCAGCTTGCAGTCTTGCAGCGGAGCGTGGAGCTTGCCGTCATCCGCACCCTTTCCTACTGTGTACATAAGGTATCGAGCTCCATCTCACCCTCACTCTGACGGTATTCTTCCCCCCCCCCCCCCCCCCCCCCCTTGCACTCTTTTCGTCCGCACTAGCGCAGACCAGGGCCTGGCCTGCTTCTGCTGCTGCTACTGCTGCTGCTGCGACTGCTGGTTTTTTTGGATACACGCCCCTGATACCCCTCTCGCTTTTCTTCTATCCCTCCCTGCTGGTCCCCTCCCTGGTACTTGTCAATGTGGCTGCCCATCCGCCTCTCTCGTAACCCACACGCCTTTACACACCCCCGTCGACTTCTTTAAGACGACCACGGCCGCCCATCTATCATCGACACCACATCGCAGAGTCGTTGGGTGGTTTCGTCATCTTTTCGTTTATACCATATCTTATCCTTGACATCTGTCATGTCTGTCTCGTTTGCACCCAACCGATCTCCTCGACTCTAATCATAATACCTTTGTCCACCAGCTTCTCCGACATATCATATCTATCAAGTACTGCCGCTCCTTTGGGCCGTCAGGTCTCGTAACCTCGACATCGCGAACATCCTCTCTCTTTCTCTCTCCTCGCCGACATTGTTTTCTCCGCCCGGTCTCCCTTTCACCTGCTCTCTGGACCACGTCTGTGTCAGCGCTTTACCGCATTCTACCTGGCATCCGCGGTTCACGGGCCCAGCATTTCGTCACCATCACGGCCATTTGTTCAGGACGACGTCATCTCCAGCTCGAGCGAGAGGACCGTTGCATCTCGTTGATTCTCTGACGAATCCTCACCGACATCACCGGTGCTCCAACTCACGGGTCACGGACTGGGAGCTGCCGACAAGGCCGTAAAGCTCGGTGATTTATCACGGGACAGCGCTCTGGTCCGGGACTCCACATGCCGGGTCGCCTTTGGCTGCTTGATTTCCCCTTTCTCAGCGCCTTTCCTTCTCGACGACTCATCCGCGGTTAGTCAACGAAAAGTGATCGACACAGTCATCGAGGACGCGTGGCCGGGACAAAAAGAGACCGACATAAACACCGGGCCACCCACCTGTTGTGAATTCTGCACCCATCCGCTGTTCTCATCCACCAAGAAGGCTTCGTATCGACAGCGTTAAAGCTCCACCAAAACGAGACGAAGCGCACCAACATCGGGCCAAATCAACTCGACTCAGACGAGACCATCCACCCCGTCAAAAATGGACGTTATGGATATCGTCAACAACGACCCAACGGCGCAACGCGCCTTCAAGTGTGACTGGGAGAGCTGTGACAAGGTAGGTTGGCTCATGGTAGCATGAATGGCCTTGGGCGCCATCGCCCAAGGCCTGATAGCAGGACCTCGTGTCTAATATATCCTCGCAGAGCTTCAATCGCAAGTCTGACCTTCAGCGGCACTACCGCATTCACACCAATGAGCGGCCATACACGTGCAACCATCCGGGGTGCGGGAAGAGCTTCATCCAGCGCAGCGCCCTGACGGTGCACATCCGCACACACACCGGTGAAAAGCCACATCAGTGCGAGCATCCCCAGTGTGGGAAACGCTTCTCTGACGTAAGTGATGAGAGAGAGAGAGGGACATGAGGGAAAAATGAAAATGTGAGCTGACTCACCGGCCTTTGCAGTCTTCCAGTCTGGCGAGGCATCGCCGCATCCACACTGGCAGGCGTCCGTACAAGTGTAGCCATGCCGGGTGCACCAAGACGTAAGCATCTCCTGCGAGTCCTCCTTGATTGACTCCGCTGACTTTGTATGATGCAGTTTCTGCAGGAAAACCACCATGATCAAGCACCTCAGGCGGTCCCACCATGTCCCTGGCGCTTATGCACCATTCCCCATGGAGAGCGACTCGGAGGAGACCGGCGACGACATGCCGGAGAGCCCAGAGTACCCGACGAATCTCGCATGGCCACAACAACAAAACATGATGGCCTATCCGGGCCACCAAAACTTCCAGCCCGCGCCTGGCTTTGACTATCACCACCAATCCATGGGCCCATACGTCATGCCCCCGCCGCCCATGGGTCCGTATCAGCTCGACAGCTACCACCATCACGCCGTCGTGCAGCAGCCGGCCCAGCCTCCCCATCACCACATGACACAACCGGCGCAATCACAGGCGCCGGCCCTCCACCATGTGACGCAGCCGGGCCAGCCTCAGACACGACTGCCGGACCAGCAGCCGGAAGAGCTGTCTATCGAGGCCCAGCTCGCCATGCAGCCAGAATATAGCCTCGCTGCGGCGATGCCCATGGGCATCAACCAGCAAGGGCCGCGCACGGTGCCGGAAACGTGGAGCCCCGCGACCCCTACCCCGATGAGCACGACGCTTATTGGGAGCCTTCCCCCGTTCTCGGCCTCGAACCCTTTTTCGTGGGACGACTTCTGGAACAAGCCTCCCGAGCTCGTTGACCCCAGCATGCAGCTGCCGAGCGACCGCGTCGATAGCATGTAGGCGTGCCTCCGACGAAGCCTCGTCTTTCTTCTCATGTACCACCACCTTTTTTTTTTCTTTTCGATTCTTTTGGTTCTTTTTTCGGTACTCCTGGGCAACTGGGGCACAATCAGGGTTCTGGCGTTCATCATCAGCGATATCAGCGGAATCTGCGGTTGGTTTTGGGGGTTTCATCAGCGAGTGGGGAATTGGTTCATGGGAACTCTGGTGTTCTGGCGTTTTTTGGCTTGGGTAAGCCACTGGACAGGGCAGTCGGATTGGTGTATGTGGCATGTATGATTAGGGGCATGTAAGCTGGGAATGAATGATGTGCGATGGGATCCAGGGGAAGGGCGGATAGATCAAAACAGAGATCTATCTCCACGATTTGCTGTCTTTGTTGCCGTGCTTGTTGCGCTTGCCGTGCGTGTGAGGTGAAACTTGTCGATGCGTGTGTGACCTCCTATATGCTGGACCATGTTCCCTGGATAGCTGCCGGGTGTATCCTAATCGTCCGTCTTCGCGCCGTCGTGCTCATGGGCGTGAATGTGTCGTTGGCTGTGCCCGTCGAGGATATCGTCGTGTCTGTCGCGCCGGCATACCGTTCTCGTTCGCTTGCCAAAGAGGTGTCTTGTTGTCCCGTCCCCATCAGCGGCCCATGGCCACCAATGCAACGCCCAATGTCCCCCGGCTGGCAACTTCGTCTCACCCATCCCTCCCCGCACATCTTACCAAAGTCCCTCCTCCCCCCTCCTTTTCTCTTTGATCGCCCTCTTTCCAACGCAACCGGCCTACCAAGGGTTCGATGGATCGATGCTGAGGCGGCCCGGTGCCGCTCCCCTGATCTTACCTCCTTCCTTCTTGCCTCGCTTGCTGAGCTCACTTCATCCATTTATTTCCTTCTTCCCTCCTCCACCTCCCATGGCCGAATGAGCAGCCAACGGACCGGCGTCCTGACTGGGCTCCCTGGCCGACGAAGAAAACGTCAGGACAGACGACCGAGCGAGGCAAAAAGTCAGAAAAAGCCGTAGCTACCAGCCCCGTAGCCCGAGTCGTGGAGAGGTGCCGGGGTCACCGCGCCACGCCACGTCCTGTCACGTCCCGTCCAGAGCGTCTCGACGTGGGACGCGGGGGCGCGATGAGCCTCGACATCTCCACCCCCCACAACCAGGGCCCGGGCTGAACTCGCTCGGTAGGGAGGGAAGCTTGCTGGCTCTCTGTCGGTGAAGTCGGGTGGGCCCCGCCAGAACAAGTTGGACAGTCGCCGCAGATCCACCCTCATCGCATGGGCTTGCGACCGGATCGGATTGCATAGGGGTACAAGGTTGAGGCGGGATAGTAGGTAGTCCGGACGGCGTTGGTCGTTGAAGGCTTCATAGGTGCACGTCGTCGACAGGTTTGGCCGCTCTCTCCTGACGGGATGTGGTTTCGCTTTCTCGGTGTGGCGGCCCGGGTTGGTGGGTGCTTCGGATGACTCTCAAGTTAAAAGACGGCGAGTCTCAGGGGTTAGAAAAGGGCGGTCTTTTTGAACGGGTTAGCTCGGCTTGAATCGAGTTGACGGGTCCTCGTCTGTGGAAATAGTGAGCTGGCCGCGATGGTTGCTCTTTCTCTGGAATCGACGAGCTATCTTTTTGGGTGAGTTGAACGAGGACAAGAAGGAACAAAGAACAATACCAGGGGAGAGGCCGACGCCGGAGACGGAAAAGGTATCGGCAGCTTCTCGGTGGACGGCATGGTGAGCTGTGGGTAGGCCGAGGTCGTTGATGAGTGTGTCCCACGGGTAAGGCTTGTCAAATGCTATGTACCTCCGCGTTGATAGTCGCCTCGTACTGTTGGTCGGATTCGATGTTGTCGTTCAACGTGTGTTGAGATCCGTTGGCTCAGGGGTAGGCCGTGGAGTGGTGAGATACTTCAGCAGGGAAAACAATGGCAAGAAGTGAGTCTAAGTTACGATGGCCAGGAGAGCAAAGGAAGCGGTGCTGTCAAAGCCTCAGGGGATGGTGGCGAGCAGGCTCATCGTTTCGCTTCCACCTGGCGGTCTGATCGAACTCTTTGTGTTGTATGGCAAGGCTGAAAGGAGCAGTGCTATGATCAAGGTTCCGACGCGCGCACCGTGGGGTATCGTCAATCCGCGGGCCGTTTCTGATGACCGAGTTGAGTCTCTGGATCATCGCCGATGCATCACTTCCCATGTTGGCTGGATCTGGATAAGCATCGATGATGGCTGACGACACGGAGGGGGGGACTCGAACAAGCGAAGTCGGTGTTCTTCAGCTCGACAGGAGCTAGGAGTCGTTGGTTGTTGTGTAGCCAAACTGGAAAGATCCGTCTCATTGGCAGACCGTACGTCGTGGATGCATCGTGCAGCATGAGGCTACACATGTTGCAAGCTGGCAAAGCGCTCCAGTTTGGTGTGGGCGGGAAGGGTGAACTGATGACGAGATGAGACAAAGGGTTGAAAGGAGGCGGGAGCCGGAGATTTGAATGCTGACAGACCGCACTGTTGGACATGAAAGGGCTGAGCTTGGAAGAGGGCCTGAGGGATATATGAAGGCTGACATTTGCTTCGCGCCACCTCACCTCCTTGACAGCCCTCCCCCTGCAGTCTCGGTCCGTGACTGGCTGGAGATCCGGCGAGCCATGCTGTCGGATACGGGGCACAGGGGGGAGGGGGGGCGCCCAGACGTGGCGGGCGTCTTGTGTAAGCCAACGTGGGAGGCTGCCTGCGCTTGCAGGAAGGGGGGGAGGGGGGGAGGGTGTTTAGCCGAGATTCTGGCTGGCGTGCGTCAGAGTCGCAATCGGTGAACAGAGAAGAGCAAGAAGAGATGAAACAGGAAACAGGAGGGAGGAGAGACGAGGAAGATAGGCTCGGACACAGATGAGGCACCGAGCTCGACCTGTGGATATATTTTGCTGGCCGTGCTGCGCCGTAGATAGGTTGTCATAGTCCGCTTCCCCGACGGGCCGGCTGACAGCGTATGTACTGTGTACGCAGTAGTTCCTTGGGTCATCCGCCACGCCACGGCACGCTTGTCGTTGCGGAGGGTGCCGTCGTTTCGGCGCGAGCTGCTGGGCGGCTGCACCAGTTGACGGCCTGGCGGGCGACGGGCCAATCGAAAGGCGTCAGAGCCGCTGCGTCAAAACCCGCAGAACGAACAAAGGGTCGAAATCTGGGTGGGCGGATAGACGTCGACGCCACTTCGACGGAAGCACAGCGGTTGGCTGAGCTGTGATGATGGTGGGTGCTCGTTCCGGAGTTCCCATGAGGGCAATCTTGGATAATTTGAAACCGGAGCGGCCAAGGTCCCTCATGCCTTTATGTAGGTGGTAACGGCATGCATGTGGCCGTGTCGAGAAGTTGGGAGGAGGGAAGGGAGCGGGCGAGGAACGGTCGAAGAAGGGAGGTGAAGCTAAAGAGGGAGGCCAAGCGAGACATAAGTCGGGAATCCAGTCGCCCCCCCCGGGGCTTCTCTGGTTGACCTTCCATCTTGAACGAAGATACCGATGACAATGCCCGTCTTTGGACACTTGCTTCTTTGATGGCTTGGACCACGAGCTGGCGGGGTCTGATTGGCCTGTCCCGGAGCCGGGCCCATGCATCCAGCGCCGATCACATCCACCGCGGCGGCGGGAGCCCGTCCCGTGCGGGGCACGGTGGAATTCTTGCGCGTGAAACCCCGCTGCCGACGGGATCGAGTCGGAGCCAGCCCAGCGGGACCGTATGGTACAGCCCAGTACGGTATTGTTACCGGAAGCATTGCCGTTTACGGCAACCAAGAAAGACAAGTTCGTCTCGTCTGGAGAGGGAGGGAGAATTGGAAGCCTTCTCTTTCAAGAAAAAAAAGAGAGAAAAAAAAACAACCCAGCTCAACATCCTCTTCACCCGCGACCCAGGCAGTTATCTACTCCGTATGTATGCAACGGTTCGCTCGAGATGCTAATGGCGATCATGTCATCCATCCCGCTTGACGGTCCCATCTATTCACGCATCCGTGGGCCCGGATGCCTGTGCGCTCGTTGCCGAGTCGCCGCTTGTCCCGGTTGGTCCCAGCGTTCGGCGCCCAGAATTGGCGATGCGGCGCGCTGCGACCACGCAGGCGGAACTCGACCCCGACCGATCCCGCCCAACCTCCGCTCCCAAATCTGGCCAGCCATCAACAACCCCCGACGGCGGCTTGACGACGCCAAGTAGATTCGGCTCGATCCGCCTCGCGTCGACTTGACACACGCAACCGTCAACGACTCTCCCTCCCCGACAAACAAATCATCCCAACATGCGCCCGTCGGCCGTCCCCCTGAGCCTCGTCGTCGCCCTCCTGGCTGGCCAGGTGTCCGCCCACGGCAACCACGGCGGAGGGCAGAAACCCGTCGCCGTCGATCCCAATGCGACATGGATGCAGAAGCACATGGCCGGTAGGGTCCATCCGACGCAGCATGGGAGCATCAAGGGATCCGGCCGTTTCTAACCTGCTCCCTTCTCCAGAGGAGCACCACCTCGATCAGTTCGACGCCGCCTCCTTTTTCACGCTGCACGACTTCAACTCCGACGGCAGCTGGGACGCCAGCGAGATCCAGCGCACCTACGGCCTGATGGACCCGTCCAACGCCCACGTGCCCGAGGACCGCCGCGCCGCCATCTCCAGCCAGGTGTTGAACCTGATCGACCGCGACCGCGACGGCCGCATCAGCCGCGAAGAGTTTGTGCGCTTCATCGACGTCGAGCGCCGCACCCTGCCCGACATGGGCACGGGGCCCGGCCACCACGGCGATGACGAGTACGAGTACGAGATTCATCACTGGGAAAAGTGAGCAGCCTCCCTCTGGTCGCCTTCTCTCCCTCGGACGGCCCCATGGACCCTCGGCTGACCTCTTTCCCCGCCCTCCCTCTCTCTAGATACCACAGCAACGACGACAGCATCGAGGATCTCAACCATCCGGAGGACATTGAGCACTTTAAGAAGCACGAGCAGATGGAGGCGGAGCAGGAGCGCCTTGAGCAGCTCGACAAGCAGAGCATTGTCGAGGCGAACATTCCGGCAAAGTTCCGCCGGAACTAGGCCCCGTTCCGTCCATACCCATACAAACCTGCATGCATGCACGCACGAGATACGAGGTTCTACCAACCTAATGATAATGCTAATGGCTCGACGGCATCTATGTATGCCTTACCTAGCCCGCTCCGGGGGGGACCTCCCCCGGTCCGGTGTTGTTCTCCTCCTTGCCCCTCCTCGCCACCACCACGTCAAACACACAATGCCACACCCCCGGCGCGTACGTCTTGACCAGCTCGACATGCTCCGCTTTCCCACATTTCCTCCTCCTCCCATCTTCCTGCCCCCACGCGTCCACCAAGCGCTGCACCTCGGCCTGGCGGCCCTCCACGTCCTCTTGAGCGACGTTCTCGTGCAGATGCAGCCAGGCCTGCTCCCCCTCGTCTTCCTCTTCCTTCTCTCCCCTCCCGCCATCCTCGCCACCCCCGACCAGCACCATGTCCCACGCATCTTTCCACACCGGCCGGCTCGTCGGCAGCAGCCCGCAGTTGACATGCACCACCTCCACCTTCTCGCCCGCGCCCGCCGCCCGCTCCCTCAGCGCCCGCACCCGCCGCGCCGCGGCCCGGTTGTCCTCGAGAAACACCACGATCTGCTCGGTCATGGCGCCGAGGTCGAGGCCGAGGCTGGGGTCCTCGTCGCCGTCTTTGTCGCGAGAAGGCACGACGACGCGCACGCCAAACCCGTTCGCCTCGGCCCCGCGCCGCAGCCCCTCGACGCTCCACGGGTTCACCTCCCAGCAGAGCACGCGCAGGCCGAGGCGCGCGTAGGAGAAGACGAAGTAGCCGATGCCGGCGTAGAGGTCTACGGCCCATTTGCCGCGGAGGGGGGCCGTCTTGGATGCCGCCTTGGATGCACCGGCTGCGCCCTGTCCTGCTTTCCTGCTGCTGCTGCTGCTGAGGTTGCGACGGTTGTCGTGAAACGCGAGCAGTCGGGCCTTCTCCTTGATGTTGCCCCGGCTGAACATGGTGTGCAAAGGGCACCAAGTCTGGACGAGGCCGTTTTGGCGGGTCGTGACCCAGAGGTGGTTGTCAAAGCCGGCCGCCGTGGGGACGGTGCTGGCGGATGATGATGATGGTGATGATGATGGTGGTAGCGGTGGTCGCTGGGCCGGGCCGAAGACGCCGTAGAGGGGCTTCAAGTTGGTCGGCGAGCGGACGTAATTCTCCCTTTCCACACGGCCGCTCTCCTCCTCGAGGCCCTCCGCACCGGCTTGCTTCGAGCCGCCGTCCCCGCCGTCGCCACCGGCAGGAACGGACGCCGGAATCCCCTCGTTCACGGCCAAGTGCGTGAGCTGGTTGGAACTTGGCCCGCCAGATGAGAGGTTGGCGAGAATGGCCGTCCACAGGGCGTCCTTCTGCTCCTGCGAAACCAGCGCCAGCAGGGACGGCCACGGCGCCGACGAGAAGCTGCCCGTTGGTAGGAGCACCATGGGCTCGTAGACCACCCATCGGCGCGGGGCGCGGGAGGACAGGAAGTGCCTGATGGCGTCGTCGGTGGTCACATGGTGGTTGTCCTCGCCATTGTTGCAAGCTTCGGGTGCTGATGGCCCTGCGGGGTCAACCGCCAGTGGTGTTGTTGCGGCGACTTGGGCGAGAAGGGCCGGCGGGAGTGTTTCGAGCCATCTGTGGACAGCGGACTGGATTGGGTTGGCGTTTGTCTTTTTTTGTTTTGGTTTGGGTGGGCGAGGGGGTGCCATTTCTGGAGATTTCCTTGTTTCACGGCGGCTGAGCGAGGGTGCATGAGACTACAGTGTAGGTCGGCGTTGGAATGCCCCCGGGCCCTGCGAGTGTCACGGGGTGGGGCCGGAATCCTCCCTCTTCTGGCTCGCCTTGATCAATTCCATCCTTGCGGGCCCGTCACAACAAGTTTCTCCGCCCGGTTAGCTCAGCTGGTTAGAGCGTCGTACTAATACCGGTTAACCCCCGTATTGAGTAATGCGAAGGTCAACAGTTCAATCCTGTTACTGGGCAAACTCCTCCATGCCTTTCATGGCAGACTTCTTTCTTTTGCTTGGGATTTCGGTGTTCTCGATTTTTTGGGTGTTATCATCATGGGTCTTCATCGGTCTTGTTTTTTTCTTCATCATTTTCTTTACTCTCGTCCCCGCGGTCTGAAAGCATCTCAAAGCACCCTGTTGAATCCCCCAAGAAAGCTCCGACAGTTGGCAAGGTAGTTATTTTATAGGTACCGAGGTACTATACCAGCACTGGACCGAACGACGTATCATGGGTCCAACACACTCTCTCCTACACACCTGGTGTCCGGACCGGCACCATGGCTCGCCCGGGAGGGAGGTGGACACCACCGACCGACCGTTACTCTTCCCATCTCACCGCTCCTTCTTCCCCTCCTTCCGCAGCCTCTCCACCACAATATCAAACCTCTTAAACGCCATGGCCCCCTCAATGAAGCAGCTCCCGGCCCACAGCCACCACACCTTCCCGCTGACGCCAAACCTGCGCAGCCGCGTGCGCTCCAACCACCACGTCTCCGCCACGTGGATCCCCAGCACGGGCACGAAGATGGCGTTGACCAGCCACACGAACCCGTCCACCCCGCCCGGGAACCGCGCCGCGCTCACCACCTGCGCCGCGAGCGCGTCCTCGGACGCAAACGCCCCGGCCCGGACGAGAAGGAAGGCAAAGTAGTAGAAGAGCACGGCCAGGAAGACGGCCGCGTCGTAGGGGACGCGCGGGGGCATGTACTCGTTGACGACAACGACGTCCCCCTCGTCCCGCGCGGCGTTGGCGCCCGGCCCGCTCGGCTCGCCCTCGTGCTCGAGGGCCACGCCCAGCGCGGCGGCCGACTCCTTGGCCATGGCGACCAGCCTCTCCCTCCGCTCCCCCCAGCTGTCCAGCGGCGGGTCGAACCGGACGAGGTGGGCCGTGCCGGTGGACGGGATGCGCACGGTGAAGCCGGAGAGGTCCATGTCCTCCATGATTGGGTCGTCGTCGTGGTCGGCGGCCTTGACAGCCGCCGTCGCGGCCTTGGCTTGCGACGCCCACTGCTTCGGCGCGGGCGGGGTGATGTGCGACGCCGGGAGGGCGAGGAGCATGTGACGCAGGCTGGGGCGGTGGTCCTTGTTCATGTGCTCCAAGGTGCGTGCCTTTTGGGCGGGAGGGATTTGGTCGGCCATTGTGACGATGTTTTTTTTGAGGATTTGGAGTTGAAGAACAAGAAGCTGATGGGCTGGTTTCTTGGTGTGGTCGTCGCAGACAAATTGGTTTGGTTTGGTTCGTGTGGTTGATTCGTTTCCGTGAGAGCTGCTGCGATTTCGAGTTTCAGTGAGCGCCCTGGGTTGAGGTTGGGATTGAGCTCAAGTGCCAAGACGGCAGGGGGGGCCTCGGAGCCGCGGCGGGGCCACTTGGTTCGTCAAGGCCCGGACATCAAGGTTCCAATGCTCGCGCGGCCGGGACGAATCTTGTGTTCCAGTGGTAGGTACAAAGTGCCCTCGCTAGGGCGAGGGCGACTGAGATTGACCTACACCGTCCAACCTTGGATGCCCGCTGTTTATGGAGTTGTATCAAATGATGTTGAACGGCTTGTCCGAGGCAAAAAGAGGAAGAAAAAAAGCATACAGCACCCGGCATTCGCTGGTCGTCACCGACCCAACTACTACTCGAGCCCTCACAAGCTTAACTAGGGGAGAGCGGACGGGATCCCGTGCTTTCTTGTGGGTATGGCCGTATGTACCGGTTTCTGCCAGATACGCTATTTATAAGTTGGGCTGAGTTTCCGAGTACAAAGACATAAAGCCTCGCAAATCAACATCCAATCCTGTAACGTCTCTCCCCGATAAGAAGTTGTGGTTCCATGTCGTCCGGGCAAGAACACGGGAACCTCAACCCCAAATCGCCTTGGTTCCCGCAATCTTGTCTTGTCCTGTCGAACCTCTCGCCATGCGATTCCAAATTACCTCTGCCGGTCATCATAGCGTCGTTGAATGTCGCAGAGAGGAGGTGTTACCCTGTCTCTTTGTCATCTTCTTGAGACCTAACCAGTCCAACTTGCCATTGATATCTTGAATTACTTGAATCCGTTGATAGCAACAACGACCTTCCGCCGCCGTTGACTGCTATCTATACTATATTCTCAACCCCCCAGAGACTCCTGAGAAACCTTTTGCTTTGGATATATTTCCCAAATTCCCAGCTCGTGATACCTGTTCCCAAAAGTATATAGTTGAGTGGATATGTGCGAACTCGGACACAAAACCGTTTGTTATTTTTCCCTTTCACAGGAGCGCCTCGCTCCTCAATCATCATGTAATCATGGCATCCCAGTCAAACGTCCCACTCCCCCAGAGCTCATTGAGGTTGTACCCCAGCGTCTCCAGGCTAAACTCCGCGTTCAAGGGCAACTGAAGCTGGACCCGTTAGCGACCATCGTTTCGAAGAAGACAACTCTGGAAAACGAACCTGTGGGATCCCCGATGCATCGCCCGAGTTGGGCAACCACCACGGGGTACCTGGAACCTCGACTTGCTGTCCGGCACCTTGCTGCGACGACGGCGGGAATGGCGTAACGGACTGTTGCAGACACGCACACGAACCAACGTTAGCAAGCACGCTTCTCGCAAACGAAATCACAAGAAAATCCCACCTTGCTCCGTACAAATGACTCGATCGACGACGGCGGCGGGTTCTGTCCCGTAGCATACCCACCACCACCCCCGCCGCTGCCGCCGCTGCTGCCACCACCACCACCACCACCTGCGCTCGACGGAGGAGGAGGAGGAAGCGGTCCCGCCGCTCCTCCCCTTCCCTGCTCGCTCGCACAGCACCCGCCCGCGGCCGCCATGGCCGCCCCCACCGCCGCCACGACGCTCTGCTGGCTCCCCGCCGGCGGATCCTGTCCCACGAGCAGCTTCCAGTGCAGCGCGACGAACCGTTCCGCGCTCGCCGCCTTGGCCGCCTCGGGCGTCTTGATCCCGAGGTGCGCCTCCAGAAGCCCAAACGCGGCGCAGAGGATGCTGTACC
Organism: Remersonia thermophila; assembly: GCF_042764415.1. Classification (NCBI taxonomy): domain Eukaryota; kingdom Fungi; phylum Ascomycota; class Sordariomycetes; order Sordariales; family Chaetomiaceae; genus Remersonia; species Remersonia thermophila. The sequence continues at coordinate 739,355 of NC_092222.1, forward strand.
CCCAGGGCTCGTTGTTGCCGCAGCGGAGGATGCGGTCCTCCTTCATGGCGAGGCACTTTTCGAGCAGCTGGAGCGTGTGCTGGGAGTTGATCATGATCATGTTGGTGCTGCCGCGGGGCTGGAGCATGGTGACGCTGGCAAGGTTGATGGCGAGGGTCAGGCTGTCTTCGCGGAGGAAGTTGAGGGTGCGGATCCCTTGCTGCGCGAGGCGGTCGTGCAGGAGCACCATGTCGCGGGCGGCGTTGTAGTAGATGATTTCCGAGTATTGGTATTTGGAGTTGGCTTTGCGCAGGCGAAGGAAGGGCTGGTGGAGGGGGATGATGTACTGGCGGAGCTGGATGTGGAGGAGCGTGTAGGCGAGGAGGGGCTTCTTGGCGACGGCTTCGGAGCCTTGGCCGGATCCGCCGGAGCTGCCGTTGACGTTTCCGCTCACATCCCACGACGGCAGGGAGTCGATCTCCTGGCTGATCTCGTTGGTGTAGCGGATGACGCGATCGTAGTCGAGCTCCTCGGGCGGGCCCGTGAGCACGCGGCTCAGCTCCAGGCGGAGCGGCAGGCTGCGGCGGCTGATGTGCTGATACGACGAGAAGGTGTATTCGTTGGCAGGGCGCGACGGGGGCAGCTCCTTGGTGTCCTCGTCGAACTCGTCATCGTCGATGTTCCGGGGCGGGTCGGCATCGTAGTGCAGCGAGCAGAGGATGGAGGGCAGGCCGTGGTCGAAGGACGCCTGCAGGTCGTAGGTCTGGATGGTGGCCCAGAGGCGACGGCGCATCTCCTGGTTGAAGACGGAGATCTTGTCCGACATGATGCTCGGCTCCCGGTGCAATCCCACCGAGATGGCATCCTGGGTCATGGCGCCGGCGTTCTTCCAGAAGCGCTTCTTCTTCACGGTGTTGACCCGCTTCGCCAGGTAGACGAGACAAGCGATCTGGTAGTGGATGAGCCGACGGTGCTTCTGGCTTTGGCGCTCCTGCCACGCGTCGACGGCTTCGACCCAACGGATGGCGGCGGAGTGGGATCGCGACTGGGACACCATCTTCTCGAACTTGTGGGGCAGCTGGGCGGCGAGGCAGCTCGAGACACCCATGATGGCAAGCACCAGCGCCGTAAAAGCGGCGCTCCGAGCCTCGCCGGGAAGCCAGAACTTGGCGTAGCCGCGGCGGAAGCTGGGGATGTGCAGGATGCGGTGGACCTGCTCGAACTGGTCCAGGTAGACGTTGACGAGGTGGTCCGTCTCCTCCCGCGAGGGGAGCAGCGCCTCAAGGTCCGTGTCGGGCTCCCGGAACCGGCGCTCCCGCTCCTCGGCGCCCCTTCGGCGGTCCTTGGTGCGTTGGATATGGAGAGGTCGAAGCCATTCTTCCGACGTCTCCTTCATGAAGGGGCAGAGCCCGGTGAGCTGGAGAGACAGGATCAGCAGGCTGCCCGGGGGGGGAGGGGAACGGCAGAGTGCGACGTTACCTCCTGAAAGGCCAGGAACGCGCTGTGAGGCCCAAAGTAACGCGTCTTGAATTCCTTGCCGCGGAAGAAGCGCAGCTCCTCGCGCTCGGCGCACGTGTCCTGGGTCTGCAGGAAAGGAGGGGGCACCAGCTCGCGACCGGGCTCGGCGTCGGGCCTGTCACGGTCCGGCGGCGGAGGGGAGCGTTCGCGGATGGTGCTGCCGTCGAGCGAGGCCTGCTGCTGCTTGATCAGGAGGCTCTTGAGCTGAGCGACCTCGAGCTCGAGGCGGCGGATGCGGTCCGACTCCCTGGCATCGCGGCGGAAGAAGGGCGATTCGCCGCCGGTGCTCGGCAGCGAGAGGTGAGCCTCCAGGCCCGCCAGGGCGGTGGGGGGCAGGCCGAGCTTGTTGGGAGGAGCCAGGCCCGGGCGGGTTTCATACTCGCACCGCTCAGGAGTTCCCGACTGAAGGCAGCGGGAGCAGGGGAACTCCCGGTCGCACGACAGCTTGCGACGGCGGCACTCGAGGCAGGACAGCCTCACGCGCTGGCGCTTGCGCGGGGGAGGACGGCCCTCTCCGTCGTGGTGCGACTCGGGAGCGCCGGGGCTGTCGCTACGGCTGCGGCTCCGCTCGCTCGGCTCCGACATGATGTTCGGACGGAGCTATCGGCGAGACAAGGCGGAAGCGGGACCAGCCGATTGACTGAGCACGCCACCGTCGGCAATAAGGATAAGGGTGGGAGAGCTTAGACGCCGAGAGGAGTTATCAATCGATCTGATAGGCAGTAGAAGTCCTAGATGCACCCCGCAATGGTACCGGCGCCATGGAACGAAACAAGCTTGAACCCCCCTGGCAGCCTCGTCTGTCTGTCTCAACGTCGACGAAGCTTGCTGCCGGCTAGAACACACAGGTCAGTGTCTAGAAACAAGACCACAATCCGGTCTCAAAAGGAGTCATGCCGAACATGAATGCCAGAGATTTCAGGAAGAGTCACGGCAACGCTGACTGCATGTCGCCTTGGGTGATGGATTTTTCTGAGACGCTGCCGGGCTCGGAGTTCCGAGCGGTCGCCGAGGGTTGGCAGAGGCCGTGGCCAGGGTTCCGCCGCGCTGGGTTCTAGTTAACTCCGGTACCGTCAGGCAACCACCGAGCCAGCGCATGCTCATGCTCGAATGATTGATGCGAGAGGGGTTCGAACAGGTTTCACGGAGCTGATGGATTGCAGGGAATGGCCAATGAGTTGATGCGTCGGGTATGAGTGAAGAGGCATTCTCAGGCGGGCAAGGCAAGCTTGAGGAATGCTCACTCCGGTCTGCAGGTCGCCTGCCGCGGGAGGATTTGGCAGGCGAGGGAGGTCAACCAAGATTCTCAGCACAGTCAGAAGAACAGCAAAACCAAGATGACCGCACTGTACATTCTGCGACCGCCCCGCTGGACGCATATTCAAGCACATCTCGAGTCCTGTCAGTATTTTGTCGTGACCTCCTGCAGAACCTTCCCTTTTACCAGAGCTGACTTCCTCGAGCCATGCTGTGTACGCAGTATGGGGCCTCCTTTCGGCACTCCCGCCATGCCGGCCAAACCCTTGCCATTTCCCCGTCGAGAAAACCTGTGATGTTCTCCAAGCATCGTGGGCATCTGGCAGCGAGCTGCCTTTATTTTGCAACACACCCGTCAGGCCGTGGCGAGTTCTTGACAGACGCAGCGAGCAGGCCATGGACTTCGGCGATTGAAGAACAATGGGCCGCAGGTACTCTGTAGTCGGGTTGTCTATCCCGTGGTCCTAGGCTGGACGCCCCGGAGCATGACCCGATCTACGGAGTAAAGCGGTGTCATCGGGGCGGATGCTCTGCAACGGCTGCACATACGATCGGAACTGTGCCCGAGCGTCTTGGCCCGCGCATCTTTGCTCATCCTTGGGTCCGGCGACGTTGAGCTTCTTTCCTGGAAGCCGCTTCGTGAAAACCCAGCCCTCCTCCTCCTCGCCAGGCGCGTCGTCTCGGCTCAAGCTTCGAGTCGAGGACGGCCAGGACGGAAATCGGGACATGGGCGCCGGACCAAAGTTCGCGGGGTCGATCTCACGCCGGAGCCGCCATTGTGTCACCGAATTTGCGGACGCGCTTGGGCCCGGCTCTTCCCACTGGACGCGACCAGGGAGCCTTTGGGGACCTGGGAGTACGAGGCTTAACTGAACGGCTTGTGCTAGCTGTCATGTCGAGTGGGGTGCGACGCTGCTGGCACCCCCGGGACATTTCATGCCACGACTTCAAGGTGCCTCTGAGGGTGTTGGTCAGGGGCGCCGCCGATGGGGAGGGTCTGGAACAAATGATCCTCGGTGGGGCATCTAGTGTACGTAACGTAAAAAAGGTCGGGGGCCCGGCGCGGAGATGGGTGCTGTGACATGCGTCTCACCCGCCTTGGCGTCTCCGGTTCCGTCCCTGGTCTTTCTTTGTGCCACCTTGTTGGCTTGCGGGGCCCCTTGGGAGACGCCATGTTCTTCCTGAACCCGTCCTCCTCCCGGCTTCTCGACGCCGCCCCTCGTATCTCCACGTACCCTCGACGTCGCTCGAGGCCGTGATGACCAGAGCACACCATGCGGTGGTTCATCCCTAGCCTTCTGGGGCTGGCGGGCCTGGTGCCCGCCGTCCCGGCGCCCATCGCGCTGCCGGGCGTGACCCCCATTGTCAAGGGCAAGGCCTTTGATCGCTTCATCACGATTTTCCTCGAGAATCAGGTACGTGCTCACCGGCCTGTCCTGCGAGGTGCCCCTGGGGCTCCGGCGCAGCTCGCTGACCCGCAACCGACCGCCTCCAGGATTACGCCAAAGTCGCCATCGACTCGCACATGGCCGAGCTGAAGCGCCATGGCATCCTGCTCACCCGGTGCTATGCCGAAACACATCCCAGCCAGCCCAACTACCTGGCCGCCATCGCCGGTGACTACTTTGGCAACAACCACGACGACTGGGTGCGCATCCCCGAGAATGTCGCCACCATTGTTGATCTCCTCGAGGACAAGAACATAAGCTGGGCCGGCTACTTTGAGGACATCCCCAGCCCCGGCTACATGGGAAACTACAGCGATGGTTCGACCGGAACCGATGGCTGGGACTATGTTAGGAAGCACAAGTACGCTTTTTTTTTTTCTCTCTCTCCCTGGCAAGCGCTCTTTCTTGTTCCCCCGTTCCCTGCCGCTAACCGTCCCTCGCGAAGCCCCTTCGTTTCCTTTGACAGCATCACCAACCACGGCGAGCGCCTCCTCCAAATCGACTCCTTCGACACCTTCCAGCGCGCCTTCGCCGCCCGCCAAGTGCCCCAGTTCGCCTTCCTGACTCCCAACATGATGAACGACGGTCACAACACCACCCTGGAGTTTGCCACCGAGTGGTCGCACAAGTTCCTCGAGCCTCTGCTCGCCGACCGCGCGTTTGACGAGCCGACCCTCATCGCGCTCACCTACGACGAGTCCGAAGACTACGCGCAGCCGAACCACATCGTGACCCTCTTGCTGGGGAGCGCGGTTCCTCCCGCCCTGCGCGGGACCACCGACGACACCTTCTACACCCACTACAGCTTCCTGTCCACCCTCGAGGCCAACTGGGGGCTGCACAACCTCGGCCGGTACGACGTCGGCGCCAACGTGTTCAAGTTCGTCGCCGAAAAGGTGGGGTACGCGGGTAACCGCGACCCGGACAACGCCAAGAGCGTCAACAACTCGGTCTCGTACCCGGGAGCGCTGCATAACACGACGGACAAGGTGCTGCCGTACCCGCCGCCCAACACGCGGCTGATCGGCGCCAGCGGGCTGCCGGTCCTGCCGGCGATTGTGAAGGCGTGGGAGGGACAGCCGGGGCAGGGGCAAAAGACGTGGCAGACGCCGTACGATGGGAGCGGCAGGGTCGTGGATGGCGATCTGAACCTGCCGGTGTATAAATCTCCTTTGGAGTGAGAGCGGTGGCGGCGTCTGGGCGTTTTTTTGAATAGGTACTTTTTGGACCGGGATCTACAATGCAAGTCCGGGAGCAACCTCGCCAGCTACATCGCGATCATCTTGGATACGCCTACCTATTTGTCTCTCTGTCTCTGGTGGAATCCAGCAGCTCGGCTTGCTGAGGTGACGTTGCAGGAATGGCTGCATCCTGCGACTGTGCGTGAGATATATAAATGTACCCTCGTCGACCTTGCTTGCTTGCTTGCTTGCTTGCTTGCTGCCTGCAGGTCGGGGTTTTCCTGGGGATACCACGCTACTAACCAGCCTCCTGCGTCGATATCCCGATAACGTCAGTCAGGAGAAACCTGAGATGGCCCCGGGACCATCTGTTCCAAGAGGAGGGCGGGGGGAATCCGGCGATTCTTCCACCCCACCCATGCTTGTAATCCACGGGTCCTCTCCATGTAGGACACAGGTGCGTTGCTGACTAGGTCAATGCCTCTTTCAAGGCGGCAGCTCTCCCACGGTTCTCCCGCCGGGGCTTTGTAGCAACAATCCCGCATTTCGGACACAGCTCGGCGTTGGGGCTCGTCCTGATTTGGAATCTGCATCTCTTGCGCGATCGGGAGACCCGCAGGCGCCGACCCCACCGATCCGAGTCGAACCAGATCCCCCAAAAAGGCCTGGGATTTGTCAACCATCCGCTGATCTGTAATTGTATGATTGTACATACATACTTAAGACCAGCCAGCCCCCTCACAACCCCGCGGCGGCGCCTGCTCCCTGTGGGAACTTCCCTTCCTCTCCATGTTGCCCATTTCTCTCGTTGCCAGGCGTTCTTTGACCTCGTCCGCACAATCCCCCTCCCGTCTTAGGGTCCTTTCCCGGCACTTCTCGCAGACACCCCTCGCCATGGCGCCCATCTCCAAGGAAACCGACTTTCTCGTTATCGGCGGCGGCAGCGGCGGCCTCGCGTCCGCCCGCGCCGCCAGCGCTCGCTATGGGGCCAAGGCCATGGTTATCGAAGGCAAGAGGCTAGGCGGGACATGCGTCAACGTTGGGTGAGTACGAAAACCATGGCGTTGGGGAGGGCGGCCGGCGCACGGTTAGCCAACGAACCGTTCACTAACCTGGAGACCCCCAGCTGCGTCCCGAAGAAGGTCACCTACAACGCCGCGGCCATCGCCGAGACGATCCACCAAGCGAAGGACTACGGCTTTAGCGTGCAGGAAACGGCGCCCTTCGACTGGGCCACCTTCAAGAAGAAGCGCGACGCCTACGTGGCCCGCCTCAACGGCATCTACGAGCGCAACCTGGCCAACGACAAGGTCGAGTACGTGCACGGCTGGGCGCGCCTCATCTCGCGCAACCAGGTCGAGGTCACGCTGGACGACGGCACCAGCACGGTCGTCTCGGCCAAGAAGATCCTCATCGCCGTCGGCGGCCAGTCGACGGTCCCCCCTTCGATCCCGGGCGCCGAGTTCGGCACCGACAGCGACGGCTTCTTCGACATCGAGACCCTCCCCCGCCGCGTCGCCCTCGTCGGGGCCGGGTACATCGCGGTCGAGTTCGCGGGCATGTTCAACGCCCTCGGCGTCGAGACGCACCTCTTCATCCGCTACGACACCTTCCTCCGCCAGTTCGACCCCATGATCCAGGAGGGCGTGACCAAGGAGTACGAGCGGCTGGGCGTGCACCTGCACAAGCGCAGCGAGCTGACCCGCGTGGACAAGGACCCGGCGACGGGCAAGCTGACGCTGCGGTACAAGCAGCGCGGCGCCGACGCGGAGGGCAAGGAGGAGGAGGCGGTGGTGGCCGACGTGGACCACCTCATCTGGGCCGTCGGCCGGACGCCGCTGACGGCCGGCTTGGGCCTGGAGGCGGCCGGCGTCGCGACGGACGCCAAGGGCTACATCAAGGTGGACGAGTACCAGAACACGAGCGTCGACAACATCTACGCGGTGGGCGACGTGACGGGGCGGGTGGAGCTGACGCCCGTGGCGATCGCGGCGGGCCGGAGGCTGGCGGCGCGGCTGTACGGCCCGGAGCAGTTCCGCACGGCCAAGCTCGACTACGAAAACATCCCGTCCGTGGTGTTCTCGCACCCGGAGGTGGGCTCCATCGGTCTGACGGAGCCGCAGGCGATCGAAAAGTACGGCAAGGACCAGGTCAAGGTGTACAAGACCAGCTTCACGGCCATGTACTACGCCATGATGGACCCCAAGGACAAGGGCCCCACGGCGTACAAGCTGGTGTGCGTCGGGCCCGAGGAGAAGGTGGTGGGGCTGCACATCCTGGGGCTGGGGAGCGGAGAGATCCTGCAGGGGTTCGGCGTCGCCGTCAAGATGGGCGCGACCAAGGCCGACTTTGACAACTGCGTGGCCATTCACCCGACGAGCGCCGAGGAGCTGGTGACGCTGAGGTAGGGAAGCCTGAGGGAAGGGGCATGATGAGGGGAGATAGGCCAGGCCAGGCGTTGGATGGGGGGGGGGTCGCTGGGTTTGCGACAGACGGTCGATCGTATGACGGTAACGATTGAGTTTCCTTTTTTTTTTTTAAAAAAAAAAAGGAAAAAACACCAAAAGAAAATTGATCAGCAACGAATCCTCTCTATTTCATGATGCAGCGATGCCTGGGGATGTTTGAGGGCGGTTGCCGGAAGCTTGGAAGTTTGCTTTGACCAAGCCATTCATGCATTCCTTCTCATGCGCCGTCCAAGCTCCATCGTGCGTCTCCAGTGTGCCCCGCCAAAGCGAGTGGGACCAGGCGGGTGGGGCACCAACGGTACACCCTAACCCTGGCACCGACACCCGGCAAACCCCTCAAGCGCGAAAAGTCACACCACTTCAGGTTTCGCCGAGCTCCTCCATCCGAGCTTCCCCAGCTTGGCGTCGCCGGAAACAACTTCATCATTTCACCTCACAACCTTTCACCCACAGCGCGACCAAGGCCGCCCATCTCCCAGCTCCCCGCTTCCCAGGTGAGTCGTCTCTCCTGGCCGTTTCAGCGCTCGCCTGCATCCCATCGTCGACGTTGATTTCTCGGGCCATTCGTCAATTGATCCCCATCCCGCGATCCCCGATTCCCCATCCTGATCCCGATCCCGATCCCGCTCCCGATCCAACACCCCCCTTCTGTCCACCACACCCCGACAGGACCGCCGGCCAACGCTCGCCCTGCCTGCCTGCCTGCCTGCCTGCCTGCCTCGCTAACCGC